>NC_080691.1:18947710-19567062 GCF_030445035.2 Dasypus novemcinctus | reverse complement strand
AGAATTAACAATTCTCCCAATATTTAATTTTCTTCCCTGAGAAAAGGAGTAATTAAATGCAGAGGAAAATTTAGCCTGTTGCCTCCCAAATAATAATCATAAATTAGTTAAGTCCAGGGTAGGAGTTTTATTAGTTCCCCAAATGAAAATTAGCATAATTTGGTACAAACATCAGGCCACATCTGACTTTTGTGCCACTTCTGGGTGGTATGGATGGGATGCTACAATCTGATTGCCTGTGAATTGGTGGAACAGAGTATCTGAAATTGGAGCTGATGACTGTTGTAGAGCTTTGGTCAAAATACAGTCAAAAGGGAAAGGCATTAAAGAAGGCATTTCTGTTATTCCCAAAGAAAGGAGTTCCTCTGGTTGTGAGGGATTAAAAACAAAACAAAACAAAACTAGAACTAGCATCAGCCACCAGTGAAGTCTAGAAAACATTCTTTGGGATTACAATGCCAATGTATGTTGTAGTGGGACTGAGATCTTTCAAATTCCATGCCCTTCACACTTGGGCTGATATTAGTCAGAGAGGTTGTGTCTTCCCATCTGTATCTTAGAGTCTGCAGTTAAATTAGCCATTTATAGGTCCCTTGATAATGATTCAGCATAATCCCTGGGGAAGACCTGGTGCTTACAGCTTCAACATTCTTTTTTTTTTAAAAAAAAGACTCGTTTATTTATTTATTTAATTCCCCCCTCCCCCGGTTGTCTGTTCTCTGTGTCTATTTGCTGCGTCTTGTTTCTTTGTCCGCTTCTGTTGTCAGCGGCACGGGAAGTGTGGGCGGTGCCATTCCTGGGCAGGCTGCACTTTCTTTTCACGCTGGGCGGCTCTCCTCATGGGCGCACTCCTTGCACATGGGGCTCCCCCACGCGGGGGACACCCCTGCGTGGCACGGCACTCCCTGCGCGCATCAGCACTGCGCATGGCCAGCTCCACACGGGTCAAGGAGGCCCGGGGTTTGAACCGCGGACCTCCCATGTGGTAGACGGATGCCCTAACCACTGGGCCAAGTCCATTTCCCAGCTTCCACATTCTATGATGAGACCGTCCTCCAGGAGTTCATACTCTTACATTTTATAAATCCAGACACTCAGGCATTTGGCTTTGGGATAACTTTATGGAGAATAAGTTCTTTATGAAATCATGTAGGGCCTTACTCATTAGGAGGGGCAGCAGCATTCTGGATACAAAGCTGTTGGGTATGCCAGTTGTTGGGGTAGTTCTTGGGGAGGTTTTTTGGAAAGGTTTTCTCTAGTGATAAATATGGCTGACACCGTTAGGACAGTATGATTCCTGGCCTAATCAGATACATTTCATGTGTAGGTACACAGTGAAATAGCTTCTGCAAACACAGAAGATGACGACGACGACGATGATGACGATGACGATGATGACGAAGAAAATTTGGAGGAGCGGGTGAGCCCTCATATAAAATCTGATTGCTGACATGTCAGCCTGGCAGGGAGGAAAACACCCAAGTAGACATTTATCTAGATTAACACAGGGTGTTTATTCTGGTTTGAATTTAGGGCATATATTAAAACATTTCAAGGATTGACGAGCAATCTGGAAAGCCATCCAGGGCTCACATTAGACTGTAGGGTTAGTGGGAACAGGCTGTGTTCCTTGCTGTGGGAGGTCTGGATTTGTAGGAACAGAGACGATGGAAACTATCTGTGATTTCAGACCCCTGGTCTCTCTAGAAAGAGAGTGAGAGCTTCTTTGTCTGATCTGTCAAGCCTTGAAGATATCGAAGGGATGAGTGTGCGCCAGCTGAAGGAAATTCTGGCTCGGAATTTTGTTAACTATTCTGGCTGTTGTGAAAAATGGGAGCTGGTAGAGAAAGTAAACAGATTATACAAAGAGAATGAAGAAAACCAAAAGTCATGTAAGTTTCTTTTCCTGTGTTTACCTCCAGTATCCTTCCTCAGGCTTCTAAAAACTGGGCTGTTTTCATCACAATTAAGTCAAATTTAATTCTGAAACACTATGTACCTTTTTTGGTGCACATGAAATAGTTTAGTTTGTGCATCTGTTAAGTAGTAGGTTTATTATATGATGTTGGCTTTGAGGCCACCAGTGCCAGATGAGATGGAGTTTTGTTCAGTCTGTTTTTTTCTTGCCATAATTAATTATTTGGTAGAGCCCTAATGGAATTCGTCTCTAAAAAAAAAAATATTTCTTCATTAATGCCTCTGGCAGCCCAAGCCTTTGGTTATCTCCATTGTAGCTTTTAAATCCTAACAGTGGGGAAAATTTTTCTGTAAATATTAAGAATTTCTGAAGTATTTATGGATGAAGCATGTATCAGAAACCTTCCTGTGGGTCAGGACCAAGCTAGAGCATTTATGGTCAAGAAAAAAAAAAATTCAGTGGCATTCAGAATGATAAGTTTTATATTCTTGTCTAGAACTTAAGAATCCTCTCAATAATAATTCAGCTTTTGTTGATAAATCGTTTATGCTCAGATATGCAGAAAGTATTCTGGCACACCTGTTTTTAAGAATGATGCCATCAGGGAGATAGAGGACTCTTAAACCTCAGAGCCTTCAAAGTTCTGGACTGGTGAATGGTCCACGGCTGGAGAATGGTATTCTAGCCATGAAGGAAAGAATCCATTTATTTAGTAAATAGAAACCATTTTTAGTGTGCTATGCCAGTACGTGGTCCTTCCCATCTTAAGGATGTGAGGTGCAGGAGGCCCAATGGTATGTGTGAGTTCAGAAGCTCCTTTCTCAGTTAACTCACAGCTTAATGTAATTCTGGCTTGGTCTCTATCTTGGCTAGAATACGTTTTGTTTTGAGCTGAGCTGGAATCTTTCCTATTTGGCTTTGGCTCCAAGCCCCTCTGACCAAAATTCACCCTAAATAGCCTTCACAGGCTGGCTCCTTGGCTTTCTGTTCCTAAGTTTTTTTAGGAGGTACCAGGGATTGAACCCAGGACCTTGTACATGGGAAGCAGATACTCAACCACTGAGTTACATTTGCTCCCCAATGAGAGTTGTTTTTTTGTTTGTTTTTAGGAGGTACCAGGGATTGAACCTAAGACCTTGTATGTGAGAAGCAGGCGTTCAACCCTTGCTACATCTGTTCCCCTCTGTTCCTAAATTTTGAAGAGCTATGAGAGAGATCAAGGCTCCAGACCTCCCATCTACTATCAAAAGCCCTCTAGCACCCTTTCCATTGGCTCATCTGTCCTTTCATCCCATTGATCCTTTCTCCCTCAGGTTCCAATTTGTAGTCATGGGCATTTAACCTTAGATTTCACAGCCTGCCTTGTCAAGATATTCTTTGTAAAATTTATTTCAAGCGATGATGGCCCATCAAGCTTGAATCCTGTCCTTAATCCCCTTGACCCATAGAAAACTCTATGGCCAAATCTCAGGCCAATTACAAATCCCTTCATCACCTTTCTTATTCAGAGCTTGGATTTTTCAGAACCTAAACCTGGCCCACAGCCAGGGCAGCCCATGTCTTTTTTTAAAATATTTTTAAATTTATTTTTCCCTCCCTCCCTTGTTTGCCCTTTCTGTGTCCATCTTCCTTGTTTCTTTAGGAGGGACCAGGAACTGAACACTGAACCTGGGACCTTTGATGTGGGAGCGAGGTACCTAATTGCTTGAGTCACCTCCTTTCCCAGCTTTGTTGGGTCTCTCATTGTTTTTCCTTCTTGTGTCTCTTGTTGCCATCAGCTTGCCATACCTGCCTGTCACACCAGCTCGCTGTCTTTCTTTAGGAGGCACCGAGAATCAAATGAAAGACCTCTGGACCTCCCATGTGACAGGCAGGAGCTCAGTTGCTTGAGCCACATCTGCTTCCTGGCCCATGTCTTTTGAATTTGAATACAATAGCACAGCATGGCCCGTTAGCACAGTTAGATGACCTGAGAGGCTTCTGAGGCCTTGGGTGTCTTCTCCCAACTACAGGCCACTTGTACAGTTCCTTTGAACTTCCTTAAGAGTGTGGATGTAAAGTGCCTTTCACTACTTGGTGAGGCTCAGACCCAGACTTTTAGTCATACAAGTGGAGCTGCATTAAGCTGGAAATTCCCAGTGTCCAGACTCCAAAGCCCATGTGTAGGACAGCCTAGGGTTTTAAAATTTTTTATAAGTACAGAAGTAATATATTCATATCACAAAAACCCTGTTACCTAAAGATACAAAGTGGAAGGGAAGCGGATGTGGCTCAAGCAACTGGGCTCCCACCTACCACATGGGAGATCCCAGATTTTGTTCCCGGTGCCTCCTAAAGAAGACAAGCAAGACAGCGAGCTGACGGGACAGGCAGGCGCAGCAAGCTGACACAACATAATGCAATGAGACACACGAGGAAAACATAATGGGAGAGCGGGAGAGCCAGCAAAACAGGGAGTGGAGGTGGCTCAAGCGATTAGGAGCTCCGGGGTTCAGCAAACATCAGACAGACACAGCAAAATGCAAACAATGAGGGGTTAGGGAGAAATAAATAAAGTACATCTTTAAAAAAACAACAACAATCAAGTAACTAATGTGGGTTGAGCACTTTGTACCTGGCACTAAGCCAGGCTTTTCCCGTGTGTTTCACAAAGCCCTTTGGGCTGTAGGCATTATCATCATTGCCATTTCTGGGTGAGAGAAGAGAAGTGTAGAGTAGTTGGGATTCCTTCTTTTACAAAACTGGGGTCACACTGGGCCTCTATTGTTGCTCAGCAGGTGGCCAGTCTGCCTCTGGGCTGGGTGGGTGGCCGTGCCCACAGGCCTAGCTCTCTGTTGCCTTCCAGATGGTGAGCGGCTGCAGCTGCAGGATGAGGAGGATGACAGCCTGTGTCGCATCTGCATGGACGCCATTATTGACTGCGTCCTGCTTGAATGTGGCCACATGGTCACCTGCACCAAGTGCGGCAAGCGCATGAGTGAGTGTCCCATCTGCCGGCAGTACGTGGTGCGGGCCGTGCACGTGTTCAAGTCCTAAGGCTGAGGACTCACCTAGCAGGACACTAGCCCCCTACTCTATCCCAAACCAATCAGTGCACAGAAGGGACTGGAAACTGTTCAAAGGCTAGTTATTTTTTTAAATTATTTTCACTACTCTTGGGGACAAAAAAGTTTACCCTAAGTTGTGAAAACACTGTTCTGTGCCAGAAGCCTGTCTGCCTGTGGACAATCTGAGTGACTCTGGCTCTCCCAAGTTTTATTACACATCCCATGATCACAAATTCTTGAAGTCAGAGTTTATAACATATCACCATCAGCTACTGCTTTCTTTGGAGGACACTTATCCTGGTCTCTTATTTCTCTTCCATCCTATTTTTAACTTAAAACTGCTCAGATGTTTGAAACGTCTGTTCCCTGTGAATGAGATCACTGTCCACAAGTGGCCTAATGGTATCCGCTGAGTAGCGGTCCCTCTGAATTTTCACTTAGTTACATATATTGTAAATGCTAGTATTTGATGAATGTAAGTTTCCACATTTTTGCTATTCCTGCACTTAAGCATAATTGGGAACAAATGACATTCTATAGCCAGGGTCTAGATTAAATATATCTGTTTTTGTTCAGGTACCACTTTTTATAGCAAGGGCTGCATCTAGCTGTTTCATTAGAGTATGGGTGTTAAATTCTTTATTAATGCGTAATCAGTTTACACTGTTTTGTAGAGTGAAAGTATTTTCAGTGGTACCTGTTAGCAAATTTCAACCTTAGACATAAAATTAAAAATTAGATTTTAAAAAATACTTCTGTTGGCATTGTCTTGGTCAGTTTCTAATTCACTTGGATATGGTATGAATGTCTATGTCCCCCGGGCCTCACAAGAGATGTCAAAATGGACTCTCGTGCCCTGTGATCTACCTTTGTTTCTTGCTTATCTCAGCAAGGATATCTGTGCACTCACTCTTCTCTGTGACCATGTGCTGTCCTAGGTGCTTTAAAATTATGCCCAGCAGTCCTCAGAAGAGCATTCTGAAATAGACATTGCTCCACTTTACAGATGGGAAACCTGAAAGCTAAGAAGTTAAGGAACTTGTCTAAAATCTCAGAGTTAAAAAATGGCCATATCAGTATTTGAACCTGGCTTAGATTCCAAAATTTTTCTCAACACTTTCAATACCACATAGTAAATGAGAAACTGGAGACATTAGCTTATGAAGTAAAGTTCTTGGATCTATAACTATCTAAAATCTTTTAGGTCCAGCTCAAATCAGAGTGTTCTGTTGGTTTAGTTGAGACCATCTGTATTAGTCAGCCAAAGGGGTGCTGATGCAAAATACCAGAAATTGGCTGGTTTTTTAAAAGGGTATTTATTTGGGGTAGGAGCTTACCAATACCAGGCCATAAAGCATAAGTTACTTCCCTCACCAAAGTCTATTTCCTCATGTTGGAGCAAGATGGCTGCCGATGACTGTGAGGGTTCAGGCTTCCTGGGTTCCTCTCTTCCCAGGTCTTGCTTCTGTCTGGGCTCAGCTCCTCTGTTTTCTCCACAAAGTCAGCTGTAGGCTATCAGGCAAATGGCTCTGTCTCTTTCCCTGGGGGCTTCAGCCTAAGACTTCAGCATCAAACTCCAACATTAAGAACCCTCAACTGTCCTTTGCCATGCCTCTTATCTGTGAATCCCCACCACCAAGGGGTGGGGACTCAATGCCCTAATGATGTGGCTCAGTCAGAGCCCTAATCATAACTTAATCACACCCAGGTACAGATCAGATTACAAACATAATTCAGTATCTATTTTTGGAACTGATAACCATGTCAAACTGCATACCATCTGATGGATTTAGTCCCAGTGGGAGTAGACAGATATGTTTTTAAGAAATGCCTGACTTCTCAGTTGAGTCCTCCTGTTAATATTTCTCTTTTGACTCTGGAGCATATAACATATGCCTTCAAATGCTCAGATACAACTAGTCAAAATAACCTTGAACTGAGTGAGGCAGTTCAAGTGGTACCTGCTTAGGGCAGAAAAGTTCTTTTATGCTTTTGGTCACGTAAACAAGTTCTTACAGGTATTTTCAAACAGTCTTCTCCTGAAGGGATGGCTCATGCTTGCCTGCAGAGCCCAGGGTGGTGTCTGCATGCAGTGCGTCATAACCAGCTTGAGAAGCTTATTACTTCCCTACAGCTCAGCACCTGCTCAGCTTTATAAGGCTCTTATGAGATGGTGACTCCAAAATTTAACATTTCTCCCAAAGTAACTAATTTGATGGTGGTAAGTCTTTAAATCTAGTCTGGCAGGTGGCAGTAAACAAATGTATATGGAAGCTAAGCAGCACGTACCAGTTTTGTCTAAAATTGGAGAATTCAGATTTATTTGTATAGCTCAGCTTAAAATAGCTTGTTTTAAAGTTTCTCCCAGGGCTACATATTAGGTCTTAGTTGCTTATTTTTAAAGAGTACAGAAAACTCATAATGGTAGACTTTTTCAGAGAACATTTTGAAATGAAGTAACTAGCTTTGTGACCAGCCAACAAATTTTTAGCATAACTGGCTTATGTGGAATAAATGGATTTCAAGGTACTAGAGTTTGGCAGAAGGCAAGCACTTCCCCACCCTGAAATCTGCCATGGCTTTTCAAATTAATTTTTAAAAATAGTAATATATAGTTACAATTCTGAAGGTACACAATGGAATGCAATGAAATCTCCTTGTCCATGTCCTCAGGTAGTAGTTCCCTTCCTTCGGAAACAATGTTGCTGAGTTTCTTGGATGTGCTTCCAGAGGCTGAGTATAAAAATCCAACACTAGGGAATGATGTTTCAGATGTGCTGTGGTATCTTCTTTTGCAAATATTCATATCCCTCAGTGGAAGGGATGGTGTTTCTCTTCTGGGTTAAGAAGCTACAGTCTAACACAGCAAGCATTCCCTAAAACTTTCGGTCCTGTCAGGCTTCTTCATAGTTTGTGGGCTCAGAGAAGCTATTTGTAATCTCAAGCTTAGATTGGCTACTATTCATTTATGAAATAAAATGTTTGTCTGGAGATGGACTTGTAATGGGGTATAATCTTACTGGATGGTCCTTTATACTCAGGGGAAACATCTTTATCCACCGAGCAACTGCAGCCTCAGTCCTGGAGAGACCCTTGTCTGTTCCACTGCATGTTGCTATCATGGCTTTGACCCTGGCCTTGTAGCACAATGGTTAGCCCCTCTCAGCCTCATCTCTTGACAGACTCGCATGCTCCAGAAACAGTGCAGGGAAAAAAAAGTGCCTCTCACCCTGAGTCCTAGAGTCCTTGACCAGTCCCAGCTACAAGGCTCCATATTTGCTATTGAGTGACTGAATGCAAAGATCGTTCCTCTGAAAACCACTGTCAGTAGTAAAAGTAAAATAACCATCTTATTTGATGGTTCGCCTGTAGGCAACATTCCGTGTTGAATGATCAGAACTTGCAAAAGTAAGCCATGTACTGAAATAAACCAGTGTCAGGAACCAATGTGGCTCCAGTGGTTGAGAGCTGACTTTCCACATAAGAGGTCCCAGATTCAATCCCCAGTCCGGGTACCTCAAAAAAATAAAATAAACCAGTGTTAACTAATCCAACTCTAATTAGATCCTCCTGGATTGAATTCTGGGGAGCAAGAAAGGGTCTTTGGGTTTAAGAGAACAGGAGGCACATATCTAGATAGGCTCTTTGTCCCATTATAATAAGGCTTTTTTGCTTGGGCAAAAAGGAAAAAAGGGCAAATATGAACCTACAGTTAGCAGGAAAAGATGGCCTTATGTTACTATTCAGTATTGTGCAAGGAAGTTATCTTCCCCATTTGCAAAGTCACTAGAACAGTTGTTTCTGTACATGAATGAGTGGGCAGGGCCCTGTCTTTACAACAAGATCCATGGTCTAAAAATTCTTTCTCCCTGGTTTGTCTACCACCTGGGGGAATTCTGTCAGAATCAAGCACCTCCTCCAACCAGCCCGAGCCAAGGCTATCAGTGGGATGTGGCCTACTGGAAAGGCTAGAGCGCCCCCTGCCACTCGCAGCAGGAGGCTGAGGAAATTACCCGTCCCCTGCCTCCTCCAGCCTGGGCTACCTTTTTAGGCCCTGGTAATGTCAAATTGGCTGTGGAAGTTACCTTGTACAGATGTGGTAGGAAGAACCACCTTAAAGCAATCTGTACCTAATCCCCACACACAGCCACGGCTGCAACACAGCTCTTTCCCACTGCCTGTATTAGTCATGATCAGGGAGGGTGTTTCTGAAGGGGAGAAACAACAAAACACGTACCAAAGGACTGCTGCATTTCAAATGAGTGAGATAGTAGAGACTGGCCTCGAAACAGTATATACGATTAGGTATATTAGTGTGGAGATGCTGTGACTCCAATCAAATTGTTCACTCACTCCTAGAACAGAAACCCTCCAAGTCCAAGAGTGAGTTTTTGTACAATTGTTTATACAAATTCAACAAAGGTAAAACCGCCTCAGGGAAGGTCTAGGAAAACACCACCTTACAACAATGGCACTTATGAATGCATCACTTTACAGTTAGGAAATAGCCATGTAATAACCCTGAAACGAGAACTCAACGCACACTTCAAAGGAGAAAAAAGGAAAAGAAAGGCTATGCTGGATTATTTATTCTATTTCTTGACTCACTGTATAAATTAGATCTATAGAGAGTACAAGAGCTCATGCTGGAGTGAAGTCCTCCTGAGAGCAAAGGCTGAAGTCTGAATTTAAAAATTTTGAGAAAAAGTGAATTCTACATAGAGAAAACTTGGCAGAGAGAATCTTATTCAACTAATAATTTACATATTTCCACAACATGCTCGTGTAACTTCTTGACATACAAAGCAGGCTATAAACTTCCAGTTAAACATGCTTTTATGTGGAAGATCTTAACCCACTTTGTCAGATCTGGGCACATTTGTAGATGGATTCTTTTTGTCGAATGAAGTACAGGTTAAGTTCTCTCCTATTTTAAGGAAACCACGAAAATTGGCAATCTCAAAACAATAAAAACACTGGTATGTATTCAAACCTTGCATAAATAACTTTTAAACAATTTGTACAAAAATAGTTCTGCATAATGTAAGATGTAACAAACCAAACAAAAAAATGTGTCAAGATGGCAGCAGAAATGTGGTGTATGGTCCACTCTATAAGGACACCGAATCCTTGGAATATAAGGAATGAGATGTCCAAAAACCAAAACCCCACCAACAAAACCAGTAAGCTCATGCTTAAATAAGAGAATCCCCCAAAGTTCGTCCTTCTCTGATGGGAATGTCTTCTTGATAAAGGCCACCTTAGAAATGGTCTGTAAAGCAGTGCAGTTATGTTTCAGAAAGACCAAAGGAAAGGGTCCGGCTTGCTCATTCTAAGAACGGGTAGTTGAATGGTATGTATTTTCCTTGGTGAGACTTGCAAAATGGAATCGTTCTGTGGTCTGTTGTTCCAAGTTCCAAATTGAAAATAAAATCCCTCGTTTTTGTAAAGTCTTTCCCCATTCCCCACTGGCTTCCCTCCCCCCCACCCGCCCAGTATTTACATACTTGTCCTTGGACTAACTCAGTTTTTGCAGGAGTTTTTCTTCCACTTGCCCAAACTGGACACTCACAGACATTTCAGCTATGAACTGCTCACAGCCTTCCTTGGTGACTTGCTTGCAGTACCTTAGGTCAATGTGACAGATATTTCCACAGCGTTTGAAGAAAGACAGGCACTGATCAGTGACCTTATTGCAGTCTGCAGAGAAGAGTAAACAATGTGAGGTGGGAAAAGCCCCACAAGGCCCCGAAATCCCAGACATTCAGTCTTAGAGAAAGGGGCGGAGCTTGCATGAATGTTCAAACCCACAATGCCTGGAGACAACTGTATTTGGCTAAAAGCTCTCTTCTTCAAATGGGGAGTGGCTTCTCACCTACCAACTCTAAAGATTAATCTATGCCTGAAAAGCATTCAGACGGTACCAAGTGAAAACCATTTATAATCTTACCATTTAGCCTCTATATTCTCCCATAAATAGGGCTTCCCATGGTTTTAAAAAAACATAGGATCACATGATAGGTTGGGAATAGCTGGCTTTTTCACTCATTATGTTGTTGTGTATGTTATTGCACACTTAATTGCTTGCTCCCTTCAGATAAATTTCCTGGAGAGAAATGCCCCAAGAGTAAGGAGCGCCAAGGTCAGCTTAGAATTTATTAAAGAGCAAAAAAAAGAACCCCTAAGTCCACACTATACTGTGTATTATTTAATATCACACCTGCACCAACACATCTCCCCAAGAAAAATGCTTTTTTTGAATTTAGTACAAGTTCATGTACCCCTTGTTAGGAACCTCTGGCTTAAATGCTGCTCTGTCACCTAGCTACCAGCATTTCTGAGCCATCAAGGGTTGTTTCTTTACTGAATGTTTTACCCGAAACCTATGGAGAAGACCAGTATGCTAGAAGGGACTGCAGCAGTTTTGTCCACAGAGAACAAAAGCAGAATTCACAGGCCTTGACTATCCCTCCCCTCACTTGCAGACAACTTTTTAAAAAATGTGGTAACATTTATATAAACATAAAATTTTTTAAGTGTACAATTAAGTGACATTAATTACACTCACAATATTGTGCTACCATCAACACCATCCATTACCAAGATTTTTTTGTCACCCTAAAAAGAAACCCTGACTCCATTAAGCAGTCACTTCCCATCGCCCCTTGCCTGTCCCTGGTAGATGCAATATAGACATGCTTTGACTGAATTTCTACCAGCCTGTACTTTGTTTTTTCATCCCCTCTTCTTTTAGAATTGAATCCACAGTCAACTGGCTTAAATGCCAAATAGCATCCAGCTGAGACACAGTCGCCACTCTGGGCAAGACTAATCATTTTTCCCTTCCCTTGATCGCATTAAGTTTGAGGCCTTTGTTTCTCATCACTAGTATCATCGCTTTCATTTTTCTTTGGGCTCCCAATTTCAGGGATTTGGGAACCAAGAACCAGTAAGAACTCTGGCTGGTCACAAGTTAGCCTTCAAAGTGGGGTGGGAGAGTCTGATCCAAAGTTGTCTGCTACGGATGACAACTCTGAAAACAGAGCCACGGAGGCAGCTGGGACTCCAGGTTACCTTTTACATCAAGCCATGCTGCATGTAACAGGCAGTCAAGAGATGCATTGTAGCTCCCTCAGCCATCAAAGATCCCCAAAGGCAGAGTTCTCTGGGGTGAGAGATTCCTGTTCTGGAGAGATGGTGCTGAAAGGTAGGAACTGGGGAACTAGGAAAGTATTTCAAGGGGGAAGAAAAGAACGGAGCAGGTGATAAGGTGGGGACTGATCAGAGGTGCTCGCGAAGAGGTGGCAGAGCTGAGTGTGAGTGAGGAATGAGATACATCCTAAAAATGGGATTAAACGACTAGGGAAGAGATGGAAGGAGCTGGGAAATGGGGGGAAGGGGAAAGGAAAGCTGGAAGGTTCTGAGGAGAAAGAAGTGACCCAAAGCAAGGGCTCCTGAAGGTCACAGGCTGGGCAGCCAGTGGAAGGATGCTGCAGCTGAGGCTGGGAGGCCATCTGGCCACAAGCATGCGCTCCTCGACCCAGGAGTCCCCCTGCTTGTTACAACCTTTTCTTGCCAAAAATTTCTAACCAGAATCTCATCAAAGTCTAAGGCTCTACTTGGACAGGAGATAGAGGGAATGGAATACAAGTTAAATGGCACCACGAAGCCAACACAGAGATCAATCCCAAATGTGGAACATTCTTTTAGAAAAACCCAAATGCCAAGGAGAAAAGATGACAGGAGTGTTCTACAAGAAAAGAGATTACATTTTAGATCTTTCCTTAGGCGTCAGAATGCTCATTCTTAGGAAAGGTCCCCATTCTTAGGAAACATGTTTAGAGGTGTTTTGGGGTGGAGTGTCGTGATGTCTGTAACTTTCAAATAACTAAAGAAAAACATGGCACATTGTCAACAACTGTCATGTAGTGGAGGATGCATGTGTTCCCTTGAAATTCTTCCAGTTTTTCTATACGTTTAAACTGTGCAAAATGGCAATTTGATGTGATGAACAAAATGGGTTAATTAAAGGATGTTTGTCACAGCCAGCAAATAACCTAATGAAAGGAGAAGCATTACAAATTAAGGCAATGTAATTTATAAAGATGAACCCCTACCACACAACAAAAAAGCTCCAGAGAGATCAAATAACAGTTTCTAAAAATGATATTGCAAATAAGAAAATATGAGACATTCAAAAGCTGTAAGTGGAAAAGCCTTTTTAAAGGAAGATAAAACAGCCACATGCCACAAATGAAAAAAAAAATTTTGATCATCTCAAGGTTAAAATTTTTTGCATGTTCAGATCAATCAATCTAGGATCAAGATGGAGTGAGAAATTTCAGAGCTCCAAGCTTTGAACGCCAGCAAGAACTGGCAGAAACCTCTTTCTCAACACTCCACAAAACAGTTAAAGAACTGCAGGAACAGCACAAGCACTGAATCAAGAAAAGGCCTCTTAAAAGCAGTTGGATCTCAAGGCGCCCTGGCTGACGCCTTCATCCCTCACTGGAATGAATCCCTGCCCCCAGTTCCAGAGAGAGCAGAGTAACCCTTGAGCACATTCAGGAAACATGCATGTCTGCCCCAATCTGTCTGGCTGGTGGACCGAGAGACTCATCCCAGAATGTGGCCTGCACGTAGAAGGCAGCTCACCTACAGAACACTATGGGAGCGCAGTCAGGTGGCAGCTTGGGACCAGGGATTGCTGGGTAAATGACATGGTGCAGGGCCCAGGCCATCAGGAAACTGTTTCCTAGGGAAGAGGGCACTTTCTTACTCATGTAAAGGGGGGATTCCTAAAACACACACATGCCCAAGACAGGACACATGCACGCAAAAGATCAGTGAGGCTCCTACACCTTGGCCTGGAGCTATTCTCTAAACTCCTTGTATGGATGAGTCCTGAAGAAAAGCACTAACTAGCACAGGTTAATCTGTAAAGACTGGGAGAGGTGTTGCTTTTTTCTTTATTTTTTTGTTAGCTCTGCCATGACACTGTAACACTAGCTTAAAAGGAATAGATGCTTCAGAATCTATATTCCAGTGATAACATTAAAATACCAAAATGTCCATGTTTCAACCAAAGATTACAAAACATACAAAGAGAGGAAGCAGTGGCCAGGGCAAAGGAAAAGATTAAAGCATTAGAAGCTGTTAAGCAGGAGGATTAGACTGGGGTATTCCAGACAAAGACTTTTATAAAATTAAAAATCCCCCTAAAGGGGTGAAACAGCAGACTGGAGGTAGGAGAAGAAAGAATCAGTGAACTTGAAGAGAAGACTCATGAAATCTTCTAGTGTGAGGAGCAGAAAAAGGAAAGAGCCTGAGAAACTTGTGGAGTACTATCAAGCATACCAATATATGCACTGTGGAAGTCCCAAGAGGAGAGGAAGAGAAAAAGGGCAGAGAGAATATTCAAATAATTCATGTCTGAAAAATCCCCAAATTTAAGGAAATACATGAAATACTTACATCCAAGATGCTCAACAAACTCCAAATACAATAAACAGGCCCACACTATACCATGGTATAATCAAACTGTTGAATGCCAAATTAGAGAAAGCCATGAGAGAGATGGCTACATGTCACATACAGTGGAGCCTCAATAAGATTAAGTGCTGATTTCTCATCAAACTATGGAGGCAAGATAGCAATAGGATTTAAAGAGCCAGTCAGTAATTCACATCTAGCAAAACTATTTCAAAAAGTCTGTCACCCTTAGATCCACCCCTTCAGTAAATTCTAAGGGGAGCTGTGTAGTTGGTAGGACAAGACACGACATGACCGACTAAAGCCATGTAAAGAAATAAAGATTTCCAGTGAAGATAATGACATGGATAAATATAAATTTCAGTAGTACTGTATTTTTGATTTGTAGCTCCATTTTTATTCCTATGAAACATAAAAAGCAAATGTATAAAATGTAATGATAAATCAATGGTTCTGAACTCCTCTCGTATAATAAATATGTCATTTGAGACAAGATCTATGTAAAGGACAAAGGGATACAGGAACATAGTTTATTTCTGCTATTGAAGTTAAAGTGGTATCAAAGCAAATGAGATTTTTACAGATTTAGGATGTTAATTGAAGGGTTTCTTGTTTGGGGTAAAGGGTAAGAGAAAGCAATGGATGGTGGTGAGGGTGCTGCAATACAGCGAATGAGATTAATCCCAATGAATGGTATGCTTCAGAGGGGTTGGGATGGGAAGATTTATATTTCCCCAATTAACAAAAAAAGAAAGAAACTAAAATAAACACAGAATGACAATTAAATGCAATAGATGATACTGGATGGGCTCTGACAATGGAGGAGAAAAGACTTAACTGGATATAACTGGGACTTAAGAAAAAATTGGAATATAGAATTTAAGTTTTATATCAACGTTAAATTTCTTGGTAAGTGCACTTAAGGTGATTACATAAGTGAATATTCTTGTTCATAGGAAATGTACATGGAAGTAGTGTGTTCTAGGAGTATGATGTATGTGAACTCCTTAAATGGTGAGCAAATAGGTGACAGGATGATATGGGCAAAGGTGGCAAATGGTAAAACTGGTAGATCTGGGTGTCTTGGGGGGTGAGGGTAAACTGGAGCTGAGATTATTTCAAAGTTAAGTAATTGGAGGGGAGCAATTAAAAGAAAAACGACAAGCTGGAAAATACAATAACAAGAAAATGAAAAGGGGATAGCTTCCTTAATTTATAAAGTGTTCTCTTAGACCACTATGAAAAAGACTTATCTAAAAACAATTGATTGTACACTTTTGACAGAATAGCCAGAAACAGCAGCTATGTAGAGTGGGACATAGAGGGATTGAGGGGAGAATTTTCTTGTTTGTCTATTTTTTTAAATTATTACTGAAATAATGAAAATGCTCTAGTAATGACTGAAGTGATGAATGTACAACTATGTGATTATAGCAAATACCACTGATTGTACACTTTGGATGAACTGTATGCTTTTTTACTAATAAAATTGATTTAAAAAAAAAAAGACATTATCAACCTAAAGTAGGGAGCAGAAGAAACTTCAAAACAAATGACGCTCTCATAAGATGGGGAAAGAATGCCGCCAGTGAAGCCTGACTATGTTGCTGGGGGGAAGAAAAGGACCTGCCACCAGTTCAGACAAACATGGCAGACTGAACACACTCCTTCATCTCCACTTCCTCTGACACGGCACACAAATAAGAATAAAGTTTTTTTAAAAAAATTTAAAATAAAAGCCACAGAAAGGGAAGCAGATTTGGCTCAATGGATAGAGCGTCCACCTACCACATGGGAGGTCCAGGGTTCAAAACCAGGGCCTCCTACCCATGTGATGAGCTGGCCCACACCCAGTGCTGATGCACTCAAGGAGTGCCCTGCCACACAGGGGTGTCCCCCATGTAGGGGAGCCCCACGTGCAAGGAGTGCGCCCCGTAAGGAAAGCTGCCCAGTGTGAGAAAAGAAAGTGCACCCTGCCCAGGAGTGGCACCCCACACATGGCTAGATGACACAACAAAAAGAAACACAGATTCCCAGTGCCGATGACACAAGAATATAAGTGGACACAGAAGAACACACAGCAAAAGGACAGAGAGAGCAGACAACGGGGTGGAGGTGGGGAGAGAGCCCCAGAAAGAGAATGGATGAGATTACAATGGTAATAAAATTTTGGAAGCTGGAGAGAGGTAACTGACAATAATAGACTCGAGAATGTTTAATCAACTGAGAGGAAGCAGAGAAACAGAAACCTACAAAATACCTCAATGGTTCAGGTATTGGGAACAGGAATGCTGGAAAATGGGAGGAAGTTGGGGTCAGAAACAGAACGACTGGTTGGAGATCTGTTTAAGGATCAGTACGGCCCAGACGTCCCTCTCTCCCCCCCATGTAGAAGTCTGGAGCTTTAGTCTCTCCTATGGGTAAAAGACCAAGTATCTGGAAGTGGCCACAATGTACTGTGAAGTGAGGGACACATACTTAACAACAGGGTGAAAGGAAAATTTACCTCCTGACTGCTGAGACCCGTCCCTCACCTCAGCCTCATTCTCCTAACCAAACCCAGAACACTGGCAGCTAGACCTAAGCCCTCCAATTAGGGGTCTGGGGTCAGAGCCTGCTTAGGGACTTTTGATGAGGTTAAGAGGGAAGAACTAAAGATCTGATGGGTTTCTCCAAAGAAACAATCTAGGGAGAGCGGCTGTGGCTCAAGTGGTTGAATGCCTGCCTACCACATGGGAGGTCCTGGGATTGGTTCCTGATGCCTCCTGAAAAAACAAAAACAATCAACAAGCACAACAAATGATAAAACCAACTGGGGAAAAAGAAAAAAAAACAAAAAACAAAAAAAACACACCCAACTCAGGGGGGCCAATGTGGCTCAGTGGTTGATTGTCAGCTACCCACATACAAGGTCCTGGGTTCAATCCCCAGCCCCAGCCACCTCAAAAGCAAATAATCTAGGCAGACTCCCTGCACCTGCAGGCCAGAGCAGACAAGCTACAACCTGATCATCCTTCTCACGCCCCACTTAGATTATGGAGAGCCAGGGATCAGCAGAAAGCCTCTTAGGAGGCCACTGACCACATCTGAAGAAAACAGACTGTGCAAGGAGAAGAAAACAAAACCAACATTTAATACCCTTAGATAAAGTATCTGTATCCATCTCTTCAACAAATGGTGCTGGGAAAACTGGAAATTCATATGCAAAAGAGTGAAGATAGACCCCTAACTCACCACATAGAAAAATCAACTCAAAATGGAACAAAGACCTAAATATAAAAACCAGAACTATAAATGCCTATAAAAAAGCAGAGAAGCATCTTCAGAACCTGTTATGCAACAATGTCTTTTTTTTTTCACTTTATATCCTAAGCATAAGCAACAAAAGAAAGCAGATAAATGGGACCTCAACAAAATGAAAAACTTTTATGCAAAGAACTTTATGATGAATGTGAAAAGAAAACCTACAGAATGGGAATATTAAGAGTCACATGTCCAATAAGGGTTTAGTATCCAGAAAATATAAAGGAATCCTACATCTCAACAACAAAAACAACCCAATTAAAAAATAGGCAAAGGACTTAGACATTTCTTCAAAGATGATAAACAAATAGCCAAAAAGCACTTATTTCATACCCACTAAAATAGCTACTATTTTAAAATATCAGAAAATTACAAGTATTAGAGAGGATGTGAAGGAACAGGAACAGTCATTCATTGTTGATAGGATTATAAAATGGTACAGCCACTGTGGAAGACATTTTGGCAGTTCCTCAGAAAGTAAAGGATTGGAAATGGATGTGGCTCAAGTGATTGGGCTCCTGCCTACCACATGGAAGGTCCCTGGTTTAATTCCTGGTGCTTTCTGAAGACCGCGACCTAGTGTAACAAGATGATGCCAACAAGAGACACAAGAAGAAAAAGCATAATGAGAGACACAACACTGTACATCAGTTTCAGTAAATATAGTATGAATATAGAAAAAGATTATTGCTGTGGAAGGGAAAAGGGTTTTATGTTGGATATGTGGGAGTACTCTATATTGTATATATGAATTACTGTGATCTAAAACTTTTGTGAAGATAAGCTTAATAATTAGGAAAAAAAAAGAAAAAGGATGTAGACACTGAGGAAAAGATGGAAGTAGGTGCCTTGCCAATTTGCATACAGGGCAACACTTATTGCAGTGATGGAAGGCAAAACATCAAAAAAACAGCTTTTGCATTTTTTAATTCTTTGATACCCCAATTTATTTTTATCTTAATTTTTCTAAATTTATATGTATTCTATATCTAACCTTTAAACTTATCACTATTATTCCATTTTTATTGGGCTTCACTTTTGAAGAAGTTTTGGATCAAAGAGAGGTTCAACAATGGCAGCGGAGGAATACTGGTGTGGGATGTTATTGACAGGGGACACATGGTTGGCAGGGAGTTCCCCAGGGCATATATCCAGGGTACATAAAAATGTTTGGATATTTTCATAGTGGTTACAATTAAAAACAACAACTGAGGGAGTGCTGAGTTCTAGCCAGGGGAGCTCTATCACAGTCCCTAAAGGAACAGCACCAATCCCCTAAGTGCAACGGCAAAGACCAAAAAATAAGGAAGGTCCAACAATGAGCCCTTGTTACTAATGACTATGCTTGTGAGCCTGTGCACCTGAAATAAGAACAAGGTCTAGAGCTGCAGGGTGCCTAAGAGTTACCTCCTGAGAGCCTCCGTGTTGCTCAAATGTGGCCAGTCTTGAAGCCAAACTCAGCATGTAAATGTGTTGCCTTCCCCTCAGCGTGGGACATGACTCCCGGGGATGAGCCTCCCTGGCGCCAAGGGATTACTACCAAGTACCAGCTGATGATGTAACTAGAAAATGACCTTGAACAAAAGGGTCAACTCGGACCAGCAGAATATCTCAGTCTACATATAATACCAGGAGTTAAATGCTTTGTGACCTGAATAAAAGGGGGAAATGGAAAGGACAAATGAGTTTATATGGCTATGAGTCTCCAAAAAGAGCCGGGAGGTTATCAGAGGGGTTGCCCTTATGCACACTTGAGCAGAGTCCCAGAGACAGATAAAGTGGATACAACGACAGGTATTGGTTCTACTGAGGGCTACAGAGACCCACAGGTTCTACAGTCATGGCAGATGGAGTTCAGTGCCATGTTAGTTGGCCCTACTTTGGAGTTTGTGTTTCTGTGTGATGGAGCTGGACTCAGATGTGATCTCTGTCCACAAGTCTCTCCTGTTACTTTTACCGGAACTGTAGTTGGTGCTGGGGTTTAATGTATACCCAGGGGACCTGAATCTCTGAAATGACCATGTGATAGCCAGGCCCTGAGCCTCAAAAGACTTGCAACTCCTACACTCTGGTTTATTGGACTTACCCAACTCAGCTAACATGGAGGAGAAGAAGGTCCACCACCACACCAGGGAGCCAAGAGTGCTTACAACTGAAAGCAGGAGAATTGCATCCAGAATCTATGTGGAATCTAAGCCCCCTCTTGATATAGATGTGGCGTGGACACAACCATTCTAAGGTCCACGGGATGGAGGAATAGAGTATGGATTAGAGTGGACTTACTGATATTCTATTCATGAACTATTGTGATTGGTATGAAAGAAAATGTGGCATTGGTGTGGAGAAAGTGGCCATGGTGGCTGCTGGGGGTAGGGAGTGGGAGGAAGAGCTGTGATGTGGGGGGCGTTTTCGGGACTTGGGAGTTGTCCTGGGTGGTGCTGTAGGGACAGCTCTGGACGTTGTATGTCCTCCCATGACCCACTGGGTGGACTGTGGGAGAGTGTGGGCTATGGTGTGGACCACTGACCATGAGGTGCAGCGGTACTCAGAAATGTATTCACCAAATGCAATGAATGTCTCATGATGATGGAGGAGGTTGTCGTTGTAGGGGGAGGAGTGAGGCGAGGGGGCTGGGGGGTATATGGGGACCTCATATTTTTTTAATGTAACATTAAAAAAATAAAGACACACACACAAAAGACACAACAAAGCAGGGAGCAGAGGTTCCCGGTGCCTCCTAAAGAGGACGAGCAAGACAGGGAGCTGATGCAATGGGCAGGGGTGACAAGCTGACAAAACAAGAGACACAAGGGGAGGAACATAATGAGAGACAACAAAAAAGCAGGGAATGGAAATGGCTCAAGTAATTAAGTGCCTCCTCCCCATCAGTGGGTCTCAAGTTCAGTTCCCAGTGTCTCCTAAAGAAACAAGGAAGATGAAGAGACACGTAAGTACAAACAACAAGGGGATAGGGAGAAATAAATAAAACCTAAAAGAAAGTTAAGTATGACCTGGCAATTTCACTACAGGTTTATATACACAAAAGAATCCAAAGCAGAGTCTCAAACAAATACTTGCACATTGATGTTCATAGCAGCATTATTCACAATTGCCCAAAGATGGAAACAGTCCAAGGTTCTATCAAGAGATAAATGGATAAACAAAATGTGATATACACTGGAATATTACTCAGCTGTAAAAAGGAATGAAGTTCTGACACATAGGCCAACAGGGATGAACCCTGAAGATGTCAGGTTGAGTTAAATAAGCCAGAGACAAAAGGATAATTTATGCCCTCAATGATAAGAAATAATAAGAAACGAGCAAATTCACAAAGTCAGATACCAGAATACAGGTTTTCCCAGGGGCTGAGATGGAGGCAGCGAATGGGGCATTAATCCTTAAACTATACAGAGTCTCTATTTGGGTTGAGAGAAAAGTTCTGGTAATGGATGGTGGTGATGGTAGCACAACATTGTGAATGTAATTAATACCACTGAAGTATATTTGAATGGAGTTAAAAGGGAAAATTTGGGAAGCAGATGTGGCTCACACAATTGAGCTCCTGCATACCACATGAGAGGTCCTGGGTTCAGATCCTGATGTCTCCTAATGAAGATGAGCAAGACAGCCAGCTGATGCAACAAGAGACACAAGGAAGAAAACACAATGAGAAACACAACAAAGCAGGGAGTGGAGGTGGCTCAAGCAATTAGGCACCTCCCTCCCACACAGGCGATTCTGTGTGGATCCCAGTGGCTCCTAAAAGTAAGATGAGCACACAACAGACAGAAAGAGCAAATACAAACAACAAGGGGGCGGGGAGAAATAAATCTTAAACAAAAAAAAATTAAGTTGTATGTTAGTAAAATAGACTTATAGCAATGCAAAACAAGAAAGGGCTGTACAACACAAGTAGACTATAGTTAATAGAATATAATAAAATTCTTTCAATTATAACAAATGTACCATAATACAAGGCATTGAAAATAGGAGAGGGGGTTATATGGGAGCTCAATTTTCTGCATAATTTTTCTGTAAACCTGTAACATAAAAAGAAACATTCACATATATCTGTATCCAAGAAAGAACAACAAGCTATTATACAAAAACTCAGAGAACAAAATATAACTCAAAAATTAGCTCAACAAAATGTACTTCATAAAATTAGGCTGAACTGTATGAAATTACCAACATCTGATTGTGTTTTGACCTATATAAACACCAATTTCTTATGGTTCAACCTCACATAATAGAAATGAACAACTCACTATTATGGGTTTGATAATAAGTTGAGGAAAACAGAAAATAGAGTAAAAACAAACATAAAATAATATAAAAGAGGAAGAAATAAGATATTGGAGCGCTAATCCAGAAGGAGAAAACAGGAAGGAAGAAAATAAAATTTCCCAGAATAAAGTACATTTACAGATGGAAAGGGCTCATGTGTGTGCTTAGCTTGATGAATGAGAACAAACTCATACCAAGACATCAAAAATTTCAGAAAATTAGAGGCAAAGAAAACTTCCCATAAACTCTCAATGAGAGAAAACAGATTCATTGAAGGATGAAGAATGAAATGACTTGGTCTCAGACTCTGGAAAGCAGAAGACAGTGGAGCAATGCCTTCCAATTTCTGAAGAAATGTGGTTCCCAAACTAGAATTTTATATCCAGCTGAACTAGCAATGAAATGTAAAGATGCAATGAGGATCTTCATACATACAATATCTATAGATATATGTCCCCCACCAAAATGAAAGAGTAAACCAAGAAAGAGGACATGGAATCAAGGAGAGAAGACAAGACAGAGGCCGATGGATCCCCGGGATGATGGCTGTGTGCACGCAGGGGTACCCAGTCCACCTGGGAAAAGCAGTCAGAGAGGAGGAGGAAGGACAGGTTGAGGAAGGGAGGTCTCAGACAGAAACTGGTCAGGTGTTTGATGAGTTTGTTGTATAGGGGGAAAAGTAGACAATCTGTTGTACTGTTTGCTTAAAATCAAGCAAGCAAAAATGAGGACATCATCAACCTTAGGGAATCAACAACAAAAGAGAATTGTGCAAGAAGAAAATTAATCATAGTACATAGAAACAGAGTCCTAGTATTGGCTCAACGGCAAGTAATACTCACATGGTCATAATAAGGTAAATAATAAATAACCAAAAATTATGATATAACTGGAAAGATGAAAGAAAAAAGGGGAATAAGAATTTAAGTGTATCAAGTCCTTGCATTTACCACAGAAAATCAATAAACATACAATGTCTGAGCAGACGGAAAATATCAACTAGCAATTTAAGCTAGCTGTTTGGAAATATGGAGATAGATATGAAAGGAAGGGCTATGAGTAGGAAAAGAGTAAGGCAAGGGACTACCTTGGGCACCCACCCAATAAATATCACTAAAATGAAATTCAGCCTGAATAACAACAGCTAGACAACTGTGACTTTGTCACTAGATGAGACCCTCCAACCAAGTTCATGGATCCCAGAATGTCTGAAAGTAGAACGAGTTCTGTGGTATCTCGTTTTATCATTAACTAATTACACTCCAGGAGGAAGAAAAAATTGAATCTGGAAGAAACTGGGCCTAAAGGTCTACCTTAATGTATTTCACAGCTCTTACAGAAGGCAGGCAGAGATCCACATGGATGGATGAAAAGATGACCTCAACACATTACGTGGTGGGAAAATAAAATGTAGAAGATTATTATACACTCAAACATGACCTGGACTGCACTGGGGCAAGAAGGGTTTATACTGGTATCTCTGCTATTCAGACAATCACCGAATCAGAACATAATAGGTTAATATGCAGAAAGTACTTAGAACAGGCCTGGCATAGAGTTAAGTCCTATATGTGAGTGTCACCTACTAATATAATTTGTTTAAAAATTTCCCAAGGTGGGAAGCAGAAGGAGAGGAAAGGCCCTCCTGGGGTGAGGATGGAGCATGCTGTGGGCCGAGGTGCCTGCCTGGTCCTCCTCCAAGGGAAAGTCCATCAGCAGTCAAGTCAGGTGCACGAGCTGAGCCTGGAGCTGGTGCCACTGGTTACCTCACTTCAGGCACCTCTCTTTTCTCTTGCCTCCATGGGGTGGGACAATCCCTGCCACCAAACCATGGAGGGATGGCTTCCTAGTCCTCCAGCTACAGGATTCTCTCCTACTATCCGAACCCGCCATTCTGCAGCATGGGTGGCAGAATGTGTGTGTTTATCAGGCAGAGGACAGGGTTCAAGGAGCAGCAGATGACTACACGCTACGTGACTCCCGGGGAAGCAAACATGACTGGACTGTGCCCAAATGTAATCCAAATTATGTGATGTTCTTTATTGCTCAGTAATTTCTGGAATAAAGTTTCTCTCTCTCTCTTTGGCTCATCCAAATCTCACAACCAATCTAGAACACCCTAAACTATCAGACCATAAACTGGTGAGTGTGGGCTAAGAATGTGGGAGCTTCGCCTCTTTCACAAACCACACCATCAGGCTGGGGTTCTTACTAACCTCCTCCAGCACCACCAGGAAGCAGGGGGAGGGAGGATCCTGCAGTGCGTGTGTCGGAGAATGATGACAGAACTGTGGGGTTTCCTTTTTTATTGTCATTAACAGTTCCCCTGACAGCAAGGGTCACGAGGGGGAACACATGAGCCACAACAACCAAAGCAAGAGGCCAGCGGCAGAGCGGCTCCCCTGGACGACCACGCCCTCGCTGGAAGCCCCGCCCCGCCTTGTTTCCCACTGGCCTCCCACATGCCCTGGCTCTCACCAGCACTACTCCTTGTCTGTATCATTTATTACAAATCTGAAAAGCATTTACTGTTTGTCACATGTCTACCCCCAGCCCCAGCATATCCTAGAACCTGGCCAGACCTGCTCACCTGACAGGTTGATTTCTGTTAAGGAGTCTCGGGTGGTGGTGCCCACGGCAGTGAGCAGGTTGATAGACTGATCTGTCACGTGGTTACAGTAACTAAGGTGGAGCCTGGAGAGCAGGGGCATATGGCGGATGATGAGCCGCAGGGAGGCATCTGTGATGTCTAGGCCTGCCAGGCGCAGCTCCACAATGTTCCGGAGCTTGCTCCGATTGTCCATCTGGCCTGGTGGGACAGGAAGGAGAGTCCCACTGACACAACACTCTAAAAGACCCACCAACCAACAAGAAACTCACATTTTGTTGAAATACAAGTGTTCTCAAAAGCCCCGAATTAGTCCCTATTTACAGATCGGAAAATTCCACATCAAATTTTAGATTTCTAGATTCTCTTGAAAACTGAGAAAACCTAGAAACACGGAGCTTGCATTCCACCCAGCAGTGACCGGTTGACTGGAGGAGAGATGGCGCAGCGTCTCTGAATGACTGCTGTTTGTTTGCTTTAGCTACTCGCAAAAAGTGATGGCTCAGGTGGCTCAACCACCCATACTGACCCAGAAGCGAGAGGAGGTTTGATGAGAGACAGACGCATACAAAAAGCTCCAGGAGTGGAATCTTCGCGGGACCCAAGGAGCCTGCCCTCTCTCAGCAAGATCCCCTCCAAGCCTGAAGCTGACTGAGAACAAAGCAGCCTGTAATCAGGCCAACCTCCAGAAGAGACAACTCAAGGACTTCGAGGCCAAAAGAGGCTTGAGGATGCACATGCCAGATGGCGTGTGTGGTCGACACCACACCAAATGGCAATAGGCACAGATCTCCAGTGAAGCCCTGGGCATGGCCCTGGCCTGGCAACTCACCTGGCCTGTTATCCGTGGGTGGGGACAGGAGATCCCGCATCTGGGCATCCTTCAATCCTTCTACCCACTGGACATCCAGGGTCCGGAGCAGAGGACAACTGGAGCTACAGAGGGCAGAGACTGCAATCCACGAGCAGCCAGACAGCACCAAGTCTCGGAGCCCTGGAGTGACACGCAAGTGGGTGGCGGGTCAGGGGACACACCTCCCTCGTCCCACCGCGGCACGCAGGCGGGCCCTGGCCGGGTGGCTCACCAGGAAGCCGGTTGATGAGCCAGCTCAGCTGCTTCTTGGAGATATTGGTCCAGCTGAGGTCCAGGGAGACAGGCTGTCGCCGGATGATGCCGCTCAGCATCAGGGGCGTGATGGACTTGCAGTGGTTCAGGTCAATGCAGGTCCATAACCGCTTATCGCAGCACCTGGGGGACAGAGCCAGCACAGGTGGTGTTCAGAGCTGGGGGCTCCCTTGGGAAGCACCCCCCAACCCACCGGGCTCGGGGAGGCTGCTCGACTCAGTCCCCTGCCCCCTACTCTGTTTGGCTCCCCTCCTTCCCACCTCAGGCTCCTCAGCTGATTACCACAGGCTGTTCTCAGAAAGTGCCAACAACTCCCCTCAAGCATTTACTGTGGCTTTCCAGGCCCTCCTTGTGCCAGACTGCACGGCCACCCCGAGAGGCAGGCGTCATAGCCTGAAGGCAAGGACCTGGCCAGGTCTAGGAGGCTAGCAAATACCAGAGCAGGGATTCAAGTCAATGCTCAGAGCCCCTATTCTTCACCCAGGCCAATTCTCAAAAGACAAGGACTCCATTTGGTCCTTACTACATCTTCCAAAGAGCTAAATCAGGAATGCCAGCAGCTTTCATCTCGGAACTTGGCAGAGAACAAAGCTGTCCTGGGGCTTAGAAGTAAACAGGACCACAGGTAAGCTGTTGTGTTTGGCGTGGGTACAAGAGTAACAAGTGGGGTGGCACATCTGTGTCCCCGGTCCAGTCTGTGTGACCCTAGAGCAGACGCAGGGTTGACCTCCCTGGCCCCTGCCCAAGACCCTCCCTGGCCCCGTGAGAGCTCGGCTGCAGGTCCCCTCACCAGCGGTTCCAGGTCCTGCAGACCCGCATGCAGACACACAGGTCTTGGTGGCTGAGGTAGCTGAAGACGGCCATCCACACCTCCCTGTGCATGACGTGGGCTGCCCCATCATCCAGGGGCAGCGAGTCAGGTGGGGGGCTGATGGGGGGCGGCCGGATCACATGTCGCTCCATCTGGATGCACTTGGGCGGGGACACAGAAGGGGGAGGCCGGGAGATGACGCGCGGTGGGCTCCGCAGGCCCGGCCCCAGCTGGTGCCGCAGCTCCCTGGCGGTGCCGTTGAGCCCCTTGCTGAAGCGGTGGGGCCGCTCACAGAAGCCCGGCGGCCGCTTGGGCTCCTCATTCTCGCTCTCAGGCTCCGATTTGATGGGCTGGTGGTTCTCGTTGGCCAGGCTGCTCTCAGTCTTCTGGATCTCTTGGTTGAGCTCCTTGCTCAGCTCCTTGCTCAGCTCCTTGTTGGGGAGCCGCCGTTTCCGCCGCATCTTCACCTTTTTCTTCTCCTCGGGGCCCTCTGCACCCTCGGTGCTGGGCCCAGCGGTGGGGGAGCTTGAGCGTGAGTGGTCACTCTCCCTGGTCTTGGGGGGCGCCTCAGGCAGCTCGTCCTCAGGTTCCTGCTTGAAGCGCCGGAGTGGCTTGTTGGCTAGAGCCATGCGATCCTCACTGTTCTTCCAGGACCGCCGCTGTAGGGGCGAGAGGCCGGGGAGGGGTGAGCCCAGGGCCCATCACCCAGGTGCTGGGGTGCAGCTCTGACAACTCAGGATAGGCTGGGAGCACAGGGAGGGCAGGAGGGGAGGGGAAGGGAAGGGAGGTAGTACCTTTTTCCTGAAAAGCTTATCTTCCTTGCCAGGTTTTAGCTGTCACAGGAAAGAAAGGATGCAGAGCTTGTGCCCAGGGTTTGTGGACTGGCTCCCTCCATAGCCAACCCCCCCACGAGCCCACCATCTCTGCAGAGTAGGGGCTGGAGGGAAACCTTCTCCACAAATCCCATCTCCTTCACATCAGACTGATGGAAGGGGTGGCCCTGCCGGCTAACTTCAAGGAGAAGCAAGTAGGAGTATGGTCAAACTGTTCCCACCCAACTGACCTCCCACCCCAGGACCAACCCAGAAATCTGAAATCTCTCATTTAAATTGGACTTTGCTCTGGAACTTGGGCCTCAAAGGCTGGGCCGCTGGGAGGAGCAACTCCAGACGCCACCTTGTGGCTGAGGCCAGGATTGTCGGAAGCTCCCGAGATCCATGGGGCCTCCCAAAGGCAGCTTCAGCTGAGGTCCCGGAGCAGGAGCGAGTCAGAGCCCCCGGGCTGGGCCTGGGGGGCTACAAGGAGCAGGCCCAGCAGCAACGCATCCGTGGACCAAGGGCAAGTAGGCCTGGACGCGCAAGTCCCCAGGGCCTGGGGCGGGCGGGCGGGCAAAGTGGGAGCACCTGCTGCTGGAAGTAAGTGAGACTGGATCTCCACCAAGGGCTGAGGCTGCTGCCTAGAGGGGGCCTCGGCGAAAGGTGAGAGGAGGAACCGGGGGACGTTTGAAGCGTCGAGGCCTAAAGGAGGTGGGAAGAGGAGGGACTCGCTGGTTTCCCCCTCCTTTCTTTTGGGCCAGGCTCCCAGGACTAAGTGGCCCACTCAGGGCAGCAAGAGGCCAGGGCCCTAAGCCCCCACCCCCCCCCCACCCCTCACCCCGCAGCACCCAGGGACCAGCCGGGCCTCCCCCGCCCCTGCCCCCCGCCCCTCCTGGTCCAGCGCCTACTCGCTTGCGTCCACTCAGCTCTTGGGGCTTCTCATATTTCCGCTTCCTCCTCAGGTGCACGTCGTCAGACTTGCGGCGCAGAATGCCATCAGGGGGCACCTTCTTGGGGTGCTCGTCTGACCTGCGCCGGGGCGCCTCCTCACACTCACTCCTCCGCTTGGCAGGCTCCTGCCCTTCCTTGTTGTCCCGGTTCATCTTCTGCTCCTTGAGCAGGGAGCCGGGCAGGTTGGAGGCGTACTTAAAGCCAGGGCCACGCTTTTGCTTGTAGGCCAAAAAGAGAGAAGGCACAGACCGACTGTATATCTTTGGACTCGCCCCCACTCCCTGCGGGTGCAGGGCCCACTGGCCCCTCCCCGCCCCCTGCCAACCCCAGACTCGGAGCCCAGCACTCACTTTCCCGGTCTTGCCAGCATGGTTACACTTGGGACACTCCCAGCAGTTAGGAAGCTCGTCGTTGACCACACCCTCTGACTCCTTAATCTGCGAAGGACACCAGGAGTAAGCACTGGAGGGGGCGAGGGGGCTGCGGGAACAGCAACACCCCCTCCCAGATGCCAGCCCATCCCATCTTTGCCAAAAAAATCCCCGAGTGGTATCGAGGGCCCCCTAAGGGGCTTTGGGTTCAGATCAGCGTTCGAATCCTGATTTTGCATCTTACTTGCTGAGCAAACCTCTCAGTCCCTGGGGCCAGCACCGTCATGGTAAAATGGAAAGAGCTCCCACTTGCTGGCTCCAGTGAGAAAGCGAGGGAAGGCAAAGGGCACTCAACAAAGTGTTCATTTAGCGCACGGTGCCAGGGGCTGAGCACGAACAAGTCCGACGTGGAACTCCCTGCTCTCGTGGAGTTGATGATCCAAGAGGGCCGTGAGCAGGCAATTAAAAGAGCGCCTCCTTTAGAGAAGTGGGGGGTTCAAAAGAAACACCCCCCCAAAGTAAAGCAGGAGCTTCTGGAGTGAAGCCGGGCACATCCACCTGAGCTCCCCAGCACCCACACATCCACCAGCTCCCCAGCCTCTCCCAGCTGACACGAGCTGACACGTCGGTGGGGTGGGCGGGTAGCAGACACGCAGGCATGGCGGTCACCCAGAAGTAACACTGCCCTGGGCATGCCGCAGGAACAGGTTCCCAGCGCAGAAGAACAGGATCACGGCCCTCTGCTTTCTGGGGCCTGCCCTCCCCTGCCTGGGTGCTTGTTCTCCCAGAAGCCCCGAGTCAGTGTCCATAAGCCGCCCGACCACCTGGAGGGCCTTCCTCTGCCCCAGGTTTCCAGCATAAAACACCATGTCCTCGGTCTACGGAGGCTGAGACTCTGCAGTGGGCGGCACTGGGAGGTCAGGGTGCCTGTTCCCTCAGGAGATGCCGGAGGAAGCCCTAAGCGGCTCCAGCTCCTTCCTGCACTACTGCACTAGACTCCTCACCTGACACAAAGAATGTCCAGAACTAACCAAGCCACCGGAAGCCCCCAGCCCCTCCCTGTCAGTCCCCAGGAGGGAACCTAAGCGACCCCCCCCAGGAGCATCACCAGAGGCTGAGGAGGGCCCCTCCCCACTCACCTTCAGGCACCCTGGGTGGATGATCTCATTGCAGATGGAGCACTCCATGAGCATGAGGTTAAACTTGCCCTCTTCCTCGTCCACTGTGTCTTCCTTCCCGGCCTCGCCACACACAAGGCACACGGCGGTGTGGGGCAGCACTGGCTGGAGAGTTGGGAGAGCACAGGAGTGAGCGCGCGTGGGGAGGACGCAGGCCAAGGGCGACAGGGAGATGGCAGACAACCGCTGGGGCACCACACTTTCAACCCCACATCCCCACACCAGGGTGCCAGGCACCCAGTGCTCTGAGAAAGCAATGAACAGGACAGATGTGCATCTATGCCATCTGAGCAGAGGTGGGGCCCAGACAAATGACAAACAGGCGGTGACTAGGAGGGCAGTGCTACAGCACCTGGTAAATGGTGAGCAGGGGTATGCGGGAAAATCAAGAGAGGGCCAGGGCTATTGGAGCTGACAGGTGAGCAAAGATGAAGTTCTTTCCAGGGGAGAGCAGGTAGGCTGAGGCTGCTGCTCACCAAGGAAATCCACCAGACCAGAGGGATCCGAGACTAGTCCAGGGACCCCAGAAGTCCCCAAGACCTTTCTAGGTGGGTCTGTGAGGCCAACACTATTTTCAGAACAATATCCAGACATTATTTGCCTTTTTCACTGTGTTGATACTTTCCCTACTATGGCAAAAGCCGCAGTGGGTCAATGTGCCTTAGCACAAGTCAAGGCAGTGTCCCCACTGGGCTAGTTGCCACCATATATAATTTATTGACACCCACACAGAACAACTGCCACTTTCATTTAGGGATGTCTGACGGAGAGCAAACAGTATTAATTTATTAAATTCTTGACCCATGAGTATACATCCTTTCCAACACTGTGTGGCTGAGGAGCCGCGTGTGCGGCCCGAGGGACACTGGCTATCCACAGCACTGGGCAGAACAAGCCACTCCATGCGGAACATCGTTTTCATGTGAAGAAGTAGTAACGGGCAGACGTTTTCACAAAGACAAAAGAAGTGAGCCTGTCACTTCTGGAAAAATAACAACATTTGTTGCAAATGATAAAAATTCAAGTTTTCAGACAAATGTTAAAATTTTGGAAAACTTACATTAGCCATTGTTAGTTGGAGGTCTTCCCAATATTTTAAAGACTTTTCTGATGAGACTGATGACAATATTAACAGATGTGGCTTTCTGATATTGTGCAATGATGGGTCAACACTCAGAAATTCAGCATTAACTCAGCAAACCAATATTTTCCAAATGACCAGTGCATGAAGTTACAGAATCACACATGAGTATATGAACAATTCAAAGGGCAAGAAGGACTAATAAGTCTTATGTAACAGCTCAGAAGTTCATTGATACAGTTTCAGATTCTACATTGCAACTAACCTTTAAGAAACTGCCACCTGTTGCACTGTGGTGGAATATCAAAGAAAGCCTGTACTTTATTGAAAAGGCTACTACAATATCCCTCCCTTTCTCACTGCACGAGGCCAGATGTTCCTCATGTACTCCCACCAAAACCACACCCCAACAGACAGGGCCTGAGCTCACAGGAAGGCCCAGGGCTAATGAGCTGAACAGAAAAGAGATTTATGAAAACATAAACCAATGTCACTCCCCTTACTATAGTTTGTGTTTTTTAGAAAATAGTTGTGTGTTTTTTCCCATAAAAATAAGTTATTTATGTTAAATGTACAGTTTCTTGTAATTTAAAAATTAAAAAAACCTTTAAGGTTGCTCAGTTTTAACTTCTAAAACAGTAAAAACCAATAAATATAACCCCCCATAAACTTTCCTTGGGTTCCTCCTAATTTTTAAAATTATTTTTGTATTTTTCTTTAGTTTTCATTTTTCTCATAATTTTTAAGAGGCTCAAGGAGTCCTGAGAGCAGACCATTTGTGAGATGATGCACCAGACTAACTCTAAGCCCCTTGAAGAAAGGGGCCACAGCAGAGGCATTCGCCACCGCACACACCTCGCCTCCCTGTGTTTAAAGCAGTGCCCCGTGTGCAAAATAAGCCCACGTTAAATTTCAGGGAGGGGAGTGGATGTCGCGCAAGTGGTTGAGCACCTGCTTCCCATGTACGAGTCCCCAGGTTCAATCCCCGGGACCTCTTCAAAAATAAAAAACAAAAACCTGTTGAACTGTTTTAGGGGAACTTTAAGTAAAATATCTGCGGGATCTACGCTCCATAGATATGGGAAAGTCTTTACAAAATGGCACAAAAAAATCCAAATAAACAGAGCACCGAAGGGAAAAGACAACAAATACCTAATGAGCACCTGCTAAAGCAAGAAACGGCTGCTCCCCTCGAGGTCTGTGGGAAGACAAAGACATAGGTCACTAAACTCCATGGAAAACGTGAAAAGTTGTGTTCAAGTATTAGGGAGGACGAGAAGGGGCAGACGCCTAGTTCTGAAGGGCTTGCAGGACAGGGAATTTGGGCTTGTACAGGTAAAGGACTGGAGGGAACTCCAACAGCAGGGGCTGGCACGAGGAGAGAGAAGAGCGAGCGGCCATGCTCAGCAGGGTGGGCTGCAGGGGCCAGGGAAGGGCAGCCACAGGCATGACGGACGCGAGGGAGTGTGGATGGAGCATGGGGCACACACCAGGTGGCCAGGAGACGGTCCCTGATGGGACAGGGACTGAGAGGAGAACGACTCTGCAGTAGGCAGCACAAGGAGAGGCACCCAGAGAAAGGAAACCCAGGCCTCGCTTGTGACGAAACGGTGCTGGATGCTGGCAAGGGAGGGTGGTCTGTGGAAGCCTTGCGGAGGGAGGGAACAAAGAAGGGCTCAGCCTGGTTCCAGAAAGAGGGAAACTTTGACACATCAAGAGGGGTCCAGGGGAGAGTGGATCTGACCCAACGGATAGTGCGTCCGCCTACCACACGGGAGGTCCAAGGTTCAAACCCAGGGCCTCCTGACACGTGTGATGAGCTGGCCCACACACAGTGCTCATGCATGCAAGGAGTGCCGTGCCACGCAAGGATGTCCCCCACATAGGGGAGGCCCACGCACAAGGAGTGCGCCAAGAAAGGAGAGCCGCCCAGCGCAAAAAAAGTGCAGCCTGCCCAGGAATGGGCACACATGGAGAACTGACGCAGTAAGATGACACAACAACAAAGAGAGACACAGATTCCGGGTGCCACAGACAAGAATACAAGCAGGCACAGAAGAACACACAGTGAATGGACAGAGAGAGCAGACAACTGGGAGGTGGGGGTGGGGGGAGGCGGGGAAGAGTAGAGAAATAAATAAAAAATAAAAGTTAAAAAAAAAAAAGGAGTCCAGGGAGCAGATGTGGCTCAGGCAGTTGAGCCCCTGCTTCCCACATAGGAGGGCCCTGGGTTTGGTCCCTGGTGCCTCCTAAAAACAAAAAACAAACAACAAGCAAACAAAGGAAAACACCAACTCAAGGGAACCAATGTGGCTCCGTGGTTGAACATCAGCTTCCCACATATGAGGTCTGGGGTTCAATTCCTTGCCCCGGTACCTCAAAAAAAGAGGGAGCCAGAAGAAGAATAGAGGTGGGCGTGCTTATGCCGTTTGTGGGTAAGAAGGGGAAGGAAGTGTCCAAGGAAGTAGAACGGCTGGAAGAAGCTTTGTCCAAGGAAGTAGAACGGCTGGAAGAAGCTTAAGAAGGACCCACAGGCCAGGCAGAGTCTTGAATGTGCTAGAAACCACGTTGGGGAGGGCAGGGAAAGGCAGGGGAGGGGAAGAGAATTACAGGAAAGTCAAGGTCCCTCAACCAGCACTCAGTGTGCCAGGCACTGTGTTGGGCCTGAGTTGCAAACATAAATTAGAGACAGCGGAGAGAGCCGGGCTTCCTTTAACTGTGCTTGGGAGAGCAGGGGTGGGAGGAAAAATAAAAGAACCCCTTTGGCCTAGTGGAGGGGTGGAGGTATGAGATGAGACCTGGAGATCCCAGAGCTCAGGGACCACCTGGCTGAGGGAGAGGGGGAGGAAAGCCTGGGGAACTGGTAAGGGTCAGAGGACAAAGTGGAAGAGACCGTCCACTTAGTGCCAACACAAGGAGTTTTAGGCAAGACTACTCTCAAAATATGCAGGCCCTATCAACAAACTCTCTTGAAACCTGACAGAACCCAAAACACACATACACATTCATAGACAGAAATTTATACTTAATTTCAGCAGGGGTGCTTACAAATCCCTGAGAGCCTCTTAAAGGACCTGGGGTGCAGGCACTGACTAAAAACACAAGTGCTGCACGTGGTAGGAGGACAAAGTGCCTCTTAGCTTGGGGGGTGGGGGTGGGCAGCCAGGAAGGCAGGCACCAGGGTCTCAGAGGAGCCGACCCAGAGCCCAGGAATCCCGTCCCTCCGGCTCAGCCTGCTGGCCGGTGGGAGCAGGGAGCACTGCCCTACGGCACTGGCGGCTGGGCCAGGAGGAACTCCCTATGGAAGGGAGAGTGGGGTGTGCAGAGGGATCCACGGGAAGCGGCAGGACCATTCCAAGGCGCCAAACCTGTATCTTCTTGGCCCGTCCTGGGGTGAGGCAAGCCACCCTGTGCTGCTGGCAGAGACGTGTCGAAGCAGCTGGAGGGCCAGCTCCTCAGCACCCAAATCACCGCTCCTTATGGGGCAACCCCTCCGGAGATGCACAGACCTCCCACCTACCAATCACTTGCAGGCAGGGCTGGAAGGGAGGGCCTGGAAGCATCATTAACTGGACTATAAAAGTTGGCGAGGGCACAGCCAGGACAGGACTCGCTGGTAGGGTATCTTTGATGGTAGAAACTTTAAAGTATCTGGCCACAACCATTGGATTATGAAGAAAAAGGAGCCTGGGGGAGCAGATTCAGCTCAGTGGTTGAACGCCTGCTCCCCATGTGCGAGGTCCTGGGTTCAATCCCCGGTACCTCCTAAGGGGCAATAAAAAAAAAAAAAAGCCTAAAAGCCTGAGCTGCCCCAGGTCCTGTCCTGGAGAATCTGACAGCAGCACTTGCCCACCTCCCCATTTTTCCACAAGGGAACACCTATCAGGGCGTTCTGGAGCCCAAACGAGACCAACAAGAGCTAAGCAAGAGGCCAGGCGGGGGCTGGATTCCGAGGCGGTCAGGGTCCTGGGGGTGCAGAACTCCTCCTGGCCGCCCCTCCCTCTCCCCTCATGAGGGGCTGCGGGGCCGGCGCACTCACCGCGATGCACTGCCGCATGATGCAGCTCTGCTTCATCCGCCCCGGGCCCCCAAACTTCTTCATATCCTTGCAGAAGTGGCACTCCCCACACTCGGTCCGCAGGCAGGCCTCGCACTTGCGGCATCGCGTCCGGCGCCGGCGAGCTCCGGCCGTCGTCCGGTTGGCAGCCAACTTCACCGCCGAGGCCGGGCCCAGCTTCCCCTTGGGCCTACCTACCGCCCGGTTCTGCGAGAGAACAGATGGGACGGGTGAAACGGGGGTGGGGGCTGCCGGGCCCCAAGCAGAGGGCACCCTGGCTCAAGACCCTTCTGTGGTTCCCACCCTTAGGGTAGGCCCCTGTCTGCTGCTCTGGCCTCTGCTGCGAGGCCAGGCTGGGCCGCTGGTGCTTCCCCAGACGTGGTGCGTTCGACCCTGCTCCCCCCACTCCTCCCGGCTGGCGCCCACCCAGCCCAGAGGACCAGTTTCTGTGCTGCTTTCTTCCGGCACCCCAACCAGAGGTAGCAGGTAGCCCTCACAGCACTTATCCCACAACGTTAGCCTGTTCTCTCGCTGGCCTTCCCTGAGACCAGGAGCACAGCAGCAGTCACCAAGGTGTCTTGCCTACTACTGGCTCCCTAGAAAACTGCCTGGAACATAAATATTGGTGACATCACCAAACCCCAGGGAGAATGACAGGTTAACCCTGAGGTCCTTCACCTCTGAGACCTTCCCTGAAGTGGGCCCCAGATGCTTCTTTCCTCTCACTCAGAGGAAGACAGACACGTAGATGGTCAGAAAGCAGGACAAGGTCCCCAACGAGCCGGCATGGTTCCTGGCCCCCAGGCCCAGTGCTCCTACACACCCAGGCCCTGTGGTGGAGCTGCTGGACCAGCCACTGCGTCCCGTGTGCACCTGGGGCTGACGGAGGTAGGACCAGGAGGGCAGACAGGTCTTCTGCCCATGTTTAGAATGGCACGAGTGTGCTGAAAACGGTCAGCCCTCTGGCAGGCGGGCACTCCACTCGCCCTGGAATCTAGCCGATCACCTGGCGTGTAATGCCGAAGCCTCTGTCCAGCTGATTGGAATGCCCTTCAGTCCAATTCCATCCTTTTCACTTCAGCATCTGTCACACTTGGACTCCAAGACGAAATCCCAGCCCAGCCCGTCTGTTAACTCCTGTCGTAAGTACATGCACCCCAACGGTAGAGGGGCCTCCCTCCAGACTCCCTCTCCCACGACACCATGCACAGCTCCCAGACACCACCTTATACGAGGCCCCCAGGGAGGAAAATCAGCCCCCTGCTCACGAACAAAGCCTCACCGTCATCCCTTTTCTTCCACAACAGGGGGGGTCCCTGCTTGGTTCCTGACGGTTTCATGGACCGCACCCCATCCTGGTTCCAACACCAAAGCTGACCCTGCCCACAGATGAACCTTCCCAGGGTCGGCAGCGTTCAAGGAAAACACCAAGGCCTCTGGCGGCTGAAGCGCCTGCCTCGGGAAGCCCTGCTGCGCTGGACCTTTGTCCCACTTGCTCTGAACTGAGGTGGAAAGGGAGACGCCGGAATCGGCTTCCCTGACCCACCTGTCCTGGCCGGCCCCTGCCTCCCCAGCCTCGGCTGCCTTTCCCTCAGAACTTATCCAAGGGAGCGGAGGTAGCTCAAGCAGTTGAGCTCCAGGCTTCCCACATACGAAGTACTCGGTTCAATCCCTGGCCCTGGTACTTAAAAAAAAAAAAAAAAAAAAGCATATTACTCAGAACAACAACAACCAAGTAATCCAGACTAGCTCAGTCATGTCCACCCTCACCGCTGGGGCAGCCCAAAGGCCTGTCAGGAGGGAGGTGGGAAAGGGCAGGGTCTGCCGGCACACCAAGCAGCAGCCTCAGGAAACAAGGTTGCTCCAATGCCAAGTTACTCTTCTTTCAAGCTGCCAAGGCTCTCCAGGGTCTTCTAGTGAGGTCTGGGGCTGATCAGACGCATCAGTAGCTCTGCAGCCACTTAGTGCGATAAATAAGACTAGAAAGACCTCACATCAGTTCACGTCAGGTTTTGCCGCCAAATAAGTAGAAAAGTAGGGGGTGGGTATTTTTCAGAGCCTTTTTGATTTTAGAACTCCGCATAAGTGAACCTGAAAACAAAGCAGCCAACACAAAGAGCAGCAAAGACCACGGAGAAGGAGCAGCTGCAAGGGTGGCCCAAGACCTTCTCCAAGCCCTACCACAGCGGGTGCTGTGCTCATCGTTTCAGATGCTCTTACCTCCTTTTTCCAATAACAACCCCTTGAGAGATGGACCAGTGGCCCCATTCTGGAGACGGGAAAACAAGCTAGAGACTGGTCCAAGGCCCCTGAGCAGCATATACCCCAAAGCCACGGTCTGAACACTGTAAATCAGAGCTGAACATGCCCGTGAAGTGCGGCGTGGACGGCACGGCCCTGGGGGAGCATGGCACTTCATGCCAGACGCCATCAGCGGGAAGGGCGCCCGCAGAAGGTGCGGGGAAGTACATCTCCTCCAGGAAGTGGAAACCCAGGAGGTTTCTCCTCTTCCCAGGCCGCAAGTCTGTCTGATTCTAACCCACATCAAGACCACTGGCCTGTTATCAACTTGCTCCTTAAATCCACAAGCCAACTCCAGGGAGTCCAAAGAGGCTCAGGGAGAACAGACGGAGCTCATGAAAAATGGGGCTGTGTTACAGGCAGATCCTGAGAGGCTCGAGTCAGGTGCAGAGTGGGCAGAGCATGACACTTATGGGAAAACTTCTGGGAACAAAACCAGAGGGGGAGGCCTCCAACTCTGACCCTGGGAGCACAAGCTCCCGAGGACCAGCTCTCTCCTCCTACGTAGGAAAGTCAGGTATAAATAACCACTGAGAGCCTCTGGCCTTGCCAGCCATGGGAGGACAGTGTCTCTGGAAGGAAAAAGTTGGGCCAATGCAGCCAGAGCCACAAAGCTGGCATGGGCCTATGAAATACTGCCCCACTAGCACTCCTAACCTACTGAAAAAAACAAATCAACCTGGATCCAACCACAGCTGAAGCATCCAGAAACATGAGACAGCACCAATGCCCCAGCAGAAGAGAAGGACAGAGCTGCTGCTTCTGAAGACCCCAATGCAGGCCCTTCGTACCGGGCTGCCAGGGGCTTCTCTCTCCAACCCTGTAGGAACTGGACACCAGCTGGCTTATCAAGAGGAAACTGAGCAACACGTGAAATGCAGGATCCTAAGAATACTGACAAAATCAACAAGTGAGAAAGAACCTTAGAGGTGGTTTCTATTAAAATCTCCAACTGGGACTCCAAACAGCCAACCAGGAAACCACATGGTAGTAGAGTAATAAAAACAGGGACAAAAAGAATAAAAAGGAAGGTGAACAAGCCAAAGCTCTCTCATTTTTGCATGAAGCTTGTGATCTACTCTCTTTTGGGTGATACCCCAAGATTTAAACACAGTTTTAAACTCTACTTTATCCTGCCCTTACCTCTATTAGTTTTTTAACGTAAAACAGAATGCCTCTGTTAATTTAGGCATGAAGTATTCTCAGCAAAGGGAATGCTGGTATCCATCAACTTTGACCTATAAATCAGCCTCTCCCTCCACAAGCCCATTTGTTGATCTTTATCAGGCTTGGGGTTAGGACAGTATGGAATCCACATATTAAAAGCAGTGTTCCAACACCTTTTCTCCATCAGCAAGTCAAAAGCATCCCCTTAGTATCCCCCTTAGAGAGAATACCATCAGGTGGTCCTTTCATTCACGTATTCACTCCACAAAGATTTAATGAGTGCCTCCTATATACGAGATACTGTCCTCAGAATATTCATGGGCGGAACTCCACAATTCCTCATTTCAATTACTGGCATCAATCAAACCTACTAGGATTAATCTAAACAAATAGGAAGATATCCTGTGTTCACCGACTATAGACAATACTCCCCAAAGCCACCTACAAATTCAATGCAATATGGATCAAAATGCCAAATGGCTTTTTTGCAGAAATTGATGAGCTGATCCAAAAATTCATATGGAAGGGAAAGGGACCCAGGATACCCAAAACAACCTGGAAAAAGCAGCACAGAGTTGGAGGACTCACACTTGATGATTTCAGTATTTTCTACAAAGCTATGGTAATTAAGACAGTGTGGGACAGTCTGAGGGCAGATACAATGATCAAGGGAATCAAGAGCATAAAAACCTCACATTTACCACCAAGTGCCAAGACAATTCAACGACGGAAAGAATAATCTTCAACAAATGGTCCTGGGTCAACTGGATAGCCACATGTAAAAGAAGAAAATCAGACCCCTACCTCACACCATACAAAATGAACTCAAAATGGATCAAAGACCTAAATGTAAAAGCTACAACTATAAAGCAATTAGAAGACAAAGGGGTAAATTTTTGTGATCTTGGATCTGACAATGGTTTCTTAGAAATAAAAGTACAAGGGACAGTAGAAAAATGACAAACTGGACTTCAAAATTCAAAACTATTGTGCTTCAGAGAACATTACCAAAAAAGTAAAAAAGTAAAAGTCCAAAGACTGGGAGAAAATACTTGCAAATCGTGTATATGATAAGTGTTTATATTAAAGAACTCTGACAGTACAATTAAAAAATGGGCAAACTATTTGAATAGATATTTCTCGAAAAGAGAGATACAACTGGCCAATAAGCACATCATTACCCAATAGAGTATAACCTGTACTGCACACTGCAGACTCATTCCCTCTCACAGTCCCCCACCCACCCACCCAAATGTTCACCAGCTGTTAATTATGTGCCAGATTCAATGCTAGGATAGTGAGGACATGCTCCCTGCTTGCAAAGGATTACAGTCTGGGACCACAGAGGTGTAATGCAACATGATGATGATGACCATGACAAAGAGGACATTAAAACCTAACATTTACTTAAGGCTTACTAAGTGCAAATCACTCTTTTCAAATACCTGTATCAATAATTTATGAGGAAGGAACTATTATCTCCACTTATAAGTGAGGAAACTGAGGCACAGAGCAGTTAAGTAACTTTTCCAGTTTTATACTACTAATGAGTGGGAAAGCAGAGAGATGAACCTGGGTAGGTAGTTGCAAAGCCTCTGGCATGCTGACCCAGATGAAATGTCTCATCTCACTGGGAAGGGAGACTGGGCAAAGTGTCACAGAACACAGGAGGTGGCAGCCAAGGTAAGTCTTGGAGGAAGAAGAGGACTCTGCAGGCCAGGGGCTGGGGTGGGGCTGGGGAGTGGAGAGTCTAAGCAGAACGAACAGTAAGATAGAGATGTGAAACTACATGACACATTCAAGGAGCTGCAAATAGCTTGGTATGGCTGCTACAAACAGCTCTGAGGTGGCAGGAGCCCGATCCTACAGGGCCTCCAATAACACATTAGGGAAATCTGCTTCTGGAAACAGTGCAGGGAGTGGATACTTTTGGGTGGGTGGGCAAGGAGATCAGTTAAAGATATAAAATGGAGCTTATGAAGGTGTGAATTAGAGCAACAATAGAAGGTATTGGGCTGGGTGGGGGAGGGGGGTGTGATTCAGGAGATTTTCAGAAGCAGATTCTGAAAGACCCGGCTGATTGCCTGATCAGGAGGTATGCATGCAGGAAGAGACCCGGAAGACTCTGAGGTTTCTGGCTTAGGCAACAGAAGAAAGGGGCTCAGGAGAGGGCAGAGAACAATGTCTCTGCTCTGGAGTTGTTCCTCCTGAGGGACCCATGCGACATCCAAAGAACATGCCCAGAGAGCAAGTGGGACCAGAGAGAAGACACACAACTGGAAATTAGTATTGCATAGGTGTTAAGACTAGTTAAGTCCGGGAGGCTGTCCAGAGAGATGGGTGGAGTGAAAACAGGGTCTTGGGGAGGGTCCTGAAGACTAAAAATATTCAAGGGGCCGGCAAGAAAGTGCAGCCTGCTGAAGAACAGCCAGAAAGGCAGGACAGTTCAAGGGAAGAGTGTTAAGAAGGGAGCAGTCCAGTGTCAACTGCAGATGAGCAAGAGAGTAAAACGTGGCTGTATGTTTTTATAATTAAGACAGTTCTCAGCTTGCCACCATACTACCAACCACCGCAGTGACAGTGCTTCAGGGGATAGCCAGAGCCCCCCAGACAGCCTGGCGTGCCTTGATCATGGGAAGGCTGCGTTCCACTGTACAGTGCATCCAGCCTTAGTTCAACATAGTCCTGGCCAGTATCTTCAAGCAATATGGACATCCTAGAAAATCAAGTATTCTGCCATAGCATTATGGGCCTCATAACACACACCTGTAGACTCCAGGGAGGGCTCTGGCTTGTTTATATAACTAAGCAGAAAGAGCAAGAGAATAAAAACACAAGGACTACCAGAAACCCAGGGGATGGGAGGACCTCTGGAGATCTGGGGAAAGCTAAGGGCCTTTTCCCCAGAAAAATGCACATGGGCAAAAAGTCCAAGACTTTTGCATATAATTTAGGGAAGATTCAGGGACCCCTGTCAAAACCTCACTGCTTAAGAAGCCATATTAAATAACACAGTAGTTATGACTATACAAAATTTCTGGGTGTTTTTTTTTCCCCCATAATTTCCTAATTACTGGTATTTATCAGCAAGAAGCAAAATTCATTGTTTTAATTATTTTAAAAAGCTATAGAACTAAAAAAAGCTATGAAACTATTTTTAATTTGAGGGCTAAAAAAAAAAAATACCACAATGGAACAAGAATTCTTCTCACTAATGGTACTTTTTGAAAGACCATCTCCCCAAACTGGAAAGCAGAGCAGAAGAATTTTCCAATACTTTTTGCACTGGAGAAACAAACTAAGTCTTCAGAAATAGGTCGAAGGGGGCACACTGGCCAAAGAGCATGCAAGTGTCCTGCTAACAGGGCTCACTCGCCATCACCCCCCTCTTCCCACCCACACATTGCAGCATTTGGGATCGGGAGCAGCGGAAACCCAGGGAGCTGCAGGGTAGATGACCCAGTCCAGCAAAAGAGGCCTGAGAAAAACACCCCCGATGCAGCCCAGGACTGGGCACCAGTCACAGATTTTTAAGGTGGGCAGCTAAAATTCTGCTGAGGGTTGGGGTGGGGGCTCGGACCTACTGCAGGAATACAGAGCAAGGCAGCTTCCCAAGAGAGCCTCCCACCAGGTCCTTCCATTAGGCAGGTGGGCAAGTGTGCCCGCAATTCCCCACTCCAGCCTCCTCCGAGAAGGGCCTTCTCCTTGGTGCTAAGCCCACTCTGGTAGGGGGCGTGGCCGTGGAGGTAGGAGGAGTTAGACGTCCTGGGCCCTTCTTCAAAGAAGATTTGGGGGAGACTGAGGTCTAGAGGCTGTGAACTGTGGAAGAAGGAATCTGCAAGAAGGCGCTCCTCAGGCCCCCAAAATTCCAGGGCTGGGAAAACTGATGAAGAAAGGGTAGAGGCACGTAAGGGGCAGCGAGCCTTGGCAGGGTCCCCCAAGTGTAGGGTACCTTATCTGACAACCATCTTCTCTATTGGGACTATGGGAAAAACCTGCTGTCCTACTGTCTTGACTCAGGTATCTTCCCAAAGCACCTGAGAGGGGAAAAAACACACACACACCATCTTAAAATTAAAATGAACATCACAGCCACAAGAACGCCTATTGCAAACCATTTCACAAGTGCCCCAACCCGGCTGATTGACAAGAGGAGAAGGAAAAAAATCTGGCTACAGGGTGTACAGGTCTTCTCTGATGGACGCCTCTCTCAGGAGTGGCAAGATCTGAAAATGTGTTTTTAAACCCAGAAACGTCTTAAGTCTTGTTGCCACAGTGTCAGAAGATTTTATCTACCACAGACCATAGGGCGGAACCAAGTTTAAAAAAAAAAAAAAAAAAGGCAAACAGTAACAAGGAACCTCTCTCCTGAAACACCAAAGCCTACTCAAAACTGAACCCGAATGACCTATGAACGACCAGATGCCACAAAAATGGAAAACTGACAGAAGGGATTAGGCAGCCCCATACTGAACTGCATATCCTCAAACCAGGAATTTAGATGGGCACTAAGCAGCAAGACTCTGAGAGCCATTCACACACTCTGCTACTGAAGTTCCTGGCTACAACCACTTGGACTGGCTCTAGGTGACCCAACTCCAAAAAACCAGCGAGATTCAGTGACACCTCATGAGGTACACTTGCCCGAAGACTGTCCAGCAAAGCTGAACAAATAAAATTCAACTTTCCCTGTTCTTTCAAATAAAACCACTTAATACTATGTGCCACACTGAACAGCAGCATATATAGTACTTCCTCAATAGCGCCTAAAAGGTTCCTCACATTTAGGCCTGAACATTCCAAAACATCTTTATGCCACTAGGGAAATGCACTCCAGATTTCTAAATAAGCACCTTATTCTGCCGGTCTAATGCCCGCATCCTAACTCGGCCCACCCAATTCTCAGCTCCTTCCACAGGTCCACCTGGTCCGTATCCCGCTGCTAATATTATCTAGCAGATCACTCCACAGAACCTAAACTTTCTTCCCGGCTTCCTCGCCAGAAACCTTCCAGGAGTAAATCCACGCCGTAAACTCACCGGGGGCTTTGTTTTACGTGCAGGCTTCTGCCCCGCGGTCCCCAGAGAGGTGGCTTTTCCTTCTCAATCCAGCCCAGGCCGAACACTGCCATCTGGGGTCACTGCTTCCTCCCGCCGCCGCCCGTGCGGTCTCGCCGGGGTTCCGGATTCCCCGCGCCGCCGAGCGCCCGGGCGGCCCGAGCCCGCTCCCCTTCCTGTCGCGCTCTGCCCACGGCGGGCGACGCGCGGCGCCCAGACAAAAGCTCCCGCCGTCGGGCCCACGGGCGTCGGGGCCCCGGGCTGCCCACTGTCCGGGCCGCGGGCGTCCTCCCGCGCCGAGGCCGAGGGTCCCGGTGCAACTTTGCCAACAGAAAGAACGGCGGCGGCGGCGGCGGCCGGGGAGGCGCCCGCGGGGTCCGGGCGGCAGGCACGCGCGGGGGCGCCCGGGGCGAGGGCGCCGAGGGGAGGGTGCGGCGCGCCCCGGGACCGCCCGCGCCCGCAGCCCCGCACCTCGCCCGCCCGCCCGGCCCCCCGCGCCAGGCCCGGCCCGCCCGACGGCGAGGCCCCGCGGCCCACATTGTCCTCGCGGCGCACGGCCGGCCACCCTCGCGCACGGCCGCGCACGCCGCTGGCACACGCCCCCTGCCCGGGCCGCCGGCGGCTCCCGCGGCTCCCGGGCGGCCCCCGGCCTGCCGCGCTCCCCCGCGCCCCGCGCCGGCCCGGCCCCGGCGGCCCCGCCGGCGGCCGCTGCAAAACTTTCTCCTCATCGCGGCGGCCTCCGGCGGCGCGTCAGTCAGGCGGGCGGCCGGCGCTCCCTCCTCAGCCCCACCCGCCAGGCCGACCTGGTCCGGCTCCGAGTCATAGTCGTCGTCCTCGGCGCTCACGGACATGGCCATGGCTCATGGTGGGCCCAGGCTCGGGCGCGCTGACATGGCTGGAGCGGCGCCGCCGCCGCCCGCCGGGAGCAGGCTCGGCTCGCGCGGGCTCGGCTCGGGCTCCCGCTGCCGCCTGGAGGGAGCCGCGCCGCGCGCCTCGCACGCCCGCGCGGGGGGGGGGCGGGGCGGGGCCGGCGGGGCGGGGGGCTCATGCATATGCATGAGGCGAGCCAGGAAGGGGCTGGCCCCCCGGGCCGGCGGGCCAATGGCGCGGCCGCGGCGCTCGGGCCGCACACAAAGGGAGCCCGGCCGGCGCTGACACGGGGGCGGGCCCCGCCGGGGGCGGCCCCTCGGGGCCGGCGCGCGGGGCCCCGGGCTGCGTGGGGGCGTGCCCCGCGCCCCGCCCGGCCCGCGCCCCGCGGGATGCACATGGGTGGCTGCCCGCCGCCGCCGCCGTCATTGCCGCCGCCGTCACAGGAAATGCTCGCCCGAGCTGGGGTGGGGTCTTTTGTGTGGTCCTGCGGGGCGGCTCGCGGGAGCCCCGGGGCGCACGGGCCGCGGCGCGGCGCCCCCCCCGGCTGCGGGCACACGGGCTCGTGCGCCCGCACGGGGCCAGGACGGACCCGCGAACCCCGGAGCCCGGCCCCGGAACTCGCAGGCCGCCGGCCTGGCCACGGCCTGGGGGCCCGGCGTCCCCGGGCCGCGGGCGGCTGGGCCGGGCCGCTCCCCGCGCTGCCCTCTCGGCCTCCCGGGGGCCCTTCCAGGTGGAGGTGGGCGGTGTGGGGCGTGCGGGCGGGAGCTCTGCCGACTCGCCAGCCGCGGGACTCGGGCTGCCAGCGATAACGCCCGCCCTCTGCCCGGGTGGGCGTGCCACCCTCTAGGGCGGAAAGCCCCCCCACTGCCGCACCCAGCAGGCGACCTGCGAAGGGGGGGGGCGCCGCAGGCTGGAGCCCACCCGGTTCTCCTAGGAAACCGGTGTGCCCTGGGCTAGCTCGGGAGGTTGGGTTTCTAAATTCTGGAACTAAAAATTCCTGCGTTTACTCCAAGAGTGGCCCAGTCTTGTAGAAAATTATTGCCAGAAATCCAGATTAAGACTCATTAAAAAATATATAGTCTTTCAGGCCCCTGCGCTGATGGAGGAGCTGGAGTGACCAAAGCTGGATATGCAGATAATGCACAGGGTGGCTTTCCAAGGGACATCACCTATGCACACATGTACCTGCTCAGTTTCTTCATCTATAAAATGGCAAGTTTTGTCCACCCAAGGGATGGCTAACCTGTAAATGGATGGGAGGCTTTCCCCAGAATAAGGCCATTAGCTGTAGAATAGGGGGATGGCCTCTGCCACATCACTGGTGCCCAGGGCCACTGGCAATAAAATCCACGGGTGGGGAAAGAAAGCCTGGGCAGGGAGGCCTGGTAAAGTAACACTCAGGAGGCATCTAGCAGGAACCAGGGCGAGTGAATGAGCAGGATGTCAGTTTTACTGAGTGGATTTTAAAGTTGTCTGAAATTTATGTACCCACTGACACAACGGGAAAAACTCCCAGCAGCCTTGCTCTTTTCCTCAAACATATCTATTCCGGGTTTCCTTCCTCCTCTCTTACATTTTTCATAATCCACTCATGGTTAACAATAAAAGTAATAAGCAAAAGAATAACTTCCTCACCTGATGCCACCCCCAAAGGTCTGAGCTTCTGAAAAGCTACCTGGTCTGGACTGGTCTGTCTGACCCTAGGGGCCACTCTCTGCCCTCAAAGAAAGGGGCAGGGCTTGAGAAAAAATGCTAATCAAGCTTTCACTTCAGTGCAATTCCTAGGAATGGGTCAAAACTGCAAGGATAAGGAGGCCCTGGAAAGACCCAACCTGGTGAGAGAAAAGTCTGGAAGTAGGACTGTTTCTCGAAAGTCTCTCCCATTACATATAAGCAGAGCAAGTATATTTTGAATTGTTTGGGGGGTTGATTTCTTTTGAAGACTCTCAAACGCTCACTTCTGTATTTAAGGAAGTAAAGACAGTCAGTTCTTTTTAATAATCATGGCTCAAAAAAGAGAAAGGCAAAGAGTGGGCAAACGGAAGCTGCCGATAACACACACTTCACATGGACCGCCAACTCCTTCCTCTCGTTATCTCATTTCAGAACTGGAGGCCCCAAGACTATTAGGAAGCAGCTCTGAAGCCCAGGGTCCCTTACAAAAGCACTTGTCTGTGTCGTCCACCCCTACCCCCCGTCCAGGAATATGACCAGCTAACATTTACTGAGCCTTTCTAAGGGCAGACCTAGTGCTAAGCATGCTGTCAACATTATTCACCCCATTTTACAGATGAAGAAGCTGAGGCACATCACTGCTAGGGAGTTAAGGAACCTGGATCTGAATCCGAGGCCTGGGCTCCTAACCACTCACTCTGTGTCTCATGACGCTGGCATAGTAACCCCAGCAAGACGCACATGGAGAAAAAAATTAGCTGCCCCTTACTAGAGTCCATAAACTGTATTCTTGGTTGAAATCTACTTCCCAGGCAGGTAGGTAGGGTCTTGGTAGAAAGGCTGCTGTGTGATCTATTGGGGGCCAGCTGGGGAGCTAGGAAACTAGGATTTAAGACATGATAAGGCAGTGGGTTCTCTCCAAACCCTAGGCAGGCCCCTGCCAGCCACAGTACTAACACCTCCTACAAATTCCTCTTTCTCCCTCACCCATGTTTCCTCTAGCTACCTTGTACACACAATTATCCAGCGGCATCCAGTGGTACTCGTTCTGTAGTCATAGTGTGCTGGACTCAATATAAAATACAAATTACTCCATCCTTTACCCGGGACATGGCCATCGTAAAACTTAGGGTTTACACTGCACGTTGCCCTTGCTTGGTCCTTTCTCCCTCTTGCCCTTTTCTGTGACCCTAAGGACAGCACACTCTCCCCATTCCACTTAGCCCAGGCTTGCTTTCTTAGAAAGAGCTCCCCAAAGCCGCTTCAGTGCTTACTCTGAGCCAGAAGGATCCAGGACTTCATCAAGTGGTGAGGAAATAAACAAAAGCAGATGGAAGCCTAGTCCTCCCCAGCCATGCTCGTCACCCACACCCCCCTGCTTTCTCGCCGGGTGCTATGTGATTTGCTGGTCTGCCTATCAGACCACGGGGCCTCGAATGTTGTAGGGTCTTAGCTGCCTCACAGGGTGGGGCTAGGCAGTGTGCTCAGGTGAGGAGGCGTGAGGGCCACCCTTAACAAGAATTCCCTCCTCCCCCACTTCCCGGAAGGAGAAGGAGAAAGGGATGCCGTGGCCTCTGGGCCTCCTGGGGAGAGGGTTTCTCCTCATCCCCACGTTGCAAAGCGCACGGCTCAAGCTTGGGAACATGATTTTCCAAGGGATCTGGACAGGAAAAGAAAGTGGACTCCCTTTGTGTCCAAACTAACGACAGGCTGGTACCCCGCCAGACCAGCGGCCACCCTTTGGGAAACAGGCCTCCCCAACCTGGTAACAAGTGATGCCTGACAAGCAATAAAGGGGGCAGGCTTCAGGTAGTTTACTATTGTTCTACCACTTTTCTCTCTTCCTCCCTGTGATGGTTGAATCGTGGTCTCCACAAATCCACGTCCACCTGGACCCTCAGGACATGACCTGGCTTGGAAAAAGGGTCAGTGTAGATCTACTTAGTTCAGATGTGGGGACCCTAAATCCAGTGACTGGGGTCGCGGTGAGAAAAGGACACACAGGTCCGTGCAGGGAGGACGGCCATGTGACAGAGGCAGCGGAGGGAGGGCCGCAGCCCCCGGGGAGCCCGGCCTGCCCACTCTCAGATCTTGGACTTCTGGCCCCCAGGTTCTGCTGCTTTATGGCAGCCAGTTTGTGGTCATTTGTTACGGCAGCCCTAGGAGACTAATGTACCTGAAAACAGAAGGTCTTCTGGAGAATTATTTACAAGGCAGGGTAAAATGTAAAAGGAATTTCTGCCTCCTGTCAAATAGAACTCAGGACTCGAGGGTTAACCGGGTGAAGCTGATTCAGGAAGCGACTGACGGACGGAGAGCTGCAGCCATTTCTATTAAGAAAACTACTCATGTTATTAACTGCTCCCCCCACCCCAAAGTCATTCCACAAGCATTTTAAAACTGCATATACTCGTCATTCGGGTCTCCTCTAACGGGACATAGCTTTCTGTTAAATGGGGTTTCTCTTTGAATAATGTCTCCTTATGCTGCCAAACTCAACCAATAAATATTTATTCACTTGAAGTTCTGCATACACAGAATTTTTTAAAAATTAAAAAAAAAAAAAAACCAAAAAAACCAAAAAGCCAAACAGCAAAAAATCTCATATAACAAGTGACTGGCACGGACCTGAGATGCCGTCCCCCTCCCCATTTCCAACACCTTAGCAGATCTTTTCCCTTCTCTGTTCATTTCCTTCCTAAAATCCAAAGACTGAGTGTTCAATTGATGAGAGAAGTGGGTTCACTTTTCAATCTCCCCCCAAAAGGAGTGACTAAATATATATCAAACGCTGGCATAATTCCAGCCTACAGTCAAGACTTTTGTGAACTTTAAAGTATTTTTCTTAACAAGACCAAATCTGCCTTGCCTTCCCTTACTAACCAGAGCTCCATTCACACACTGTCCCACCACCCTCCAAGGAAAGACCCTGGAGAAACAGGATCTAAAATTCTATAGAACTTGGACTCAAGAGAAGAAGAAGAAGATAAAAAGAAGACTCCAAAGATTACTCAAAATGGGATAATAAAGCAGACAGTAGAGACAAAAATATAGCAAAAAAATGTTCATCATTCATAGCAGCGCTATTCACAACAGCCAAAAGATGGACACAACCCAAAACCCATCAACTGATGAATGGTTAAAGAGAATGTGATGTACCCATACAATATCATGTTATTTGACCATAAAAAGGAATGAAGTTCGGATACATGCGACAACATGGATGGCCTTCGAAAACGTTACACTGAGTGAGAAGCCAGACAAAAGTACACAAAATGTATATTACGTGCTATGTCCAGAATACGCAAGTCCATAGTGACAGCAGATTAGTGCAAGGGGAGAATGGGGGGTGACTGCTTAATTTGGTATGGGGTTTCCTAATGGGTGATGAAAACATCCAGGCATAGACAGAGGTGATGGTTACACATTGTGAATGTATTCAATGCCACTGAATTGTACACTTTGTACATTTTATGCTATGCAAACTTCACTCCATTTTTTTAAAAAGTGCGTGTAGTGTGTGTATTCATCAGCCGGTTTTTGCTAGGTTAGTTAAACTGGGCAAAACCGTTACAAACAAAAAATGTCAGTACCAGGAAAAAGCCCGGGCCTGCCCCCAGGGCCTATGCACAAGCTTTCTTCCATCTCCAGGGAGGGGGCCCTATGGCCCTATCATCTAACAGGACCTCAGCAGGGATCTGAGTTCCTATCCCTGAGAGGACGCCTGGCTAGACCCTGAACCCTGGAGCAAATTCAAACTCACCAAACCAGAGTTGAATCACCTTTTAAAGAACTGCTGACTGTCACCGCGGGGGTCTAATGGGCTCCCACAGTGCCTTAAAGCCCTCGCTTAGAGATGGGACGCCTCCTGGGCAGGGAGTGGGCAGGGGAGCCACTGGGCCTCTCCTCTGCTACCATCCACCCCGTTCTTTAGAAATGGCTCATCGCCAGCTGGCCAATTTGCCTCTAAAATCCCCCTGGATGTGTGAAAATTGGTAAGTTTGTCAAGACACTCAAAATAGAGAAAGCCTGACAAACCTCATCTGTCACCATGTGAATCAGCCATTAAACCCTCTACTTTGAAAATTGGTATTTAAAGGAGAAGAGGGAAGCAGATATGTGGCCTTTTCAGGAAGAACTGCATTTAAGGGCATCCCCAAGCCCTGAGGGCAAGCCCCACTTCACAAGAGAATGCCAGCTAACTCATGCCAGAGGGAGGATCGGCTTAAAAGAGGGCTTTGCAACTCCTGATAAAATTATTGATAGTCAACAATTATTGACTTTGTATCGAAACTATTTGTGACAGGTCCCTAGAGGCAGGGAAGCACAGGGCTGCCTTAAACTTACCCAAATTATTCTCTGAACGAAACTGAGTAGGGGGAGGGGGAGAGTCAGGCCTTCTTCACACTTTGAGTTAACTTTAATCTAACCAAGCCTTTGACCTCATTTCCAGCTTACAGAAATTACAAGAGCTAAAGGAACAAGCTAAAAACACCACAAGGAAGCAATTAGACCGACACAGAAGGTGGGACGTTCTGCAGGGCACCTGGTTCCATCTTTTCCACATGCCAGGGTCCTGAGAACTGTCTAGATTAAGAGCCAACAGTTTCAGACTCAAAAGGTCACATATTGTCTGATTCCACTTCTGTGGGATGTCCAAAATAGTAAATCCAGAGAGTCAGAAAGCATTAGTGGTTGCCAGGGGCTGAGGAGAGAGGGAAGGGCTGCTAATGGGTAGGGGTTTCCTTCTGGGGTGATGAGAAAGTTCTGGAACCCCACAGAAAGGGTGGCTGCAAAACACTGTAAATGTGATTAATGTCACATGAGAGTGGTTAAACTGGGGGATTTTGTGTTGCATATACGTTACCACAATAAAAAATTAAGATGAAATAAAATCTCCTCCTCCACAACCACAACCCAGAGTAGCAGGCCTCTCCCCACACTGGCCCCACACCCAGCCCTTTTGTCTCACAAACAATAACTGAGAGCAAAAAGAATCTAAATCGCACACACACAAAAACTATATTCCTTTTTATGAGTGAGATCTCCACACCTCCTTAAAGAGCTCTGCTGGTTCATCATCTCCACTCATTGGTGGAAGGTTGGTGATTCAGAGCAGGAAACTATAGCTTTCACTTTCCACCTAACTTTCTTTTTTTTTTTTTTAATTTTTTAAAGATTTATTTTTATTTATTTCTCTCCCCTTCCTCCTGCCCCAGTTGTCTGCTCTCTGTGTCCATTCGCTGTGTGTTCTTCTGTGTCCGCTTCTGTTCTTGTCAGCGGCACCAGCAATCTGTGTTTCTTTTGTTGCGGCATCTTGCTGCAGGGCCACTCCAGGCAGGCTGAACTTTCTTTCACGCTGGGTGGCTCTCCTTGCGCATGGGGCCCCCCTACGCGGGAGAAACCCTGAGTGGCATGGCACTCCTTGCGCGCACCAGAACTGCGCGTGGGTCAGCTCCCCACAGGTCAGGAGGCCCTGGGTTTGAACCATGGACCTCCCGTGTGGTAGGCGGACACTCTAACCGTTGAGCCGTCCGCTTCCCTACCTACTTTCTTTTGTATAATTAAGATCCCTCTGTCCCAAATGCACTTGGCCTTCCTCTGAAGCAAACATGAAGCAAAATTAAACTCAGGAAATGTTTCACCTGTATTCAGCCAACCCTGCCCTTTGCTCTGTAGCCATCTAAATCTGGAAGATAGGTGAGCTGATGGCAACATTCAGTGGCTCACACCCATCTGCTCCCCAGAGCCAAAGAAAGCAACCTTGAGACAGGACTCTTTGGGGCCTTATAACTATAAACTTTTTTTTTCCAGGAGGCACTGGGGTTTAAACCAAGGAACTCATATATGGGAAGCAGGCGCTCAACCACTGAGCTACATCCGCTCCCAGAGAGTGAAATTATAGAGGGCAGAAAACCAAATGACAACTTACCCCAATGTCTGTGATCAAGTGTCCTCCTTTAAAATGGGAAATATAGGGTGGCATTTAAAGGGGGGGAAAAAAGTGTCTGGAGAATAGGCCATTGTTCCATAAATAAAACCCAATCATGACAAGCAGTGCCTGCCCAGCTTCCTAATTATTCCACCAAAGACAGAAGTCTTTGAGTTCAATATCTCAAGTGCTTTCCAAGAATTTGTCTTTGCCATTATTAACACAGACAGCTGAGCAGGTTATCAAACTAAGAAAGAAAGCCTGGGCTGAAGACTTTAATTACAGATTATTTCAGCTGAACTACAGGTTATTTCAGCTGCTACAGATGAGAGTTGAAAAGTTCCAGGTGGGATAAGATCTCTCTAAGCCCAAGGGTATGGGGAGGGGGCACCTAAATTGTGAAACCAGGGAGCACTGAGGAATTCTTCTGCTGAGTGTTATCCTAACAGTTGACTAGCAATGGAAAGCGAATAAGTCATCAGAGAGAGGACTCGAGGCACTTGCTAAGCACCTTAAGGAGAGCAAAGAGATGGAAACAGACTGGGCATGTCTTCATCTTTTAGGAGCTCTGGGAAAATCCTGCTATCGTGTTCATTCAACAAATAATTCCTGGACGTTTGCCATGTGAGAGCGATTTTCCGTGTCCACATACATGAAATGGGTTAGTGAAAAAAAATGATTAAGAGGAGAGCCCTGGTCTTCAAGAAGCTACTGGAGGCTTAGGACAGAGATGGTCACAATAAACAAAAATTCGGAGTGGAACATGCAAGTCCAGTAGAAAGAGAAATGGGGTTCTCGGCAGGAAATGGATGGCATCCTCATGTCAAGTCCTGGAGGAGAGGTCAACGAGGCTGGAAAACAGGGTGAAGGGGAGACCAACAAGACATGCTGATGCACCCCAAGATCAGCGAGCATGAGCAGTCATGACCTCTCTTCCTTGGAGCTATGGATGAAGGCTGGGCACGATGATCAGAAACGCAGGGAGAAAGGGGGCTGTAGGACAGGAGTGGGGCCTTCAGGAGAAGGAAACAGACCAGGTACAGTAACCCCATAGGGGCAGGTCGGGGAGTAAGGACCCTGACCTACCCCTCCTTGCCGCCTTCCCATCTGCTGGTGCCTCCCAACCCAACCAGAAGCCAGCCCACAGGGCAGGGTGGAGAACGGTAAGAAGCACCTGGACTATATCCAGCTTGGGAAGCCTTCTGGATAAAGCGGGAATTAAGTTGGGTCAAGAAAGGTGGAGAGAATTTGTATGTGAGGAAATGAGAAGAGCATTTGGAGAAGGAGAAAGGTGTGAGCCAAGGTGATGGGGTAGGAAGGTCAATTGAGAATATGGAGGAATTACATTCCCCTGCAGTGTAGGAGAGCCGAGACCAGAGAATGAGATTCTAAGGGAGAGCTACAGTTTGGGACTTCTACAGATTTTGAAGAACATGACCCAACACATTTTATGAAGCCAACATCACCCTAATACAAAGGCCAAATAAAGATACCACAAGAAAATAAAATTACAGACCAATTTCACTAATGAACACAGATGCAAAAATTCTCCACAAAATACTTGCAAATTGAACCCAAAAGCATATCAAAACACTTACATACCACAACCAAGTGGGATTTATTCCTGGAATGCAAGGCTGATTCAACATAAGAAAAGCAATCAATGTAACACACCACATTAACAAATTGAAGGGAAAAAAACCACATGATCATCTCGATAGATGCAGAAAAGGCATTTGACAAAATCCAGGATTCCTTTTTTGATAAAAACACTTCAAAAGATAGGAATAGAAGGAAAATTCCTCAATATGATAGAGGCATATATGAAAAACCCATAGTCAACATCACCCTCAATGGGGAAAGGTTGAAAGCTTTTCCTCTAAGATCAGGAACAAGACAAGGATGCCCACTGTCACCACTGTTATTCAATATTGTACTAGAAGTCCTAGCTAGGGCAATAAGACAAGAAAAAAAAAATTAAAAGCATCCAAATAGGAAAAGAGGAAGCAAAACTCTGTTTGCAGATGACATGATCCTGTACTTAGAAAATTCTGAAGTATCCACGACAAAGCTACTTGAGCTAATAAATTAGTTCAGCAAAGTGGCAGGATATAAGATCAACATGCAAAACTGAGTAATGTTTTTCTACACTAAGACTGAGCAATCTGAGGAGGATATTGGGGAAAATTCCATTTTGAATAGCAACAAAAAGACTCAAATACTTAGGAATCGATTTAAGCAAAGAAATACAGGACCTATATGCAGAAAACTACAAAACAATGCTAAAATAAATTTTAGAAGACCTAAACAAATGGAAAGACATTCCATGTTCATGGATTGGAAGAATAAAGATTGTCAGAAGAGGTCAATCTTACCCAACCTGATTTATAGATTCAGTGCAATACCAATCAAAATCCCAACAGTTTACTTTACAGAATTAGAAAAGGCAATTACAAAATTCATTTGGGGGAAACGGACTTTGGCCCAGTGGTTAGGGCGTCCGTCTACCACATGGGAGGACCGCGGTTCAAACCCTGGGCCTCCTTGACCCGTGTGGAGCTGGCCATGCGCAGTGCTGATGCGCGCAAGGAGTGCCGTGCCACGCAAGGGTGTCCCCCGCGTGGGGGAGCCCCACGCGCAAGGAGTGCGCCCGTGAGGAAAGCCGCCCAGCGTGAAAAGAAAGAGCAGCCTGCCGAGGAATGGCACCGCCCACACTTCCCGTGCCGCTGGCGACAACAGAAGCGGACAAAGAAACAAGACGCAGCAAATAGACACCAAGAACAGACAACCAGGGGAGGGGGAAATTAAATAAATAAATAAATCTTAAAAAAAAAAAAAATTCATTTGGAAGGGAAAGTGCATCCGAATAACTAAAAGCATTCTAAAAAAGAAGAGCAACATAGGAGGAATTTCACTGCCTGACCTTGAAACATATTACAAAGCTACAGGGGTCAAAACAGCATGGTACTAGCATAAAGATAGACACACTGATTAGTGGAATAGATTTGAGAACCCAGAAATAAACCCTCACCTATACAGTCAATTGGTTTTTGACAAACCTACCAAGTTAATGTTAACAGGACAAGAGTCTCTTCAACATATGGTGCTGGGACAACTGTATATCTATAACCAAAGGAATGAAAGAGGACCCCTATCTCACTCTCTATACAAGAATCAACTCAAAATGGATCAAAGACCTAAATATAAAAGCCAGGACCATAAAACTACTAGAGGAAAATGTAGGGAAACATCCTCAAGACCTTGTAATAGACAGTGGTTTCTTGGGCCTTACACCCAAAGCATGTGCAATAAAAGAAAAAACAAATAAATGGGGCCTCCTCAAAACAAAACACTTGTGCACATCACAGGACTTTGTCAGGAGGGTGAAAAGGCAGTCAACTCAATGGGAGAAAATATTTGGAAATCACATGTCTGCTAAGGGTTTCACATCCAGGATATATAGAGATGTTACAACTCAACAATAAAAAGACAAATGACCCAATTAACACATGGGCAAAAGACCTGAATAGACATTTGTCCAAAGAAATGCAAAGGGCAAAAAAACACATGAAGAAATGCTCAACATCACCAAGGATAAGGGAAATGCAAATCAAAACTACAATGAGATAACATTTCATACCTATCAAAATGGTTATGAAAAAGAGAACTACAGTGCTGGGGAAGATGTGGAGAGACAGGAACACTTATCCACTGTTGGTGGGAATGCGGAATGGTATAGCCACCGTGGAGGACTGGTTGGCAGTTCCTAAAGAAGTTGAATATAGATTTGCCACATGACCCTGCAAGACCACTTCTGGATATATACCCAGAAGAACTGAGAGCAGGGACACAAAGAGACATCTACACACCGATGTTCACAGCGACGTTATTCACAATTGCCAAAAGACGGAAACAGCCCAGGTGTCCATCAACAGATGAATGAATAAACTGTGGTATATTCATACAAAGGAATATTATGCAGCTGTAAAAAGAAATGAAGTCCTAAGGCATATGACAACATGGATGAACCTGCTGAATGAAGCAAGCCCGACACAAAAGGGCATATACTATATGATTGTATTATTATGAACCAAATATATTGTGTAACATACTGCATGATTAAAAAGAAAAATTTTTATATGTAATTGAGAAATGTATGTTTTTATTCAACTATGTTTTCTTTTTAAATTGTTTATATTTTCAATTATTAAATGTACAAAATAAAGTTTAAAAAAAAAAAAGGAAATGGAGGCACTCAAGTTTTTATAAAAAAGGAGCGGCATGATGAGACCTAAACTGAGAGATTCTGGCCTGAGAAGGGACTGGGCCTATTGGCAAAGAGGGACATCTACAATCATTCTGCGTCGGGTTCCCAGAAGAAGACAAGAGTCTTCCTGCCTCAGTAAATGGGACCTGGGATCAACCCAGCCACCTCCTCTCCTCCCCCCAACATCTAAACCATCCCCAGATCCTGGATCCTATCCGTTTAATATCTGGCATCTTGTCACGAATCCATTACCTTCTCACTGCCGGCACCCACGCAATCCACCAAGGGACCTTGAGCAATTGCCTCCTAACCCACCTCCAGCCTCCCACTGTCGCCCCTCCTTTGACAATGGCTCCCCATGGAATCTGGGATAAAATCTAGAATCTTGGCCAGACCTCCAGTATATGGGACCACTGCTTAGCCCTCTGTGGTGGCTTGGAGCTCTGTATCCCAGAAAAACCTGTTCTTAATCTTAGCCCATTGCTGCACATTGTAAAGGGGACTTTGTGATAAGGTCCCTTCAGATAAGGGGGGGGCAGCAACTGAAACAGGTGGGTCTATAATCCCATTACTAAAGGTCTAAAAGGGAAGGCCACAGAGGAAAAGGCCAGAGGGAGCAGCCAGGGGAGGTGGCCTCGTGCACTGCCCTGTGACAGAAAAGCCAAAGGCCAAGGTCGCCGGCAGCCAGCCCCGGAAGGCCAGTCTTCTGGGAGAAAGCACTGCATTGATGACGTCTTGATTTTGGACTTCTAGCCTCAGTGAGCCAATAAACCTCATTGTTTAAGCCCTTTGGAAGGCACTTGCTATGGCGGCCAGGAAACTAAAAAATAGCCTCTAAGCCCAGCTGGCACCACATGTTCACCACTTGCCCACCCTGTCCCATGGCCCCCCACCCCCTGGTTCTGAGAACTCTTCACTTGCGCTGTTCCCTCTGTGTGGGGAGCTTTGCTCTCTGACCTCTCACCTTTCAAGTCTCAGCCTAAATGTCTCTTCCTCACAGGCCTTCCGTGACACCACCTGACCCCGGTTCAAAACCAGTCACTGTGCACCACCCTTGTCCATGGCCCTCTTTTTGCTGTTGCTGTTTTTAGGAGACACCAGGGGTTGAACTCAGGACCTAGTACATGGGAAGCAGACGCTCAACCATGGAACTACATCCACTCCCCTACAGTACTCTTGTTTTTCCGCTTGGATTTATCACAGCAACTAATTTTACACAAGTTGATCCTTGTTATTCATAGATTCTGTATTTGTGAATTTGCCTCCTCGCTAAAATTTATTTGTAACCTAAAATCAATACCCGTGGTGCTTCTGCGATCAATCACGGGTGAGCGCGGGGCGGCAAAAAATTCGAGTCGCCCAACACACCCGTTCCCAGTCGAGGTCAAACAAGGTGACACTCTGCCTTCCTGTTTCAGCTCTCACACCCTAAACAGGTGTCCTTTCCCCAGCGTACGGAGGCCCCCATTTCCCACAGTTTGTGCTTTTCCTGGGGGATTTCACCGTTTAAAATGCCCCCACCTAAGCAGAATCCTGAAGTGCTGTCCAGTGTTCCTAAGCACAAGACCACAGACGGACCTTACGGAGAAAACACGGGTTAGAGCAGCTTTGTTCAGGTATGAGTTACAGTGCTGTTGGCAAAGTTCAATGATAATCAACAATTTACGCTAAATAAGGTATATTTAAACAGAAACCCCCGTAAAAAAAAAAAAAAAAGGTTCTGCATTATCAGGTGATGAAAATGTTGTGACCAGAGATTCCCTGGAACCTAATCCCGTCTTGCCGTGGGGAACAGGGGTTCAGCCCTCAAGGATTCGATGCTCCTGGAGGCTTTAGAGAAGGAAACTGCTGTGAATGGCAGGAATCCACTGGCCTGATTTCTGTGTCCACCTGTTAATTGTCTGCACCTCCCCTAAACCGTTAGGTCTGCTTCTTCATCACACACCCAGTACCCAGCACGGGCCATGAGGAATGAATGAAAACATGGAAGGAGAGAAGGCAAGCAGGCAAAGAATTATTTTAAAATAAGCCCTCATTTTGGGTTACCCCAAGGTGGTGTCAATAGCCTCGAGCTCTTCCCTACAAAGGGCCAGCAGCAGGTCAAACTCCTCTTTGGTCACACATGGTGCCATCCTCAAAACGTCCCCTTCCTGGCTTCAGTCTACTCCCCTAGAAAGGGGGATGCGCTGATGGGACCTGGCCATCGGGCTCACCAGCAGGTACCAAATAATGTGTTTCAGCCACTAACAAATCTGGAACCAGAACCCACATACCCTGGTCAGGCCTGGGTAGCAGCTTGTCGGAAATGGGGACATCCTCGAGAACCCTGTGGATTGCAGGTCAGGAGCCCAGGTTTTTGTTTGTTTTTTAATTTGGTTCCTTTCGCTGCAAGCTGCAACCATGGCTAACATGCTTCTCTTGTCTTTCTCTGCACTCCTGAGCTCCACACGCTCCGGCAGGTGCCACGCTCCTCTCAGGCTGGCCCACGAGGCCTTCAGGGGACTGGAAAGGACTGGACCAGCACGCTGAGACCCTGGGCCCCAGGGCTTCTCCTTTCAGGGAAGGGATCAAGGAGAATCTGTTTGGGAAACCAGGAAATACCAGTCCCCTTCAGCACAGCTCTACTACAGAGAAATTAAGCCATTCAGACCGTCCCTTGAGATTAAGTTTTGCACAAGGAAATCATCTTTAGGCATGGAAAATGCCTCTGAATCATTCCTCCCATTCCCTGCTCTTCCTCCAAAGCCTTCAGGGAGCAGATGGGGCGCTATCACTCACTTGCAGCCATAATTATGAAAACTGGGCCCAGCACGGAACAGGGATTTTACTCACAGAGGAGTAAACTGAGGCTCAGACTTGCCCCAGACCAAAAGACTGGTTAGCAGCAGAGCCAAGGGTCAACCTCTAGCTACACCGGACTCCAAATCTCACCCAGGAAGATTTTAGAACCTTCAGGGAAGTGGATTTGGCTCAACGGATAGAGCGCCCACCTACCACATGGGAGGTCCACGGTTCAAACCCAAGGCCTCCTGACCCGTGTGGAGCTGGCCCATGCGCAGTGCTGATGTGTGCAAGGAGTGCCCTGCCATGCAGGGGTACCCCCTGCGTAGGGGAGCCCCATGCACAAAGAGTGCACCCCATAAGGTGAGCCGCTCCACCTGAAAAAAGTGCAGTCTGCCCAGTCTGCCACATACACAGAGAGCTAAAGCAGCAAGATGACACAACAAAAAGAAACAGATTCCTGTGCTGCTGACAACAACAGAAGCGGACGAAGAAGAACATGCAGCAAATGGACACAGAGGACAACATGGAGGGGGGGGGGGAGAAGGGGAGAGAAATAAATAAAATAAATCTTGAAAGAAAGAAAAGAATACAAGCAGACACTGAAGATCACACAGTGAATGGACACAGAGAGCAGACAACTGGGGGGTGGGGGTGGGAAGGGGATAGAAATTTTTTAAAAATAATACATCTTTAACAAACAAACAAAACAGAAACTGCAGGGTCCCAGGCCCCACCTGGACCTACTCACATCGGTGTGCAGGGTGGGGCCTGGGAAGCTGTACTTTCCACAAGCTCCCCAGCTGAAGGCGACGCGGCCCGCCCGAAGAGCGTCCTGCGGAAGCCCTGGAGAGGCCGGACGGCCTGGCAAGGTGACCCCAGCAGCAGCCCCTCTGGTGGGCGCCTCCTCACCAACTCCACCTCTCCAACTCCATTACGCCGGGGCGGCAGCAGTGGGGAGCGGGGCCTCTGTTACTGAATTCCGTGCCTCCAGCGCGCCAACTGCGGAGGAAGGGGGGCCGCCAGGCAGGGCCGAGGTGCCACTGCCCAGGTGTGCCCGCCCTGCTTCTCCGGGGCTCCTGGGTGGCCTTGCAGCGCCCAGGAACGAGGCTGATCAACAACTACCCGAGACGAGTGTCCCCGTGTCCCCCGTCAGGACACTCGTACACCAACACTACAGCCTCTGAGCAGGACCACACTCGAGAAAAACGGCCAAGAACTGAGACTCGAGTGGCAGCCTGGGGTGGCCGCTGGAGATGACGGACGAGGCAGCAGGCTGCATCCCGCTCTCCAGAGGCAGCCACGGCTCTGACTTCCCTCCTTCCTTGGTTTCCTTCCTTGTCAGTGTCCGGCCCAAGCAGGTCAGCTCACTAACAAGGCCGGGGTCACAGGCCGCGCCTCAAATAAGCTCGGTTCTCTCGGCTCGGCCCTGAGGTCGCTGACGGGGCCCCCCAAATCCTGCCACCTGGTCATGAAAGGAAACGGCCCTGGCCGTCGCTTCACAGATCCCTCACCCCTCGTGCCCACGGCCCGTGGGGGAGGGGTGACCCTGGCGGTTCAGGGCATCTGGGATTTGAAGGACGCCACCTCAGAAGTGACCTCCCAACGCCTAATCGCTTCCAGAAAAGGGCTTTGTGCTCCTGGAGGGAAGGGCGCAGATCAAAGCCTTTCTAGCTAATCATCATTTAGCATTAATTGCTTGCTAAGTAACCCGACCCGAGCCAAATACCGCTGCCCCCCCTCAGCTGCCCCCCCTGGCACCGAGAGCCCCAAGGAGCGCCCTTGATCTTTCAACCCCGCCGGCATTAAATTGAGGGGAAGGCAGCTGCAGACCTGGGAATCGAAGGACCCGGTGGCCCAGGCAGTGGCTCGTCGAGTTACCTCTTCCTTTCCTGTTAACTTTTTAACCTCACCAGCCAGGAAATGCATAAAGCAGCAGGGCACTCCCTCCCCCTCCTCGCGGCCACGTTCCACTGCCTGTGGTGAAAAGGGGCTGGCTCTGACAGGCTGTGTGACCCCAGGCAGCCCAGCGTGCCTCTCTGAGCCCCCAGTGCCCTTAGCTGGACCACAGACATAAGAATATCCACCTCCTAGCCCGCTTGAAAGGACTAAATAAGACGATGCCTCTACACACTGGCACGGGGACCAAGGACCCCTAGGAGGGTCGGCCGCCCCGGCAGGAGCTAATTTCCAGAGCTCGATGGGGAGTGCACGGCATTCACTCCTTTTCTTCTTTATACCTTTCTGTGGCTCTGAAATAACTTATAGTAAAGCTTGAACATTTAGAACACATAAATTGAATTAGAAAGAACAAGACTGTGCCAGGATGGCTAAGGTCAAAGAGACAGACAATAACAAGAGTTGGCGAGGGCGTGGAGAAATCAGAACCCTCACACGCAGCTGGTGGGGATGTAACATGCTGCAGCTGCTGGGGGAGACCGTCTGGTGGTTTCTCAAAAGGTTTAGCGTGGAGTTACTCTATGACACAGCACCTCCACCCCTAGGCACATACCCAAGAGAACCGAAACATAAGCCCACACCAAAACCTTTACATCAACGTTCACAGCAACATCACTCGGCAGGGCCGAAAGTGAAACAGCCCAAATGTCCATCAACAGACCATCAAAAGGCAGAAGAGCCATACCATGGGGTAGTCCTCAGCTAAAAATAAGGAATGCTGCAACACTGATGAGCCCTGACAACATGATGCTAAGTTAAAGAAGCCAGTCACAAAGGACCACATATTATGCAATTCCATTTACAAGAAATATCCAGAATAGGGAAATCTATAGAGACAGAAAGTAGACTGGGGTTGCCAGGGGCTGGGGGGTTGCCAGGGGCTGGGGGCGGGGCAGGGGGGGAGTAGAGGGGCTGCTAAGGGGCACAGCGTTTCCTTGGGGGTACAAAAATATTCTATGAGATTGTGGTGATGGTTATACAACTCTGTGGGTTTAATAAATAAACAATCCTGTACCCTTCAAATGGGTGAACTGTATCGGATATGAATTATGTTTTAACATAAACCATTAAAAAAAAAAAAGGCTGGCACCCAGCGAGTCTGCGCTGACGCTTCTTCCTTCTCCCTCTCCACCACTCTTTCCCAACCAGCCCCGGGCTCTGATTTCTCCCACCAGGGTACTGATATGCAGGCATGCTCATCGTGTGCCCAAATCAGATTCTACACGCCCATCTTCCACAGCAATCTTCAAGTCTTTCACACAAAGCCATGTTCTTGTCTCCAGGCCTTTGGAGGAAAGGGGGGGGGGGCCGGTTAAAAAAAAAAAAAGGCTTTTAGCCCCTCAAGGGTCTCAGGCAGGGGAAGGGGGATCCATTCGTCCACCGCTGTGAAGCCCTGGGGAGACCGTGATTTGGCTCCCTCCACTAACTGTGAGATCAGGTGGATGGTGGTGTGTTTTTTTAAAAGCCCATGTCCTGTCAACCCTAATAACCCCCCTGGAGCATCGCTCAGCCAGGACTGAAGCGGGCAGTGAGGCAAGGCCTCATTGTACCGCTCACGGGAAGAGGCGCCGCGGGACCCGAGGGCTGTTTCGGGGTGCTGTATCTGCAAATACAGTTTGTGGTCGATAAGCAGCACTTGCATTTATTGCAGATGCGGGGGTAAGACAACTTTAAAGCCCCACACTTTCCTACAGATTAGGGACCTAAGAAAGAAGTTATGGTGTGGCAAAGCCTTGTTTGGTCCTCTTGTCACCTGTATTGCCACAAAGCTCCAGAGAGAATTCAGCACCCACAAGTAATGGGTACCCACAAATCCACACTTAGGAAAGTACGCTAAGTAGCTAATCAGACAAAAGCGAAAAGAATATTCCACAGCAATGCTGTCCAGTAGAAATAAATGCAAGTCACATATATAATTTTAAATTTCTTCTAACAACATTAAAAAAAAAGGTAAAAAGGAACAGGTGAAATCAATTTTATTTAGCCAGTGTATCCAAAATATCAATTCAACTAGCGCTGCCAGATTTAGCAAATAAATATACCAGATGCCCTATTGAAAATTTTTTTTTTCTTTTTTTGAGGTACAGGGGCCGGGGACTGAACCCAGGACCTTGTATGTGGGAAGTCAGCACTCAACCCCTGAGCCACGTCGCCTCCCTGAGTTTTGTTTGAGTGTTTGTTTGTTTGTTTGCTTGTTATTTGTTTTTGTTTTTCTTTAGGAGGCACCGGAAACTGAACCCAGGACCTCCCATGTGGGAAGCAGGAACTCAATCACTTGAAACACATTCGCTCCCCTGCCATATTAAATTTTAATTCCAGATAAACAATGAATTAAGTATGTCCCAGCAAAATACATGGGGCAGGCTTATACTTAAAAAAAAAAAAAAAAAAAGTTGCTTGACAGGGTAGCCCGATTTTGTTATTTGGCAACCCCAATTTTAACATATAATCAATATGGAATTTTGTTAATGAGGTATTTTACATTCTTCTCACACTAAGTCTGTAAATCTGGTGTGTATTTTACACCTACGGCTCATCTCAGTTTGGACCATTTTGGATAGCACAGATCTAGAATGTTCCTATGGAACTTTTTCTGTAATTGCAAAAAAGAAACAAAGGAATTAGGAAAATGACCATTCACAGGGGCCTGCTGAAGTTAAAACTAACATTTAGAGAGAGTTAATCATGGGCAAGCCCTTGTCCTAAGGTCTTTGTTTGCATTATCTAATTTAGTCCTCACAATAATCATTTCAAGTAGGTACTAGGTAGAGCATTATCCCTTTTTATAAATGAGCAAGGTAAGTTCCAGAAGTGTAGATAATGTACTCAAGAAAGTGGTGGGGCGGATGTCGACAGACAACAGACAGCCACACGGACGTACACACACACAGCCTGCTCTAGCAAGGCCTTTGGAGAGCCGCTCACCGGAACGTCACTGGTTCACTCTGGTGGACTCTGAGTGGGCACTGGTTACGTTTGGTCTCTCTGTCAAACAGACCATCTTTGAGTTCCACCGCTGCCATTTACTAACCAAGGGCCCTAAACAGGCCTCAGTTTCCCTGTCTGTAGAAAATGGGCGACATAACTATCCACATCAACAAGGCAAGGGGCACAGAGGAGTAGCCAACTGCAACTGGCTCCTAATAAGGTCTCAATAAGGCAACAATTGGGCACCAAGGTGGAAGGGAAAATGGACGTTAAATGTGTGGAACCAAAGTAAATGGGGGGTAAGAGAGGAGTTTCTTGAGAGTACACAAGGATGGATATAAAACATGTAATATTACACCATAACATATAGGAGATGACAGACTGATAATGTAAACCATAATGTAAAACATAGGATAACTAAAAATGTAAAGAACTGTGTATCCTAAAGTATGCACCATAATGTAAACACAGATGTCACCTTGTTAGAAAGCTAATGTCTCAGACTCTGTACATCACTTTAAGTAAATATGATATGAATAGGGCGTAAGAGTATCACTGTGGAAGGGAAAAGGTCTTCTGGTGGATGTGTGGGAGTGCTGTATATTATATATATACATTGCTGTGGTCTAGGACTCCTGTGAAGAAAAGCTGAATAATTAGGGGGGGGGGGGGGGAAATAGGATGTGGAATTTTTTCAAGTCAACATTCTTTATCTAAGTTCTTTATCTAACTTTATCCAAGTTCTTTATCTATCCTTTAAACTCATCGCTATATGCCATTCCCTAGTAAGGGACCATGACATTATATTGGGCTTCAAATTTCGGGGAGTTCTGGATCACAGAGTGTTTCAACAATGGCAATGGAGGGATACTGGTATGGGATACCAATGACAGGTGATATATGACTGACAGGGAGCGGTACAGAACATATGTCCAGGGTGCATGGTAATGTTTGGATATACTCATAGTGGCAACAATTAAAAACCACAGTAGGGGGGGGTACTGGGTTCCTGGCCAGTGGTGCTCTGTCGTGGTCCCTAGGGGAGCAGCGACAGTCTCCCAGGTACAGTGGTGGGGACCGGGAGGGAGTGAGGGTTCAACAGTGAGCCCCTGATACTAATGACTATGCTTGTGAGCTGATAAACCCAAAATAATAACAAGGCCTAGAGCAACTTTGTGCCTGGGAATTTCCTTCTGTCAGCCTTCATGTTACTCAAATGTGGCCAGTCTCGAAGCCAAACTCAGCATGTAAATGCAATGCCTTCCCCCCAGCGTGGGACATGACACCCAGGGATGAGCCTCCCTGGCAACGAGGGACCACTATCAACTACCAACTGATGATGCAACTGGAAAATGACCTTATACGGAAGGTTCAATGCGGATCAGCAGAATATACATGTCTACATAAAATACCATGACTTTAAAATGCTGTTTGACCTAAAGTAAGGGGGAAATGGAAAGGAGAAATGAGTTTATATGGCTACGAGTTTCTAAAAAAGAGTCTGGAGGCTGGCAGAAGGTTTGCCCTCATGCACAACTGAGCAGAGTCAGAGAGACAGATAAAGCAGATACAACCCCCAGATATTGGTTCCTTTGAGGGCTAAAGAGACCCATGGGAGTTATGGTCATGGCCGATGGGGTTAACTACCAGGGCAGATGGCCCCTCTTTGGAAATGGTGTTTATGTGTGATGAATCTGGACTCAGATGGGATCTCCCTTCATAAGACTTTCATGCTAATGTGTTGGAGGTGCAGTTAATGTTGGGGTTTAAGATATATTTAGGGGATTTGAATCTTTGGACTGACAATGTGATAGCCAGATCCTGAGCCTCAACAGACTCCAGCACCTACAATCTGATTTATTGGACTTACCACACTCAGCTAAGATGGAGGTGAAGAAGGACAACCACCACACCATGGAGCCTAGAGTGATTACAACTGAAAATGGGAGGATTGCATCCAGCATCCAGGTGGAATCTGAGCCTCCTCTTGACATAAAGGTGCAATGGACACAACCAATCCAGTGTCCACATAGAAGAGGTGGCATTGGATTGGGAAAAGTGGACATAATGGACAAAGGGTATGGGGAAAGGCAGGAAGAGATGAGAGGTGGAGGCGTCTTCGGGACATGGAGCTGCCCTGGATGGTGCTTCAGAGGTAATCACCGGACATTGTAAATCCTCACAGGGCCTACATGATGGAATAGAGGAGAGTATGGGCCATGATGTGAACCAATGTATATGAGGTGCAGAGGTGCCCAAAGATGTACTTACCAAATCCAATGGATGTGTCATGATGATGGGAACGAGTGTTGTTGGGGGGGGGGGAGAGGGGGGGTGGGGGGGTGGGGTTGAATGGGACCTCACATATATATTTTTAATGTAATATTATTACAAAGTCAATAAAAAATAAAAAAATTAAAAAAAAAAAAAAAATTAAGGCAACAATTATTCCTACTAGATTCGATGCCCTTTCCTCTAATTTTTTTCTGGTGAGCATCAATGGTTTTTACCAAGATTTAAAAAGTTATTTTCAAGAGAAGGCAAGCAGCCCTTGCAGCAGCTGGAGGAATGAGAAGGTTAAGAAAGAAGGACTGAGGAAAAGAGGAAGGAGAAATCCACACAAGGACAAGAAAAGGCGAGGCGCGACTTTCCCACCATTTTCGGAAGGACCACCAGAGGGCACTGCAGACAGTTTCCACACTAGGTCAACACTCCCTTCCAAAATCAACGGGCAGCCGCCGGGCGCTTATCCTCCAAGAGCACCACCGCCTTACCTTGGGAGTCTTCTTCGGCCAAGTGACCACGGGGACCCCGGTGATGGCGAGACTGGGGTCATCGTCCGCGTGCTCCTTCAGGACGTTCTGTGGCCAAACAGAGGGAACGTATTAGCTCAGGGCACGGAGAGCCTGGGGAGGGGGCATCTGAGGGGGCCAGAGGCGAGGCCTAACCCAGCAGGACCCCGAGAGCGTTCCACAGTCAACGCCTGCCCCCCAACCCCACCCAAACACTCGGTTCAAATCACCTCACCAGGGTTCATCCACCCCCCAAACCCCCCCACCCTGGGGTCCGCCAAACACGCAACATGCCCCTCTCCCGAGTCACTGAAAGTGCCTTCAACACCAGGCGACTTAAAGATTCATCTGTTTCGAACCAACCATTCATTCATTCATTCATTCATGGGATTTAATCAGCAAAGGCTTCCTGGGTCCCTAATCTGTGCCGTGGCTGTGAACAAAGTACCATCCCCGTGTCTGCAGGAGTGCACATCTGGGGGGAGGCAAAACTCAGGCAAGCTCTACGAAGTTCTCCATCTTGCCTTGGGAAACCAGGGAAGGACTCTGAGCTAAGCCTTGCAGAATGAGCAGGTGCCTGCTTGGTGAGGAAGTGGAGGGCCAGGCTGGCAGGAGCCGAAAGTAGCTGGAGAGAATCAGATTTGGCCCAACGGATAGGGCGTCTGCCTACCACATGGGAGGTCCAGGGTTCAAACCCCGGGCCTCTCTGACCCGTGTGCAGCCGGCCCATGCGCAGTGCTGATGCGCGCAAGGAGTGCCTTGCCACGCAGGGGTGTCCCCGCGTAGGGGAGTCCCACGCATAAGAAGTGCTCCCTGTAAGGAGAGCCGCCCAGCGCAAAAAAAGTTCAGCCTGCCCAGGAATGGTGCCGCACACACGGAGAGCTGACGCAGCAAGATGACACAACAAAAAGAAATACAGATTCCTGTGCTGCTGATAAGAATCCAAGCAGACAAAGAAGAACACGCAGCCAACGGACACAGAAAACAGACAACTGCGGGGGGGGGGGGGGGCCGGGAAAGGGAGAGAAAAAAATATCTTAAAAAAAAAAAGAGAAAAAGAAGTAGCCGGAGCGGAAAGCTGGGAGGATGAACATGGCAGTGAGGCTTCTGCCCCTCACCCCGGGGTTGGGAGGTCTGCAGCATGGCCTGGCAACCTGCCCGCTCGATGACGAGCAGCACTGCTGCCCGAGCCTTTGCTCAGCACACTCGACACACGGCTCAAACCGCTTTACGCGTGTCTTCTCATTTGCTGCTCGTAACACCCCATGAAGTAGGCATGTTACCAACTCCATCTTACGTATGAGGAAACTGAGTCAAAGTGTGGAGTTTGGTCACTTGCCCAAAGGCAACAGCACACACGTGGTGACCGGGGTTTGAACGGGGACGGTGGCCTCCGGAGAGGACGCCCCTGCCACTACCTCCTGAGCATCAAGATCTCTGCTGTCCACAGGCCTGTTCGTGAAAATTACCAAACTGGTTTTAACTTCTGAAAGTCACCCCGTTTTGTGTTCTAAGTCACCAAACCACCAGGGGTAGAAAACAGAAGGCAGTTAAGAGTGACTGGATTCTGGAATCATCCAAACATATACCCTGGGGAAAGTGGTGCTGTCACGCTTTGGCGACATGATCCTCTCAAAGGGCTAATTTACTGTGGAAAACCATAGGAACTTGCTTTGCAGCTTGGTAAACTAACTGCAGATTGTCCACTTTCCTATAAAACATGATTAAAATATACAGGACCCCACGCTTGTACAAAAAACAAACACACATCTCCCTGTGACTCCCACGCATGTGTCACCTTATCACACGACACCAAGCGCTTGCCTGTTCTTGGGCACACAATCTCACTTCACTCTTACCGAGTACGCAGGGAGGGCAGGCAGGCAGCGCTGGAGGCACAGCTAAGGTACACACATCAACTAGGTACTCGCAGAAACAAAAACAAACACACCCAGCTGACACCTGCACAACGCGAGATCTGACCTTGGGCCAACTCCCTGATGCTTCTCGGGGCCAGCAGCTCGCCACATTTATTCTAATCTGGGTGTGGAAAGAGCTGCAATTTTTTCTTGGTAACATGGGCCCTAAACACAGGTAGACACGTGATCTGTTTGACCAAGGATGGAGCTGTCTTGCCAAACTGCTGGCAGAGAAATGGGCCGTGGCGGGCGCGTGCCAGGCGGGGGCACATCGTGGGCTCCCCTTATGAATGAGCTTCAGGCTCTGCAAGGGGAATGCGGACTAGAGGCGCTTCCAGACGTCTGCGGGGCTGACTTTAGACCCTCATGCATGTGTGGGAAGCCACCTCACCGAAATAGCCCTAATCAAGCTCGTGAGGCTCCAAGGACTTTGAGACACTGCCCCAGCCTGGAGAGGGCAGAGCTTGTGACTCCAGATCTGTTACCACCCTTCCTGTCCCACACACTAGGACTCGGGCTGTAGCCACAGTATGCCATAAAAGCCCACGTAGGGACACAGGCCTGTCACCAGCCCCTTCTGAATCTTGGCTGTTAATTTTGGGATTGCACAGAACATCCTTTCAGAGATATCCAAGAAGCCAGGAAGGGCAGAAGAGCTCAGATGATAAACGTCAGCTGAAGATTATTTTACCTCACGTGCCCTAACCCGCCACTTCTAACTGACTCAGTTGACTATCCTGCTCTTCCGAGCACCGTCAGGAAGGCTGCCTTTTCCAGCGTGTCTGCTACCACACACCAAGCCCTCTCCTGGCAGGAGGCAGCAAGTGGCACTAGTGCAGGGCTGCGGCTGTTCGCCGTGCAGCCTGCTGCCCGGGCGCAGACCTGCTCTACCAGGCACCACTTCCTCAAATCCCACAGTCAATGCCAACCATTTCTAAATGCCACTTCCCAAGGGTCTCACTGCTCCATCCCCAGCGCCTCATATAGCACCTGACCTTCAGGAGGCGTCCAGGACATAGCCAGGAAAAAGAAACACAACAAGTAGCAATTGAGGGACATTCTACAAAATCTGCAGTATCCTCCAAACTGTCCACGTTGTCAGAAACCAAGTCTGGGAACTGTCACAGCCAAGCGGGGCCTCGGGAGAAATGACTAAATGAAATGTGGGCCCCTGAGGCAGAAGAAAGGACATCAGGGAAAAACTAAGGAAATGGGAATAAACTACAGACTTCAGTTAATAATCTAGCAGTATGGCTTCATCAGTCAAAAACATGTCATACTCATGTAAGATGTTAAGAGGGGAAACTGGGGGGTGGGGGCGCGGGTTTCCATGGGAACTCCCTTATCTATCTACTCGATTCTTCTGTAAATTTAAAACTATTCTAAAAAATATACATCAATTAATAAAAACAATTTTTAAAATGCCAGTAAGTATATTTATCAGCATTTTAGAAATTGTTTTTATTAATTGACATTACAAGCAAGGAAGACAGGAGTCTTAGGCTGCTGATTTTCCTCGCTTGCATGCAGTGTATTTTAAAGGAAAACGTAACAGGAAGGAGCCGAGAACGGACACGATTCGACTCAGGGGTAGGTTTTCCTGGGGGGGGGGGTCACCCAAGGCTGTGGGGGGCAGTGGGAGCAGTCAGTCCCCGCGAGGAGGGGCATGCCGTCACTGACGTGGTTTAGAATCGCCAGTTCATAATGACGATAAAAAGCAGACTGGCTTTCACTGGGTTTTCTTTTTTAATTATTGTTTTACACCCACTATATATATATATTTTTTTAAATTTCTCTTCCCTCACCCCCCCACCCGTGTCTGTTCTCTGGGTCCATTCGCTGTGTGTTCTTCTGTGTCCGTTTGCATTCTTTGTCCGCGGCACGGGGAATCTGTGTCTCTTTTTCTTTTTCTTTTCTTTTTTTTTTTTAAAGATTTATTTATTTATTTAATTTCCTCCCCTCCCCTGGTTGTCTGTTCTTGGTGTCTATTTGCTGCGTCTTGTTTCTTTGTCCGCTTCTGTTGTCGTCAGCGGCACGGGAAGTGTGGGCGGCGCCATTCCTGGGCAGGCTGCTCTTTCTTTTCACGCTGGGCGGCTTTCCTCACGGGCGCACTCCTTGCGCGTGGGGGCTCCCCCACGCGGGGGACACCCTTGCGTGGCACGGCACTCCTTGCGCGCATCAGCACTGTGCATGGCCAGCTCCACACGGGTCAAGGAGGCCCGGGGCTTGAACCGCGGACCTCCCATATGGTAGACGGACGCCCTAACCACTGGGCCAAAGTCCGTTTCCCTGTGTCTCTTTTTCTGCGTCAGCTCTCCGTGTGTGCAGCGCCACTCCTGGGCAGGCTGCGCTTTTTTCTCCACGTGGGGTGCACTCCTTGCACATAGGGCTCCCCTATGCGGGGACACCCCTGCGTGGCAGGGCACTCCTTGCGCGCATCAGCACGGCACATGGGCCAGCTCCACACGGGTCAGGAGGCCCGGGGTTTTAACCCTGGACCTCCCATGTGGTAGACGGACGCCCTAACCACTGGGCCAAGTCCGCTTCCCTATACCCACCATAGACCATGTCCCACCCCAGGCACAGCACTGCCGCTGCCCCCTTCCCCTCGGTACAGTACGCACCCGGGGGGTTGAACTGGGCGGTGAGGAATGAGTCAGGAGGGCAGGGACCACGTGCTCTGTTGAGCGAATGCGTGAGAGTACCTTGTACTGAGTTACTCCATGCCAAGCATGATAATGAAGATTGCACATCGCTCCCTCATCAAACTGCCTCGACTACCCCGACGGGCTTCATCATTTCTGCGGCACGGGGGTGGCAAGAGGCTTGGGCAGGTGACGAACTCCAGGCCACACAGCAGATGTGGAGACTGGGCTGAACCCGTCCAATTCCAGAGCTTGTGCTCTTTAAGCACGACCTCATTGGGCCTCTCTTGGAAAAGAGGAGGAGCAGGGCAAAACATCCCTCCTTAAGCAAAGGATTCAGAGGTTCTAGAAGGTACAGCGTGGGGACCTAACCCCTCACTAGTTAAACCTTTTCTGTTATGCTTGGGGGAAAAAAAACAGTTGTAAGTCAGAAGGCCTGGGTTCAAGTTCTATGGCTGCAGACTGTGGGACCCCGATTCTGCCCACCTGCAGGTGAGAACAATTGCGCCCATCCACGTCCTCTGTGGAGCTGGATGAGCCCTGACTCCAGTTCTCACTAGCACGTACAGCCTGCGTGCACTGGCCGTAGACCAAGCCTGTCTGTGGAGTAGGGCTGATTCTCCCCATTTCAAAAGCAGAGACTGAAACTCAGGGGTGAAGTGACCCGCCCGAGGTCACACAGCTGGAAGGTGGTGGAACCTGCTGTTCACACACCCGGCTCCAAAGCCTGGGGTGTGAGCACTGGGCAACGCAGCCTCAGGAAACCATCCCAACCCCCTCTGGCCTGAATGGACACTCCGTTCTTGAAAATCTGAAAGAACTGATTTGGCCACCAGCTTCTTAGACAGCCTCTCTCAAAGTTTCCCCCAATCACAGAGGAGGTGCTTATTTGGAAGTGGGCCCCCACAAGCACGATATTTCTTTGACATTTCATGTTTTCTCTTAATAATCCATGTGAATTTCACACCCTCCTCCATGATATATCAGTTTTTGTTTTAACCAAAGAATAAGGTTTTCAAAAAAAGTTTTTTAAGGAACATTAAAAAAAGTTTTCGAGGAAGATCCTCTGCACTAGCCAAAGCCTTTCAATTCCCCCTGACACAGTCACGTATCTATATAGGGCTAAGGAAGGGGCCCTTCACTTCCACAGGACTTTCTATCCTGATCTATCTCAATCCCAGTCTCTAGGCTGGGGACAACAAACTCAAATGCATCCAGGGCCCAGACAGGTAAAGAGAAAGAGACAAAGGAAGGAGAACGCTAGGGAGTGGTGAGGTCTGTGGCAAACTGGAGACCACACGCCCTATTTAAAGAGGGCAGCTGCTACTCAATGCCAACCTACTGACCACCTATGGGAATATAGTCCAGCCAGATGTCTGATTTTCAGAAGAACACAAAGAGCCCCATTTTTATGTGAAATCTCTTTCCACTTTAAATTTTAGTGACAGATAGGAAAGGTGTTTGCTTTTGTAAAAACACATGAGCCAAACACATCTGTGGGCAGGTTCGGCCTAGGGGCCATCAATCTGCAAATGCTGCATTGCATGACTAGAAACACTGCCCACCTGCCTTCAGGTCCTCTGAGTCTCCTTTTGAATTGTCTCGATATTGCCCGTTCAGTCCAATTCAGAGCTGCAGTCGGTAACTCACAGGCATCTGGGGTGAGGCCTCTGTTGTGGACTCCTGGTCTCACGCTATAGCTGGCATCATTGTAAGTTTTATTAAGCAGAGCAACCTCCTAAAGTGCCCGAGACTGAGCATCTCACAGCACCCTCCCCCAGGAAGCCAAGACACCCCCCACTGTGGCCACCAGGGGGCGCCCTGGGCGCTTTCCCGCAGGGAAGTGTTTTCATTTGTGCCTGCCAGGCTGAGAGAAGAGGCGAGGAGTCTAATTGGAGATTTTTCTCTCTGAGAAATAGACTGTGCTGGAGGGAGTCTGTCGCCGTGTCCCTCCGTTCTGCCTGAATTTAGACACTCCCGGGGGTCTCAGGAGCACAGAGACAGGGAAGCCTGGATACCTGCACCCATTCAGCCCCCACAGGGTTACGCCCGCCAAGCCATTTGCAGACTGAAAGCCCAGGGCAGGCTTTCTAAAGGAGAAAAATCCAGGCTCTTCTGGACGCTGTCCGAGTCCTTCTGGAAACTGCCTCCTTTTCGACCTAACAAGATAACCACAGACAATGGACGTGCCAGTTCTCTGTTCCCCTTTATGCCAACTTTCCTCAAAGAGCTTAATTAGTCAACAATGGATTCAGGCCCGTGCTCCCCAGGGTGGGGCGTTAATAATTAGAAACTCCATCTATGCTGCGACTAAAAATATCTCCACTGTGATAATAAGGCAGAGCCAGGCATGAGCAAAGAACTGCCAGCCGCAGGCCCAGAAAAGGGAAAGTGCGGTGTCAGGAGGGCGGCTCCCAGGGCTGCTCTGGGGAGCCCAGCAGCCTCAGGGGTCCCCCCGCTGGCACAGGTAAGGATCCCCCAACCGGGTGAAGAAGTACCTTGTGGGTTGAACCCCCCAAAAAGACACGGTCAAGTCCTAACCGCTGCTTCAGGGAACGGGGCCTTATTTGGAAATAGCGTCTATGAAGGTGTGATTAGTTAATAGTTAAGGAGGGACCCCACTGGAGTAGGGTGGGTCCTAATCCACTAGCACTGGCGTCCTGAAAAGGAGAGGGAGATTTGGACACAGGGACAAAGAGATCCCAGAGAAAAGAGGGTCACGTGCGGACGGAGGCAGATCCGCCGGCTGCAGACACCGGCCATGGAATGCCCTGGAATGCCAACAAACCACCTGAGGCTGAGGATTCTCCCCTAGAGTTTCCCAGGCAGTGTGGCCCTGCCCACACCTAAATTTCAGACTTCTAGCCCCCAGGACTCAAGTACATTTCTGTTGTTTTAAGCCATCCAGTTTGTACGGTATTTGGTGCCAGTAGCCCAAGGAAACTAAGAGGATAATAATGACACTATCAGCTCTAGTTTACTGGGCATTTATAGGTTATCACCTGGTTGAATCCCCACCACCTGACACCAGAACCTTTGGTCTTATAAGAGAACACCTGAAAACACTGGATCCTCACAACCCTTCCAGCCCCGTGGCCCCAGGCATTATCTTACCAATCAGGCCTGCACTCCACCTGTCAAAGGGGTCTCTGACAAAGGCCTTCTATGGTGGTGAAGTTCATGTGTCCATGTGCCAAGGTTATGGCATCAGCTGCTTGGGCCAACACGGGTCCAGTTGTAGCTATGGAGGCACTTCCTAGATGGGACTGGCATTCACCATCAGTTGACCTGAAGATGAGCGACTGTGGTTGCCAGAAGAAGAAATTCTGCCTCAAGACCACACACTCTGCTCCTCTGAGTTTCTAGCCTACTGGCCTCCCCTAGGGATTTTAGATTCAAGACTCTACCATCAACTCACTGGAATTGCCTGCCTCCCATCCTGTCCTACAAACTTAAATTTGCCAGTCCCTGCAATCGCACGAACCAATTCCCTAAATTAAACCTCTTCATATAGAAACACACACACCCTGTTGCTTCTGTTTCTCTGGAGAACCCCAATACACACGCTCCAACCTCCAAGCTCAGTGGACTTGGGGCCCTGGGCCCAGCTTCTCCACCACCTTGCCATCACCCAGTTATTTGGAAATCATTTATGATGGGTTTCAAGATGAGACCTGCCCCCAGAAAGCCACACACCCTGCTGGTCTCCCCTCGGGAGCCACAGCCTCAGTCTGAGCTCTGGTTGATGTACAGATCCAAGGGGCAAGTGCTCAAGGAGGCTCCCATCTTCCTGTGAATTACTTGGTGATGAGTGGCTGCAATCTAAGAGGGGAGAGGGTAAAGATACTGATGGGTAACCCAAGAGAGGGTTGAGGGGAACCTGAGAGGAAGGGAAGGAGGAAAAGGAAGGGAGCTGCAGGGGAAGGGCAGGGAGCTGGCATAAATCCTGTCACCTAAGAGGAGCTAACTTTTCTCCTGGAGCTTATGCTGTATTATGTTACTCAAATTAATTCACAATAGAGGTCCCTGTTATTATCCCATTTCAGTGAGAGCACTGAAGCTACAGGAGGCTAAGCGCTTCATTTGGTCAAGGACCACAGAGCCTAGACCTGGAAGGACGAGGACATCTAGTCCAACATGCCTGTTTAACCTAGAGGTGAAAAGAGAGGTGGAGTGTCTTGGTCAAGGCCACACAGCAAGTAGCTCAGAGAAGAAGCCAAACTGGAAGGTCTCTTGGTCCTGTTCTCCCACAAGCCAAGATTCCTGCACCTCCACCAGAACAAGTCTTTAAAAAGGGGGTAAATGCACCTCGATGCCAAATTCCAAAAGGTTTATGCAAAAATGAGGGAGTTGGATTTCTCAATTACACTTTTACAGGATTATAGAATCTCCTTTCACAAACCAAATTAAATGAAATACTCATTTCCATTTGAATTGAAAGGGAAGTTTTCAGGGTCCAAACACACTCCTCTGATTTGTTCTCATCCAGGTGACAAAAAAGGACAAACTCAACTTTGAGAAGTCCTGCCCACTAAAAAGAGTAAGATAGACTGATGGGGGGGGGAGACTTATGGGTAATGACGTAAAAAGGAAGTTTTAAGGGAGAGAAGCGAGTTGCCATAGAGTATATGACCTAGTTTTCTTTTTATTATGTGTAGTTGTTTGTGTATATAGGAGGGAAGCTCCAGGAGAAAATCACTAAATGGTTACCACTGGTTACCTCAGGGCTTAAGAACTGAGGGGGAGGTTTGCTATTCTGCAGTCTAAAATGTGGAAATTTTTTATAGTGATTGTCTAACATCATTACATTTAAAATTTTTATAATATTTTAAAAAGTAAATGTCAGGATGTAAAAGACCTTACAATGAAACATCCAGAAGAGAGAAATCCGTGGAGACAGACAGTGATCTGGTGGTTCCCAAGGGCTGGGGGAGGAGGGAATGGAAGGGACTGCTTGATGGGCACGAGGTTTCCACTGGGAGATGGGAAGGTTCTGGAACTAGAGAGTGGTGAATGTACTACATGCCACTCAATGATATACTTCTTAAAAATTTTATGTTGTGTGTATTTTACCACAATTTTAAAAGTGCATTACTATCTCTTACAACTGTGTAAGAAACAACAATTATCTCAAAATAAAAAGTAGAAAAAAAAAAAAAAAGAATTTCATATAAAAGCCAAAACCCAGCCGTCTGGGGACAGAGCTGTGTTGGGGACCATCTCCCATCTCCGGAGCTCTGGCCACCGCGAGCAGCAGCCTTTGAGGTCCCACAGAATAGGAGAGAAAGAAAGGTGACTTTTTGAGGTACCACAGATTGAACCCGGGATCTCATACATGCACAGCAGGCGCTCAACCAAGGGGCTACATCCGCTTCCAAGAACTTCTTTTGTGTTTTTGCAAAACAAGGCCAAAGAGCTTAAGTGGTAAATCATTAAGGCAGGAAGCACAACTGGCCGGAAGGGAGAATTACTACAGAGCAGTGGAGGGTACAGGTACTAAGCGATCCTCTAGTTCTCAGCCAAAGCCAAAGAAACCTGAGAAGAGGAAACGGAGCGCCGAGAAATGAAGGGAACACAGCTGCCCATTCTCTGTGACAACACTCCTACACCCTCGAGGTCAGTCTTGGGATCGAAACCTCTTCTTGGTCTCCAGGCCTGGGCGGGGCTGATGGCCAGGTCAGAGATCCAGGAACTCCCCTGCTCCAGAAGAGAACAGCTGGACCCACTTCCTCCACACAGACACCTGTCCACACAGCATTTAGAGGCACTAGCAGCAACTCCTATTTTCCTAGGGATCTCAAGACCTGTCCACTTATTTACAAGGCCTTCGGTCTGAAAAGAGCCTCCTAGGACCAGGCTCAAATATGCAAAGATCTAGTCAGATAGGCAGGGGTAATCAATAAGTGAAGGGCCAGCCTGACCTTAAATGGTAAGTGACACTCAAGGAGGCATTAGAGAGTGGTGGGGACTGAGGCATATGGAAAGCAGGGGCCCATCTAAAGGCAGCAGCTGCTACTCACCTCCTCACACCATTTATTGCCAGCCAGGGCCACAGGCCCAGGGTGGCCAGGATATTTGGCATGGCCCTCCTGAATTTTTAATGTTGACAACTAATTACGAAAACATGCTTAATACTAGGCAGGCCAAGTACAGGGATTGACAATTGGCCTCTTCTGTTCCAGGAGCAAATCTGTTCCTTGTTCTGAATAGAGAGCCAAGCAATCACCTCACTACCTTCTCCCTGGATCTGGGATGGCCTCTGAGAGGAGGAAATGCTTTCCCTACAGCCGCCCAACAGAGCAGAGGGGTGCCTCTGCGGTGTGGAGTGGGCCAGGGACCCCTGCTGGCCTGAATACGTGGCCTTGGGCAAATTACTCGGCCCCTCAGTTCCTCAACTGTCTCATCTGTAAAATGGGGACCATGGAAGCACTACGGAAGGCTGCTGGGAGGTTCAAATGAGTTTATATGTGGAAGACCCCCATACAGCGATGGAGATGTGGCAGCACACCCTACCAGGCTGGCAGGGGAGGGCCACCTGGGCCCTTGCAATCTGTCTAAGCCCTTCGCCCTGGCCTCCTCCACAGCCAGAGGCCCAGCAGGCACGCATAGCTGAGGGATGGTTGGGGGCTGGGTCCCAGCCCTAAAAAGAAATCTGATCAGCCAGGAGCACTGCACGAACAGATCCGAGACACGAAGGTGCTCTGAAAGCAGGGGCTCCTAACCTTTTTTGTCCCATGAACCCCTCTGCCAGTCAGATGAAACCACGGGCCCCTTACTAGGTCCACACTGTACTGTGTATTATTTAGTAAATATATCCCACCTGCACCAACACAGCCCCACAAGAATGTTTTTTTTTCAAATTTCAAGCTCATGGACCCCTTGTTAAGCCCTGTTTTAAACGGGGGGGGGGGGGGGGGAAGGTTTTCCAAAAGCAGAGAACAGCATTTCCTCACCAGACAAATGTGTTCTTAACATCTTAACAGTATCTGAGATCCTGAAACTATTACTAAGTTTATTATTGATGGAAATAACTGTTTTCCGGGAAGCGGACTTACTCCAGTGGTTAGGGCGTCCGTCTACCACATGGGAGGTCCGCGGTTCAAACCCTGGTGCTCCTTGACCCATGTGGAGCTGGCCCACGTGCAGTGCTGATGCACGCAAGGAGTGCCCTGCCATGCGGGGGTGTCCCCCACATAGGGGAGCCCCACGCACAAGGAGTGCACCCCATAAGGAGAGCCGCCCAGAGCAAAAGAAAGTGCAGCCTGCCTAAGAATGGCGCCGCACACATGGAGAGCTGACACAACTAGATGACACAACAAAAAGAAACACGGATTCTCGTGCCGCTAACAACAACAGAAGCAGACAAAAAAAAGAACATGCAGCAAATGGACACAGAGAACAGACAACTGGGGCGGGGGAGGGGGGAAAGGGAGAGAAATAAATAAAAAATAAATCTTTAAAAAAATAAAGTAACTGTTTTCCACCTTATACTATCTCAGAAGAGAAGGAGCCCCATGGCTTCCTTTTAGGGAACCCAACATACAAAACCCTGTCCCACAGGCTTAGGGATCCACAAACAAGCCAAGTCCAGGGTCCAAGAGCCCCGACACTGCAGCCAAAATCTAAACATATTTTGGGGGTAGGGAGAGCCAGTTATTTTTCATAAGACCTTCAGAAGGGATCAGCAATCTCCAAAAGAACCAAGCATCAATGAAACAGACCCTTTAACAAGTACAGATTTTTTTTTTCCGGTACCGGGGCTGGGGATTGTGTGAGGAGCTGGTGCTCAGCCACTAAGCCACATCAGCTCCCCTGAGCTGGTTTTCTCGTTGGCTTTGCTTGTTGTCTGTTTTAGTCTTTTAGGAGGCAGCAGGGACTGACCCCGGGACTTTCCATGGGGGAACAGGTACTCGGCCACTTGGACCACCTCTGTCCCTAGGAGAGATTTCTTTATAAGGATATTCACCACTTTCAATTTCACAGCACTTGGCGGGAACACACCTGCCCATCCAGCGAGGCACACCTGGATAGATGATGGGGGGCACTGTCTCCCTCTGCCGGCTTCCGATGCGGGCGCTAGGTGCCACCCTTGACTCCAAACGCTCAAACCCCCGGGTCACTGAAACCCTCAAGGGCAGGTTTTTCTCAGGATCCATATCCTAGGGCCTGACACAGGTTCCTAAAGGAACAAACGAACTAACAGTTTCTGGGTTGCGTTTGCAACCATCAAAGAAGCTTCATTAACTTCAGTTTCCAACCGCAGCCGGCAGCTGGCCTCACCCGGGGCCTCAGACATTGGAGAAGGGAGCCCAAGCGCCTCCGAGGCCACACACCAAAGAGCCGCACCAAGGTCGAGACAAGAAGCAGTGCCTGGGAGCAGTGCGCACGCAGGAGCGCTGCAGTCACACCTGCATCCTCCTCTGTGACCCACCTGCTGTGGGACCTCCAGCATGTCCCTGAACCTCTCTGAGCCTACTTCCTCATCCGAGGCAGAAGTAACAGTACTCCCCACTTACCCAGCACTGGCGCCTGGCAGGTAACAAGATTTCAGCAAGTGTTACGATTATGATTACCACAGGATAAGGCTTGCCAACGATTTCCCGCTGCTTACTTAAACGCACTGTATATTCACACATGCCACTCCCTCTGCCTGGAATAGCCTCCGCCATCTGGAGAACTCGTATGCAACCATGAAGCCCCATTCAAATTCCCCCTGCAAAACTGTCCAAGAACGCTGGTCTCTGGTGTGGCAATCGGTGTCCCCTCACCCCATGCTCATGCCCTGGGTACATGTGGAATGCTCGGTGGCACTGAAGGCCCTGTCTTGGGATTTCTCCACCTGTCGACCTCCCCGTTAGACTGAGCCACCTGAGGGCAGTGAGGGTGCCCTCCTCCTTCTGCCTGCAACACCCAGCACAGCAGGTGCCCGGTGAGTCCTTGCTTGATGCCCGACCCCAGGCAGCCCGGCAGTGCCCACACGTAGCTGGCCGCCCAGAGGCCCACCCGGGGAAACAGCAGCTCCCACGAAGCAGGGGCAGGCTCCAGGGGCAGCCGGCCCAGAGCGGCAAGTCCTGCTGACCAGGAAGGAGGGGTGGGGCTCCCACACCCAACCGCTGGACCGCCAGCACCGCCCCAGGCCTCAGGCGAGTGCCGCGAAAGAACACGTCCACCGCAGAGAGAGGGTCCACCAAGAGACCCCTCCGCGGCTCCTACCGGCGGCCTTCGCGCGGACACCTGGACGGGGCTGCTGGGACCAGGGGCCCCAGAGGGGCCTTCTCAGTGCTCGGCAGACCCCGGGCACCGCGCCCCTGGCCGCGCCGAGCCGAGCTGCCTCGGCGACCTGCCCACCACGCCCCCTGCCCGCCAACCCCGGGGGCCCACCTTCACGCCCTCCAGGAGCGCCTGGGGGTCCTCGATGCCCTCAGGGACGCACTTCTTGTTCTCGGGGAGGGACTCGAGCTTCTCCACCAGGGCTTTCAGGCCCTTCAGCTCGAACTCGGTGAGGTGGGTCCACTTGGCCGACACCTCGGTCGCTGGCGAGCCGGTGGGCGTCTTGGGGTAGTCCCCGGGCGTGGCTGTGGACTTCACGCTCTCCTCGGACTCGTTGGACAGCGTCCTCTTGAGGAACCGCAGGGCGGGCGCCTTGGGCTTCTTCCCGGGGCCCTCGGGGTCCTCGGAGGGGGTGCTGCCGGGCGCGGCGGGGCCGTCGGCGGGCGGCTGGGGCGCCTTCTCGCCCCCCTCCTCCTTCTCCTCCTCCTCCTCCTCCTGGGGGTGCTGCTCGCAGGACTCCTCGTCCATCTCCAGCCAGGAATCAGACGAGAGGCCGTCTACGCTGGGCTTGCCTGGGGCATCTGCGGGGTGGGAGGGGGTCACGAGAAAGCCCGAGGCAGCTCTGGACGCCCACCCTCCAGAGCTCGAGCGCCTACACAGTCAGAGGGGCCTAAGCCCCCCCGCCCCAGGGGACAGCTCGGGGACAGACAGGTGTGCGTTCAAATCCCAGCTCTGCGTCTTCCCAGCTGTGTGTGCCAGCAGCTTGCGCCCCACCTCCGAACACACCTGCCTTTTACTTTTAAACGTATACAGAGAAGGCGAGAAAAAATATATAATCAGGCATGTTCTCCACCACAAAAACAACTGCGCAAAAATAGTATTGTAACAGAGCAAAGAATACTTCCTCAGCGGGAAGGCTGAGAGAATTAAACAGAGCCTCACCCAGCAGGGTTCCCGGCACACTACAAGAATTCAACAAACGAGGGTCTCCCTAAAGCCGCCCCTTCTCTTTGGCAAATGGGTTAGAAGAGTCCGGGGAAAACTTCTTTTAAAGTTTTAAAGTTTTAAAGTAAAAATTTCTTTTAAAGAAAAAGGTGGACACTGCTCCACCAAACGCTGCCTCAGGATTTTCTCTCAGGCCCACAAATGGAACAGGACGTGTCCTTAGAATTCCCTAAATAGCCTCCGTTTTCTGGCCCTGGGGGCTGCCACCAAGGCAGAAGCCCCTTCAGTCCCCCAAGCCTCTCTGTTCCCACAGGGCCTCGAGGTTCCTGCAATCGGGGCGGGTACGGGCGGTTTCATAATAACTCGCCGTCTCTCCTACTAGGCTGGGACCCGCAGAAGCAGGTTTTAGGGTTTCGGTATTTTTCAGCACCTGGACCCTCCACCATCTGACAGGAACCAGAGCCACAACAGGCACCCATCCCCCCACTAAGGGAACCGTCCCCGTCCCCGAGGCGAACAACCCTGCCGAAGGGAGGCCCTGCCCAAGGGAGGTCCCGTCCCCCACCCTGCCCGAATGCCTAAAATGGCTGAGGATGGGGGTCAGGGAAGGGGGAGGCGGCAGCTCACGGTGAGGACAAACCATCTACTACTCCTCACGCCTGCACAGGACGGCCTGCAGAGCCACCTCGCCCGCCTGGTCCACGAGGAGCACGGGCAGTGAGCAAGGCACCCGGGAAGCCCTGAGCTGCTCTGGGCAGAGCAGGCCCGAGGAAGCGCGTTCTCCCTCCACTGCTCAATCCCTCCATCATTCTCCCTCCATCTCTTCCTCCGGGTGGAGGCCTTTCTCAGCCGCCAGATGCCACTTCAGGGCTGCCGTGGGCCAGTGAAGACTCAAGGGCAGGGTTGGGGGCGCGATGTCCCTGTAAGCACAGGCAGTAGCAGGGCCCGCAGCTGCTGCTCCAGGCACTCTCGGCCCTGCCCCTGTAGCAGCCACTGCTCTCCCGGGCTCTGGGCACCCCTCCCACTGGCTTCGGGATGGCCGGGTTTCTGGGGGACTGGCTGCATCTCCCCAGCCTGCTCCTATAGAAACAAAAGCCCCTCCAGGGCAGGGGTAGGGGTGGGAGGCTAGAAGCCACAGAGGAACAAAAGGCTCTGGGACTCCGCGCCCCAAGGGCCTCCCGTTTCAGCCGCTGCTCCAGCAGGGACCAGGTCCCCTCCTCCGCACTCGCAGAGCCACGACCAGACCTGGACACCACCCACGTGGCCCCTGCAGACGGAGCCCTCCGCATTCCAAGCGGGAGCCTGACAAGGGCTCCGGGATTCTGCCCGACGCCCTGGTTCAAAATGACCCCCCCAACCCAGGGCCCTGGTGAAAAACCATGTCTGCCCGAGTGGAAAGGCCGAGACCGCCGGCCGCCCGCGGCCCACTCACCAACGAGCATCGATTCTCTCTGGTATTCCTGCGTGAGGTGGGACCTCTGGGTCACACAGTACACGTATCGCTCCAGGACATACCAGCACATCTCATAGTAGAAGGGGTAGCGGAATTTGGGCTGCACCTGCAACCAAAGAGCCAGGTGGGGCGGAGGTCAGTTTCCACGGGGAGAAGGGGCAGGGTGGAGGGAGAGAAGGGTCTGGGGAGGGAGGCTCACGGGGGCGTCATTTTCATCAACTTAGCAAGAGCACAAATGATGGGGAGCAGCTGGGGGGGTGCTGGAAGGAAGGGGGGAGGGAGGCGCTGGAAGGGGCCAGAGGCCAGGAACATGCACGGAGGAGGAGGGCTGAGTGCGAGCGCACTGCCAAGGTCACAGACGTGCGCACCCCGGGAAGTGGGATGCAGGAACAGAGCTCCCCTCTGACTACGGGCAGAGCCGAGGGGTACCTGCGGCCGGGTGCCACCCGCCCTTTCTAGCTGCAGCCAACATGGGCTCCTCGCATTTCTAGGAGATGCTTGCACAGACTCTGGTCTCCCTCCCTCCCCAGTAGAAACCAACCTCCAGACTTGACCCATTTGCCATCAGGCCACCAAGCAAGCCCCTGCACCCTAGGAGGCGGACCCATGAGGACCGGAAGCAGGCCCCCCACCTCTGCAGGGGTGGGGCCGCAGGGCTCCACCTCTTGCTCCCCCCACACACACCCACCTGGCACTCCCCTGCCTTGATTTCCACAAAGGGCTCCCAGGGCTCTAGTAGGGGTCATCCTAACGTCAGGGGCTGTGCGCCCGCCCCGGGGCCGGATGGAGAGAGCCTGGTGGAGACAGGCTGGTGCCTGAGGGCTGTGAAAGGGTCTAGGCCCCAGGGAGAGCCTCCTCTGGGGCAGGACAATTAACGGATGAGATGGCGGCAAAGGATGGGAAGGAAGCAACATCACGGATGGCACTGGCAAGGATGAGGTCTCCAGAAACTGCATCCTGAGCGGGCAAGGGAAGGAGGATGTGGCGGAAGGGGGTCCCCGTCTCCCACCGCTGGGCCCTCTTCTCCGGAGGCTGCACATCCACGTTCAAACCTTGCCTGCCTTTCCCACCCTCTTGCCAAGAGCACGTCTGCCTGGAGGGGCCCCTGCAGATGCCAGAGGCCCACCCTTGTCTCCCCTATTCTCCAGGAACTCGGAGCTACAGGTCAGCCAGAATGCTGTCCCACCCCAGCCGCCTTGGCCCTCTGCTGGTCCAGGAAAGGAGTCAGGGAGCAGATAACATTCTACCTCTGGGGACAAGCAGACCTGGGTCCTCAGTCCGCCCTGGAACACAGTATCGAGGTGCCCACCTAGAAAAGGCCCCACTCCGGCCTCGCTGAGCGTGTCCGGCTCTCAGCTCCTCACCCGCGCCAGGCCCCGTGGCCTCAGCTTTCAGCCAAGAGGCCCCTTCCCACTTGGTGGGGTTCACTCCTGCACCTGCCCCAGGGCCCATCGGAGGCCCTGCCTCTGGAGGACGGTGTGCTTTGGAATGAGATCATGGCCATCGCATGCTTTTGAGCTTCTTGGGAGAGGCATGACATCGGGACCACTATCTAGCACTTTCCTGGACTCCAGCTACTCTCCTGAGAACCCCAGTTTTATTGCTGGAAGAGGATAAATCTTTTCTCTCAAAGTCACTGGATCAGTGTCCTCCGGAGACGCTCCAGAGCGTCAGGCAACCCGTGACCTCCAGGGAAGCGGGATCGGGGGTCTTGGCTCCACCCCATTCCAGAGGAAGGGCCAAAGGATTTTGCAACAAAATTGCCAGCACCTCTAAAGCAGGCAGGGGAGACAGGCAGGCCCAGCCCACCCACAGACCCTCACTCACTTCTCTAGACTCTAGACTGGTAAAACTCGAAAGTTCGTTTTAACATTTCGAATGTCTGGAAACTGTTCCACGACACCTGCATGTCTTTCTGGATTAGGGGGGAAAAAATTGGGACTGTATTTCAGGAAGGGGAAGATTAGACTCCCCTCACTGTTGCTGAACCCAAGGGAAACCATTTGGGTGAAAACAAATGCTGATGAGGGAATCTGAATTTTTTTTTTTAGTTTTACTCTTTTATTTTTTTTTTCCAAGAGAGCACTGTGGGAAACAAAATTTGCAAAGAGGTGACTTACAAACAGGTTGCCGCCTTCCACCCTTCGCCTTCAAAAGGTTCCAGCCACATGCCTGGGAACATTAAACACATCATTGCTCAACATTATTTGTTGACGAATGCGGAGCCTCACCAAACTGAGTTGTTAACCAAGGTCAGTCCAGAACGAAAGACAAGGCAGTGAGAAAGCATGCAATGCTCCCGGCCTGGAGGGTTAGCCAGCCCTCGGGGGTCTCCAGGCTGGCCCGTTCCAGTGGCACCTGGCCTTAGCCCTTCCTTGGAGGCCCAAGTCATCTTAAGATCCGCGTGGCCTTGGGAGAGCAGAACCATAGGTGTCTCGGTGGCTCTAGAACTCCCAGGTCTCAAGGACTCGAAAAACTGAAATATGAGGGTGGGTGGAGGTGTTTTTAAAATATGGTTTTCTCCTGGAAAAAAAAAATCAATGAAAAAAAAAAAACCCAAAAGCCCAATGGTAGGGGGAGAAGGGGGCAGGAAAGGTAAATTATTTGCAACTTCCAAATACTTATTTCCTGGCTGGGAGGGAACCGGGCGTGCAGGAACAACCTTGCCTGGAAGATTCCTTTCGCTAGAGCCATTGGGGGCAGGGGAGGAACACACAGAGGCGGCAGATCCACACACCACCCTTAGCAACGCCCCTCTCCCGTACCAACCTAACCAGGTTAAAACCATGGAGTGACAGCTAAGAGCACACAAGCCCCGTATTCCCTCTCGGCTGTAGTCCTCCTCCGCCTGTCTTTAGAATGGGAAGGGAGGGACTTCAGTGGCCCCGTGGGGACCGAGACACCTGCATCTTTTGGTGCCCACCTTCCGTGCAGGGTGAGGTCACCAATCGCCCATCCCAGTAGAACTCAAGACCTGGCAGCCCAAACCACAGATGACGTGGGGGTCCCCCGAGCTGGACAGACGGGGTCACCACCCCAGGGTTGCAAAGTCAAGTTCTCTTTTCTAAGCCTCACCTGAACCATGAGGCTTGGAGACTGACCGTTTCCAACCGAAGCTATGTTTCCCGACTCTTGAAAAACGGTTTTGAAGGGGCCATAACTTCTTAAGAAAAAGCGCAGGGGCGTAAGGAACGAAGCTGGGGTGAGCTGACGAGGAGCCCCAGAGTTTATCTGGCTTTATCCGCTCTCCCCAGGACCTTTGGTCTGCCTTGCCTCCTGAGACATAAACCACTGGGCCCTGTAGCCAAGTCCCACTCCAAAGACCAGAAACCAAAGCAGATTAAATGGCCTGCCCACCAGGCCCCTGCCCCGTCAACCTGTGCCAGTGACACCGACGGGAGTCCCCTCAGACGACAGGGCAGCCAGCTTGGGGGTGGGGAGTGTCCCGCTGCTCGCCACGCCTGGCCTCTGCTGCGTCACCCCACCCACCTACCCACCTCTCAGGGCACTGGGGGAGGGGGCTGGGCTCCTAAGGGAGGGACAGGGGCCCAAATCCACTAAGAAAGATGCAGATTCCCAGGAGGAAGAAGCCTGCTGCACAGCCAGTTGTCGAAGGCTACAGAAGACCCAGCGCCTGGAGTCGGGGGCCCAACCTTGCCCTCTAGATTTCTCCGCAGTGTACACCGGCCAGTCTGCGAACACGAACTGGTCTGTTCACTGGGCCCAGCCCAAGGAAAGCTGGCCGGAGTCCCAGGCGGCACTTGACCCGCTCCTGCTCCCCAACGGCACCTGGCCCCCCGAGCGCCGCGGAGGTGCAGCCTCCAGTCCAGGCCTGGGGCTCACCTTCCCCTTGCCTGCACTCAGAGGGTAGTTGTGTGACAAGAGAAGGTGTACGAGCCCACGCCACGGGGGTCTTGCAAGGACCCCGGGAAAGACTCATCTCTGCATATCTGGACTTTCACACGTGCAGATGCCCTAGCAGCTCAGCAAACCTCACAGCACAGCCCGGGGTCATCCCCAGAGACCCTAGAGGCCCCTCGACGTCATGACTCTTAGGAACATACTTGGAGTCATTTCTGTAATTCCATGCGTCTGCCTCCACAGGAAGTTTCTTTAGGGTCGGGTATGCTAACACCATCTTAAGCCAAAAAAGTCACCTCCAAGGCAAAGCCCAAGAAGAAAGGGTGCAGTAGGCCCATACGCTGGGTTAGAACCCAGCCAAAAAAGGAACCAAGAACTGACACAGGCTACAACACAGAGGAACCTCGAAGGCATGGTGCTCAGCGAAGGAAGCCAGACACAAAAGGGCAAATACTTGATGATTCCATTTCTGTGAACTGTCCAAAAGAGGCAAATCCAGAGGCAGAGGGCGGACGTCAGGGGTTGCCAGAGGACAGCTAATGGTCCCAGGGTTTCTATAGGGGGAATGAGAATGTTCTAGAATGAGTGGTGACGGTTGTGCAACAGAATCAATGTCCTCAAAACCCCTGACCTGTATAAAATGGTGAATTTTATGTTAGGTGAGTTATATCGCCATAAAAAAGGGGAAAAACTGAATAGGTATAAAATAAAAACAAAAACAAAAAAAGAGAAAAAACGGGCCCTCCGTGTCCCTGAGTTCCAGCTTCCTACCCTCTTGAATGGTCTCGAGTGCTTGTGGGACACTAGCGAAGTCCCTGCATGGGAAAGGGGTGGCAGGTTTCCGGCAGTCAGTCCTTCTTCCCAGGAGGGACCCTCGCAGAGCAGACGGAAGGCAGGAGGGGTCTGGCACCTCCGCCTGGTTCTGGGGGTGAGGGTCGGGGGAGCAGAGAGCAGGGGGCCCACCAACCGGACCCCACGCTGCGTTGAGGCACTGAACCGGAGACCCTCACTGACGCCGGCTTCCTCAGGGGCTCGCCATACTATTTGGGGCCAAAACCTGACCTTGAACTAGGCTAGGCTTTCTTTGCACAGTCCCCACCCCCCACACCCCCCAAACAACAACAAAAATCCCCTAGTCCCAGGCATTCTTTACACGCAACCAGAAGGGAAAGGAGAGTTTCTGACATCTCACGGTGCTTTCTGGAGAGATACTTCCTCATTGGCAAGGGGGTTTTGGCTGCCACCAGAGGTGGACTGAAATTCCACGGAGCATCTCCCCACCCTCCACCAGCAGGACCAAGGCCCGGGAGCCAGGAGGAGGGTGGCACCGCGGAGGGCTGCAGACGGCCTGGCGGGGCAGGCCCCAACAGCACCCAGGGCTACGGGAGGGGCTGGGAGCGTCCCCGAGGAGAGAAGGGGCCTCCTTACCCGCGTCCTGTCTTCGATCTCGTAGATCCGCAGCTGCATGGGCACATTAAAGCTGTGCAGGATGTTTCCGCCAAATACCAGAGAGTCTACAGGGGTGTAGACCGCATGGATCCAACCTGGGGCAGGGAGGGCAAAGACGGGGTGAGCCGGCTGGCTGCCTGGGGTGGCCTCGCCTCACAGGCCCCAAGCCAGCACGCAGGAGAGTGCGGGAGTGGACGAGTCCTCACGACCGGGAGCGAAGATGCCAGGGCCGCCTGGCACGGGAAGCCGAGCCCCTCCCGGCTGCACGGAGGCTGCACTGCTTGGCAGTGGGAAGCCACGGGACGGCCCCCATCTCGTGAGGACCTCGAAGCCAAAGGACTCCCCCAGTACTTGGCCGCAGCAGCCAGCGGAACGGCAGGCCCCGTCCTCCCTGCCACAGCTGGCCAGGGAGCTGGAGACCCCTCACTTGGGCTGCGCACACACCCTGAGCCGAGCTTCCAGATCCAGGCCATTCCTTGGCCCGGGTCTGTCTTCTGGCCCCTGGGGACCTTCCGAGGCCACCCCCAGGTGCTCTCCTCGGCTGCCCTTCCTCAGGGCTATGCGTAGGCCAGCCCCTCCCCATCAGCTCTGCTTCCCCTCGGCCCCAAGCTCGGCTGCTGGCAAGCCCGACTCTCCCCGAGACTGCGGCACCTTAACCACACCAGGCCAGGGCTTTTTCTTCTCCCCAAGCTCCTAGCCCAACACCCAGCACCTAGTTTCATGACGATTGTAATAGTAACTGCACACTCGCCTAGCACCAGGTGCTGTTCTAGGCGCTTAACTCATGTAACTCTCGCGAAAGTCCTAGAAGTATAGACTGTCTGCTCAACCCCAGGTTACAGGTGAAGAACAGCCCGGGAAAGTCAAGTCACAGGAAGTGACACTCCACTTGGTCTGTGAAGGCTAAGGGAAAAAACAGCCTCCTAATTCGCAAAGAGCCAGGACATCTCGATTTGGACCAGCCGTATTCCAAGTGCTTCCCAGCCACGCTGGACAGGCAAGAGCCAGGCTGTATTATAACTGCCCGCAACTTCCAGATGCTGACACTGAGGCTAAGAGAAGGCAGGTCACTTGCTGAAGACACAGCTTGCAAGTTAGGACACACTAGTTGGTAGGCTGGTAAGAGTCTTTCATTTTTTTAGGAGGTACCGATGATCGAACCTGGGACCTCATACATGGGAAGCAGGCGCTACACCTGCTCCCCCCCACCTCTTTATTTTTTGTGTTTAACCCTTAAGCTGCACTACTGCTTTTACAGAAGGTTTAGCACAGGCCTGCGAGAGACAAGTAAACAGACGTGTAGGGGAGGTGAAAAACAGACATGGAGAGAGAGGGAGACAAAGACAGGGACTGGCAGAGACAGAGAGATGCCCAGCAAGAGACGGAGGAAACCAGCCAGGGGGACACCCAGACCCCGTACCTTCGCCAGCCTGAGAACAGGAGCCGCCCAGCACCTCTGCTCCCGCCCGCATCCCAGCTTCGGCAGCTCAGAGGAAAATGACAGAGACCCCTGTCCCCAAGCCTCAGAGGCCCAGTGAGGCTGAAACACGTGGCCCTGAGTCACAGGCAGCCACTGCTGCCCAGGCAACCAAGCTGCCACCTGGAAAGAGACGGAGAGGCTGGGGACTGCTGGCTTCCACTTGGCCATAGGCTCCTGGTGGGGGCGGTGGGTGGAAGAGAACAGGTGGGCCTCAGGGGTGGGTGGGGGAGGGGTCGTCGCGCTTGTCTGGAGTGGCTGGGACAGGAGAGCAGGCCTTCTGGAGCCTCCTTGGGCATGCAGCCCCAGTCTCCAGTCCGGCCTGGTCCACGGGAGCTGGCCCAAATGGCGGGTGGGTCACTGCAGTCTTGTCAGTTCCCAGGCCCCCTTTTGCCATCACCTTCACCTCGTCCGCATGCGCCTTTCCTTTGAAGATCCCCGGGCTCTGCACCTGCTCCAGCTCCCTCGCCCCTTCGAGCAGGAGCGAGGACTCCTGGGTCCCCGGCCTCCTGCCAGCCCAGGGCACCGGGCTGACCCCTCTCCTGGTTTCCATTTGCCCCTGAAAAATGAGGGTAACCACTTCCTCCAAGAACTCAATCGCTGCCAACAATCACATCTATGGTGGTGGCCGTTGCATCAGTCTGAAGGGCGGGAAAGTGAGGCACGCCTGTAAGCCCACGGTGCTGAGCCCGGCCCGACCTCCCCTGCACTCTCTGCTGGCGGGAAACGCAGACACACCTGACATACATCTGTTACCGTCACGTGTGAGCCAGGAGGAAACCACAAGAAAGGAGCTGTTAAAAGGAGGGGGCAGGGGGAGGCATGGGGGGAAAGAAAGTCTACATTTGGGGAGTGGATGTAGCACAGTGGCTGAGCCCCTGCTTCCCATGTACAAGGTCTGGGGGTTCAAGCCCGGTTCCTCAAAATAAATAAAAAGTCTACAAAAAGGAAGGGGCAGGGAATCTGTCCTCCCAAGGTGCCGAGGGATTCTGGAAGCTTCTCCCCTTCTCCTTCTAAGTCACGGCCTCACAGGTGGGTCAGGCTGTCCACAGCACCTGACAGCTGGATGAGGTGCTGCGAGTCGAGTCTCCCTCCCCAACCCCAGCCCTTCTCCCAAACCGGCAACAGGAGACAAGGCATCCAGAGGCCCATGCCAGCTTTCCCAACGCATCGCGCTCCTGCCACCCTGACAGTGTGAGTGGGCAGGTGGCCCCAGGCTGGTGACGGGCTGGGGTGGCCGGCCTCGGCCCCGGCCTCCGGCTCCCCACCTCGAGTCGTTGACAACACGGAGGCGATACACAGAGTGGGCCAAGCAACAAGGGACAGATGAGGCCAAGGAAGGAAAGCAGAGGCCCACAAAAGCTCCTGGTGGGGCATTTGCTGGCCGAGAAGGATGGTGGGGACCCACGGGCCTTGTGGGAGTCCATGGGCCCCATGCCCACATCTGCCTCCACCTTCGTGACCGCGCAGGTCCCAAGACTCGAGGCACCTCACGAGCTCGCCCACGGCCTGGCTGGGCCCCCAGGTTCCTCCACAAGCTCCCTGCCCTGGGCTGGGCCCAGGACGGCCACTGGGGCTGCCAGCATGGACCAAGTGTGGCCTCCAGCCAAAACTGGCAGGCCACGGGCAGCACTGGACCCACCTTAGTTTAACCCACCCCGTGTTCTAAAACGGAGAAATTTCACACGGCAATCCGAGTTGCCTTCTTTTGCAGAAAAATGAGAAGCTCAAGCTTCTCGTGTTTTTTTCTGGGTTGAACAGTCTCTCCCCAAAATTCACATCTACACGGAACCTCAGAATGTGACCTTCCTTGGAAATGGGATCCTTATATAATTAGTTAAGAGGCAGTCAAGGCGACTAGAGCAGGCCCTACATCCAGTGATGTGTCCTTATAAGCAGAAAGAGAAGGGGATGCAGACAGACACAGAGGGAAGGTGGCAGGTGGCAGTAGAGGCAGAGACCAGAGTGAGGGGCTACAAGCCCGGGATATCAAGGTGGGCCACCAAACCACCACAGCTGCAAGAGGCAGGGGAGGCCACCCCCTAGGAGCGTCCCAAGGCACTGGGCCCTGCCTGGAAGTCAGGCTTCTGGCCTCTAGCACCGTGAGACAGTAAACCTCTGTTGGTGGCACTGTGTAAGGCAGCCCTAGGAAACAAATGCAGCCAGCATGTTTAATCTGACCCATTCTGTGTAATAAAAACTGGAAGTTTCATGTAACAATCTGAATTGCTTTCTTCCCCAGAATAATGAAAGGATGGATACACTTCCGCCCCACTTCCTCCTGCCCCTAACTGCCTGCAGCTACAGAGCAGTTGCTCCCATTCACTGGGCCCATCACCTTTAAATGGATCCAGCCCACTTCCCTATGTCACCCCTGCTCTATACCCATTTTACAGGCAGAGCACTGGAGGCCCAAGTCCCACCTTTGGAAATTCTTATGATAAGGCGAGGAGGGGAAATACTTTCAGGTGACCCCAGGGCCCTGGCCACAGGGTCATGCCTGGGCACCCCTCCAGGCACGGCTAAGGGCCCCTCTCCTGGGCTCTGCCATCCCGGCCACGACCTAGCTGGACATGTACACAGGAGGGAGGGAACCTGTGTCACATCTCCCCAGGGCCTCCCCCACAGCACCTGGCACAAAGGGGGAGCTTCTGCAAAGTTTGTGAAATGAGCACATTTCCTGTTCCCGATGATCAGGCCAAGCCCTGGTGACACCCCTGCCACTGCTGGCTCCGGCCGCAGTCTTCCTGACCCTGAATGTGGCCTGGCGAGGCCTCCATGTTTTCCTACCTCCTCTGCCTCGTCAAGGGCTGGCCAGCTCAGCAGGACAAACCCAACCATGTCCAGTCCAGGCCCGACTCCTCCATCACCTTCTCCAGTCTTCCTCCTCCAGGCAGCTTCCCTGGACTGCCCAGGAACAGGGCCTGGAGAACCACCACCAGTAGCAACCCCTTCACCCTCAGGCACGAGAAGAAGAAAGATACACTGCGTCTCGCAGAAGTACCTCTTCTCGCATCCCGTGAGCGTTCATGAGAGGCCGGCGCCAGCGTGATGTAGGAAGAGGGGTTTCCTTAGAAGGTCCCTCCATGAGGACGAGAATCCGGGCCAGAAGCAGGAAGCAAGAATTAGATGCTTCACTTTCGATGCAGAAAAATTCCCGTTCCGGGGGCTCCAAACCTACCCTGGACTCCCCGAGGCGTTCCCTCCGCCAGACCCAACTCCCGCGCATCTCAGGTGGGGCTCAGAGAGTGTGGGTGCTGGAGAGAACCCCCACTTCTAAGGGAGGCCCAAGCAGCTCATCTAGCTCAACAACTCCAAAACGCCAGTCCTTAACGGTTTTCACCGGTTGGCAAAGAATGAGAAAAATAAAGATAGTGGAGACTTTTATAGGGGCAGAACTATCAAATTAAAGTACCATCCTATATGCTGAAACTGCATACTTGCAACTTCTTTAGTGTCAAATATCCTTTCTTTCATGAAGCAATTGTAAATGATGGTTTTGTTTGGATTAATGCCCATTTTTAGCAAAATTACAAATGGCAGTAACCTGCATCAGTTCCAAATTCACACTTAGTTCATTTCCTGTCTACCTCTGAGAAGATGACAAATCCCAACTGCCCCTCTTCTACTACTCACCAAAATCCAGAAACACCCTCAAAATCCTCACTCAAAACCAAGCAGCCACGAGTCCTGGCTGGGGTCTAATCAAGCCCCTTCTAGTCCTTTCTTCAGTGCACGGGCCCCATCCACTGCTTCTCCACACTTCCTCAACTTTCCAAAATTAACATCCCCCATCCCAGACAAGGCGGAGGACCCAATCAGCCACTTGGGGGTCTGAGCCAGGCCCTGAGAGAGGAACTATAGGCCATTCTTCCAAGGACAGTTCAGGGCCAGCCCTACCCACCCGCATCTAGGGGAGAGCCTAGCCCAAGGTCACAGAAGAGCCAGCAGCAAGCCTACGTTCCTAGGAAGCCTCCTTCCGGATTCCCTGTTCCCATCTACAATTCCTTCCTGTCCCAAGGGGACCCTCCCTGCCAAGAAGGCCCGAGGACCAACTGTGGCCAGGGTAAGTGTCACTCATCCCCACTATACCCGCCCCCTCCAAATCCTAAATTGTCCTAATAGAGAATTCTCCACCTTCTGCCCAGCTCTCTGGAAAAGCCCAGCTGTGCAGTTCCCATCTCCACTGCAGGAAGTGCTACCAGGACCAGAAACCTCAGCGTGACTGACCAGCTTCTCCATCCAGCAGATCTTAGGGGCCCTGAAAAATAGTCTTATTCCTCAGGCACCACTGATTTTCTGCAGGCTCCTCGATACATCGATATCTAGCCTCTACTTGTATATCTCCAATGATGAGGAGCTCACCCCTTACCACAGCAAGGCATTCCAACGTCATCTCAGGAGACAATCCTTCACCTTCCTCAGGTAAAACAGCTCCAACTCCTCCTTCAAACTCATCTCACCTGATAAGGTCTCCAGACCCCGCTGTCCAGGTCAACTTCCCGTCCAAAGTATGACGCCTCAAAGAACACAGCCTCCTGCCTGACCACCTCCACACTATCCAGGGGGACAGTTCCCTCCCAAATCCCGGCCGAATGCTTCCAGTAAGGCAGCCCGAGACCTCACTCCTGGCTCCGGGGAATCGGCCACATCCACTCTCCACTCAGCTTGTAACCAGTCCCTGGAGCCTGCCCTTCCTCACAGGCTGTCTCCCGAGCCCTGAGGGCAACTGTCTACCCCGTCAAGGCAGGACCCCATCATCCTCTCAGGCAGCAATCTCCCTCAGAGAAATCCTGGCGAAGACATTCAAACTTCCCCAGAAGGAGGGCCCAAGGCTTTTTCCCAGGGAAACTGGGGGGAAAGGGAAAGAGAATTCTAGCCCCCAGGGCAGGGAGAGCCAGGTCAGATGGGAGGGAAAACTGCCACCATTCTTCTCCACAGCCTGAGGCCTGCTCCTGTCAGGGACTGCAGTGACCTGTTCAATCCCCCAGGCCCAGCAACGCCCCAGCCACCCGCCAGAAAACCCTGGCTGCGGGAGACGGGAGACGGCTCGGGAGACGGCTCGGCTGCTAGGGAAGCCAAAGGCTGCGTGAGAGCCCAGCCCCAGGCCTGCCAGAACCTACCAGAAGGGATGAAAAATGTGTAGCCCTGTTTCAGCTCAATTCTTTGGCATCGTTCCACGCGGTCTCCCAGAAAGATGTCGCTCTGTTTGCCTGACAGCACCCACTCCTCGTACAGTGCCAAGTTGTGCAGGGTTGGAGGAATCAGCCAAAAGATCTTGGGAAGAAAAGAAGGCAATCAGCTACACCCCAAGGAAGCACCCCCCACCTGCCTGGGAGGGGAACAAGATGGAGGGGCGGAACCCATCTCCCGGGAGCCCCCTCCATGACCAAGGCCGAAGGGTCACTGGGGTGGCCACGAGGGCCCGGGCAGCCCTGCTGGGACTCCCTTGCCTGACTTTTAGGAATCTTTGTTCCAGCTGAAAATACCAGGGAGGGAATACTTCCTGAACCAAATGGAACATTCTTTCTCCTGAGCCAGGGGCTTGTCGGAGAGGTGGGGGAAGGAGGAAGGGGAATTTCCTAAGTTGTACGATAAAACGGCCCAATAAATAAACCCAGCTTGCGCTCACTTTGGAGAAGGGAGGAAAAACATCTGGAACCAAACAGGATGACTTCCTTCCAGAATTTCTTCCAACACGTTCAGTTAAAACAAATGCGCAGGCAGACCCAGCAGAGCAGGGCGGCACACACATTCTCGGGAAGCCCACACATGCGTGCGGAGACACCTACACGTCCCCCACTTGGACAGACACCCAAGGCAGACACGTCCTGCCTTCTCTCCCAGGCTTAGGTCTCACCCTGGGGGAGAATGTTCCTGGAGGCAGGGGGCACTGTGGGTCCCACTGCTGGGGCAGAGAGGACGGCTGGGGGAACTGTCACCGTGGAGGTTCTTGGGAGCCAAATCAGATGGTCGAATCTGGCCTCAAGAGCTCAGAACATTGGACTGGGCGAGCAGGTGCAAGTGGGTGAGCAGATGGGATGCAGGAGAGCTGACCAGCAGGCCCAGGGGCCACTTACTCCTGAGAGTACTACAGAGCAGGGGCCGGCTGGGGGAGGATGGAAGGCGGGGCAGGAGTGAGGGAGGCCCCTCCATGCACAAAAGGCCAAAAATTCACAGTAAGCTGAAAAGACCCATCCGACTCACCTTCCCACCACGGAAAACGTGGTACCAAACAGAAGTGCCTCCAAAATCGATGTGGAAGTCGGTGAAGCAGCCTTTCACGCTCATCAGACAGTACCTACAGCACACAGCCAGGGGAGCAGAAAAGCCAGCCAATGACGAGACCGCAGGGGGCGAGCCAACAGCCTGACCTGGGGCCCTTTTATTAAGACTGGGGCTGGGGAATTTTTGTTTAAATCCACATCAAATCGGGAGTTCCCCGTGGGGGAAGCCCCTGTGATCAGGTGACACATCGCGAGCACTGGCCACCCGTCCCAGGGACGGGGGTCAGCATTTCTGTCTTCGGGTTACTGTGAGAGCTGACAGCACCCAGGCCACACCTGCCTCCTTCCTCGCTCTGGGTTGACACCCTGGCCCCACCCCACCCCACCCCAGTGAAGAGGCTGCCTTACTGCTCCGTCCAGCTGCTACCTGCAGATCTGCAGGCCCCTCTGCAGCAGCTGGGCCCCCTGGGATTCAGATGTGAGCCAGCTGCACAGCTTGCCAACGGCCAGAGGCACTCGGTCCCCCATTCAGTCCTTCACTCTTTCAACAGTCATTTACGGAAAGCCCACCAGTGGTCCACTGGGACAACCTATGAACGCCTAAGACCCCTGCCCTCAGAGACCCAACACTCCTAACGGAACAAGCACAGGGCAAGTTCAGTAGGATGCAGAGGGCAGCTGACTGCCCAGGGAGCGATGCAGTTCAAAAGCAAAGGGAGAGCAGCCACAGCAGACCACGGATTGTACGATCGCACTTACATGACACGTATAAATAGGCAGACCTATCAAGACAGAAAGCAGATGAGTGGTTGCCTGGGCGTGGGGGGAAGGGGAGTGGAGAAAATAGGTGTGATTGCTGAGGAGCAGGGGTTTCTTTTTGGGGTGATAAAAATGTTCCAAAATTGATTGTGGCAATGGCTGCACAACTCTTACTCTGTGAACAAACTAGAAATCCCCTGAACTGCATACTTTAAATGGGTGAATTGTGTGCTGTATGAATTATATCTCAATAGCACTGTTAAAACAAAAGTGAAGGGCTTAGGGGAGCAGGTGCAGCTCAGTGGTTGAGCACCTGCTTCCCATATATGAGGTCCCAGGTTTGATACCAGGTACCACCTTTAAAAGATAAATAAAGGGTGGAAGAGAAGACCCTAGAGGGGGTGGGGGAGTGCGGGGAGAGAGGCTGGGGTGGAGGGAGGCACTGGGTAGCCAGAGGAGGGGTGCACTCGGGAAGCAAGAACCCAGCAGCCCTCCTCCGGAGCTCGAGCTAGATATAGATAGCCCACCCTTCCTGGCAGAAGCCGCCAGTCCCCGCCCTCCTCCCCCTCCATGCTGCCCTCCTGGGGGGGCAGAGCTTAGGCAGGAGGGGGACGAAGCAGGCTTCCAAGTCCAGGCCTGGCAGGCAGCGGTGCCAGGGGCCCCCCCCCGCCCCCACCCGCAGTGGCACAGCCCCGCAGCAACCCCACCGCCTCCTGCCGTGCACCTGGGGTCCTCCAGAGGCACGCACACACATGCTTACCCCACTGACCTCTTTTCCCCCGCTGCTTTTCCATGGTTTGGGGAAGAGGGGAGGAATGGGGCGGGACAGCAAGGGAGGAGCCAGCAGCAAGCCCCAGGGGAGGTAAGGGGGGGGTGTGGGGCAGAGCTGGTCGGGAGGCGCCCCCTCCCTCGGGCTGCCTTTGGCACCTCACATTCAGGTGCACCCGGGGCTCGGCAGTATGCAGGCGGCGTGCCCCGCGTCCCTCCTCCGGATAGGCTGGAAGGAACCTTAACCATGTGTCTGCGGGAGGCTGACAAATCAGAAGGCCTGCCCGCACATCAGAGCCCCGCTGCCTAGCAACCCCATCGGAGGGGTGTAGCTGACAGCACAGGACAGCGCAGCGCTGTCACGGCGACCGGCGCGGGCTGCGGGCTCGGCTGGGTGCTTCGAGACCGGGCTCCCGGCTCCGCACCTCGCCCGCCAGCCCCCGCGGCCCAGCCCCGGCCCCAGTCGGAAGGCCTGGCTGAGCCTCTTCCCCAAGGCACTGGGGGCGGAGGGGTGCGATGCTGAAGCCCGCACCCTCCCAGCCCACGGACCACCCCGGCCACTTCTCCAAGCACCACTTCAAAATATTAGTCCTCATCTTCCTAAAGCCACCTCTCGTCGTTTTCTTCTAATTTTTCGCCTAACCTTGATTTCGACCCCCCGCCAGAACACCGTCAAAGGGAAAACAGTTTAAGTGTGTGTGGGGGGGGGAGGGGGGAGTGGAGCAAGGAGAACGTGCTGCCTTTGAGCTGCAGCAGGGACCCACCCAGGTACCCAGACCCGAGAAGAAACAAGGGGGACCTGGCTCCCAGGCCTGCAGGCTAAACCGCACCATCCTCCCCAGCACGTGTCGAAAACCGGAGGCCCTACGAGCTGCAGGCCGGCAGTGCAGGGAAAGTTCTCCAAGTTGTGCCCGGGTCGGATCCGCCCTGCGGGACCCCTCCCGCAGCCACTGAGGCCCGGGGGAGCTGGGGGCGCCACTTCCAGGCCCGCCCCTCCCGGAGGCGCCCCTCCTCCCACAGTCCCTTTCCTCCCGGCCAGCGCCAGGCCTCGGGGCTGCCTCTCCCGCAGGGCGATGACAGGCACTGGGCGGTCAGGGAGGCGGTGACAGGACGGCTTTGTCCGAGCCCCCGCCGCCGCCCGCCCGGCGCTCGCCCTGGGTCTCCCCCTGGCTCGCGCGCTCTGGCGTGACGCCTTTGCACTGACCTCTACAGCTTCCTCTTCCAAAGCGCACCGCAGTCACATGGGCACCCCGGCGCGGTGCCACGGCCGCTAAGCTCTCGGCGCCGCCGGCCCTCAGGCCCGGCTCCCGCTTCCGCCTCGGCGGCCCCCGGCCAGCACACGCGCTCCCCAAAGCCCCGCCACCCCCGGGCCGGAAGGCTTGGTATAGGAGGCACCCTCCAAGTTGAGTGGTGGGAATCGGGAGCCCCCGAGCTGAACACTTGGGGGGGGCGGTTCCTGTCCCCCAAGCCCCCGGTGCCTGGGGAGGAGCGTGGGAGGGGGCGCTGCACCTGCAGCGCCAAGTTTGGGGAGCAGCCTGGAGTCTGGGGAGGCGGGGCGGCTCCACCCGCGCTCTTCGCTCCAACTTAGCGCAACTCCCCCGGCTGCGTCCCCTCGGGCAAAGGTCTGGCGGGGGGGAATGGGGCCTGGCAAGGCGCACCGGGTGCCCAGGCCAGAGGCGGCAGCGCGCGCACGCACACACACTACACACTCACACACACCCCGGGAGACACAAAGGGCTGCTCCGCGACGCCGCGCGGGCGGGAGGCGACCCACACCCCGCCCCGGCGCACCACAAAGGCGCGGGGCGCACGGGCAGCCCGGGGCCGCCGGGCGCGCACAGCAGGGACCCCGCCCGGCCCCGCCCGGCGCGCCCGCGGTTACCCTCGGCCGCGCGGCTCCCGCGCGGCCCCTGCGGCGGCGGCGGCTCGACGAGCGCCCGGGCCCCGCGGCGACCCGAGCCGAGCCCTTGCTCGCTTCCTTCCTTCCTCGGGGAGCCCGGCGCAGCCTGCGCTCATCCCCGCGCTGAAACTGAACACCCGTGCGGCGCGGCGGCCGCCAGGGAGGCGGAGGGAGGCCGCGGTGGCGACAGGGAAGCGCGTCCCGCCAGCGCCAGGGGACGCCGCCGCCGCCGCCGCCCACGGCCGCCCCCTTGCCCCGACCGCGTGGGGGCCCAAGGGGAGCCACCCCCGTTCTTCGGGTGGGCGACCGGGGACCCCGGGGACCCCCGTTTCCCACCAGTGTGGGCGCTGCCCGGCGATTGGGGCTGACAACCCAGCAAAGTGCCCCTTTCTTAAATGTGCCGGAGCCCCTGGAGCTCACCTGAGCAGGCTTGGCAAGAACCAGTGCTAGGAGTGGGGGCAGTCGCTCGGGCTTAGCTGTGACCTTGGCGCCTGCCCCCCTGGGCCCATTTCCTCATCCCTACGAGATGCTCTTCTGCTGTCCTCTCCCTAGGCGCCCCCTTAGAGGGCTGTAAACGCCATCGTGGAATCACCGTGGGAATATAAGGGACCTAGCACCATAACGCTAATAGCATCCCCAGGACTGCCCCCATTGCCCAGATGAGGAAGCAGAGGCTCAGAGGTTCAGTTACTCACCCTGGATCACTAACCTAGTCACTGGCAGAGCTGGGATCTGACCTGAGCAGTCTGTCTGTGAAGAGCAGCGCTTCTCCCCAGATCTGGGGCAAATCCCACCTCTAGCAAGCAGAACCTGGAGGCGGCAGCCCGACCAACCACTCGACTTCCGGCAGAAGTAGGGGATTCGGAGCAAATCAGAAGACCCACCTTCCCCCCCGGGCATGCAAACCAGGGCCACCGCCCTCCAACTCTTTCCACTGCGTCCCCACACCCTTCCCTTCCCCCAAACCACAAGGGGGCAGGAGATGGCTACAGAGCCTCTGCAGGGGTAGAAACAGCTTCTTAGGTCAGACTGCATCCCCTGGGGCTACTGGGCAATATTAAGAGTTCCTGATAACAGCTGTTTACATGCACCATCCCATTCACCCTGAAGGCAGTCCTCTAATCCCTGGTCTCAAGAAGAGCACCCTGAGCCGTCTGTAGGTGGTCACCCACTGGGGCCTGGGTGGTACTTCCTGGTGTCATTTATGGGCGGGCTCACCCTTTAGCACCTCCCCAACTGTCTGTCCCCCAGGTCAGACTGTGAACTTTATGGAACTGGCTGAATTTTTTACCTTGTACATGTTTGCCTATTTGAAAATAATAATAATTCTGCATAAATCCAAATCTTAGATTTGAGCACAGGTCATCGTCCTTGAGCAAGGGCTTTTGCCAAGTTCACAGAACAGTGGGGTTCAACGAGCTAAGAGATGAGAAGGCCCCGGCCAGCTGGACCAGGCTGCCCACAGGAGGAATGTTATTACACAGACTCAATTCAGCTCCTTGACGGCAGGGACGACATCCAATTCTTCTGTGTAAGTGCAGCACCCAGCCACCACCCCTGTGATTATTTTAAACAGCCACGTGGCAGTAGACCAGATCTTCATCCTTTCAGCATCCCCATCTGTCAAACCAGCCAGGGGTCTGTAACTCCAAACCAGGCCCCAGATGAATGTGGTTTGGCCACACTATTAAAAAAAAAAGTTTGAATTTTTGAAGGCCCGCCTCTCCAGTTATCCACAAGTGTCACAGCAGTGAACTGCTATGAACCTCAGTTTCTATCTGTGAAATGGAAATACTATCACCTGCCTCTCGATATTGCTAGATATGGCATGCCAAGTCCAAAAGAGCATCTGGGGCCGTTCACAGAGGATGCTGGCTTTACTTGTTCCTCTTTTAAGGAGGCACTGAGGTGGAGAGGAAAATCTGGGAATCCAGAAGCATAGGGCCCACCCCTCACTCCAGTGTGACCTCAACAGCCAGTCTGGATATACTTCCCGTTTGATACATTATTCAGGCATGATCATTTAGGCCTACCAGCAAACATGGCAGCTGAGAAAACCTACCTGAGTTAACAGGTAAAAAGGAGTTGGAGAGACAGACATTCTATGCAAATTTGGAAGAGTTATGCCCCCCAGCAACTGGAGCCCAGGGTCTCTCTCTACATGAAGTCACAAACGACAAGCACCTTGTCTCCCACACGGATGACAATCTTCATATACTGAAGGCTTCATTTTTCACAGCCTCGTGAGGGAGACAGGGTACGGATAACCCGGTCCCCGCTCTGTAGAAGGGAAAGGTGAGTCTCTAGGAGGCAATGAAAGACTTGCCGTGGCCAACAGAGAGGAGAAAAGCCATGAATGAAACTTGTATCCACTTCCATCAGAACTGGATTTCAGCTTTTTACACACAAAAAAACTTCCCCTGTTCTTCCTGCCACCCACAAGGAGAAAAATGTAGCCAATTCTCAATTATTTGGGGGCCAAATGTGCTGTAATTGGGGTCCCCCTTTTCCTGGGCTGCTGGGTTCTTTCACCTCTTACAAACCACAGCATATCTTCACTACACCAGCAAATTTTGATTCTGCAAGCCTGTGTGCTATAGTAGCAGATAAGCAGGAGATAGCTAATTCTTTTGCAGACTGTTTACAAATACCCATCAGTCCAAAGTGGAAAAGGTACGTCCAGGCCATAGACCTGGGAGATTGTGGAGGCTTTAAAATATAGCCACAATTCTTAGATACTCTCCCATCAAGAGGTAGAACTTAATTCCTTCCTCTTATAGTATGGTTGGATTTGCTTTTTTAAAAAATTTATTTATTCCCCATCCTCTTGCCACTTGCACCCACTGTCTGCTCTCTGTGTCCATTTGCTGTGAATTCTTCTGTGTCTGTTTGTCTTCTCTTCTTCTCTTTTAGGAGGTACTAGGAACCAATCCTGGGACCTTCCTTCATGGGAGAGAGTTGCCTGAGGCACCTCAGCTCCCTGGTTTGTTTGTCTCTCATTGTCTTTTCCTGTCTCTTTTTTGTTGTGTCATCTTGTTGCATCAGCTCTCTGCACAGGCCAGCCCTCTGCGCAGGCCAGTCGCCTTCACCAAGAGGCCCCAGGAATCAAACCCTGGACCTCCCATATGGTAGAAGGGAGCCCAATCCCTTGAGCTACATCCGTTTCCCTCAACTTGCTTTTTTTAAAAAAAAAGATTTATTTCTCTTCCCTCCCCCCCTCACCCCGGTTGTCTGTTCTCTGTGTCTATTCGTTGCGTCTTGTTTCTTTGGCTGCTTCTGTTGTTGTCAGCAGCATGGGAATCTGTGTCTCTTTTTGTTGCATCATCCTGTTGTTATCAGTTCTCCATGCGGGTGGCACCATTCTTAGGCAGGCTGCACTTTCTTTCACGCTGGGCGGCTCTCCTTATGGGGCGCACTCCTTGCGTGTGGGGCTCCCCTACGTGGGGGGGACCCCTGCGTGGCAGGGCACTACTTATGCGCATCAGCACTGCACATGGGCCAGCTGCACACGTGTCAAGGAGGCCCGGGGTTTGAACTGCAGACTTCCCATGTGGTAGACGGATGCCCTAACTACTGGACCAAGTCCGTTTCCCTTGACTTGCTATTAATGAGTAGAAAATGGCAGAAGTGACAGTCTGTGACTTCCAAAACTAGGTCATAAAAGTCACTGTGGGCTATGACCTCAGAATGACAAAAAAAAAAAAAAAGAAAGAAAAACTAAAAAGCACCATGGCCTCCTCCTTGCTCTCTCTCTTGAATCACCAGCTTTGGGGAACAAGTCGCCATTTTGTGAGGACACTCAAGCAGCCACGTGGTGAGGAACTGAGGCCTCCTGCCAACAGCCAAGAGCCACTTTGGAAGTGGATCCTTCAGCCCCAGGCAAGCCTTCAGATGAGGGCAGCCCAGGTCCACAGGATCTCATGACCACCCAGCTAAGCCACTCCCAGACTGCTACCTACAGAAACTATGAGAGAATGTTTATTGTCTTGCCTGAGTTTTTTAACTACTAGATTTAGGGGCTTAGTACGCAATAATAAATACCTAATACAGGGATATTTCCAAATAACCACTGCTGTTTATACAGCTATAAGGAACTTCCTAAGACAAACAGTTCTATATAGCTGAAACATTGGTGCCAGGGAATGACAGAGGGGACACAATGGGAGAAACACACAGTGAGGGGAACACTCACTCACCCTCACCCTTCTTTATGTTTCTCCGTGGCAACTGTTGCCTTCTAAATTATATTTGTTCACTCGTTTGCTTGCCTGTCTCTTCCCTCCATGAGAAGGGAGACATTGCTTTGTTCACAGGACTCAGAATATTATATTGCATATGATAGGCACTCAGTAAATGCAGCAATAGGTAACTACGACACACTTACACTCCTTGCAAATCTTTAGTTTCCCAAAAAGTTGCAACCTCCTCCCTCGACTCGTCACCACCCCTTACCTTCATTCTCACAACCAAAACCCACTAATAATCCCTAAAGCCCTCACCACGATCGAGCAGCATAAACCCAGGAGCCAGACAGAAGGCAGCCACGTGTTCCTAACACTTCCCTCTTCCCGCCTGCAAGCCTCCAGTCAGCTGGGCCATCAGCTGTCTGGCTCTCCTGGTGCCTCCAGCTTGGAGCCTCTGTGACTTCTGGAAACACTGTCATTTTAATTAAATTCCATAGAACCATTCTGTGGTCCCAGGGGACTTCATCGTTTTGGGAATTCTACCTACCTTATTAACTGAAATCAGCATTCATTTCAGCGGAACAAATGGACTATTTCCAAGGTGACAATTTCCTTCCTAACAAGGTTCATCTCCTATCACAAGTTCCTACGGCCACTGGTGGGGTTTGTAAATCTATTTGCCACACACACAGCCCAGCCAGTATGTTGAGCATATGGGTCCTGGAAAACTGTAAGAACCCATCTCTTATTTTTGTAATTAATATTCTAAGCATAATAATAGAGCTTGCTCTATTTCAAGGACTCTTTCAGTAAAATAAATATCTGGATATCTCAGGGAGGCAAAATTTCACTAATTTATTGAAATCCACGCCGCACGATACTGTCTATTTGACCTACACGAGCCCACTCCCCGCCTTGCGGGGCCTCTCATCTCCCCTGCCCACCTCCTTCAGCGAGATGACGCAGTCACTCCTTCCTATCTGTTCTGTCCCACTCCCTTCAGTCCTTTCTCCACACAGCAGCAGGACAATCCAGAAATCAAACCTGAAACCCTCGGCCCAAGCCCTTGAGGGGGTTCCCTCTGCTCTTAGTTCAAAGGCCCGCCCCCTTCCCCCAGCCGGCACCCTCTGCCCCTCACTCATTCTGCCCCAGCCCTGCTGGCCCCTCCCTTCCACAGGTCCTCTTTGCGCCCCCACTTCCCGCCAGGTTCTGGGCACAGGGCAAGCTCTTCCCAGTCCAATTTGCCTAATGAACACCCTCGCGCTCTTGAGCCCCCGGCTTGGGGCACCTTCCCTGACCGGACGGGCCAGGCACCCCAGCCTCTGCCTGGCCCTCACAGCTGCTCCATTTCCTTGGTTGCTCTGATTGCTGGATTGCCACCTGTCTCTCTCTCCCCACAGACTCTAAGCTCCCTGAGGCCAGGGACCCTGTCTGGCTTTCTCTCCAGTGCATTCCCTGCTCCTAGCACCAATTGGATCTGCTGAATGAATGAATGAACGAATGAATGAGAGTGGTAATCTGCCTCTAACTAACCTCTGGGCCCTACGCCCATTCCTCTGGCTCAGGATCCCTGCACGTCCTCTGCTCACCCCTGCCTGCATCCTCCCCCTTCCCTCCCAGCACCTCGGTCCATTAAAGCCCAGTTGGAACACCCCCATGTCCCTCGCAGGAAACCTTCCAGATGCCACCAGGCAAAAGGCTTCCTCCCGCCGGTGTTCACCTCCCAGGGAGTGTTGCCCTCTGCCCGGGAGGCAGCTACCCCTAACACTCTGCTGCCTTTGCCACGGGCCAGGGGCTGTTAATTCTTATTCCTCTTTCCACTTCCCCATCCCAGAGGCCCTGTAAATTTTGCTGCCATCGCCCAGCCTTGGACTGGGAAGGAGTCAAAAACCCTACCTTCCCCCAGCCTCCCTTAGCCCAGACTTTTGCCTTCAACACAGCCACGGATGGAACGGGTGTTCTGAGCTTGGAAGCAAAACCTCGAGGGGCGCCTGGGCCGGCAGGAAGCCTGGCACGCGGTCGGCGTTCAAGACGCTGGGCATGAGCCGCTGACAGCCTTCAGGCTCCCGGCATGCCCGGCAGCGGCGCTCCGTGGACACGGAGCAGGCAGAGCCAACTCTTCTAGGAAGCCCAGGGCAGTGGCCAGGCCTGGGACGGCCCAAGACCCAAACACAGGGGCCCGAGATGGTGGGAGCGCCCGAGAGGGCTTCCTCGCTGGGAGGGGGCTTGCCCAAGGAGGGGGCTGAACGCAGCAGCCTCGAGCCTTCTCAGTGACCCTGCAGTGGGAAGACAGCCCCTCGCCCTCCCCCTCCCTCTTCAAGGAGCCCCCAAGGGCGTCTGCTGAATAAGAGGCCTCAGGACTCCTTTCAGGAAAGGGGTTCAGGGGACCAAATCACCAAGGACCAAAAGACACCAGAATCCTCCCCAGCCCTCCCCAAAGCAGGGTCCCCTGAAAATGCCCACACCAGGTCATGCTGTCACCCGGACGGAGTAGACAGATGGACAGGCAGACACACTCCCATCTCACCCCCCGCTGGATCCCAGACCCCAGGAAGAGCTGGCGGGGATGGAGATTCCAGCCCCAAAGCAGCAAGCAGAGCTGCTGCCTTCCAGAGAAGCAAGAGGCCAAGCTGCCCGCACCAAGGCCCCTCAGCCCCGGGGTCCCCGGGGTTCCCGGGGTCCTCGCCGCTCTGTGGCCTCAGCCAGGCCCCGCCCAGGAGGGGAGCGGCTCCCAGGCCCCGGCCACGCCTTCTGGGCGTCCAGGACCTCCCTGCCAGCCTCCCCCCACACCCCGGGCTGGGAAAGCCCCGACGCCTCCCTTACTGCACGCCCCCCGCCCCCAGCTTACTTCTTCACTTTGGGGTACTTCATCTCTGCGATGGCGTTCGTGGCCTCCGTCTGCTTATCCTTCAAGTGCTGGGGCCACATGTTGTCCACCCAGTCCACCAGGTCTATCTGAAAGCCAGACTGCCGTCAGAAGTCCCGTCTCCCCCTGCCCGCCGGGCACGAGGCCCCCGCTCGCCCCGGACCTCCGTCAGCCCGCTTCACCGCGTTCAGGCGCCGTCCTCCCACCCCGACCAGCATGCGAACAAAACCCCCTCCCAGCCCTTCCCTGGGGCCAGCCTGGGCCGTGCCCACCCCGGCCGCCCCCTTCGCCAGGCCCCGGGCAGCAGGGGAGGCAGGGGGAAGGAGATGAGGAAGGAGACGAGGCCGAAGGGGTCGGCGCAGGGGCCGGGGCCTACCACGGTCGGACGCTTGACCAAGTGCTCCAGCTTGGTGTGGCTGAACTCGAGGCTGATGACGTTGTACAGCTTGTCCCGCTGGGCCTCGGGCGTCTCATAGTAACGCACGAACTGGGACATGCTCATCTCCGTGCCCTTCTGGGTGTTCACGTCCATCACGTCCACCAGCCGCCGGCTCCCTGCGGGAGGAATCCATACGTTGGGGGCTGCTGCCAGTGTAGGGTTCCAGATCCCACTTGGATGACCCATAAAATCCCCACTCTTCCTCCAGGGCTCTCCATATGCCTCACCCCTTATTCCAGGTCTATCCAATGGCCTCATCTGGTTTGTTTCCCTTCCCGAATCTCTTACCAAGCTTTCCCTCCATCACCACTGCCTCCACCCTAGTACAATCTGCTGTGACTGCTCTCCTAGGTGACCCCAAGAGCTCCCTAAGGGGTCTCCAGGCTGCCCATCGTCAACAATGCTGCCAGGAGGCACTTTCTAAAGACCTGACCATGGATGCTCCTCTCTCTGTATAAGACCTTCCATGGCTCCCTATTGCCTACAAAAGAAGCCCTCAGCAGGGCACCTCAGGCCTTGTTTATTCACAGCACTAGGTGTACTCGTAGTTAGTTATAGGTGTTGAGTCGTCTCCCTCTCTAGTCTGTAAGTCCAGGAAACTTACTTGATCTCTCTGAACCTCTGTGCCATCTTCTGATAGGCTGGTTGAGAGGATTAAATCAGATAATGAAAAAAGTACTTGACCCATTTCTGGCACATAAATGAATGGGTCTCTGCGCTGTCATCCCTCCCCCCACCCCAACCACTAGCTCTATACACAGTTCTAAAAACTGGACCAGAGGCCCGTCTGTCTTGCTCACTCGTCTGTCCCAAGGACCTGGCACAGAGGAGGGGCCCGGTATGCTGAGGGAATAAAGGACTGCTGGATGTTATTCACTTTATGTCCTGTCCAGGCGTGACACAACGTCACGTACAAACGAGGGCTGAACGGAGCATGCTCCCTCCTCGGGGAGCCCAGCCCCTCCTCTCCCCGGAGACCGCCGAGTCCCCCACCATGTCCCACACAGAAGGAGAAGGGCTCTGGCCCGGCAGGCAGGAACCCTGGTGCGAGCCCTGGATCCCCCGCCCACTAACAAGCCCCCAGGGAAACCGGGACCCTTCCAGGGCTCTGCTTCCTCATCTGTCCGATGGGAATAACAATGTCTCCAGAAGTCCAGCCGAGGGGAAAGAACACCCCACGCCACACTTAAGTGCTTCAGGTGGAGAGGAAATGGTCAGAAGGGACAGCCCAATCCCTGGGGATTTCTTAGGAAAGCTGGCGCCTCCTGTTGGGACTCAAAATAAGGACCACGGCTAGAAGAGGCAAACCCCATCTGATAAGGACAGCCCCCACACCCCACTAACTCAGTGACAAAGACGTGGCCCACGGAGACTTGGGGCATGTAAACAAAACCAAACAAACCCAACCAAAAACAAGAGGCAGGTGGTGGCCTCCTCACAGGCGGCCTGAAAGGGTGGTCAAACCAGAGGTCAGCAAACTGCCCGGAGCCAAACCCGCCCATCACCTGTTTTCGTCTAGTCCGGGAGCTAAGAAAGGCTTCCACACATCTTTAAATGATGGGGGGCTGGGGACGGGGGGACGAGTCAAAAGAAGACGATTTCAAGATAGGAAAGTTCCATGACATTCAAACTTTAGAGTCATAACTAAATATTTTTTCTTTCGTGTTTATTTTATCACTACCTTTTTATTAGAACATGTTAGGGTTTGAACTGTGCCCACCAAAAAGACACGTTGAAGTCCTCATCCCCAGTACCTCAGAATGTGACGTTATTTGGAAGTGGGATTGTTAGTGATGGCATTAGGAAAGATCAAGGAGGTCACAGTGGAACAGGGCGGGCCTATCGGTATGACCGGTGTCCTCGGAAGAAGGGGAGAGCTGCACCCAGAGCGGGGAGAAGGCCAGGTGAAGAGGCTGAGATGCCTGTACCAGCCGGGGATGGCCAGGCTCCGTGGCAAACTCCAGGAGCCGCGGGGGCCAAAAGGGGCGCCCCCGAAAGCCTGCGAGGGGGCGGGGCCCTGCTGGCGCCTGGACTTCAGACTTCTGCAGCGAGCACGCCCCTGGCGTCATAAGCAGCCCGACCTGGGGGCTCTGCGCCAGCCGCCGTGGGAAACTCGGAGCCCAGCTTGTTCCTTACAGCCGTTCCAAGGTCGCTCTCATGTAGCGCCAGCAGCGGCCACCAACCCTCACAGCCTGCAGACCCGGCAGCGCGACAAACCCTCGTGGTGCTCGCGAGCCCACGGAGGAGGTCCTCGGGCCCCACTCCCCACTCCACGCAGGACCCGGTCAACATTCGCTGAATAAATGGCCCGAGGAACCCAATAATCAAAGCTACCGTCTTTCAGTTTCAGCGTCTCACTTAATTTTTGCAACAACCCCAGAAACCAGGTGAGGGAGCGGAGGCCCGGCGACTCCGGGAGTGGCTCAAGCCTGCAGAGTGCTCTCTTCTTGCCAATTACAGCCGCCGATTGGTAGGAAATAACAGCACGGGACTACATAGCATAATGTGGTTTAAAGGGAAAGTTTTAAGTTGTGTGTATGGCACTAGAATAAAAATTTTAAAAAAAGAAAAACCAGGACTGTACGATAGTGACCCCTACCATAAACGATGGACTGTAGTTAATAGTACAATTAGGGACGTGGACATGGCTCAACTGATAGAGCGTCCGTCTACCGTATGGAGGGTCCAGGGTTCAAACCCAGGGCCTCCTGACCCGTGTGGAGCTGGCCCACACGCAGTGCTGCCGCACGCAAGGAGTGCCATGCCACGCAGGGGTGCCCCCTCATAGGAGTGCCCCACGCGCAAGAAGTGCACCCTGCAAGGAGAGCCGCCCCGTGTGAAAAAAGCGCAGCCCGCCCAGGACTGGCACCACACACATGGAGAGCTGACGCAGCAAGATGACACAACAAAAAAGAAATGCAGTTTCCCAGTGCCGCCGGATAATGCAAGCGGATGCAGAAGAACACACAGCGAATGGACACAGAGAGAAGACAATGGGGATGACAGGGAGAGAAATAAAAAAAAAATAGTACAATTATAAAAATGTCCTTTCATGAACTGTAGCAAATAGACCACACTAATGTAAAGAGTTAATAATAGGGTGGTATGGGAATTCTGTGTCTTACGCGTGATTTTTCTGTAAGCCTACAACTTCTCTAACAAAAAAATAAACTGCTATTTTGAAAAAAAAAAAAAATTTACCGAGCGGTTCAGCACAGACACTGGGCAAGCGTGTTATGCAGAGCTGATCTGAAGTTAATGATGGGAACAGCACTCTGAGGTGAAACTTCCATTATATCCATCTGACCGATGAGAAACTCAGGTCTGGGGAATAGAGTTGCCTGGTAATGCCCAGGTGGCGAGTGGCAGAGCGGGGATTTGAATCCATCTCGACCGAATGCCAGCGCCAGGTTCTTATCCCCCCAGCCAGTACTGGATCTTTACCATAGGCTGCGAGAGAAACATGACCCCGCCTGCCGTGGCTGGCTCTGTGCCCCACGGATCCAGCTGTGTTTTCCATTGGGAGTGCAGATCCACCAGGGGGCATGGCCGACCTTTGATGGAAATCCTGGCCCAGCCCCTCTGACCCAGCTCCCCTGCGGAAAAGGCTGCACTCCCTTACCTGGGGCTCTGGGGCTCCTGAACAGGTGGGCTCAGCTCAGCTGGCTGCACACCTCCTCTCCTCCCCAAGCCTGCTCAAGGATGCTTGTGCGAAGCCTTCCCTTCGCCCAGCCCTCCAAACTCACTGCTTCTGCCCCAGCCGCAGGGTTTGCTGCGCACGTAAGAGGAAGATAAAGGATCCTAAAATCAGCCCCAGAGGCTTGTGGACTGCAGCACAGCAGGGCTGCATAAGGCAAGGCTGGGGCACAGGCTGGGGCTGTGCGGGTTCAAAGCCCCCCCTGGGCCCCTCGCGGGCCTGTCCTGGGGCCACCCAGTGTCTCAGAGCATCCTGGTCTGTAACCCAGGCATAAAAGCAGGGCCCAGCCCACGAGTCGTCCTGCGGTGTGCATTAGATGATGCACATGCTATTACGGGCAGACTCAGGGACTTGCCGAGTCGGCACAAGGTACGTGTCAGCCTGGCAGCCCGTGGACTGAGCACTAAGAACCTCACGACATGATCAGACTACAATGGGTACAGGCGGGATGAGAAGACAATGTTGTCAGTTGGGTAGTGGTGACGGTTGCACAGCTATGACGACATCACTAAGCCGAACACTTAGTAATGGAGATGTATAATATATGACTTGCGGCTCAACAGAACCATAATCAGGCACGAAATGACCAACAAAATTGGTTTTCTAGAAGCATTTTTTTCCTTTCAAAAAAAGTCTTTCATCAATTTAGAAACCACATATAAAAAAATGTAAGATACTATTGTTAAATCACGTATAATCCTTCACTCTTAACAAAAGCAACAATTCTGTTTCTTCTGATCGTTCTCTCGCTTTCTTTTCCAGATTGTTTTCTTTTTTAAAGATTTATTTTATTTCTTTCTTCCCCCACCCCCTCGTTGTTTGCATTCGTTGTGTCTGTTGTGTGCTGGTCTTCTCTTTCTAGGAGGCACCGGGAAGCTCCCGTGTGGGAGGGAGGTGCTCATTGCCTGAGCCACCTCTGCTCCCTGCTTTGTTTTGTCTCTCATTGTGTTTCCTCGCTGTGTCTCTTGGTTGTGTCATCTCACTGCATCATCTTGTTGCGTCAGCTCGCCACACCAGCCCATCGCATCGGCTGGCTCTCTTGCTCATCTTCTCCAGGAAGCACGGGGGACTGAACCCAGGACCTCCCATATGGTAGGCGGGAGCTCAGTGGCCTGAGCCACATCCACTTCCCCAGATTGTTCTTGATATGAACCTCACCCCTCCTCACAGCTTAAGATCCTGGGGCATGGTCTCTTCCAGAAAGTTCCAAGGAGACTTCATTGACTAGCACAACACCCTTCCCTCTGCCAGCTAGGCAATTGTGCTTAGTTTTGCACAATCTTATCTACTTAGGGGTACAGGTGTATGGGGTAAACTCTGCTGACAGGCAAGGAAATGATCAGCCTAACTCAGGTCCGTAGTGGGTTGTGAGGTGGGCCCCAAAAGCTCCACCCACCAGGAAGCTCTGAACATAACCTTATTTGGAAGCAGGGTCTTTGCAGAGGTAAGGAGGGCAAGGGTCTCCCGATGAGACTGTCCTGGCTGCAGGATGGGGCTAGCTCCAGTGATGGGGGTCCTCATAAGAGAAAGGCTGCAGGAGGGTTCAGGCCAGACGCAGGGGAGGAGGCGCTATGATGAGGAGGCAGAGCTGGGGGTGATGCCACTACAAGCCAAGGATGCCAGGGATGGGCGGCGAGCACTGGAAGCCAGGACAGACCCAGGCCGAGCCTCCCTCAGAGCCCCAGAAGGCACCAACCTGCCAGCACCTTGATCCCGCCTTCTGGCCTCCTCTGGGAGACAACACATTTCCCTGTGGTCATTGTGAGAGAAGCTGCAGGAAAGTACTACGCGGATAGTGGTCCCTCTGGGTTAGGGAGGTCCCAGGAGCATCTAAGGAATTGTGATCCTGGTTTTTTTTTTTAACTTCTATCGTGGTAACCTATATGCAGCATGAAATAGCCCATTTTAGCCATTTTCAAGGGTACAATTCAGTGGTGGTAACGACCCTGACAATGTTGTGCTCCCACCACCACCACCATCCATTAGTGAAACTTTCCCACCACCCCATGTGAAGTTTCTTAACCTGGGCAGTGGGTGTTCATTTTGTTATGTTTCTTTAAATTGTCCTGCATATGTCCAGGTGGAATCTGACCCTCCTCTTGACATAGAGGTGCAATGGACACAACCAATCCAATGTCCACATAGAAGAGGTGGCATTGGATTGGGAAAAGTGGACATAATGGACAAAGGGTATGGGGAAAGGCAGGAAGAGATGAGAGGTGGAGGCGTCTTCGGGACATGGAGCTGCCCTGGATGGTGCTTCAGAGGTAATCACCGGACATTGTAAATCCTCACAGGGCCCACTTGATGGAATAGAGGAGAGTATGGGCCATGATGTGAACCAATGTATATGAGGTGCAGAGGTGCCCAAAGATGTACTTACCAAATCCAATGGATGTGTCATGATGATGGGAACGAGTGTTGTTGGGGGGGGGGAGAGGGGGGGTGGGGGGTGGGGTTGAATGGGACCTCACATATATATTTTTAATGTAATATTATTACAAAGTCAATAAAAAATAAAAAAATTAAAAAAATAAAAAATAAATAAATTGTCCTGCATATGAATTCATTTCTCACACGCACCACACACACAAATGCTTCAAGGGACTCAGAAGTTTCAGGCTGAGGTCTGGATAGAATCAGAACTTTAGGCAATGTCCCCAGTTTCTGCCAACGAGCTAAGACTGCTTCCCTCGAAAGACGGTGTGGGTGAGCGGGAAGACCCATGGGCGGTGCTGGCCTCCAAGAAGGCTCGGCAGGAGGTCCGTCTCCTCCCCTCTGGACCCTGACTGTGCTAATGGGCTGACGGGAGGATGACTTAGTGTAGCACTTTGATATTATTTATGAATTCCAAAAAAGATATTGACTATGTTTGTAGACCGCTCTGCTTCTCTGGGTGTGATACCGTTTGATGGTACCAGATTCAGCAGAGATGCCTTTGATTACATTATGTTAAGACTGTGGCTTTGATTCGACCACGTCATTGGGGCGACTCAGTTTGAGTCCTCACCCCCTTCGCGGGCTATATAAATGGACACTCAATCAAGGAGACGACAGAAGTAGATACACAGGAGAAGATGCACAAAGGAAGAGAGACAGCTCCCCAGACAGGCAGAGGCCCTGGGAAGAGAAGTGAGCCATTTGCCTGATAGCCTATCGCTGACCTTGAGAAGAGAACAGAGCAGCTGAGCCAGAAAGAAATGAGCCCCGGGAAGAGAGAAGCATCCTATTCCAGCCTACGGCTAAGATTGAAAGAAGCTGAGACCACGGAGTCTTAAAAGGGAAAAGGAAAAAAGAAAAAAAAAAAACAGAAGAGGGAAGAGGAAGGCTGAACACTCACAGACATCTCCACCATCTTGCTTCAACACATGGCAATTCAAGGAAGTACCTCTGAGTTGGACTCTTCAGGGCCTTGTAACTGTAAGCTTTTCCCTAAACAAATACCCTTTATAAAAGCCAACAGAGGGAAGTGGACTTGGCTCAACTGATAAGAGCTTCTGCCTACCACATGGGATGTCCAGGGTTCAAACCCAGGGCCTCCTGACCCTTGTGGTGAGCTGGCCCACGCGCAGCGCTGATGCGCACAAGGAGTGCCGTGCCACGTGGGGTGTAGAGGAGCCCCACGAGCAAGGAGTGCACCCTGCAAGGAGAGGTGCCCTGCGTGAAAAAGCACAGCCCGCGCAGGAGTGGTGCCGGACACATAGAGAGCCAACACAGCAAGATGATGCAAGGAAAAGAGACACAGATTCCCGGTGTCGCTGACAAGAATGCAAGCAGACACAGAAGAACACACAGTGAATGGACAGAAAGAGCAGACAATGGCGGGGGCGGGGGGGGGGGGGGGGAAAGGGGAGAGAAATAAATATAAAATAAATCTTAAAAAAAAAAAAAAAAGCCAGCATATTTCTGGTACTTTGCACCAGCGCCCCTTTGGCTGACTAACACACTCGGTCGACCCACATGGCTCCACACACGTTAACTGTCCCTTGCCTCCCCCATGAGGCCTGATACAAGGTGGTCACGGGCAGGCATCTACTATAAAAAGTAGCTTCACCCAGAGAAAAAGGTCGTGCACAGATGACATCACACTGCTGGACCCCACACTGTATTTGTCAACTTGTTTCTTCTCTTTCTGCCGACCTACTGTGGAAGCACCATGAGGGCAGCAGCTTCGGTTTCCCTCATTACTCCATCCCAGGGACCGAGCACCCTGCAGGAGCTCAGGAAATGTATGATGAGTGAATCAATGATGACGGTTGGATGTTGCTCTGGACTGAACTGTGCTCCCCAAAAAGACACAGTCAAGTCCCAAATGCCGGTTCCGTGAATGCTAACATATTTGTAAAGAGGATCTTTGGAGATAATTCGCTAAGAAGATGCCAAACTGGATTAATCTAAAATGCCCGGTGTCTTAGAAGGAGAGGAAATTAGCACGCAGTTAGGAAGATGGAAGGGGACAGAGCTGCACACAGCCGTGCGACGGAGGCAGCGACTTCTGCCACAAGGCAAGGAACAGCAGGACTGCAGGCCAGCCATCTCCGGAGCCCGAGACTTCAGAGGAAGCCCGGCCCGGCTGACACCTTGATATTGGACTTCTGGCCTCCAGACTGAGACAATAAATTTCTGTGATCTAAGCCACCTAGTGTGTGGTACTTTTTTATAGCAGCCCTGACAAATGTATCCTATGATTCCACATATAAATGGCAGCTGAATGCAAGAAAGGACCCGGGCTCTTGCCTGGGTGGGTATGTGGGACCATCGCCACAACGGGGAGGAGGATGGTCCCCGATGTGGGAAAACGTCACCCTCCTGAGCCATCGGGAGCCAGCTCTGGGACCACTGTCACTGCACACGGAAGGACGGTCAGTACAGTGTGGGGAAGCCGGACTACATTTCTAGCACTAACCAGAACTCCCAGGCCCCGCACGGTGGTCTCTGGGGTACCCCAGGCACCCCCACATCCCTCTGATTCTTTGCAGATTCCCAGAACCCATGGGGCCTGACTGGAGGCAGAGGCAGGGCCCACCTGACCGCACCTCAGGCAGCCCCACCTTCAGATAAAAGGGAAGGCAGGCCTTGGCGCCGGCTGCGCAGCTTCAGGCAGGCGCCTACCTTCCTGTGACCAGAGCAGAGCCAGGAGGAGCAGCTGGGGCCCGTGGGGGCTGCAGGGAGGCAGGTGAGATTATTGGGAGCCGAGGGTAGGGACACTCGGTTCTAAGAATAGCTTCCTTGGCCTGCTGGGGGCTCCATCCTGCTCCCCAGGTATCCTGGAAGCTCCAGTCCCTGGGGGGCTCAGAGTGGAAGCTGGTGGGAGGAGGAAGGGGAGTCAGCTCCACTCCCTGCTTGGGCTCTACAGACAACCAGGGAAAGTCCCCAAAAAAGTCACTGCTGCTGGGTCCAGGCCCCCAGGTGGCAGCAGGAATTACAGAAACGAAAGCATGGTTCCAAGGGAGGCAGTGATCATTAGCTTTGGAGATAAGGGCCAGGTCTGAACCAAACAGCAGAGGGGGGAAAGTTTCTTTCCATAGATATATCCCAGCCAATAAATGACAAAACAATGCTAGAATTAAACCGCCATTTTGCAGGTCCTAATGAACTGAAGGACTTAGGCACTGAGCATCAACGGCTGCTAACATCACAGAAAGAGAGAGAGGCCAAATCTAAATCTGATCAAGAGTCCAGTTCCAACTACCAATTTACAGTAAATAGAGAAGACAGAGGAACTGAAGTAATCCAAGGAAATGCCGTTGGCAATATCCAATCAGTGAAGTGGCTTTGACTCAACCGATAGAGCATCCACCTACCACATGGGAGGTCCAGGGTTCAAACCCAGGGCCTCCTGACCCATGTGGTGAGCTGGGTGCTGATGCGCACAAGAAGTGCCATGCCACGCAGGAGTGTCCCCTGCCTAGGGGAGCCCCACACACAAGGAGTGTGCCCCATCAGGAGAGCCACACCGTGCAAAAAAAGGGCAACCTGCCCAGGAGTGGCGCCAAACACACAGAGAGCTGATGTAAAAAGATGATACAACAACAACAACAAAAAGAGACACAGGGCGGCAGACTTGGCCCAGTGGTTAGGGCGTCCATCTACCACAGGGGAGGTCCACAGTTCAAACCCAGGGCCTCCTTGACCCATGTGGAGCTGGCCCATGTGCAGTGCTGCTGCGCTCAAGGAGTGCCGTGCCACGCAGGGGTGTCCCCCAAGTAGGGGAGCTTGATGCGCAAGGAGTGCACCCCGTAAGGAGAGCTGCCCAGCGTGAAAGAAAGTGCAGCCTGCCCAGGAATGGTGCCGCACACACAAGAGCTGACACAACAAGATAATGCAACAAAAAGAAACACAGATTTCCGTGCCACTGACAACAGAAGCGGACAAAGAAGACGAAGCAAATAGACAGAGAGAACAGACAACCGGGGTGGGGGGAGGAGGGGAGAGAAATAAAATAAATAAATAAATCTTGAAAAAAAAAAAAAGACAGATTCCCAATGCCGCTTGCAAGAATACAAGCGGACACAGAAGAACACACAGTGAATGGGCACAGAGAGCAGACAACTGGGGCGGGGAAGGGAAGAGAAATAATAAATAAATAAATCTTAAAAAAAAAAAATCCAATTACAAGTCAAACAACTCAACCTCCCTCTCTACTACCTGGTACCTAGGACTGTTGAGGACACAGAGGGGAGTGGAAGTATTTCCTACCCGGCAAAAAACTACAAGCCATACTAAGGACATGGAAGAAATAGCCCAAGAAAAGGAATGTATCAAAGCCCCAGATAAGACGCAGGATTTGAGACAACTGATCAACAAGATGCATGCACATATCCAAAATCAAATTAATGAGTTGAAAGACAATATGGCTAAAGAGATAAAGGACACAAAGAAGACACCATGCAAATTTGAAAACCTGAAAAGTAACAGAGCTCATGGAAAGGAAAGACATGATAGGTGAGATCAAAACCAAATTAGGAGGGAAACGGACTTGGCCCAGTGGATAGGGCATCTGCCTACCACATGGGAGGTTCGCGGTTCGAACCCTGGGCCTCCTTGACCCGTGTGGAGCTGGCCCACGCGCAGTGCTGATGTGCGCAAGGAGTGCCCTGCCACGCACGGGTGTCCCCCGCATAGGGAAGCCCCATGCACAAGGAGTGAGCCCCGTAAGGAGAGCCGCCCAGCGTGAAATAAAGTGCAGCCTGCCCAGGAATGGCGCCGCACACACGGAGAGCTGACACAACAAGATGACGCAACAAAAAGAAACACAGATTCCTGTGCCACTGACAACAACAGAAGCGGACAAAGAACACGCAGCAAATAGACACAGAGAACAGACAACTGGGGCGGGGAGGGAGAAATAAATAAAATAAGTCTTTAAAAAAAAACAAATTAGGGAAGCAGATGTGGCTTAGGCAACTGGGTTCCCGCCTACCACATGGTTCAGTTCCTGGTGCCTCCTAAAGAAGACAGCAAGCTGGCAAGATGAGCAGGTACAGCAAGCTGGCACAAGATGATGCAACCACTGGAAAGGAAAAATTCTGAGAGCACCAAGGGAGAAGCAAACCATTATATACAAGAGATGCCCAGTAAGACTTAGTGTGGATTTCTCATCAGAAACCACAGAGGCAAGAAGACAGAGGTATGGTACAATAAGGATGCTTAAAGAGAAAAACTCCAGCTGAGAATTCTTTATCCAGCAAAATTGTCCCTCCAATATGAAGGTGAGTTTAAAACATTCACAGACAAAGAGAGTTCATAAAAAATAATCCACCTTTACAGAACAGACATCTGCACACGAATGTTCATAGCAGTTATTCACGTTTGCCAAAAGATGGAAACAACCCAGGTGTCCACCAACTGAATGGATAAACAAACTGTGGTGTATACACATGATGGAATATTATGCAGCTGTGAGAAGAAATGAAGTAATAAAGCACTTGACAACATGGATGAACCTGGAGGACATTATATTGAGCAAAGCAAGCCAGACACAAGAGGACAAATACTCGTACGATTGCACTACTATGAACTAAATGTACTGTGTCATCTCATGGAATTAATAACTTGAATATATGGGCCACCAGAAAATAGGGTGAGGTTAGAGAATGGAAAGCCAGCATGGAATAGCCAGAAATAGCAGCTATGTAAAACAGGGGAAACAGAGAGAGATCGAGAGGTGAAGAAATTTTCTTGTTTGTTTCCCTGTTTGTCTGGTTTTTGTTTATTATATTACTGTTGAAATAATGAAAATGTGCTAATAATGACTGAAGTGATGAATGCACAACTATGTGATTATACCAAATTCCACTGACTGTATACTTTGGATGAATTGTATGCTTTATTAATTTGTATCAATAAAATTGATTTATTAGGGAAAAAAAAAGGCACACCAGCCAGTTGCAATGGATGGACCTTATTTATATTCTGATTCATAAAACTGTCAAAAAGAATATAAGAATAGGTAAAGTTTACAATCTATATAAGACAACTGGAAGTTTGAAAAATGAGTTTGGATATTTGGTGGTATTAAGGAATTAATGTGTTTTTTTTCCTTAATTAGATATGATGATAGTATTGTGATTATGTTTTTAAAAATTCCTTATCTTTTTAGAACAATGTATTAAAAAAGTCATGGGTGAAATGGTAAGATGTCTGGATATGCTTCAAAATATTGCAGGAGGTGGTAAGAGATAGGGCATGGATGGGACAGGGTTGACCATGGCATGGGGCTGGGTGATGGGAAAACGAAGCTCACTATACTTTCTGTGTGCTTTTATTACTATAGAAAATGCTCTACAATAAAAACTTTTAAAAAATTAAAAATCCCAGCTGTTATTTCCTGGTGCCACAGCTTCAGGAAACACAACTTTTCTAGACTTGGAGGGTCTTCATTTGTAAAATGAGACTTTTGGGGAAACAGCTGTGGCTCAATCACTTGGGCTCTGGTCTACCGTATGGGAGGCCTTAGGTTTGTGTCCCGGGGCCTCCTTGTGAAGGCAGGCTCACCTGCATGCTGCAGAGAGCCACTGGCCCGCAAGCACTGTGGAGTGCCCAGCCCATGAGCACCGCAGAGAGCCAACTCAACACGGTGACACAACAAAAAAGGAGACAAGCAAAAACACAGAAGAGCATGCAGCAAACGGACACAAAGAGCAGACAGCAAGCAAGCAGCAAGGGGAGGCGGGAATCAATCAATAAAAATAAATACAGACACAGAAGAACGCACAGCGAATGGACACAGAAAGCAGACAGCAAGCAAAAAGCTGCGGGGAGGGGGGAATAAAAAAAAAGAGAGAGACTATTGGTGAGGAGTAGTTGGCCTATAGATGGTAAGAGCCTAACACCAAAAGGACAAATACTGTATCATCCCCAATCATTAGAATATGAAATTCATAGTCAGAAACTAGAATGCAGGTTACCAGGGCCAGGAGTATTTCTGTCTGGGGGTCCTGGAGAAGATTTTGTAATGGATGGTGGTCACGGTAGCACAACATTGTGAATGTAATAAACACCACTGAAATGTATCCTGGAAAGCAATTCAAATGGGAAATTTTATGTTTCATATATGGAACCACAATAAGTAAAAAAAAAAAAAACCCAGAGAGAAACACAAACAAAAACAGAGCTGTACAACACAGAGTGAATGCTAATGTAAACTGTGGATTGTGGTTAGTAATATAGTTATAACAGCATTTTAAGAAAGGTACCAACTAATGCAAAATGCTAAAAATGAGAAAAACTCTGTCTGGGGAGTATGTGGGAACTCTACTTTCTGCATGGTTTTCTGTAAATCTGCTGCTCTAAAAAATAAGTAAATGAATGAAGGAAAGGAGTTTGTTTTAGAATGAGAGCCTAACATGGAGTCTGGTACATGGTGGGGTCTGTAACGCACTTCACCTCTAAGCCACTGAGCAGGCCTGGGGAAAGAACCCTGAGGTTCTAAATATTCTGAATACAAGGTGAGGAATGGTCCCAATCAGACCAAAAGGGAAAAGGAGCTCCTTCTCCCTCAGGAAGCCAAAATCGAACCCTGAGCCACCATACCCCCACTGGAGACAAAGGGCACCCTTACTCTTCCTTGAAGACCAGGCTGGGGCCGCACCTGCAGAATCACGGTGAGTGCCTCAGATGCCCGGGACGGGGCCAAGAGCCCCGCACTGAGTTCTGGTGCCAGCAAGACGGACCAGCTGCATCCTCGGACAAGTCACCGAGCCTGCTAGAGGTCTGCGTCAACAAGAAAGGGCTGGCCTCTAAACTTGTTTTTCTTTACCACAGAACTCTTTCTACAAACAGAAGCTTTGACAGGAGCCACATACATAAATAAAACAAGCAGCCCAAGCTGAAGACAGCCAGGTCCAGAATTCACAACTGGATTCCAGGGAGTTCCCTCAGAAAGCCACCGGGTTAGGTCATTGTCAAGCCCTGTTCTAGGGCCAACACACTGGTTTTTCGTCTAATTCCTACACACTCAGATCATTCCCCTTATATGTGAGCAGAAGGGCTTGGGGGGAGGGGGCAAGAGACTGAGAAGCTCGCCCGAGGGGTCACTGGGGACATTTGGGGCCTGCCCGTCCCTTTCAGCCTGAGCTCAGAGATTAAGAATTAGCGCTCCATCTTCTCAGGTTTCCAGGCTGATCCGCTACTGCTGGCAAAAGCCAGCTGGGCACAGTGCTGGCTTTGGAGCAGGGAGCTCAGCACAGGAGGAGGGGGCAAGTGCCCCAAAGGGACAGAATAAGCTGCCCTTGGGAACCTGTGAGGGACCCGCAGTGCTGGACTCCAGGTCCCTGCAGTCAATGAGTTATGGGAGAAATTTTCCACGTCAGAGAGTGGCTTGGCATTCCCAGGTAGGCCAGGGGCCCACGCTCGGCTCAGCCAGCCTCTCCCTCTCCGTCTCCTTACCATAACCTGTCCGCAGCCCAGTCTCCCTGATTCAGTGGCTCAGAGGCTGCGCACACAGCAGACAAATTCCAGTTGCAGAAATTAATCTGTGGCCCTCGCTTTGAAGGCTCCATCAGTCAGCTCTGAGAGCTGTGGTCTCCAAAGGAGACCCCTGGAAGGCCACCCAGGCGCTGGCCCCACTCCCCTGAGCCCCGCACAGCCAAGGCCTGGAACGCTGCCAACATCTGCAGGTGCTAGACTGGCTTGTGGCTCTGCTGCCTGGGCCAATCTCCCCGTCCACCTCGCAGGGACAGGGAGAATTAGCAAGCCCACCGGCCACAGGTTCAACCTCACAGCAAGGCCTTGGGTATGTTCCTCCACCTCTCTGGGCCTCAGTTTCCTCATCTGTAAAGTGGAGCTAATAAAATCTACCCCATGGACGCGGCACAATCATTAAAAGCAGGGATCCTTTTGAGGACACTGTCCCCACCTGACAATGTGCAAAGCTGTAGGAAAGGAGGAGCCCGTGTCTGGGGGCTGCTTCCCAGGTCCGGCACCAAGTCACTGGGCAACTCGAGAAAGTCTCTCGCCAGATCGAAGCCCCAGTTTCCTTGCTGTGAAGTAAGAGGATGGAGAAGTTCCCCCAGTTTTCCCTAGCCCCTCCTATCTTTGGGGTCTTTACCCTTGGTGCCCTGCCCCTTTTAATTATCCCCAAGGCAGATTCAGTGCCAGAGTGGCAGGCTGGCTGTCGCCTGTGTCCTGGCCTCAAGACTCCAATCCTCATAGGGTCGGGGATGGACACAGAAGGCACAAACTCAGATTAACATTTCTGAACGAAACCCCATCAGGCAAGAAAACCAGAAAAGACATCCAAGCTAACCACGACAACAACAACGAAGTCTGTTTTTTCAGGATACTGAGTTAGCTGCAGTATTGTCCAGAAGTGAAGAGAATGATCTCTAGGTCAGACTTGGGTACACCTCCTTCAGCTCCTTAACCTTGGACAAGTCCTCTGAGCCTCAGCTTCAACGTCAATAAAATGGGCAGAGTGATCAGTAGGGTTTTATGCAGCTCTGACAAAATAATAGCAGAGAGGTCCCTGACGCCTGACAAAATCTCAGTCAATCGTAGCTGATGCTATCAGTCACGTTCCAAAGGAGCTACCCCACTGGGGAATGATTTGCTTTAGGAAAAGAATGCGCAAAAGCAAGCACAGTTTCCCTAGGCCTCCAGCACAACCGAGATTTTGATTTCAGAGCTCTTCCCGGAGAGGGAAGTCAGATCGATTGGGAAGACAGGTGTTCAGCTTGAAGAGAAAACATACCTGAGAATGGGATGCAGCCCCCCACGAGCCCTCCTCCGGGGGCGTGATCCTCAGCTCCCGACACCCCGTGCCTTCCCCCCCCTTCCTCCCCACCCGGTGGACGCCTGCCCAGCCTGCCGTCCAACCCTGACTTCTCTTCTGAGCTCAAATTCAACGTGGCCAGAATCCAGCTCATCTACCCACACACACCGGCCTGCCTTTCTTCTGGGGTCTGTTAGAAGCATCATCTTCTCCCAGGTGCTGAGATCCGCACCCACGCATGAACTCGACTCTCTGATGGGCCATCTCACTGCCTGGGCAACTCCTTTCTCCTCAGGTCTCAGTTTTTCCCATCTGTGAAATGGGAATGCAGGACAAGAACTCTTAAGAGCTCATCCAGGGTTTAAAGAACAAAATGTCTATGATTCCAAACCAGTTTTAAAAAGGGCCAAGGGGTTCCTAAAAAAGTTAAACACAGAACTACCATATTGGGGAAGCGGATGTGGCTCAAGCAGTTGAGCCCACCACATGGGAGGTCCCGGGTGTGGTTCCCAGTGTCTCCTAAAGAAGATGCACAAGACATTGAGCTGACAAGACAGGCTGGCACAGCGAGCTGACGCAACTAGGCAACACAACTAGGCGATACAACTAGATGATGCACCTAGACTATGCACCTAGATGACACAACAAGCAGGGAGCAGATGTGGCTCAAGCAATTGGGTGCCTCCCTCTCACATGGGAGGTCCTGGATTCAGTTCCTGTTGCCTCCTAAAAGACAACAAGCAGACACACAGAGCACACATTGAACAGAGAGCAGACAGCAAGCACAAACAAGCAGGTAAAATAAATAAATAAGTAAAGAAAGAAAGAAACTGCCTTGTGACCAAGCAATTCAACCCCTAAGTATATACCAAAAAAAAAAAAAAAAATTGGGCTCAACCAATTGGGCTCCCATCTACCATATAGGAGGTCCAGAGTTTGATGCCCAGGGCCTCCTGGTGAAGGCAAACTGGCCCACGCAGAGTGCCGGCCCACATGGGAATGCAGCCCTGGGCAAGAGTGCCCCCTGTGTGGGAATACCGCCCTGTGCAGGAAAGCCGCCCCGTGCAGGAGTACCAGCCGATGCAAAGAGCTAGCACAGAAAGATGACAAAACAAGAGACACAGAGGAGAGAAAATAAGAAGACATAGCAGAACCAAGAGATGAGGTGGTGCAAGGGATTAACTGCTGTGTCCCACTCCAGAAGGTCCCAGGATCTGTTCCCAGAACCACCTAATGAGAATACAAGCAGACACAGAAGAACATATAGTGAATGGACACAGAGAGCAGACAACAGGGGCGGGGGGAGAAATAAATAAAAAAATAAAAATAAATCCTTAAAAAAAAATTTTAAACAGGGACTCAAGCAAATACTTGTACCCTAATGTTCATAGTACCATTATTCACAAATTGCCAAAAGGTGGAAGCAACCCAAATATCCAGAGATGGAGAAATGGATAAACAAAATGTGGCATAAACATGTAATTGAATACTATTCAGCCATAAAAAGGAATGAAGTACATGATAATAAAATTTTAGTAATGGAAGGTGGTGATGGTAGTATCACATTTAAAACTAATTAATGCCACTGAATTATACAGTTAAAATGGTTAAAATGGCACATTTTGTTATATATGTCACCACCACAAAAAAGGACTTCTATACTGATACATACAAATCTTAAAAACATGCTGGGAAGCGGATGTGGCTCAAGTGATAGAGCTTCCGCCTACCATATGGGAGGACCTGGGTTCAATCTCTGGGGCTTCCTGGTGAAAAAGAAGAAGAGAAAACGTGCCCCCCCCGCAACAAGCCCACGCCCACGCCAGTGCCTGCGTGGTGAGCCAGTGCTGCATAAGTACCCCCGTGAGTACCCATGTGTGAGCCCATGTCCCGTGCAAGTGAGTCACACAAGACGATGACACATCAAAAGAGAAACAAGGGGAGAGTCAAGGTGAAGCACAGCAGAAACCAGGAACTGAGGTGGCGCAATTGACAGGGAACCTCTCTCCCTATCAGAGGTCTCCAGGATGGAATCCCAGTGAATCCTAGAGGAGAGAAAATGAGAAGACAACACAGACAGCAAAAACAGCAGGGTGGGAGGAGGGGGAATAAATAATTATATTTTTTTAAAAACATGCTAACAAAAGAAGCCAGACAGGAAAGGTCACAAATTGTATGGTCCCATTTATATGAAAAACCTGGAATAGGCGAATCTATAGAGATAGAGAGAAAGCAGCTCAGTGGTTGCCAGGGGCTGGGGGAGGTGAGGGAAAGGATAAGGGCTGAGAATGGGTTCGGGATTTCCTTTGGGGATGGTAAAAATGTCTCCAAACTAGACAGAAGTGATGGTTGCAAAACATCATTTTACGTTCTGTGAATTTTACCTCAATTAAAAAAAAAAAAACAGAAAGAAAAGATGCGAGGACAACTCAGTCCTTTCTGATTTCCAAGGAATGAAAATGGACCCTTTCCTCACAGCATGGCCTGTGGAGGGCAGGGCCCCAGCCTGTGAATCTCTGACTCAGTAAATCTGTAACAGAATGGGTGGAGGAGGAGAAAGTGGTCGGCCAAGGCAAGGGCTCTGTACACGCTGAGAGTGGGCTCGATCCTGGCTCCACCTATACCCACTGCCTCGGTCTCCCTAAGCCCTGATCCCCTTCCTGAAAAATGGATGATAACAACTAATTCCTATGGTTACTTGTGAGGACAAAATGAGGTCATACAGTGAACTCCCCAGGAAAATTAGGTAATTAGTACTCTATTTGAATAGACAGTTGAAGATTATTTTATGAATCCCAAAAAGAAAAAGATTATGTTTGTAAACTAATCCATCCCTCTGGGTTTGATACCCTTTGACTGCATTAAATTCAGCTGAGGTATCTTTGATTCGATTACCTGTTAAGATTAGGGCTTTTGATTGGACTATGTCAGGCGGCAGAGACCCCCTTATTGGGTCTGATATAAATGGACATTCACTCAGATGGACACAGGAAGAGACACCTCTGTCATTTCCGATGTGTGAAAGAAAGGAGAAGGCTCAAACAGCTGGGGGTGGGGAATGAGCCATTTTGCCTGATGGCTTACAGCTGAAATTGGGAAGAGAGTAGAACGGCCAAAACTGATACAGAAGGCCTGGAAAGAAACAAACCCTATGCCAGGAGAGAGAGGAAGTCCTAGTAGACAACCCCTATGCCAGTGTGCTCTGAAATCGGAAAGAAAGCAGAGCAGCTGAGCCTGAGAGAGGAAGCCCAGAGGGGAGGGCTGAACCTTGCAGAGTTAGCGGCCATCTTGCTTTACCACATGGCAACACACCAGGATTGACAGTGGCTGATATTGGTGAGAAAGCACCTTTGCTGATGCCTTGATTTGGCCTTGGAACTGGAAGATTTTATCCCCGAATAAATCCCCATTTTAAAAGCCAAAAGCAGGAAGTGGATTTAGCTCAATGGATAGAGCATCCGCCTACCACATGGGAGGTCCAAGGTTCAAACTCAGGGCCTCCTGACCCATGTGATGAGCTGGCCCACGCGCAGTGCTGATGCGCACAAGGAGTGCCATGCCACACAGGGTGTCCCCCGCGTAGGTGAGCCCCACGCGCAAGGAGTGCACCCTGTAAGGGGAGCCGGCCATCGTGAAAAAAGTCCAGCCTGCCCAGGATGGTGCCACACACATGGAGAGCTGACGCAGCAAGATGACACAACAAAAAAAGACACAGTTTCCCAGTGCCGCTGACAAGAATACAAACAAACACAGAAGAACACTCAGCAAATGGACACACAGAGCAGACAACTGAGGCGGGGGGCCGAGAAGGGGAGAGAAATAAATAAATTTAAAAATTAAAAATTAATTAAATAAATAAATAAAAGCCAAAAGCTTTCTGGGGGGAGTAGATGTGACTCAAGTGGTTGAGCACCTCCTTCCCACATGGGAGGTCCTGAGTTTAGTCCCCAGTGCCTCCTAAAAACAAAAATAAACAATAACAGACAAACAAATGAGAAAAACAACTCAGGGAAGCCAATGTGGCTCAGTGGTTGACAGCTGGCTTCTCACATATGAGATCCTGGGTTCAATCCCTGGCTCTGATACCTCAAAAAAAGACAAAAGCTTTCTGGTAGTTTGCATCGGCGTCCCTTTCTTGGACTAATACAGATGCATAAGTGAACATTAAATAAAGTGATTTTTCATGAACAGATTTTTCAAGAAAAGAACCCAAAGAAAATATTACCTGGCTTAGGTACTCTCATTAGAAAGAAATGCAATAAGGAGATAATATGCAAAACTGGAAAATAAAATGGTGCAGCCATTGTGGAAAACTGTACTTCCTCAGAAAGTTAAGCATAGAATTACCATGTGACCTGACATTCCCACTTCTAGGTCCACACCCAAAACACAAGAAATCACGGACCTGGACAGAAATCTGTACATCAGTGTTCTTAGCAGCATAATGCACAATGGCCAAAAGGTGGAAACCATTCAAATGTCCATCAACAAAATGTGAACTGTCCATGCAATGAAATATTACTCAGTCATAAAAAAGAATGAATTGCAGGTACATGCCACAACATGGATGAACCTTGAAAGCATACTGAGTGAAGTAAGCCAGACACAGAAGGGCAAATACTGTATGATTCCACGTATGTAAAACACCTAAAATATAGAGAGACAGAAAGTAGATTGGATGTCACCAGGGGCCAGGAGCAGGGGAGAATGAGCAGTTACTGTTTAATGGATTCAGAGTTTCCTTTTTGAGGTCATGAAAAAGTTTTGGTAATGAATGGTGGTGATGGTTACACAACATCGTAAATGTAATTAATGCCATGTACACATAAATGGCTAAAATGGCAAACTTTATGTTATATATATGTTACAACAATAAAAAAAATTATACACACAATTGGAATACTATTCGGCCATAGAAAGGAATGAAGTTCTGATATGTGTTACAATATGAACCTTGAAGACAGCAAGTTGAGTGAAGTAAGCCAGACACAAAAGGACATATATTGTACGGTTCCACTTACATGAAATAAGTAGAATATGCAATTCATAGAGACAGAAAATAGATTAGCAGTTACCAGGGGCTAGGGGCAGGGGTAATGGGGAGTTACTGCTTAATGGGGCCACAGTTTCTGTTTTGCATAATAAAAAAGTATTGGTAATGGGTGGTAGTAATGATAACACATTATTGTGAATATACTTAATATCACTGAATTGAGCATATTAAAGAGGTTACAATGGGAAATGTTGTGTTGTAAATGTCACAGTAAAAATTTAAAAATAAATAAATTTCCAAAAAATGTGCTTTGGTGTGTGTGTAGAAAAATAAATCAAACGTGGGAAAATGTTAAGAACTAGTGAATCCTCTCCTCTTGGCAAGCTCGGCCCAGGTGGCTGCCAGGGACCTGACTGGCGCAGGAAAAGGAAAGCCAGAAGGGGCGAGCCAAGTTCAGTTCACCACGGGGCTGTTTGGGAAAACCAGCAGAAGTTAGCAAAGGATCAGAGGAAGATTTGACACACACAGTGAAGGCCCTACGAAGATAGAGCAGAGACAAAATCAGAACAGGTTAGCTTTGAAGACGAGCCATGCAGTCACAACCCAAGGAATGTCTGCAGCCACCAGATGCCGGAAGAAGCAAGAGCCCTTGAAGGAAGCATGGCCCTTTTGACACCTTGGTTTCAGCCCAGTGATACTGATTTTGGATTTCTGACCTCCAGAACTGTTACAGAATAAATTTCTGTTGTTTTAAGTAAGGGGGAAAAAAAAACAAGAAGTGAACCTAGGAAAAGTATATTTGGAATTTTTCTGTAGGTTTGAAATTTTTCAAAATCAAAAGTTCGGGGAAAAGGCAGCAGACTTGGCCCAGTGGTTAGGGCATCCGTCTACCACATGGGAGGTCCGCGGTTCAAACCCCGGGCCTCCTTGACCCGTGTGGAGCTGGCCCATGCGCAGTGCTGATGTGCGCAAGGAGTGCCCTGCCACGCAGGGGTGTCCCCGCGTAGGGGAGCCCCACGCGCAAGGAGTGCGCCCCATAAGAGAGCGGCCCAGAGCAAAAGAAAGTGCAGCCTGCCTAAGAATGGCGCCACCCACACGGAGAAATGACACAAGATGACGCAACAAAAAGAAACACAGATTCCCGTGCCGCTGACAACAACAGAAACAGACAGGGAAACGGACTTTGGCCCAGTGGTTAGGGCGTCCGTCTACCATATGGGAGGTCCGCGGTTCAAACCCCGGGCCTCCTTGACCCGTGTGGAGCTGGCCGTGCGCAGTGCTGATGCGCACAAGGAGTGCCGTGCCACGCAAGGGTGTCCCCCGCGTGGGGGAGCCCCACGCGCAAGGAGTGCGCCCATGAGGAAAAGCCGCCCAGCGTGAAAAGAAAGAGCAGCCTGCCGAGGAATGGCGCCGCCCACACTTCCCGTGCCGCTGACGACAACAGAAGCGGACAAAGAAATAAGACGCAGCAAATAGACACCAAGAACAGACAACCAGGGGAGGGGGGGAAATTAAATAAATAAATAAATCTTAAAAAAAAAAAAAAAAAAAGAAACAGACAAAGAAGATGCAGCAAATAGAAACAGAGAACAGACAACCGGGGTGGGCGGGAAGGGAAGAGAAATAAATAAATAGATAGATAGATAGATAGATAGATAGATAGATAGATAGATAGATAGATAGACAGATAAATAAATAAATTAAATCTGTTTTAAAAAGTTCAGGGGAAAAATAACACTTTTCCTTCCTGCTTTACAGATTTTGTACTATCAAAAGGAATAAAGACAGTGAAAGAGCTTTTAAAAGTATACTCTGGTTGACAAGTCCAACATCCCTTCATAACAAAAGTAGGAGTAAAAGGGAACTTTCTCAACACGATAAAGGGCATTTATGAGACACCCACACCAACTATCACACTCCATGGTGAAAGACCAAAAGCTTTCCCCCTAAGGTCAGGAAGATGACAAGGATGCCACTGTCACCACTGTTACCCAACATTGTACTAGAAGGAAGGGGACTTGGCCTAGTGGTTAGGGCATCCGCCTACCACATGGGAGGTCCACGGTTCAAACCCGGGGCCTCCTTGACCCATGTGGAGCTGGCCCATGAGCAGTGCTGATGCATGCAAGGAGTGCCCGGCAATGCAGGGGTGTCCCCCACGTAATGGAGCCCGATGTGCAAGGAGTGCGCCCCATAGGGAGAGCCGCCCAGCGCAAAAGAAGGTGCAGCCTGCCCAAGAATGGTGCAGCACACACGGAGAGCTGACACAACAAGATGGTGCAACAAAAAGAAACACAGATTCTCGGTGCTGCTGCTAAGGATAGAAGCGGTCACAGAAGAACACACAGCAAATGGACAGAGAGCAGACAACTGGGGCGGGGGGGGGGAGGGGAGAGAAATAAATAAATAAATAAATCTTTAAAAAACAAACAAACATTGTACTGGAAGTTCTAGCCAAAGCAATTAGGCAAGAAAAAGAAATAAAAGGTATTCAAACCGGAAAGGAAGAAATTATCTCTTTTTTCAGATGACAAGATTATATATACAGAAAAATCCAAAAGAATCTACAAGGTACTAAAACTAAATGAATTCAGCAAAGTAGCAGCATACAAAGATAAACGTGCAAAAGTAAGCTGGATGTCTGTATGCCAGGAGTGAACATTTTGAGAAAGAAATTAAGACAACAATTCCATTTACAATAGCATCTGAAAGAGAAAACTACCTAGGAAGAAATTTAACCAAGGGAAGAAAGACTTGGACATTGATAACTACAAAACATTGATTAAAGAAGTTAAATCCCTGGCACCGAGGGATCACTACCACATACCAGCTGAAGAAGCAACTAGAAAATGACCTTGAATTAAAGATTCAATGCAGAACAGCAGAATATACTTGTCTACATATAATAACATGACTTCGGGAAGCGGTTTGACCTAATGTAAGGGGGAAATGGAAAGGAGAAATGAGATTATAAGGCTGTGAGTCTCTAAAAAAGAGTCTGGAGGTTGTCAGAAGGAATACCCCTATGTACAACTGAACAGAGTCTAAGAGACAGATAAGGTAGATACAACCCCAGGTATTGGTTCTTTTGAGGGATAAAGAGACCCACGGGTTCTATGGTCATGGCAGAAGGGGTTCACTGCCATGACAGATGGCCCTTCTTTGGAGCTGGTGTTTCTGCGTGATGGAAATGGACTCAGAGGGGATCTCTTTTCACAAGACTTGCATGCTACTTTATTGGAATTGTAGTTGGTGCTGGGTTTAAGATATATGTAGGGGATTTGAATCTCTGGACTGATAATATGACACCCAGGCCCAGAGCCTCAACAGACTTCAGCTCCTACACTTTGATTTATTGGACTTACTCCACTCAGCTAACATGGAGTTGAAGAAGGTCAGCCACCACAACATGGAGCCTAGACTGTCTACAACTAGAAGCGGGAAGAGTGCATCCAGTACCCATGTGCAATCTAAGCCCTCACTTGACATAGGTGTGCAATGGACACAACCAATCCAATGTCCACAGAGAAAATGTGGAATGGGTGTGGGAACGGTAGCCATGGGGGCTGCTGGGTGTGGGGAACGGGAGGAAGAGATGAGATGTGGAGGCGTTTTCGGGACGTGGAGTTGTCCTGGATAGTGCTTCACGGACAATTACGGGACACTGTAGATCCCCCCAGGGCCCACTGGATGGAACGTGAGAGAGTCTGGGCTATGATGTGGACCATTGACTATGGGGTGCAGTGATGCTCAGAGATGAACTTACCAGGTGCAATGGATGTATCACGATGATGGGAGAGAGTGTTGCTGTGGGGGGAGTGGGGGGCGGGGGTGGTGGGGTTGAATGGACCTCATATATTTTTTTTAATGTAATTTAAAATAATAATAATAAATAAATATTTTAAAAAATTTAAAAAAATAAAAATAAAAATAAAAAAAAAAAAGTTAAAGACCTAAGTAAAAGAAAAGATATCCCATATTCATAGACTGGAAGACTTAATATTGTTAAGATGTCAATACTGTCTAAAGCAATCTACAAATTCTGTGCAATCCCTATCAAAATTCCAGCAGCCTTTTTTGCAGAAATGGAAAAGCTGGTCCTCAAATTCATATGAAATTGCAAATAGCCAAAACCAAATTGAAAAAAGAAGAACAAAGTTGGAGGATTCAAACGTCCTCATTTAAAAACTCACTACAAAGTTACAATAATTTAAGCACTGAAGTACTGGCATAAGAATAGACATATAGACCAATGGAATAGAATTGAGAGTCCAGGGATAAATCTACATATCTTTGTCCACTGAGTTTCAACAAGGGTGACAAATCCACTGGGGAAAGAATTGTCTTTGAAAAATGGTTCTGGGAAACTGAAAGTTCACAGGCAAAAGAATGAAGGTGGACCCATACTTCTCACCATATACAAAAACTAATTCAAAATGGATCAATGACCTACATATAAAAGCTAATACTATAAAACTCTTACAAGACCTAGGGAAATACCTTCAGGACTTTGTAGTAAGCAGTGGATTTTTGGTTCGATTTCAGACCAAAAGAATAACAAGAAAAAATAGATAAAATAAACTTCATCAAAATTAAAAACTTTTATGCATCAAAAGTCAGTATGGAGAAGCATACTTGGCCCAATGAATAGGGCGTCCGCCTACCACACGGGAGGTCCACGGTTCAAACCCAGGGCCTCCTTGACCTGTATGGAGCTGGCCCACACGCAGCACTGATGCACGCAAGGAGTGCCATGCCACGCAGAGGTGTCCCCCGTGTAGGAGGGTCCCACGCAGGAGGAGTGCGCCCCGTAAGGAGAGCCGCCCAGCATGAAAAAAAGTGCAGCCTGCCCAAGAATGGCGCCACACACACAGAGAGCTGACACAACAAGATGACGCAACAAAAAGAAACAGACTCCCAGTGCCGCTGATAAGGATAGAAGCAGTCAGAGAAGAACACACAGCGAATGGACAGAGAGAGCAGACAACTGGGGCGGGGGGGAGGGGAGAGAAATAAATAAAAAATAATAATAATAAAATAAAAAATAAAAACTTAAAAAAAAAAGGCAAATAAGGATATGAAATGATGCAGAACCTCTTTAGCCACTACAGTAATGCAAATCAAAACTACAGTGAGATACCACTTCACGCCCACTAGGATGGCTATTATTTTAAAAACTGAAAATAACAAGAGTTGACAAGGAACTCTAGTATATTGTTGATGGGAATGTAAAGCGGTGCTGGCATGGCGGGAAAACGGTTGGGTGGTTCCTTAGAAAGTTAAACATAGACTTACCATATGACCTGACAATTCCACTGCTAGGTGTATTCCCCAAAGATATGAGAGCAGGGATTCAGTCAGATATATGCACACCAATGTTCACTGCATCATTATTCACAATAGCCAAAAGGTGGAAAGAACTCGTGTCCATTCAGCCAATGAATAGATAAAATGTGGTCTATCCATACAATGGAATACTATTCAGCCATAAAAGGACTGCACTGCTAGTACAGGCTACAACACGGATGAATCATGAAGACATCATGCTGCGTGAAATAAGCCGACACAAAAGGGCAAATATTGTATGATTTCTCCTATATGAAATACTTATAATAAGCAAATTCAAGAGGCAGAAAGGAGAATAGTGGTTTTTCAGAGGTGGGGGGAAGAGAGAATGGGGGATGAGGATTTGGCCCAATGGATAGGGCGTCCGCCTACCACATAAGGTGGTCCGAGGTTCAAACTCTGGGCCTCCTTGACCCGTGTGGAGGTGGCCCATGCACAGTGCTGATGTGCACAAGAGTGCCGTGCCATCAGGGCTGTCCCCCACATAGGGGAGCCCCATGAGCAAGGAGCGTGCCCCATAAGGAGAGCCGCAGCACGACAAAAGTGCAGCCTGCCCAGGAGTGGCACCGCACACACAGAGAGCTGACACAGCAAGATGATGCCACAAAAACACGACACAGATTCCGGGTGCTGCTGACAAGAATACAAGCAGACAAAGAACACACAGCAAAGGGACACAGAGAGCAGACAACTGGAGGGGGGGGTGGGGAAGGGGAGAGAAATAAATTAAAAAAAAAAAAAAGAGGGACTAGGAAGTTATTGCTGAATGAGTATATGTTCTGGTTTGAAATGATAAAAATAATTTTGAAATAGTGGTGAAAGCTACACAGTATCTTTTTTTATTTTTATTTTTTTCTCCCCCCTTCCCCCATCCCCCAGTTGTCTGCTCTCTGTGTCCATTCGCTGTGTGTTCTTCTGTGACCGCTTCTATCCTTATCAGCGGCACTGGGAATCTGTGTTTCTTTTTGTTGCGTCATCTTGTCGTGTCAGCTCTCCGTGTGTGCGGAGCAATTCTTGGGCAGGCTGCACTTCCTTTTGCACTGGGTGGCTCTCCTTACAGGGCACACTCCTTGCGCGTGGGGCTCCCCTATGCAGGGGACACCCCTGCATGGCCCAACACTCCTTGCGTGCACCAGCACTGCGCATGGACCAGCTCCACACGGGTCAAGGAGGCCCAGGGTTTGAACTGCGGACCTCCCATGTGGTAGGCGGACGCCCTATCCATTGGACCAAGTCCACTTTCCTCTTTTTTTCTTTTAAGATTTATTTTATTTATTTCTCCCAACCTCCCTGTTGTTTTTCACTTGCTGTGTCTGTTCATCTTCCTTATTTCTTTAGGAGGCACTGGGAGCCCAACCCTGAACTTCGAATGTGAGAGGAGGTGTCTAATCACTTTAGCCACCTCTGCTCCATTTTGTTGTATCTCTTATTATATTTTTTTCCTCCCTGCATCTCTTCTTGTGTCATCTTGTTGCATCAGCTTGCCATGCCTGCCCATTGCTGTCTTCTTTTAAAGACACCGGGAATCTCTGCTTCCTGCTTTGCTGGGTCTCTCATTACATTTTTTCTTCTTGTGTCTCTTGTTATGTCATCTTGCCATGTCTGCCCATAGCACCAGTTCTCTGTCTTCTTTAGGAGGTATCAGGATCCGAACCAGCAACCTCCCATGTGGTAGGCAGGAGCCCAGTCACCTGAGCCACATCCATTTCCCCACAATATTTTAATATCAAAGAACTGTCCACTTAAAATAACTAAAATTATTTCAACATTATGTATATTTTCCATAACTAAATATGTGTTTTTCTTATTGTTTACGTATGTTCATGTATAAATGATATAATAATAATAATAATAATAATAGGGTGGGTTGGGGGAAAATACCTTGGTTAGTAGTAATATTTTGAGGATGCTCTTTAATCATTAGTTAAAAATGTTTCACAACAATGCAAGGTATTAGTGGTAGGGTGAGGTATGAGAGTCCTGTAGGATATTATGTATGTTTGTTTTGTAAGTTCACAACTATTACTATACACTTATTGCTCATGTATGTTTATATATAAGTGATATACTTCAATAATTGTTTTTTAATGTGTGTGTGTTTTTTTTTAAAGCATACGGTGAGTGGAGCTCCCAGGCAATGCAACAAGGCAAAGAAAATAAAAGGCATAAAGAGTGGAAAGGAAGAGACAAAACATATTATCGGCAGATGACATGATTGTTTAACTTAAAAAGACAGCCTTTACAGTAGCAAAACCACAAAAAAATCAAATACATAGAATAAATCTACCAAGATATGCAAGTCCTCTACCACAGAAACTGAATAGAGGGGGGGTACTGGGCTCCTGGCCGGGGGGTCACTGTTGTGGGCCCTGGGAGAGCAGTGGCAATCCTCCAGGTGCAACGGCAAGAACCAGGAAGGAAGGAGGGCCCAACAGTGGGCTCCTGATACTAATGACTATGCTTTTGAGCCTATACACCTGCAATAAGAACAAGGCCTAGAGTAGCATTGTGCCTGGGGGTTTCCTCCTGACAGCCTGCATGTTACTCAAATGTGGCCACTCTCACAGCCAAACTCAGCGTGTAGATGCGATGCATTCCCCCCAGCGTGGGACATGACACCCGGGGATGAGCCTCCCTGGCACCGAGGGATCACTACCACATACCAGCTGAAGAAGCAACTAGAAAATGACCTTGAATTAAAGATTCAATGCGGAACAGCAGAATATACCTGTCTACATATAATGACATGACTTCGGGAAGCTGTTTGACCTAATGTAAGGGGGAAATGGAAAGGAGAAATGAGATTATAAGGCTGTGAGTCTCTAAAAAAGAGTCTGGAGGTTGTCAGAAGGAATACCCCTATGTACAACTGAACAGAGTCTAAGAGACAGATAAGGTAGATACAACCCCAGGTATTGGTTCTTTTGAGGGATAAAGAGACCCACGGGTTCTATGGTCATGGCAGAAGGGGTTCACTGCCATGACAGATAGCCCTTCTTTGGAGCTGGTGTTTCTGCGTGATGGAATTGGACTCAGAGGGGATCTCTTTTCACAAGACTTGCATGCTACTTTATTGGAATTGTAGTTGGTGCTGGGTTTAAGATATATGTAGGGGATTTGAATCTCTGGACTGATAATATGACACCCAGGCCCAGAGCCTCAACAGACTTCAGCTCCTACACTTTGATTTATTGGACTTACTCCACTCAGCTAACATGGAGTTGAAGAAGGTCAACCACCACAACATGGAGCCTAGAGTGTCTACAACTGGAAGCGGGAGGAGTGCATCCAGTACCCATATGGAATCTAAGCCCTCACTTGACATAGATGTGCAATGGACACAACCAATCCAATGTCCACAGAGAAAATGTGGAATGGGTGTGGGAACGGTAGCCATGGGGGCTGCTGGGTGTGGGGAACGGGAGGAAGAGATGAGATGTGGAGGCGTTTTCGGGACGTGGAGTTGTCCTGGATAGTGCTTCACGGACAATTACGGGACATTATAGATCCCCCCAGGGCCCACTGGATGGAATGTGAGAGAGTCTGGGCTATGATGTGGACCATTGACTATGGGGTGCAGTGATGCTCAGAGATGAACTTACCAGGTGCAATGGATGTGTCATGATGATGGGAGAGAGTGCTGCTGTGGGGGGAGTGGGGGGCGGGGGCGGTGGGGTTGAATGGGACCTCATATTTTTCATAATGTAATTAAAATAAATAATTTAAAAAAAAAAAAAGAAACTGAATAGAGGAATACATGCCATATTCATGGATTAGAAAACTCAACATTATAAAAATGTCAATTTCCCCAATTAATCTACAGAATCAACACTATTCCAACCAAAATCACAGCAGCGTTTCAAAAAATATTACGAGCTGTTTATAAAATTCCCATGCAAAGGATGAAAAACCAAGGCAATCTTGAAAAAAGAACAAGGCTGCTGTGATTGGCGTTGTGGTTTGTGTATGCTCAGGAGACATGAATCTCTGGACTGTCCATGTGCCAACTGGGCTCTGAGCCTCAGCAGAGTTGCGACACCTACCCTCTGGTTCGTTGGACATATCCAGGTCAGCTAACAGGGAGGTGAGGATAGTCAACCTCACCAGGGAACCGAGTGTCTACAACTGCAAGCAAGAGAAGCTCATCCATCAGTCATATGGGATCTAAGCCCCCTTTTGATTTAGAGGTTGAGTGGACATCGCCATCCCAGGGTCCACAAGATGGAGGAATATAATATGGTTTGGAGTGGACTCACTGGTATTGTACTATAGAACGGCTGTGCTTCTAGCAATGGAAGAAATTGCATCATTGATGTGGAGACAGTGGCCATGTGAGTTGCTGAGGGTAGGGAGAGGAGGTGTGATATGGGGCATTTTCGGGACTTGGAGCTGTCCTGAACGATATTGCATGGACAGATGCAGGACACTGTTTATCCTGCCATAAGCCACTGGATGGACTGGGAGAGAGTGTGAACTACAATGTAAACTATGGTCCATGCTGTGTGGCACTGCTCCAGGGTATATTCACCAAATGCAATGAATGTGCCTCACTGATGAAAGTGGATGTTGATGTGGGAGGATAGGGGAAGTGGAGTATATGGGAATCTCTTACGTTTTTTAACATACCATTTTGTGTGATCTACTTATCTTTTTTTAAAAAGGACAACAAAAAAAGATTAAAAAATATGCAGGTTATGAGAAATAAAAGAACAAGGCTGGAGGGCTTTTATCAGATAGCAGACCTATTAAAAAGTTAATTAACACAGTGTGGCACTGGCACAGGAAAGACAAACTGACCACTGGAAATGATTAGAGCAGCCAGATGGAAACACATGCAGTCACCCAGTTTATAACAAAGACAACTGCAGTGCCGTGGGGAGAGGATTCTTTTTCAATAAACAGTGTTGAAACAACTGGATATCCATATGAAGGAAAAAGAAAATCTCGACCCCTAACTCACACCAAACACAAAAATCAATTCCAGATGAACTGCAGATCTAAATACAAGAGTTAATACAATAAAGCTTTTTGAAAAAAACATATGAGCATCTTTATGACCTTGGAGCAGACGTACATTTCTTAAACACAAAAAGAACTAATGGGGAGAAGCGGATGTGGTTCAAGTGATAAGGTCTCCACCTACCATATGGGAGGACCCAGGTTTGATACGTGGGACCTCCTCATGAAAAAGAAGAAGAGAAAGCGCGCCTGCACGGTGAGCCAGTGCCCATGTGGTTAGCCAAGTGCCCACGTGAGGGCCCATGTGATGAGCCAAGTGCCCACACAGTGAGCCAGTGCCCGCGCAAAGTGACTCATGCTACAGGATGATGCCGCAACAAAAGAGAGATGAAGGGGAGAGTCAAAGTGAAGCACAACAGAGATCAGGAATTGAGGTGGCGCAATTGACAGGGAAACCTCTCACTACATCAGAGGTCCCCAGGATCAAATTCCTCTGAATCCTAGAGGACAAAGATGAGAAGACAAAAAAAGAGAAATAGATACAAAAGATCACATAGTAAATGGACACAGCAAAAACACAGGGTGGGGGCCAGGGCAGGGAGGGGAAAAAATAAATAAATCTTAAAAAAAAAAAAGAATAGGTAAAATAGTCTATATTAAAATTAAGAGATTTTGTTCATTCAACTCTATTTTTAGGGGCAGGTGTAGCTCAGTGGTTAAGCACATGCTTCACATGTAAGAGTTCACTTGTACCTCCCTTAAAAAAAAGTGTGAAAAGGCACCCCACAAAGGTGAAAATCTTTGGAATATATATCCATATTTCCAACAAAGGATTCATGTCCAGTATATATAAAGAGCCCTTATGATCAAAAAGAAAGAGACAGACAACTATTTAAAATAAATAGTAAAATAAAATAAGACTGGATCAGATATTTCCCAAAAGAAGATATCCAAATCGCCAAAAAACATACAAAACCGAGTTCAACTTCACTAAATCCACACTGCCTCACTCCCAAAAGCATGGCAGGAGGGCGAAAATGAAAAGGACAGAGAGGATCACACTTCCGTGGAGCAAGCAGGACACTCACATGCTCTTGGTGTGGTTACAAATCAACTATTTGACAGCATCTACTAAAACTGAACACACGTGCATATCTTCTTTCCCAGCAATTCCACTCCCAAGCAGTCACCCAACAGAAATGCACCCATCCGCTCATCTAGAGTCATGTTCTCGAACGTGCATGGCAGCCCCGTACATTCAGCCTTCGGCTGGCCACTACCCAGTAGCCCATCAATACTAGAATGGATAAACGGTGAAAAAGTCACACAATGGAAAAGTGTATGACAATAAAACTTCTACAACTACGCACAGCAATACGGATGAATCTCCTAAGCGCCAACCTCGCTGTTAGAAGCAAGCTGACGGTGGAAGGCGATGGTGGGAATTCTGGGGTACTGTTACCCTGGTGTGTTCAATTTTTTTTTAATTAATTGAGCTGTTCAAGTACTTTACTGCATGAATATTATACTTCGAGAAAAAGTTTTCTAAGTGTACAGTGTTACAGAAATAGGAAATGCTGCTTTTCAAAACCAAGCAGAGCGCTAGAAACATAGCCAAGGTGTCTGGCTTCTCAGCCAGCAAACTAAGAGCACCGCCAAGGGAGAGCCTGATTTGAGGTCACAAGAGAAGAGTGTGTGGCCCCAGGTTCTACACCAACCCCTCTCAAGCAGCCCCCTCCAAAGATCCAGCAGTCAGGGCGAAGGCTGCTGCCACGGAAGAAGCCAGAAGCAAGGAGGCGGAGACTCCACCTCAGTTGGTCCAGCCTCCCTGCCACATCCTTCCCTATTGTTGGGAAGGGCATGTTTATGTCTCCCAGCAACCCTGGAGCACCAGGTTTTCCTTAGCCTCAGTCCTGTGTTTTTGTTCTTATTTTTTTGTTATTGTTTGTTTCTTTCATAGTCATGTACTTTTTTTGTTTGTTTTTTAAAGATTTATTTATTTCTTCCCCCACCCCCCCGACCTGTGTTCTGCTCTGTGTCCATCTGCTGTGTTCTTCTGTGTCTATTTGTCTCTCCTTAGGCTGAACCCGGAACCAATCCTGTGACCTTCCAGAGTGGGAGAGAGGTGTTCAATCTCCACTCGGGCCAGCTTGATGCACAGGCCAGCTTGCCTTCACCAGGAGGACCCTGGTATCGAACCCTGGGCCTATATGGTAGATGGGAGCCCAATCGCTTGAGCCACATCTGCTTCCCTATAGTCATATAGTTTTGTTTTTTTTTTTTTTTTTTTTAAAGATTTATTTATTTATTTCTCTCCCCTCCACCCCCCTCCCTGGTTGTCTGTTCTCTGTGTCTATTTGCTGCATCTTTCTTCTTGTCCCCTTCTGTTGTTGTCAGCGGCACAGGAATCTGTGTCTCTTTTTGTTACCCGTGTGTGGGGCTCCCCCATATGGGGGACACCCCTGCGTGGCATGGCACTCCCTGTGTGCATCAGCACTGCGCATGGGCCAGCTCCACAAGGGTTAAGGAGGCCCGGGGTTTGAACCGCGGACCTCCCATGTGGTAGACGGACGCCCTAACCACTGGGCCAAGTCCATTTCCCTAGTCATATAGTTTTGATGGGGCCAACCCTGGCCACCAGCTCCAGGGATGGGTTGCTTTAAGCCTATTTGAGAGAATCCAGGGACTTTTTTTTTTTTTTACGGTTTATTTATTTATCTCTCCTCACTCCCTTGTTCTTTGCACTTGCTGTGTCTGTTAATCTTCCTTGTTTCTTTAGGATGCACAACAACCAAACCCAGGCAGCGGACATGGCCCAGTGGTTAGGGCGTCCGTCTACCACATGGGAGGTCCGCAGTTCAAACCCCGGGCCTCCTTGACCCGTGTGGAGCTGGCCCATGCGCAGTGCTGATGCGCGCAAGGAGTGCCCTGCCACACAGGGGTGTCCCCCGCATAGGTGTGTCCCCCACGTAGGGAAGCCCCAGGCGCAAGGAGTGCGCCCTGTAAGGAGAACTGCCCAGGGCGAAAGAAAGTGCAGCCTGCCCAGGAATGGTGCCGCACACAGGGAGAGCTGACACACAAGATGACTCAACAAAAAGAAACACAGATTCCCGTGCCACTGACAACAACAGAAGCAGGCAAAGACGATGCAGCAAATAGACACAGAGAACAGACACCTGGGGTGGGGGAGGAAAGGGAGAGAAATAAATAAATCCTAAAAAAAAAAAAAAAAAAAAAGAATGGAGAAACTGAATTTTTAAAAAAATTTTTTTTTCAAAAAAAAAAAAGAACCAAACTCAAGACACCTCAGATGTGGGAGGGAGGTGCCTGATCGCTTAAGCCATCTCTGTTCCCTGCTGTTATAACTCTTCTTATGTTTTTCCTCTTGCGTCTCTTGTTGCAGCATCTTGTCAGGTCAGCTTGCTGCACCTACCCATCGTACCAGCTCCCCATCCTGCTCGTCCTCTTCAGGAGGCACCGGGAACCTCTGCTCCCTACTTTGTTCTGTCTCTCATTGTGTTTTTCTTCTTGTGTCTCTTGTTGCATCACCTTGCTGTGTCAGCTTGCCGTGCCTGCCCATTGTATCAGCTCACTGTCCTCTTTAGGAGGCTCCGGGAACCAAACCACAGACCTCCTTTGTGGTAGGCAGGAGCCCAATAGCTTGACCCACATCTGCTTCCCAATCCAGGGAATTTTTTTTTTCTTTTTCCCCTTCGCCTCCCTAGCCCTGCTGTTTTTCCTGTCTGTGTCCATTCACTGTGTGATCTCTTTCCATTTCTTTTTGTCCTCTTCTCATTTTTTCTCCTCTAGGATTCACCAGGATTCAATTCTGGAGACCCCTGATGTGGAGAGAGGTTCCCTGTCAATTGCGCCAGCTCAGTTCCTGGTTTCTGCTGCTCTTCACTTTGACTCTCCCCTTGCCTCTCTCTTTTTTTTTTTTTTTTTTAAGAGAAATTCACTCCTTTTTTCTTAGATTTATGTTTTATTTATTCCTCCCCCTTTCCCCTTCCGCCGGCCCCAGTTGTCTGCTCTCTGTGTCCATTCGCTGTGTTCTTCTGTGTCCACTTGCATTCTGGTCAGAGGCACCAGGAATGTGTCTCTTTTTGTTGCGTCATCTTGCTGTGTCAGCTCTGTGTGTGTGGCGCCACTCCTGGGCAAGCTGTGTTTTTTTTGCATGGGGTGGCTCTCCCTACGGGGTGCACTCCTTGCATATGGGGTTCCCCTACAGGGGGACACCCCTGTGTGGCAAGGCCCTCCTTGAGCGCAGCAGCACTGCGCGTGGGCCAGCTCATCACACGGACCAGGAGGCCCGGGGTTTGAACCCTGAACATCCCATATGGTAGGCGGACTCTCTATCAGTTCAGCCAAATCTGCTTCCCCCTTGTCTCTCTTTTTTTTTTTAAGATTTATTTTATTTATTTCTCTCCCTTTTCCCCTCCTTCCCCATTGTCTGTTCTCTGTGTCCATTTGCTGCATATTCTTTTTGTCCGCTTCTGTTGTCAGCGGCACGGGAATCTGTGTTTCTTTTTGTTGCGTCATCTTGCTGCATCAACTCTCCATGTGTGTGGCACCATTCTTGGGCACACTGAACTTCTTTCACGCTAGGTGGCAGGGCGCTCCTTGTACTCATCAGCGCTGCATATGGGCCAGCTCCACACAGGTCAAGGAGGCCCGGGGTTTGAACCACTGACCTCCCATGTGGTAGACGGACACCCTATCCACTGGGCCAAGTCCATTTCCCCCCTCCTTGTCTCTCTTTTGATGCATCTTCATCTTGCTGCGTGACTCACTTGTTTCACGGGCACTGGCTCAGCACGCAGGCACTCATGCGGGCACTGGCTCACCACGCGGGCACTCAAGCGGGCACTGGCTCACCACGTGGGCACTCATGCGGGCACTGGCTTGCTGTGCAGGCATGTTTCTCTTCTTCTTTTTCACCAGGAGGCCCCAGGGATCGAACCCAGATCCTCCCATATGGTAGACGGAAGCTCTATCACTTGAGCCACATCCACTTCCCAATCCAGGGCCTTTTGATGGACCTACTGGGGGTGTGGAGGGGGGCCTTAAGCTGATGGAAGCCTAGAGCTGCTGGTCAGGTTTGCCAACCCCTAGGAGAAGCCCACCAGAGTACATGGCAGAAAGAGGAAGCAGAAGCGGAGATCAGGACAAAACAGTCAGCTTCTCAAGGTCACCTTGCAGCACTGCCGTCTAGTATGGAGGTTACACCCTAAACCTGCTGCATCGGCCAGCTTTGCTCAGGCCAGCTTCCGCTGCATTTGCCTGTGTCCCTTCTGACAAATAGGCCTCCTCATCACCCTCTGGAAGCTTGTAGATACTCTCAGAGCCGAAAACGGACATCATAATGCCCCATGCTAACTGCAACCGCAGGCTCCCCTCACATTTTCAGAGCATGCTAAACGGCCACAAAGCCTTCAGTAGTCATCATTCCATTTGATGGTTATGGAAATACCGAGGGAGATATGGGGCAGGTATTACTGTCCTGGACTTTTCAAGAGCTGGCAAGGACATCAGAGACTGTCAAATTGGATCTCCTTGTCTCCACGATGAGAAGAATTAGACTCGAGGAATAGAAGGGGCAGCCTGAACACAACAAAGCATAAGAGGACCACAAAAGACTTGAAAGTTTCTCATGGGGCCCTGCAGACAACGTGTGCCCTTCCTTTTATTTCAGGAAAGCTGCAGGTATAGAGGTTGTGATGTCACCTGAGTTGAGAATCAGGCCCTAATCCCTGCTCCTAAAGAGACTCTCCTCAGGTCCATATCCTGCCTTTACAATAAATACTAATGGGACTAATTATGGAGCATTCATCTCCCACACAACACTCAGCATTCCTTAAATTCATTCTCTTAGATAATCCGTCTTCTTCAAGCAGACTGTTATTACCTCCATTTTGCATATGAGGAAACTGAGACTTGGACAGGTTAGATAACTGGACCTCCAACCGGGTTGTCCGACACCAACATTGAACTGCCTATGCCAAGACCTGATTTAAAAGACACATCATCCCACTTGTTGTATGGATCCATTCATATGAAATATCCAAAACAGGCAAACCTAGAAAGTGGATTAGTGGTTGCCAGGGACTGAGGGGAAGGGAGAGTTGGGAGGTGTGGGGTTTCTTTGTTGGTTTTAGTTTTTATTGTGGAAACATTTGTACAATGTGAAATTTCCCATTTTAACTACTTCCATGTGTAAAATACAGTGACATTAATTACATTCACAATATTGTGCTACTGTCACCACCATCCATTACTAAAACTTTTTCATCACCCAAAATAGAAACTGTGTTCCTATTAAGCAATAACTCTCCATACTCCCTGTCCCCCCAGCCCCTAGTACCCTGTAATTTCGCTCTGTCTCTGTGAATTTGCTAATCACGTGCGTGCTACCATACAGTATCTGTGTACTTTTGTGTTGGCTGATTTCAGTCAACAAGATGTCTTCAAGGTTCGTCCATGTTGTGACAAGTTGAGGTTTCTTTTTGGGGTGATAAAAATATTCTAGAATTATACAGTGGTGACGGTTCCACAACACTGTGAATATATTAAAAACCACTGAACTGTACACTTGAAAAGGAAGAACACGGTAAATGTTACAACATGTATTATCTCAATACATAAAACCTCGTATTAACTCCCCCCATCCTGCCAAAATAATCAGATCCCATCACCACCTCCCCAGCCCCTGCTTAACCCTCCACAACGGCTGCCCGTCGCAATAAGGATCAAACCCAGTTCCCCACCGCCGCCAACAAGACAGACATGACCCGGCCCTGTCGGCCTCTCCCGCCCCTCCTCACTCCGTTCCCCAGCACACCAAGTTCACCCCCACCTCGCAGCCTTTGCCCTTACCAGTCCCTCTTCCTGGAATGCCCTCTCCTCCGAGAAGCCCACCCATCTAAAATAGAGTCCATGGTCCTCCATCCCATTACCCTGCTTTGTTCTGTCATTGCCTTTATCACTATTTCTTTATCTCTTTTTTAAAGTTTGTTTATTTCTTCAGGCCTGACTCTGACCAAGACAGCAGGGACCTTGTCTGTCAGGTTTATGTTTTCAGCTCTGAACGTGCCCACCATGTGGGAGCTACTTGAAAAGCACTTCTGGAAAACACAGATTTATGGAAGGACTTCCAGCGACAACTGCAATGCCACCTGCTACCTGGCCAACAGTCCAGAGTGCCAGTCATCAGCCGCACTCGCCACGGGTGCTAGGAGAGTCAAGGGGCACACGCGAGACCCTCCGTGGTAAGCCCTGCCCTAGGCCTGCGGGAAACGCTGAGGCGGCGGAAGGAACGCTCCCTTCCACCCAAGGCCTGGGCGTCTTTTAGAGTTTACTGAGCAACCCACAAACAAACGCAAAGGAGGGATCTCAGATTGCTTTGCTGACACCCAAGCAGGAGGCCGGGGTCCAAACTGGTTCCATAAAACCAGGTGCTGGGAAACACCCTCTAAAATACAGCTTCTTGTGACTTTGCAATCTGACATGTTCTCCAGAATGAGACGGCTGCAGCTAACACCTGCTCCTCCCTCCTCCCACAGGGGCTGTTTCTTTTCAGAGGCAGTTAAAAGACTAAACAGGCAGGTGGTGATGGCTTTTTTCCCCTTCCCTTCACCTCCTCCCTACTTCAGCAGCTCTGAGCTGCATGCAGGGCAGGCAACTTACCCACTAGGAGTTTGACATCTCGGACTGTGAAATCAGGGTCAGGCATCCTGGAAAAAGACAGCACACAGATTTTTGGTGGGAAGCCAGAAACAAGGGGCTAGATCCTATCCTGGGGACAGGAGGATGCAGTTTTTGCAAGACAGTTCCTTCCCTTGTTCTCAGTCCAGAAACCCAAAGTGAAATCATCCAGAGCAAGCCAGAAGACCAATCAGCGCCTCCAGGGAAGGTCACAAGCCCTTCCCCACCCCAAGAGGCAAACCAAACCCCCTCGCTCTCCCCCATACCTGAACCCCGCACTGCTACGGAAGGTAGCCTGAGATCCACTGGCCACCCACTTTTCTGGGGAAGACGGAAGGTCAAGGGTGAGGGCCAGGAGCTGGGCATTCAGACACCTGCTTTCTTTTAAGATGCGCAGCCTCACTGTGTATTTCTCTCTCCCTATAGAAACTACTCTCCATGAGCAGCTGCATGGGGGGTGGGGAGTGGGGAAGGCACTTTAAGTTGGAGAGAAAAAAAGGACACACATGAGACCCATTCCAGGATCTGTTCACACTGGCTCCACTGACTGTGGTGCCATTTCCTTTTAATCCACATGGGAAGGCAAGCCCTGAGCCAACCCAGCAGGAGATGCTGGAGAAAAGAGGCAGCCTGGAATGCCACCCTCGGCCTCCTCCCCTATCCCCTGCCCAGGGCGGAAACCTGTTTTTCCACCTGGAGCTCTGAGAGATCTCAATGTGGGAGAATGTAAACTGGAGGTGGTGGAGAGGCAGGCAGAGAAAGGAGAGGCACAGGCCTAAAACCCCAGGAATCACACCCTGTGCAGGAGGGAAGGATTTCCCACCCAGGGAGAGTCTGAGAAAAAGAGTACCTAAGGCGGGGGGCCACCGTTCCCTTTAGTAAGGGGGTACACATAACTGGAGGTGGGTTGGGGGTGGAGTCAGCACTGCTTAAAGTTCTGTGTGCCCTTTGCCCAAACTCTCTGGAAATGCACCAATCCTTGGGGAGTTTTTTCCCCTTTGTCAAAAAAACCCAGTCTAGAGCAAGGAGATGCTTTTCCCAGATAACTGAAGAAAGATCCTTCTCAGTGATAAGAGGTGGGGAAAAGTGGGAGAAATCCATCCCAAGCCATATACCGGGTTAGGGAGGGAGAGAAGGGAGAGACGTGATTAGTTGCCTCGACTTACTTAATTCCCAGTCCATCCTTTTCGCGGAATATCAGGGGAACTCTGAGAGCTTCTCTCTGCACGTACTCATAGTTGAAATCTGCTTGGACATTTGAATGAAAGCAAATTGGTTAAGTCACAGAGGGGCAAATGAACCACAAGCAGTTGGGTGGGGGAAGAAAACATGACGCAGGGGCAAGGATGGTCCTTGACGCAAGTACAAGCTCTATGGCCAAATCTCCCTGGAAAAGGATTAGGCAAAGCCCAGGAGAAGCCACGAAGCCTCGCCACCAAACAGTCCTCTGCCTACCCAGTCACTTACTCCCGGCATGCCCCACGGGTCAGAACTCTTCAATGAACAGCCCAAGGCTGGCGAGGGCTGCTGAAGGAGTCCCGTGAAAGAGCTCTGCACAGAAGCAGCCAGGGCTCTTGCCCAGAAAGAAGGACGGACCGAGAAACTCATCCCAGGCTGGGCTCAGGAAGCAAAGGGGCTGCAAAACTGAAGAATGCCAGCTGGGGGATCGGAAGCCCGGGAGAGGCTGGGAGGAGGGCCGACTGGAACTAGACTTAGTATCAGTGAAGATCTCATTGTGATATCCTGCCTAGTGGAGGAGAGGGGAAGGGAGCCGGTTTCCCTGGAAACTGTGTATTTGGTGCCAAAATAACTAGGGAACCAGGCAAAGCTCTGTGGTCTTCAATGGGGAAATTCTCCCGTAGCCAGCACAATAGTTGTTTCAACTGGAGAATGGGGTGGGATGCTCCCTAGGTGAAGGTGGTGCAAAAGGCGCTCGGAAGGCCTAAGAAAATCCACAGGGTGGTTGGCCGTTCTGGGGTCTGTCGAGTATAGCCCCCCCAACACCCCCGCTGCCAAAGCCCTGGAGAATGAAGGCAGTCTTAATTTCTTTCCTCCCCCAGTTCCGAAGCCAGGTAATCTGACCCAGCCGCATCCCTGACAGAGAGCTGAGTGACGCTGAGCTAAATCCTCACGTCCCCAAAGACATCTTGTAACTAAATCAACCCCACGAGGGCACAGGCCTTCCCTGGCCACCAGAAGGGAGCCCACTGTTTCCCTAGCCCCAGGGAAACAGTTCACCAGGGCAGCCTTGGGGGAGGAGGCTAAGGCAGCTCGGCTCACAAGAGAGGGAAAGAACAAAACCCAGAGCCGGGGAAAGCCCTGACCTCAGCAGCTCTGATCCCCAGGGGCTCACATTGAATGGGGATTCCTAAGGATTTAAAGGAAGAGAAGTTTAAGAAGCTTCTATTTTGAATCCAGGCTAAGGGCTGTTTGGGTCTCTCAGCTCCACCCTCGAGTTCTGCGACCAGTTCTGAATTAACTCGCAAAACCCCAGGGCCGTCTCCTTCGAAAGGAGCAGAATTAAGGATACCCTTTCGAGCTCCATTGCTGAAATACCTTCCCCACTCCATAGCCTGCGGTCAGGCGCTTCAGGACAGCTTCAACTTCCTCAAATGAGCCTGAAAAAACAGTTCTAGAGACCCAGGACTAAGAATTCCTCACGAATGACTAGGAAGAGTTTGCACATTGTTTTCTCTTAGGATCTGCCACAGAGCTCTGAAAAGTGCACAGAGAAGGGAGAGGAACTAAAATCCCATTAATGCTAAGGAAATTAAGGCCGGCCACCATGTGTAGCCCGCCAGGAACCTACCAGCTGAAGAAATTTCTTCTTCCCTCCCTCCACAGCTACCCCCCACCTCAGAAGCACAAGCGCCCCAGGAGGCAATGGGCACAAAAGAGAAACTTCAAAAATGCAAAGCTGGGATAGTCTCTTCTTGGGGCTAACCCCTCAGCTCCAGCCACTCGACCGGAACCAGAGGAGGGAGGTACTTCCCACTTATCAGCTCACTGAGGGATGGAAGGATTTTCTAAGGGAGGGAGGATAAACAAAATGCAAACGGTAAAGGAAACTCAAAACTCTGAGGTAAAAAAAAAAAAAAAATGAACCTACACACCTCAAAAGTATAGGAAGATGCCCGGGTAGGCAGGGGCATCTCCAAAACTCTGACCCCACAGGCAGTGTTGGGTTCCTGGCGAGCGGGGCCACCGTGGCCCCCAGGCGGCGGCAAGGGAGGGCCTGGGCCCTGGAGCATCCCGCCCTCCCACTGCCAGGGCCAGGAAGAAACCCAGGCCCTGACGGCCTCAGGCTGGGGGAGCACTTCAAAACCCCAGAGGCTCCCCCAACTGCTCTAAACCGGCAGGGCCAAAAAGGGGGACAGCTCTCAAAGTCTCAGGCCTGGGAAGGGACGCAGATTCCCCCAAGGCTGCCCTAAATCTTCACTTCAAACTGCCAGTGGACATGGATATAGCCTTATGAGGGAGGCGGGCATCACTCCATGTCACTCCTTGAGACTCCAGGCCTCAGGCTTAGGTGGGGGGGCTCACCCCAATAACTCCGAGCTCACTCAGGCCCTGCTCCAATCTAACAGAGGGCTTGAGGGGATGGGGCCCTGCAGGCCACAGGTCTGGGGGGCGTGACCCATCAAATCCCCGGCGCCCCCAGTGCTGGCTCCTAACTGGCAGAATCAACGATGGCACGGGATTCGGGAAGCTTCAGGCCTCAGGGGGCCTTACTCCGTTCCCCCGAGGGGCACCCCGAGCCCCTACTCCTGTCAGGCGGCGGTACCTCAGGTAGCACCCGGAACAGGGAGCGCGGCCGGCTCGGGGTGGGGGAGGACGCGGCGCTCCCGCCTTCCCTGGTCCGCGCGTCCGTCCGTCCGTCCGTCCCCAGGTCCCCCAGTCCGCCGACCCCCTGGCTCTGCCCACCCTGGGGCTGCTGGGGTGGGCGCCAGCCGGGCCTAGGCCCACGCCCGGCCCCCGTTCCCGCCTGCCCTCCCCCCTCGCCACCCCACCCCACCCCCCCAGTGCTCGGCCTCGTTTCGTCACCGGATCCCCTGGAATGGGGGACGCGGGCGCGAAATACGAACCCAGCCACCGGCAGCTCCCTCCCCACGTGCGCGCGGCCCGCGGCGCGGGGGGCGGCCCGGGGAGGGGACGCCCTCACCTTTGCCCTCCATGGCGTGCACGAAGTCCCCCTGGTACAGCTGGCTGCGCAGCTTCTCCTCCAGGCTGAAGCCGCGGACGCTGACGATCTCCTCCACGTCCGACAAGTCCTCGTTCTCGTCGTATCTCTGGCGGTCGATCGGGCGCTGCGGGGACCCAAACCAGAGACCCCGGGACATTACTGGGGAACCCGAGGGTCGCCCCTCACCTTGGGCCCAGCACGAACAGGTGCAGGAGCCGCGCGCCCTGCACCCCACCCCTGCGACCCGAGCAACTTTGCGCAAACGCCAAAGATGCTGAAAATCGGGATAACGAGAAGGGCCCGCACCCCCAGGGTCCGGCAGCGCCCTTCACCGAGCACTCCTCTCCTGCATCTTTGGAGGCCATGGAAGAGACATCTGGGGGGGCCTCTCCCTCGCGGCCCACCCCGAGACGTGCTGGGCTTTGCCCACAAGGCCGGGAGCGCGGTTATGTAAGCCGGGAAGGGGGCTCCGGGCGCGGGCTGACGGGGTATATGTAGGCCCGGGAGGAGCCGCTGCAGCGCCCGGCTCGGCGGTAACTGCAGCCCTGGTGGCGGCGGCGGCGGCGGCGGCGGCAGCGCCGGGAAGCCGGAACCAGGGGCCGGCGGCATTTCTAAGGCTCGAGCCGTCCCCGAGCTACCGGGGAAGCAGGAAAGCTGCAATGGAAGGGTTGAGACCCCCGCCGCCCCCGCCGACCGACCGCCAGTGCAGGAAGGAGGGAGGGGAGTCGGGGCTTGGGAGGGGGAGAGGCAGCCGGCCCGCCACAAAGCTCCCATCGGAGACCCCAAAACGCACCAGCAGCTGCCTCATCTCCCCACAAGCGCTCGCGCACACTCACTTCCTAAGGCGACTCCCCCACCACTCCCCGCATCCCCCTTCCTCCTCCCTCCACCGCCCAGCGCCCGGCCCCGCAGTTCCCCAGATTCCGGGCGAACCCCGGGCCCGCTCGGCCCCCCTCCACGCCTTTCCCCGCCACCACCTCCCCACTTAAGTGTCTGAGACTCTGAGCCTCACAAGGGACTGGAGGAGTAAGCTGCTTGCTTCCTTTTGCATGCAATTTATTATATTTTTTTCCGGTCCTCTTGCAAAATACAGAAAAGGAAAGAAAAGGCAGCAGGAAACAAAAATAAAAATCATATCTATCATTTACCAGATACAGATTTTGGAAAAAAAAAAAAAAAAGCTACACACCAATCTTCTTCCAGAGTCTTTCTCTGCCTCCATTTTTTTTAGGAGAGTTCACCAATTAATTGTCAACACTCCTGCCCCCAGCATTTTGGCCGAGGGGGGAAGGAGGGGAGACCAAAGAAAACAAACCCAAAAATAAATAAATAAAGCAAGCCAGAGCCGAGATCTACAAAGTTCTGCACCAACACTTGGCCAGATCCGTTTGCAAAGTCCTAGGAAACCATTTTCAGCAGTTGGGGGGGGGGAGGCGTCGACGTCATAATCCCCGGAACGTAAACATTGTTGCCGATCCCGCTCGGAGCCCGCGGCCGGGCTAGTTGGGGTGGGTGGGGGTGCTCGGCCCGGGATGGGGGGGGAAGGGGGCGGCGGCCCGAGGAGGTGTTGGGGGGAAGGAGCCCGGGAGGCACCGAGCGCCGTTAGCGCCCTGGCATCGCTGTTTTGTTGTTGGGTCACGAGTGCGCCTCTGCACGCAGGCGCCGCCGCCGCCCGGGAGTAGTGTGCAGAGCTGACTTTTGGAGGGCTGAGTTGCCGGCGGCGGGGGCATCCCGGAGACCGTGGGGCGGGGAGGGGGGGGGGGAGGGAGGTGCAGATTTGCACGGCTCTTCTCAGCGGGAGGCGCGGAAATGCAAGCCGAGGCTGCGGGCATTAAAATCCCCGGGGCCTGGCACCCTCAAAAATGACTCCCCACCCCCCACTCCACCCCCGCCGCGTTTTAATCCCTGCCTCCGGGGCCCAGGGCCCCCTCGGGCTATCCGTTTTCCTCTTCCTTCCCCGCCCCACCCCATTACCTACGTGACCGACCCAAACTCACAGCTTTTTGAATATCTAATGGTTGGGGATTTTTTGTTTTTATTTTTGTTTTTTGCCTTGTTGCTGCATAGTCTTGTGGCCGAAATTCGGGGCGGAGGCTCAGCCTCTCCAGACCTCCGTGAGCGGACCTGCCATATGGAGGAGGCACTTTGGGACTCCAGGAAAGGAGCGCAGCCCATAACTGTTTGGAGTGCAGAATTCTTAAACGCCCGGGACTCAAGACATGGAAACATTCCCCCCACCCCACACCCACCGTGTGGGGTACACAGCCAGCCCCGGGCCTTTTCAGACCTGAGTTGACCCGAAGACATTGCTTTCATTCATTCACTCTGCCGGCCTCGGTGGAGTCCTTTCCTAGGCAACGAGCCCTGGAGCAGAAGTCGAACATTTTTTAAAGGTCCCTGCGCTCGCCAAGAAGAGGAAATAGATGCTCAGGAGGGAAATAAGGAGAGAATCGCATCTGGCGCCTCCTAACGCGGCTGCAAAGAGCGAAGGGTAAGCCCCTAAAGGCCATTTAGGAGATAAGTCGGTGGAAAAGTGCGTGGTGCACCTTGGGAGGGGGCTTGGGGAACTGTAGGCACCTCTTGATTAAATCTAGAGGGCTTCTTGGCTGAGGTGTTGGCACCCTCTATACATATGCGATTGTCTCTGATTAGAACGAGCACGCATCCCTAGCCAAATCTCTAGCACTGGTGCCCATTCCCAGCACTGGCATCTAAGTGTGTTGTCCTAGTCTTCCTTTGTGAATAAACTTTCAAGTTGACTGAGAAAAAGACTGGTCTAGCTCTACCTGGGCATCCTGGTAGGCCTGGTCTCAGTGGGGTGGAGAAGATCACGGCTGGGTGACACGCCAGGGCCACATGGTCATAGCAGGCTTTGCAAAAAAAAAAAAAAAACAACTATGCATTAATTTTTATTCCCTCAACCCTTGGGGCCATAGGAGATGGTCGTTTTGCAGATGAGGAAACTGAGGCTCGGGGAAGTTATGAATCTGGGTAATGGCTCTGCCTCCGTATTGATCAGGCAGATATGTGGGAGGAAGTGGCTCGCCCACAGCAGATCGTCTGTGAACTCAGCCTCGTACTAGTCAACCCTCCGAGACAGCTTCCTCCTCGCTCACCTTAAAGTTTCCTGTCACGTCTTTCCGTAATTCTTTCCCACCCGCCCCCAGAGGCTGCTCTTTGAAGTTTGTTTTAATACAAGTCCACACGCTCTAAAATCTTGAGGTCGGCTCGAGGCTGGCAAACTTCAAAATTTGTTTCCAAATTGAAATCCGCCGCATTGGCACCACCTGGAGCGGCCAGTCCTGCCTTGCTCAGTGCGAGACGGAAGGGGAGAGCCAGGGACCTCCTTTTCGGAGCTTCACTTGCTCACAATAACCCTGGAAGGGAAGTATTACTATTATCCTGCATTTTGCAAATGAGAAAGCCGCCTGGGCCAACACAGCTCACCCGAGATTGCACGGCTTGTTAACAGGGCTGCTGGGGCTCCAGCTCAAGCCTGGCACCCCATCACCTGTTTTTCTGGCATAGAAGGTCTTCGCTACTCCCACATAATGAAATAACCGTGTTCCAAGGAGACTGTGAAAAGTGAGTTATGGAGAATAAAGCAAAGCTGTGCAGAAAGGACACTTCATCTTCCTAATTCCTCCTTTACACCCAGAGACCCTTCTCTCTCCCCATATGGCCTCAAGGTGTCCCAAAAGCTGGAAAGACCCGCTGGCAGTCACCTTAATGTAAAAAAAAAAAAGTTAGGTCCATCCATCACCTTCCCGGGGGATTCCTGGCCTGTCACAGTGGGAAAGGGTTGCGTATCACCCAATTTCATCCCCTCCCTTAACCAACCGCCCGGAAACCGCCAACGGGGGAGAATGGGCCCGCTGGGGGTTTGTTCCCCTTTGACGCCCCCTCCTAAGTGGTCACTCTGTAAGTGTTGGGCCATGATGGATCTCCTTCTCCAGCGATATTTGCATTTTCCCTAAATGCATTTTCCCTAATTGGCAGATGAAAGGCTTTGTCCTCCAGGAGAAAGAATTCCAAGCATCTGCTTGAAGGTGGGGGGAGGTTATTTGGGGCCAAAGGGGGAAGGGCCAAGACCCTTTAGCCCACTGCCTTGGCTAATTGTCCTTGGGGAGCAGAAAGTAGGTGAGCGAGGGGAGCGAAGCCTGAGGTGCTGATCCCAGAGGTGTACTTCTTCCTGCAGGAGAAAGACACCCGGACTGTTCCATAAGCCAGTTAATTCGAAACATCATAATAATGACTTCCGGATGCTCCTGTGCAGTCATACAAAAGGCCCAGTCAAACCCTGCCTGTGTTTCCCCCATTCATTCATTTCTTCATTCATCAAAGGTCGATTGAGCAGCTCTGTGCCCCAAGACGGAGGAGAGGAAAAAGATAGGAGAAACAGCTCCTGTGGTAGACGAACTTCCGGGCTGGGCTGGAAGCGGACCAAAGGCTTTCCAAGGGAGCTTGGAGTCCAGAATGGTTTTTTTGAATTGTTGGAAACTGAAACTGTTCCCATACACATATGTCGTTACAATAGCGCCTGATTTTTTTTTATTAGAGACGTTATAGGTTTACAGAAAAATCATGTTGAAAATACATACAGAGCTCCCATATACCGCCCTATTAACGCCTTGCATTAGTGTAGTCCATTTGTTTCTGCTCCTGAATTCTGAGCGCTTACTCTGAACCAGTCTTTGGGCAAAGCACCTCACATTTGTTCTCTGAATCTTGGCCAAAGCTCCAGGTGGGAGGGGCTGTAATTCCTTACTTTTATAGCTGAGGCACAAAGAAAGGTCAAGTTACTGGTACAAACTTCACTGGTATGAAATAACAGGCAGGATTTGAATCCAAGGTGAGTGGGAAATCAGGGCCCACAGGATTTCAGTATCACTATGCTGTGCCTTCCTGCAGGGCGGACTCATTGAACTTGATGGTGGAAATAGTCCATATCCACACTGTTTGCCACATGAGATTATTGAGCTCGAAATGTAGGTCATGGGCCTAAGGAACTGAATTTTAAATTTTAATTAAATTTTAGATAGCTTTATGTTGCTGAATGTCTACTTTATTGTGTAGCACAACCCTAGAGCATTTTCCAGAATTTGTCTTAACTTACCTATTAGACTATAGGTTCAAAATTAGACAAAATCAGACCTCAAGATCTGTCGTGGTGCTAGATCCCTATAATCAACCCTGCAGAACATTTATGGAATGAGTGAAGGGTCCTGGAAAAAATAAATATTGGAATGACAAGGTTGGGTTGGGGAAAATCCAGGATTTCAGCAAAGGTTTCCCAGAAGAGGCCATCTGGAGTGGTAGCCTGGAAGCCATGGGCTCTGAGCATCAGGCCACCCACATGGCTCTGTGAAGGTGCTTGGGGATGCCAGCTGGATATCAGATTGTCCCACCTTTCCAGATCTTACAAATAAACTTCTCAAGGCCAGGTAATTGATTATGGGGCAGGGAGCCTTAGAAAAGGGTAACCACTTACAAAAATATATCCTAGTGACAGATTCAAGCATAAAATACAATCCATTGTAACCCAGTTTGCAATAGAAGTTAGAAAATGATCTAAAAGTTGGGGAACTAATTAATTCTTGAACCGTCTGTCTGCCCAATGAAGTGCTATTGAATTATTAAAAAGAACAGGGTAACTATATTGATGTGGAATGATTTTATAATATCCTTGAATTTTTAAAAAAGGTGCAGAATGTTAATACAATATTGTGCTGACCGCTTATGTAAAGCAAAAGGGATATCCCAAATATGTGTATTTTTATAGGCGGAGAATTTATTTGGAAAGAAATGTAAAAGGGTGGGGAGGGAATGGACAAAAGGAAGAAGGAAAAAAGAAAACCTATTCTTTGGTAATGTTTGAATTTTGACCACATGTATTCATTAGTGTTGTTTGATTTTTTTTTTTTAATTAATTTTTTTTTTTTTTAGGTACTGGGGCAGGGATTGAACCCAGGACCTTGTATGGGGGAAGCCAATGCCCAACCACTGAACTACTCTAGCTCCCTCCTGATTTTCTTTAATATATATGTTTTTTTATTAGAGATGCTGTGAACTTACAAAACAAGCATGTGCAACATGCAGAATTCTCATCCCACAGCCCTCCACCAACACCTTACTTTGTTGTGGAACATCTGTTACAGATTATGAGAGAACATCATCAGACTAGTACCACTATTACCCTATAGGGTACATTTGGTATATTTTTTACATACCCCCTTATTATTAGCACAGTACCTTCTTTGACATTAATTAGTGTTGCCTGATTTTTTAATCTTACCGACTTCATTTCATTGTACATGCTGTGGTGCCTTTTAAATTTTGTACCACACAGATGTTTATTACCTACTCAAAAATGAATCTCACGGGGGAGTGGATGTGGCTTAAGCAGTTGAGCACTGGCCTCCCACATGGGAGGTCCTGGGTTCGGTTCCTGGTGCCTCCTAAAGAAAAAACAATTGACAAGAAGCAAACAGACAAAGGAGCCATGGGGGGGGTTCATTGTATTCATTTTTTTTTTTTTACCCAATAAAGTTCAAAATGAGGCAAAACTAAATTGTTTAAATATAGCTATAAACATGGTAAAGAATCAATAAAAGCAGGGGTACAATTAACACAATGCAGGAAAAGTTAATTCTGGGGAGAAGGAAAGGGAATGTCATCAGGGTAGAGGGACTAGTGACTTGGTGTTAATCCAGGTGGTAGATGCCTCGATGGATTTCTTTCAACTGCTCTGAGACATTTTATACATTCTTTTTTATTTACAAAAAAGTCCACACAAAAAGAATTGTCTTAAAATTCTTTAAAATCTTTCTCTCCCAGATACTCCCCTCTGAACACATCTCCCCAAAACCCACCTCTAGCAGTCCCTTGGGCATATTTACAAACTTCGACAGGTATTTTCTTTTATTGTTTGACACAAATAGTACACAATGTGCTGCGCCTCACTTTTTCACTGAACATGATCTTGTAGATCTTTCCATATACGACCATACTGTCTGTAGAATTACCTCATTCTAAAATATTTTTTAAGGATAAGGACAATCTTGACTTTAGTAATAAGGAAAAAAACCTCAAGATAGATTACTGGTCAGAGAAAAAACATGTCACAGGATAACTTTCATATTATGATCCCATTTATGTTTTAAAAAAATAAACTATATTTGGGTACATATTCACATATCTATTCTTAAAAAAAAAAAGCTTGGGAGCAGCAAACCATTATTTTTACATCTGGTGAGGGGAGAAAATTTTGAGAGGGTTATATATGGATTATGTATATGACTCATATTTCTAACAGTCTTTGTGACTTTTTAATTTTTAAACTCGGTCCCTAGGAGTTTAAAGTATCAGCCCAAGGACAAATGGGCAGAATTATATATAGCCGAGTGTCAGCCACTGGCCATTTTAGAAGACTTAAGTTTATATCTTAGAGTTCTGCATTTTATGGCTCTTTTCCTGAGTGAAGATTGCAAGATTCTCTGGAAATAACAACAGGTAGGCTAATTAAGGGGTTAATGCCAGGAAGAGAGTTATAAAAGTTCAGAGATTCTTTCAAAACAGGCAATTTGAGGTTGATGGACAAGGGTATTAACCAATGGAAATCAAAATCCAAGCATTACTTCATCATTTTAAACTGTCATTGGTTGACAGTCCCCAAGGGACGGGCAGCTGGGCTGGCAGTTAACCCTTTCAGGGAGGACTGTTCCCTTTCCACTTACTTTATTTTGAAAGTTCAAGTAGAGACAGATGAAAACCCAAGAAAAGTCCCCATACTTTCAAGGGTCACCTTTGATCTCACCCCAGAGGGCATGATTTTACCCACCCACCTCCAAAAGAAGCACAGGAGTACACATTTCCTGGAGAAAAGTTTTGAACTTTTAAAACAGAATCAGCTGATTTTGCTTTGGGAGAGGAGAAGGGAGAAGAGGCGTTTGATTTGCTTTTTGCGTTGTCGGAACAGTGACCCGTGTTTGAGCCGATTCCATTAATCTTGCAAAGTGATCAGTCACTGGAAGATCGAATTGCATTTCCTGCCCAGAGATGTGGAGACAGATGACCTTTGCCGCAGCCCTCGGACCCCCGGTTCACAGCTGGAGAGAGGATGTGTCAGCATTTACTTTCAGGTCTCACCCAGCCCTTTGTTCAAAATTCAAACTCTTTGTGTTCAGGCTGCTGCCCTGATTTTGGTAGTTGTTGATGCTGCTGTTTCTCAAAGTTGCGAGACCTCCCAAGTCTTGCGACTTTGAGAAACAAACTCTTTGGAAGTATCCCTGGAGATGCCCTAGAGAGGGCAGCAGAATGGACAGGGAATTTGAGGAGAGACTAGTGGGTCTTTTGGCTTTAATTATCTCCCCTTCCTGGGCTCCCTGAATGTGGCAGGCTGAATTCCAGGAGCCAGAAGCCCAACAAAACTAATCCTAATAGCGCATGTTTATATGGCTCTATTACGAAAAAAGCTTTTACACGCATTACTTCATGTAAAAGGCACTGCTAAAACAAGCATTTACTCCAGTGAGCTTTTGATACTCTCGAAGGTGGTGAGCTATATGATCTTGGGCAAGGTGCCCAAACTAGGACTCAGTTTTTCTCATCTGTAAAATGGGGGTCTTGGTATCAGACACGTAGGAGTGCTATAGGATTGAATGGACCAATATTGACTTAGCACTTGGTCTGTGGTGGTCAGTAAATGGTGTATCTTCATTCAAATGGTTTGTAGTTGCTGTCTGCCTCATACAGCAGAGCCGGAGGGTTTGTCTTCCGGGAAAACAAAGTCACCTCTAAAAATGCCTCCTACATAGTTGGCAACCAGAAAGTCTAGAGTGTGAAGTTACTCCCAGAGCTCATCACTGTGAACCCAGCCTGGGGCATGACAGCCGTGGAAATGGGTTCCTTCATAACAACATCATCACACACGGTGGTGACGGTCACACGGTGTCGAGAATGGAAGGAACACCACTGAACTGTATACAGTAAGCCGTTAAAATGGGAAGTGTTATGTTGTAGATATGTTACCACAATACAAATTTTAAAAAACGTTTCCAAAATAACGACAGCAACAAAACAGCAGAAAGGAAGTCGGCCTCCTGGGTTTCATGACCTTCACAAACCAGCTGTGAATTGGGGACATTTAGCTCTGAAGGGGAAGGCCGGCAGAGATGGAACAACCCCCGTTCGCCTCTCCATCATCAGGTCTCTCCCCAGCTGGCTCCTTCAACGTCCGAATGCCTAACTATTTTCAGGTCTTTGCATAAACCTGCTCTTTCTCTTCTCCCAGTCCTCACATATGCTGATCCCTTTACCCAGGCACCCGCTCCTGCCAGCCCTCCTCCCCTCCAGAGTTCTTGTTTATCCTTCTGGAACCAGTTCCCTTCCATGCCCCTTCACCCCATGATGCTTATCACATTATCCCATTGTCACTTGTGTCCCCACCGGACTGTAAGGGCAGGGACCACCTCTGGCCCGTTTGTTGTATGGCCTACCTAGCACAATGCCAGCACCTCCTCGGGAAATATTTGTTGAGTGGCGGTCCAGTGCCTCAGTCCTGCTTCTCATCCCCAAACTCCTCACCCTTTCAGAAATCAGGAATAACAGTACGGAGATTTTATTTTCCTGGCTAACCCTTTGCAGATGGAGGCAGCGGCTTTTTAACCCTTCTTGAAATGAGTCATTAATATATCGATTGTTTATTGAGCATCTCCTTAATTCATACAAGCCGTCTTCGTGGGAAAGCCTCAGCCTTATCCCATAGAGAGCGCACCTTTTGCCCAGGGGTTGGGACGTTGTGAACTGAGGGCTCTGAAGACCAACCTCTGAGACTTCCCCCTGCAAAGTGAGAGCAGATGAGTTTGCCCAGTTTCCCCAGCACAAGACCCTTTCTCATTGGAAACATTTCTCATCATTATAATAAAATACTTTTATCTGTGTAGAAGTTTAAAGTCTGTCTCTCTTATTTGAAGAAAAGATCTCTGAGGAGATAAGCGTTGTCTGTCTTGTTCTCTGCTCCATCCTCAGGCCCCAGGGGCTGGCTCATAAAATGTACTCAGCAGAAGGTCGAGTGAATGCTTGAACGCAAACTCTAGAAATGTGTCAGGATGATCAGCTAGACCCTAAAGTGCACCCCTCTGAAGAAGACACAAATATTCGTAAAAGCCCTCTTGAAGTGAAACAGGCATGGTGGTGTGCCTGGGGAGGGGTAGTGCTCTACAACTTTCTAGCTCCCAAGCCCAGGCTTGCCCCCCACTATTGCACACTGCCTCTACGGGTTCAACATATCTGCTGGGTAGAAATGGAATTCGGGAGCCAGCCGGGGAGCAGGCGACCAGCCACCTTGAGCTGCTGGGGCCGAGGGAAAAGCACCCCACTTCATGAGCGGGGGAGGGGAGGCCGCTATTTGCAAGTGACTGTGGCTTCCCCTGGGCGGGCCCAGGCTAATCACTCAGCCACTAACCTCGCCCAGCACGGTGGCCTGGGGGATGGGAGAGGAAGGGGCGGGGCAGGGACTGGTGGGCCTCCAAGTTGCAAACCCGCAGAACCTCTGGGGTGGGTGGTCTTCGCCTTCTGTTCCCAAGCTCTGGGCTCGATTCGTCAGCCTGAGTCTCTGCTCAGGCTACAGCACCGCAGCTATCAGTGTTCACGCTTCATGTCTGCACTGGGCACGGACCTTTCGGTACTGCTTTGGGAGTCCTCTGTTCACTTAGCCTAACTTAACCCGCTGCCAGATCTTAAGATCTTGGGAGGAGGGTGGGTGTGTGTTTTGTCGGCGCCATAGTCCAGTCCTTGGTATGGTAGGAGCACAGTGAGGAGTGATTGGCGGCATGGGCTCCTCAGTCTTGCCAGAGGCTCGACCTCAGCCTATGAGCTGTGTGACGGTGGGGAAGTGACTTGGCCTCTCTGAATCTCATTTTCCCCATCTGTACAATGGGAAAATGACAGCCAGATTGTTGGAAGGATGATATGAAGTAACAATCACACGCCCTGCTTCCCTTTTCTGCTTTCATTTTTTTTTTTTTAAAGATTTATTTACTTATTTATTTCTCCTCCCCCCCCACCCCACCCCGTTGTCTGTTCTCTGTGTCTATTTGCTGCATCTTGTTTCTTTGTTTGCTTCTGTTGTTGTCAGCGGCATGGGAATCTGTTTCTTTTTGTTGCGTCATCTTGTGTCAGCTCTCCGTGTGTGTGGCGCCATTCTTGGGCAGGCTGCACTTTTTTTCATGCTGGGCGGCTCTCCTTACGGGGCGCACTCCTCGTGCATGGGGCTCTCCTACACGGGGGACACCTCTGCATGGCAGGGCACTCCTTGCGCGCATCAGCACTGCTCATGGGCCAGCTGCACACGGGTCAAGGAGGCCCGGGGTTTGAACCGCGGACCTCCCATGTGGTAGACGGATGCCCTAACCAGTGGGCCAAATCCGCCGCCATCTACTTTCATTTTCTGTGTAGCACTGATCACCATCTATCATACTATATAATTTACTTATGTTATTTTATTTTCTCCTTCCTCTAGGATATCAAATCCACAGGACAAGAATTTCATTCTGTTTTGTTCACTCAATATCCCTGGCACCTAGAACAAAGTTTGGCACATGATAAGCACCTCAGTAAATATTTGTGGAATAAATGAATAGATGGATGTAAATTGATTGGTGCTTCATAGGTGCCCAACAAGGGTAGCTACTGTTAATTTAGCATTACGAGGAAGAACTCGGGCTCAAATCTAACTGGAAACAGTTTAGGGCAGGGAAAATTTTGCAACATCATAGGAAGTAGAGGATAGAGGTTCAGGCTGATAAATCTTGTCTGTACCACTTCCTGACTGTATGTCCTGGAGTACATGACTTCATGTCTCTGTGACTTGGTTTCCTTGTTTGTAAAATGGTACACAACAACACCTCCCTGGTAGAGTATGATGATAGAGTGTACACGTAAAGCACTTAGTAAAATACCTAGCACATAACTAGTGTTCAGTACGCATCAGCCACCATTACTCATGATAATATCCAGGATCCAGGGGACTTCTGAGTCTATTAAGCAGTTGCCAAGCACCTTAAATATGTCAGAGGCCAGTGAGCTTAATTAATGTCTGTTCACCTGAATCTGTGAGTGCCTCAAGGGAAATGACCCTGTGTATATCATCAGGGACCTTGGCCCCAGCAGAAGTTAATACTCAGAAATGCTGGAAAAATTACACACTTCACTCAAATATGAGTTAGAACACACAATAGCTGTTAGAATTAATAATATTAAGTGCCTACTACGTGTCAGGCACAAGATCCTGACTTTTGGAGAACTTATAACCTAGTAGGGGAGACAGACCTTGTTGCAATAGTTGTACCAGTTGATGTTACATTGCAACTAATAAATAGGTCACAAAGGAGAAAATATAATGGAGGGGGTTGCCCAGGTCAGGAGTTGGGGCAAAGCCAGGGAAAGCGGTACCTAGGAAGCTGCATTCATTTCCTCCTGCTGCCATAACAGATGACTAACAACGCAGATTTATCCTCTCAAGTTCTGGAGGCCAGAAACCCAAAATCAAGTTGTTGGCAGCGCCACACACCCCAAAGCTCCAGGGGAGAATCCTTCCTTTTCCTCACTTCCTGTGGCTCCTGGCAATCCTTGGGGCTCCTTGGCTTATAGCAGCACCACTCCAATCTCTCCTCTATCGTGAAATTTCCCTCCTCTCTCCTCTCGTGTGAAATTTCCCTCCTCTCATAAGGACACCGGCATATCAGCCTCATTTTAACTAATCACATCTTCAAAAAGATCCTATTTCCAAATAAGCGCCTATTCTTGGGACCGGGAGTTAGCACTTGAACATACCTTTTTGGGGGCCATAACTGCAACCCATAACAGCATCTTAAGAAGGTCCCTGAGGGAAAGAAAAGAGAAGAATTTATCTGCCAGTTCCTGGTTGAAGGTACACTCCTACTTCAGCTCACACATGGGTGAACACTCAGGAGTTCCCTCGGTGCTTCACGATGCCCCGGAGTGGAAGGAGAACTAGGTAAACGAAGGTCAGGCAAGAGGCTAAAGGGTTGTGCTTTTGTGAAGTCTTCAGAGCCCTTACATATTTGGTCACCATATCAAATGCTCAGTATGAAACAAATGGCCAAGAGAAGTCACCTAGATAGGGTGAAGCTGAGAGCATGCAAAGAGGCCCGTTACATGCACATTTGCTCGGCAGTGAAAACTCAATGGCCCACAGTTATATGCATCCAGGTGGATCTAATTTTTAAAAGTTCAACAAAAAAGCAAATTGCAGCAGTATGCATAGAGTATAGTATTCATACAATATCAAAAGCTGGCCAGGACACAGCAAACCCTGCAGTCCCAGGGACCTGTCTCTTGTTTCTACAGTGTTGGTTTTTTTGTGGTTTTTTTTGTTTTTTTCTTTCGTTCCTTTATATTTATTTATTTCATTTATTAGGTTGCTGGAGTTTTTTGGTTGTTTGTTTTGTCGACAGTGTTGGGATGGAACACACCATGGGGATAGCCCTCCACACACACCCTTTAGCCTTTGACCACCCTCCAACCTCCCCTCCAGTTGCCACCTCCAGGACCATCTTTTCCGCCTTCCCCTGCCTCTGGGACCTGCTAACACCCCGTGTCATATGGCTAGCTCCTCCTTGTCAACCAACCAAGAGCTCAGAATCATTTCACCAAAGTGAAGGCCTCTGATAACCGCCTGGTCAACCTGCATCTGCGGCCACCTATGCCCACGTCTGCCTGGGCTTCCACTTTGCCCACGACGATGTGTCCCTGATGGACGTGGGCCCCTTCTATGAGTTGATAAGGGAGAAGCAGGAGGGAGCAGAGCATTTCTTTTTTTCTGTTAAAGATTTATTTATCTTCCCCCACCCCCTCATTATTTGCACTTGCTATGTCTATTCATCTTCTTTGTTTCCTTTTGGAGGCACAGGGAACCAAACCTGGGACCTCCAATGTGGGACGGAAACACCTAATAGCTTAAGCCACCTCCATTCCCTGCTTTTTTGTGTGTCTCATTATGTTTTTCCTCTTGTATCTCTTGTTGCATCCTCTTGTTGCATCATCTTGTCGCATCAGGTTGCTGCACCTACCTGTCGCACCAGCACGCTGTGCTGCTCATCCTCTTTAGGAGGCAGCGGGAACCTCCACTCCCTGCTTTGTTGTGTGTCTCATTATGTTTTTCTTCTTGTGTCTCTTGTGTCATCGGGGGTTCCTATACATTTCCCTAGCATCTGGCTTCTGCCTTAGCCTCTCTCTCTGCCCAGGAGGGTTTGTTGTTTTTTTTTTTTCTGAGGTACCAGGGCTGGGAATTGGACCCAGGACCTTTTATGTGGGAAGCTGGCACTACTAAGCCACACTGGCCTCCCTGAGTTGGTTTTCTTGTTGGTTTGCTCTTTGTTTTTAAGGAGATACCGGGAACCGAACCCAGCAGGTGCTCAACCACTTGAGCTACACCTACTCCCAAGGAAGCATCTTCTTAACCAACCACTTTACAGTCATTTAACAAGCTGTGATCCAAAAATAATGGATAAAACTTTTTGCACTAAAAAAAAATTAAAAAGTCCAGGCTATGTACCTATCTACCTGCCTATCTATCTAATAACATTATAAAGAGAAGCAGTGGGGGAAGCAGACATAGCTCAAGTGATAGGGCTTCTGCCCACCATATGGGAGGATCTGGGCTCAATCCCTGGGGCCTCCTGGTGAAAAAGAAGAGGAGAAAGCATGTCTGTGTGGCAAGCCACTGCCCACATGAGTGCCCACATGGTGAGCCAGTGCCCCGTGCAAGTGAGTCACGCAGCAGGATGATGATGATGCATCAAAAAAGAGACAAAAGGGGTGAAGTGGACTTGGCTCAGTGGTTAGGGCATCCGCCTACCACATGGGAGGTCCGCGGTTCAAACCCCGGGCCTCCTTGACCCGTGTGGAGTTGGCCCATGCGCAGCGCTGATGCGCGCAGGGTGTGCCCTGCCACGCAGGGGTGTCCCTGCGTAGGGGAGCCCCACGTGCAAGGAGTGCGCCCTGTAAGGAAAGCCACCCAGAGCGAAAGAAAGTGCACTCTGCCCAGGAATGGCGCCACACACACAGAGAGCTGACAATAAGACGACGCAACAAAAAGAAACACAGATTCCTGTGCCGCTGACAACAACAGAAGCGGACAAAGAAGAACATGCAGCAAATAGACACAGAGAACAGACAACTGGGGCGGGGGGAGGGGAGAGAAATAAATAAAAAATCTTTAAAAAGAAAGAGAGAGAGAGAGAGACAAAGAGGAGTCAAGGTCAAGTGCAGCAGAGACCAGAAACTGAGGTGGTGCAATTGACAGGGAACCTTTCTCCACATTGGAGGTTCCCAGGATCGAATCCCAGTGAATCCTAGAGGAGAGAAAATGAGAAGAGAAGACAACACAGACAGCAAAAATAGCAGGGTGGAAGTAGGGGAAGGCGGGGGATAAATAAATAAATCTTTTTTTTTTTTTTTAAGAAAAAGCAATGGGACAATAAACACAAAATCAAAACTGCAGTTAGTGATTACTTCTGGGGGGTGAGGAAAAGAAGGTTGGGCTTGAACCCTAGATAATTTCAAAGACACAGATACTGTTGATATTTTATTTCTTAAGTTTACGATGGTAATAATCATTTTTAACCCACAAACATGTTTCATGTACTATTTTTGTGGATGAAATATTTCCAATGTTTTAAGTTTAGAAGTGTATAATATTCCTATTTTTATATTTATCCAAAATGACACAATCTTTATTACTTTGCTTGACTGTATGTAATCCTAAAAGTAATTTAATGACTTAGTTTTTCTGACAAACTCTGTATTAGCCATTTCATACCAAAATAATTGGTACATTATTAAAGTTATTTTGTAAATGTTCTAAACTGACTGATGATTGAATATGAGGCCACAATAAAAAATAATGAGTATCATTTTCTTTATTAAAAAAGAATGAAAATAAAGGGTCAGATCATGCAAGGCTTTGTGCTATAGCAAGGACATGAGTCTTTAATGATTTCTATGTGTTGTTTGAATTTTTGCAACAGGAATAGATTATAATTTTAAAAATTAATTTGTCATTCTAAAAGTCCATCCAAAGGGTTATAGGTATGCCATTGAGGGAGAATGAAACGCTTCATTTTATAGCCAGGGAACTCGGGCCAAATGGAGGCGGGCAGCTTGCCAGAGGCCCCAGTACTCAGTGCCAGCAAAACCAACAGTAGAACCAAGATGCTACCTTCTTGATTGACGCAGGAATGAACAAACAAGGGCTGATGGGGGAAAGGGACAGCAATGGAACAACAGGTATTGATGGAATACATGCCACAGGCAAGGTCTGCCGTGAGTGTCAAGGAGACACCGAGGAAGGTGAGCAGGGGGTGGGTGTGGCCTCACCTTCAAAGAGCTGGTTCCCAGGTGAGAAGATAAGACTGGGAAAGGTACCTCCCAGTAGGAGGTGATAAGGGGACCCTCTGTACTCTGTACACACCCACCTTATAGCCTTATCTCTGCCTGGTCGGGTTACTGATTTACAGGCCTTTTTAGCAGGAAGACTTAGGGCTCCTTGAGGACATTCATTCAGTCATTTATTGAACTACTGTATACCAGGCACTGATCTGGGACAGCTGGTACACAGTAGATGCTTGATCAAGGAACACTGCACTGGATGAAAAGCTCAGAGCCTACCGTTGAGTGGGTATTCAATAATTGCTCCTTGAGGAATAAACTGAATGAATAAATAACTTGTGCCAGGCCTGCCAATAACTGGTATTCAATAACTTTTGAATTGAATGAAGGAAGCGCTAGAGTTAGCCATGGCACACAGTAGGAACTCATTAAATGTTGTAGGAACCTGTCTTCCTGACCCTACCTGGACATGTAACCCCAGAGACCAGACTGGCAGTCCAGACCATCCTCATTTATTCAACAAACATTTATCAAGTGTCTGTTGTGTACGAGTCACCAAGGCTATAGCAATGAACAGGGCAAGGAAGGGTTTTTCTCTCTCTCCTTTGCTTACATTTTAGTGGCAAGAGAGAGAGAAATAAAAAACAGGTAATGATAAGGGCTATGTTAACACTAAGTAAACCTGATGGTGTGAAAGAGACTGGACAGGGTGGTGGGTGGGATGAGGAAATATGGGAAAGGCAAGAAGCCGCCAGCCATGTGATCTGGGGGGAGAGGCCCTGAGGCAGGAATGGTTTTGACCTTGGAAAGAAGAGGGAGAAAGAGGACAGAAGAGCCTGATAGGCAGGGCCAGATCAGAGACGGTCCTGGGTAAGGAACTTGAATTCTCTCCTAACTTGGATGCAACCTTGGGGTTGACTGAATAATGCTCCCCAAAGGTGTCCATGTCCTAAATCTGCAGCCTGTGAATATGTTAACTTATATGTAGCAAAAGGAATTTTACAGATGTGATTAAATCAAGGATCTTGAAATGGGGAGATAATTATCAGGGCGGGCCCAAGGTAATCACAAGGTTCTTCGGGGGAGGAAACCAGATCTGATATGGTTGACTTTTTAGAAGGCTTTTCTGGTTACAGTGTGGAGAGTGGCTTTTAGGAGGTGCAGGAGAAGAAAGAGACCACCGTACAAGTTACTGCAGACGTCTGGGCAAGTGATGATGGCGACCCCACGTACAATGGAAGCCATGAGGGTGGAAAGAAGAGGCAGCTTTTAAGAAAATGTTAAGGGACTTCTGAATGGATTGGATGTGGTGGGGGGCAGAAAGCAAGGACTCAGGGTGATCAGCACCCCAATTTCTCCACCTTCCCTAGGCCTTGCTAGAACCACATTGTACTTGACCAGCAGTTGCAGGGATGCTGGCGTTTTTATATGATTACACCGCGACAGTTCTCAGAGAAATAAATGCCCTCAGTGTAGAAGGTTTTTACGAGCCAGGGCAGGGGATGAAAGGCGGTCAGGCGGAAGAGAAATCCCAGGGTCAGGAGATAGCTGCGCCTGGACACTTTTCATCTAAACCTGAAAACATTTTTAGTTCTCACTCCCTGAAACCGGGTGTCACTTTAAATACGTGTTTGGCAACATCACTGTTCTATTTTCCTTTTTAATTACACAAAGAGATCCTGGAAACAGCCCAACCCCTGGGGTGGGGGAGGCAAGGGAAATTTGACTGCCGTTGGAGGCAGAGCCACCAATTAAAAATCAAGTGGACTTGCCATCCTTTTGAGGGAGCACGGAGTACAAATTTCCAACTCCCCTGAACTCGGTATGGTCAGCCCTGACTCAGGATTTCTAAAAGGAGACTGCGAGAGTAGCCTGCTTAGAATGGAGAGAGGACAGGTGGCCAAGTCTCAAAGATAAAAATATCACCAGTACTAGCCCTGCTGTACCTGCAGTTGGTCCCTAGACCTCTGTCCTCTTCCCTCCTTTCAGCCTCCAGGGCAGAAAACAACTGAGGAGATAGCTCATTCTCCTTTACACCGCACTGCAGCTAAGGAGATAGCTCGTGCACATTTACAAGGCACTCCCTACTATAAGAATTTATAAGAATTCTCTTTTAATAGGCTCAGTCATCCCAAGAGCAGAGATTACCACTATCCCATTTTCTGGATGGGAGACTCAAGAGGTTCAGAATGGCCCTCTCTGCCCACTGTGGTCCACTCCTTGCCCACTCTCTGCTTTGCTCTGAAGCATAAACCCTGGTGGCTGCCCAATCAGTGGAAGTCGGGGGCAGGGGCAGGGAGAAGCCGGCCTGTTTCTCCCTCGCTCCCGCCAGCAGCAGCTGTGTCTTTGGGGTTCCACCTCCCATCCGAGTACCAGAAACGCCACATCTTCCCTCCAAGCCCCGGATCTGACTTCACCCCTAGTTCTTTCATTACCAATGAAACAATTCTCCATATAAATTCCCCTCTTCTAGTAGCTGCTTTTCCTGGTTGCCTTCTCACCGATAGACTTACTGCCTTTGGTAAATCCTCACAGATTAGTCAATTCATTAGGTTTGGAACAAGGCAACTCTTTATTTTTTGAGCACAGCACATCCCACAAGGTGGGGGGAAAAAGCAATAATAATTTATTGAGCGTTGTACTGATTGCTGGAGAAATGGTCTGTCGTGGATCACTCATAATAGTCCCATTACTTTTCCCATTTGACAGATGGGGTTCAGAGAGGTTGGGTTGCTTGCCCTGAGGCACAGTCAGAAGGTGGCAGTGCTGGAATTCAGCCCGAGGTGTGCTGAGCTCTGAGGCCTGTACCCTTCTCTAATCTCCAATCTCCACTGACATCCTCCACGTACTTGTGGCCCCCTGACAACTCCCTTAGACTTCCTGGCCAGCTCTAGACTCCACCCCACCCTGGGTCCTGCCTGATCTCAGGTCTCCAGTGGGCCTCGTCAGTCCTGTTTTTTAATGGAGGATGCTACTGGTTAGTCCTGCTGATACAGAGATGCCCCAGAGACACGTACACATTGATGACACAGATTCCAAAATTTTCTTCCAAAACGTATATAGACATGTAAAGGACCCAGGATAATCCAAACAAGTTTTTTTTAATCTTTTTAAATTTTTAATTAAAAATAAACACCTTGTGTCGAGGGCCGGCTTTCAATAGATCACAGCAAGAGAGCTGCTCTGCTACGTATGAAACTCCAATCCAGGTCATCTGAGAGGTTTAGCACCAGATCCCCCATGGACATGCAGTGCGTGACAGGCGAGGGGGCAGCCCCCTTTCCGGCCACGCCCTGTTTCCCGGGACGAGGGGCATTTCAAACAATTTTGTAAAAGGACAGGCTGAGGGATTTATTCTACTTGAACTTCCAGCCTTATAATAAAGCTAGAGTATCAAGACAGTGTTTAGGGAAGCAGTTGTGGCTCAACTGATAGAGCAGCCGCCTACCATATATGAGGTCCATGGTTGGGTACCCAGGGCCTCCTGACCGATGTGGTGAGCTGGCCCAAGCGCAGTGCTGCCACTTGCAAGGAGTGCTGTGCCACGCAGGGGTGTCCCCCACATAAGGGTGCCCCACGCGCAAGGAGTGTGCCCTGCAAGGAGAGGCGCTCCGCTCCAAAAAAGCACAGCCTGCCCAGGAGTGGTGCCGCACACACGGAAAGCTGATGCAGAAAATGACGCAACAAAAAAAGCGACACAGTTTCCTGGTGCTGCATTACAAGAATGTAAGCGGACACAGAAGAACACAGAGAATGGACACAGAGGAGACAACAGGGGTGGCGAGAAAAATAAATAAAATAAATCTTTAAAAAAAAAAAGACAGTGCTTATTGGCATGAGACCACTAGATCAATGGAACAGAATAGAGTTCAGATATGACCTTCATTATAGCCACCCGATTTTTGACAAAAATGTCAATGCAGTTCAATGAGGAAAATTTACTTCATGCTACTCTCAAAAATTAGCTTGAGTGGGGATGTGGCTCAGTGGTTGAGTGCCGGCTTCCCGCATATGAGGTCTTGGGTTAAATCCCCAGCCCCGGTAACCTAAAAAAAAAAAAGAAAATTAGCTTGAGATGTATCACAGATTGGGAAGCAGACATGGCTCAATTGACAGAGCGTCTGTCTACCATATGGAGGGCCCAGGGTTCGATCCCCAGGGCCTCCTGACCTGTGTGGTAAGCTGGCTCATGCCCAGTGCTGCCACCTGCAAGGAGTGCCGAGACACAAAGGGGTGTGCCCATAAGGAGAGCCGCCTCGCGTGAAAAAAGCGCAGCCCTCCCAGGAGTGGCACCGTACATACAGCAGAGCTGATGCAGCAAGATGACGCAACAAAAAGAGATGCAGTTCCCAGTGCCACCCGATAACGCAAGCAGATGCAGAAGAACACACAGCTAATGGACACAGAGAGAAGACAATGGGGGGGGGAAGGGGAGAGAAATAAATTAAATAAAATCTTTTAAAAATTAAAAAAAAAAGAGAAGCAAAAACTATAAAGCTTTTTAAAGAAAGACATAGATGAATTTCTTCATGACCTCGAGGTTGGCAAAGATTTCTTAGCCAGGACATAAACACACTAACCATAAAAGGCATGAGCACATACCAGAAGGGGAGAGTGAGCCCTACATGCCCATGAATTGGGGAGCAGGGATGCAAAGCGGGCAGTCCCCTCCCCGTGGGTGATTGCGGAGACCTAGGCCCGGATAATCATTTTGGGATTAACACCAGAGTCTAGTGTCCAAACCCCAATTCTGATTTTTGCAACCAGTCCCTTGACAGTCTCTTAACTGTTTCCTTTATCCCAACTCTTCAACTGTGAAAATCCTCTGGATTGCTGCCTTCCAGGTGCCTGGTGGAATTGACACCGGCAGCAAAGGAATTTCACACATTGTGTGTGACACACGGAGGGAATCACAGGAAGACAGGTACCAACTTCATCGAGGGGAAGCTTCTAGACTGTTAGAAACAAGGGAGAGGGAAGTACATGGCTGCTGGAAGGAATGAACTTCCCATCACCAGAGGTATACAAGCTCTGTCCTGCAAAGACCTGAGCTCAACACAGAGGGGCTATTTTTAGTAGTAGTAGTAATTTTGGGGGTCCAAGTTTTAGAGTAATCGGAGGGGAGGCAAAAATGGGAAAAGCAATAAACAGGCAGGTGATGATGGGCTGGGACAAAGTGCTCCCTTTTAGAACTGAAAATGGGATTTCCCTGAGGCTTCTTTGTTGGGTGGGGAGGGGCAAAGTGGTTCCACTTCTGCTGGGCATCAGATCTACCCCTTCCAAGGATCTGTTTATGGGCGTGATTTGGTGTCCAAGTTCAGGGTTCCTAAATAGGTATTTGTAATTTGTAATATTTCCATTTTACCTAAAAACAGCCAGGCCCAGAGAGGTTAAGTAATTTGCCCAAGGCCACACTGAAACTGACTGTAAGGGAACATCCAACCCAGCTTTTAGGATTATAATTTTAAAAGACTTAAAATCATCTCGGAGTGGGGAGTGGCGTATATGGGAACCTCTTCTGTTTTTAAATGTAGGTTTTGTGTCATCTATTTAAAAGATAATTTAAAAATAAAATAAAATCACCCAGCTCAAATTTACTGGAAGAACTTACTAAAACCGTAATTTGCATGTTACGGGAGAGTCTGATGCAGAGGGTGGGATCACCCCCCCACCCCACCCCCACGATTAATACTTTCTTTTTTCCACCCCATGTGATGGAGGTTGCTGCCTCGCAGGGCAGCTCAGGCCTTCTTGGGTCAGCCCTGGGCCACGGTCTGTTTAACTAGTCCTTTTTCCCATTGGTCCCTACACCATCTGGCGCTAAAGGCGACTGGAAAATTCTGATTGGCCTTTTCAGGAATAACCCCCCAAAGGGCTGAGGCACACCTCCCGGCCACTAGGGGGAGGAAAGCGTGGTCCTTGGCGGCCTTGGGGGCAAAGGGAGTCCCAATCCGGATTCTCACCTTCCCCCTCTCCGCCCCCCGCTTGCTTCGGGTCCCTTGGCAAAGGGCGCTCACCCGGGCCTCAGTTTCTCCATTGGGGATGGGGGTTGGTGCGTGTCACGGTCCCAGCTGGCTCTCCCCAGGGCAGAGGACAGCTTACTACCCGCGGGCCCCGCAGCGCTCGAGGACCCCGGGGCGGGGGAGGGGAACGACGACGGCCCAGACCCAGCCACCCCCACGGCGGATTGCGGTTTTCGCTTTTCGGCTCTGCGCACAGGGTGGGATTCAAACCCCAGGGGATCGGAAGGCGAGGAGAGGGGCGCGAGGAGGTGGAGGAGGGAAGCGTGGTCCCCTCCCCACTCCGAAGGCCCCTTCGCAGCCGCTGCTGCAGGTGTTCTTCCCGGATCTGCAAATCTCCCGTCCCAGCGTCCAGCCCTGTCCCCTGGAGCCCCGCGGCCTGGGTCCACCCCCGCACGTCGAGCTTGCACCCGGTTCCAAAGCCCGGCCGTTCTCGGGCCCCGAAGACGTTCCCTTACTTCAGCCGCTGGACGTGTTCGTGGAGAGTCCCCGGCTGTGCCAGGCCTGGGGAGACAGCAGTGACAGAGGAAGACACGAGCTCTGCTCTCGGGACGCTCACCTGCCGCTGGAAGGACAGACAGTCCAAAATCAACTGGACGGTTTCAGATACCGTGGTGGGCAGGAAACTAAAGTCCAGGGAGGTGACAGAAAGTGCCACGGGGCCACTTTGGATAAAGAAGGCCGCCTTTAGGAGGCGACATTTGCGCTGAGACGCAGATGGCCAGTGTAAGGAACAGGAAGTGCAAAGGCCACCTCAAAGAAGCATGCCCAGTGGGGTGAAATTTCAAAATTCCGAGCTCCAACTCTTCATAAAAACACTTAGAAAGGCCTCTGGGGGAATCCCGGAGGTCGTTCGGGGGAAGGGAAGCCTTAGTTGCTCCTGGATGGTGAGTGGATGGAGGGGCGCTCTCTAGTGGTGACAGGACTTAAATTCCACATCACTAGTGGGGAATGCCACACGTTTGCCACTAGACTATGGGCTCATTATGTTAAGCGTCACTCATGCCTGTCTCTCCCACATTTATTCACTCAACAAACATTTACTGAGCGCCGAGTATGGAGTGGGCGCCTGTAGCCCCGCTGGGACCACAGTGAGGTGTTGCTGGGAACCGGACGTCCTCCACCCCCACGCCACCTCTGCTTCCCACTCCTCCGCAGCTAACCTGGGCTTCTAGGCCCCAACAGTCAGCTGCGGCTGTTTCAGCTATTTGCATTTTTTGTCCCCCCCCCTCCCCAAAGTTCCTCTCACGCGCTTTGTAGAGCTGGCTTTCCTCTCATTTCGTCTCAGCTCCAATGTCACCTGCTCAGAAAGGTGTGAACTTACTGGTTTATAGCCTCTTCTCACCACTAAACTACGAGCTCCAAGAAGGTTCCCTTTTTCCTGGACTGCCTGGGCTTAACACTTAAATAGGTACTCAGTAAGCGTTTGCTGAATGAGTTTGTGGATTCAGTCATTCAAAAAATACTTATCGGGTGTCTGCCCAATGCGTCACTCACTCTGGGGATTTGTACTGGGAAGAGGAAAGTGAACAGTCAGATCAAAACCTCCCGCCTTACAAAACGTAACCCTGCCCCGAGCAGTCTAAAATTAAAATCGTATCCCTCGAGCTCGCGTCCCCTTTAGCCTGCTTTATCTTGTCGATACATCTTCAAAACTATTACACAATTTATATATATAGAATATATTAAATAATGTACTCTTTTAAGAGCGTCCAGCCTCCACTAGAATGAAAGCTCGGCGAGGTAAGGGGATTTTGTCCATTTTATTCACCACTCTACCCTCAGCGCCTAGAAGCGAGTTGGCACCCAGTAGGTGCTCAATAAACCCTAGCTGATCTCTCGATTTCAGCCGGCTCTTTTTCCTGCAGACCTTGGGCCACCTTGTTCCAAGCGGAAAATGGGCTTCAGAAGGCTCCCAGAGGTGACCTCAAACGGCCCGACCCAGGAGACCGAGTTCCGGGAGCAGGGCCATCCGAGCAGCTGTGACACGCGAAGTGCCGGGAGCCCGCGGCCGGCGGACGCCGGGCGCTTCCAGGAAGAAGGCGGCGGAGGGCGGCGCCGCGCCCGGGGCTGTGGGCGGTGCTAGCCTAGGAGACGCCTCACGTGACGCGCGCCGGCCCCGCCCACTCCCCTCGTGGGCCGGCCGTCCTCGTGGGCGGGCACATGCAAATCGGCCCGGGGCGGCGGCCAATCGCGCCGCGCGCCGAGGGTCCCGGGCCCGGGGCTCGGGGCCGCAGGCTGGCGCGCAGGCTCGCGCCGCGGCCGCCTGGGGCTTTGGCGAGCGGCGCCGCGAGCCTGCGAGCTGAGGCGGCGGCGGCGGCGGCTTCCTCCGCCTCTTCCTCGTTCTGTGAGGCGGGCCGGGGCGAGGCCGGGCCCGCGCGGGGGGCCGGCGGCGGCCGCAGGGGCCGGCGGACGTGCGGCCGGCCCGCGCCTCTGCAGCGTGCTCCATGCATCCGGAGCCCGCCCCGCCCCCGAGCAGCAGCAGCCCCGAGCTCGCGCTCAGCGGCGGCAGCACCTCCAGCGGCAGCCGCCGGAGCCGCCGCCGCAGCGGGGACGGGGAGCCCCCCGGGGCCTCGCCGCCTGCGCCCGCCCTCCCCTACCCCGACTGGATCGGCCAGAGTTACTCCGAGGTGATGAGCCTCAACGAGCACTCGATGCAGGCGCTGTCCTGGCGCAAGCTCTACTTGAGCCGCGCCAAGCTCAAAGCCTCCAGCCGGACCTCGGCTCTGCTCTCCGGCTTCGCCATGGTGAGCTCGCGCCGCCCCGCCCCCATCCCCGACGGGGCCTCCCCTCCGGGCGGGCAGGGGGTGAGGGCAAGAGCGGGCGGCTGGAGGCGGCCTTGGGCGCTGGAGAGGGGCCACACGTGCCGGACCTGAGCGGGCGACTAGTGACACCCGATGTCTGCGATCGGGCGGGGGTAAGCCGGAGAGATGGCCCAGGTGGGGGCGGACTCAGGTGCCTGCAGGTGGGCAAGCCTGAGACAGCCAGGGGGGAGGAACACAGCAGGAGCCAGGGACCCCCAAAGCGAGAGCTGGAAGAAGAGGGCCCCAGGTGCTTTCAGGAAGAGAACGCCCCCGAGGGTCTGATCCATTTGAGGACCAGTGTCGGGAGGTGGGGGTGAGGAGAGCGGCAGAGCTGTCGCCCTGGGGCCCCACGCCTGAGGCCTTGTTTAATCAGCGAGCCCCCTGTTCCACAAGCCTGGGGTTTGACAGCCACTCCCCACCCTCAGTTTCTTCTCAAGAAAGTTCCACTGAGTCACTGCGTGGGGAGGAGGAGGGGTGGGATGGGTTGCTGCTGAACGGGCCCTTTCTTGATTTCGGGGCAGGCACATTGTGCTCCCCCGTCAGCCCCAGGTCTCAGCGTGCAGGCGAGTGAGGCCTGCAGGGCGGGCTGGAGAAGTTTCCCTGTGGAAACTTCAGGCCTGTCTCCGGGTCTGGGCTCTGCAGGACGAGTCGGCAGCAGCACTTTGGGTAACATCAGCCTGCCTGAGTGGGGTCTCTCCACCCACCCCCTGTGCTCCTGGGTCTCTCTGGCCCAGACCACTCCCTGCAACCGCACCCCCTTGGCCGTGAGGGAGGGAGTGGCGGCACCATTTGTGTTTTCTTGGGAAGGGAGTGTGCCGGCATCGCTCCTGTGTTCTCCAAACAAGTGGGCTTTTGTAGTGGGTTTTGGAACTTTCTAGAATCCCTGAGAGGGCTCAGAGCACGCTGGGCCCCATTGGAAAGGCCAGGGAGATCCAGGAGCGTGCCTGATGGCTCTCCCAGCTCTGCCACGCGCTGCCTTTGTGACCTTGGGCAAACCACTCTACGTCTCTGGGCGGTTTCTGAAATGAGGGCTGCTACTCTAAAGTTTCTCTGACTTTGAGAATTAAGTTGAGGGAGCCGGTGAGAGAATCCGAATCTCCCCAGGCGGGTGTGTATAAGGGAGTGGTATTCTCTAGGTCAACATGACGGAATTCTCTTTTCTTAGTCCTAAACCCTAAGAAACCACAGTTTCTATGTGCCTGAAGAATCACTAAGAAGAGCTGAGACTTCCTGAGCACTCACTCCGTGCTGGGCAGTGTATGGGCTTCCTAATTCCCCTACTAGCTCCTCGGCCACCCTTTGAGATGATTTTTGTGAAGGATCTTTTCCAAGGACACACAACAGAATTTGAACCCAGGTCAGCTGGCGTCCAGAACAACATTGCTGACCCACTCGTGCCATATTTCGTGGTTTCTTGAGCACTGATAGATGTCCAGCCAGGGACATATTGTGACCAGGCCGAGGGCATGAGAAACAGCAAAAGTTGCTTTTAGCAGGGGGAAAAAAAAGTTTTGCAACTTTGGGGATCGGGGTGGGAGGTGGGAGAAGCTGACACCAGTACCGGTGAGCTCCTCACTACAGGAGTTTAAAATGGTGCGTGGACTTCCCCACTTTCTTGGAGTTGCAGTTTAACCTGCCCCAGGCCCCTTCAGGAGAGTGCAGATCGAATGAGTGACATTTCCTGTCTTCTGAAGTCCTCTCTTCAAGTCTCGTAGTCAAGTGTTGACTCTTCTTCCTCTTGCTAAAAACAGCGTGGGGAAGTCATGGGGTAGGGGCGGCTCACCCAGACTGCCTCTTGGGGGCCTTTGCTTTCCCCAGCCCGAGTGGAGAATACCTCCTGGCTCTGCTGGTGGAGGCCAGAGTTCTATAGGCGAGGGAGGGCTGAACCCCATGGCAGCCTCCAGTCTGGGGGAGCCTTTGGAAGAAGGTAACTGCGTTGGCTTGAGGCTGGAGCTCCAGGAGGAGAGATGGGATCGGGGACCAGCAGTGCCGATCTGATTGCACCCCACCCCCACTGCTGACACCCAGCCTTGTGAGCGGGCCAGCAGGAGGAGAGGGTATGCTGGCAGCTACGCCATGGTAACAAGGGTGAACGAGTTTCCTGGATTACAATTCCTTGGTCAATGAGTCAGCACAACCTACTTCCTGCCCCCAGAGGGCTTCCTTCCTAGAGACCTGGAAAACAAGAGGGACTGGCATGAACTTTGAGCTCCAGGGGTAGGATGGAGGCCAAGCTCAACTGCTTACCAGGTGAGGTTGAGGGATGGTCCCCAAGGAGCCTGGGAGGAATTGAGAGACCCCCACCCCCACCCTGTATGTGGAAGGGCCTAGCCAGGGTTCTGTGTAGTGTTGGGTATAAGGTGTGTGGCCTTAGGCAAGTGGCTTACCTCTTTGAGGCCAGTTTTCTCATCTACCAAGAGGGGCAAAGATCCTGCTCTCCCGTGGACTTGAATGAAGGCCCAGCCCGTGGCTGGATTAAGCCCATGAAGGGTTGAGGAATTCTCAGGATCTGATGATGTGCTCCTTGGCTACACCCTCTCTGATGTGCCAGCAAGATTCTCACTCTCGACAGCATGCCCGGAAACAACAGGCCTTGGCTGGGCTCAGCCTCCCAGTCCAACATAATATCCAAAACAAGGGCCCCTGGATGGAGCATATGAGCAGCATCCTACAGGGGACCCTTGAGCCCAGGGTACCCTTGTAGGCTGTGGTTCAGTCGGCTGTGCCTTGGTTTACCTCTGTACAAGAGGCAGCTAGCTTCAGCCCCACCTCTTCAGGGCTGTGGCCTGCTGGGAAGGGAAGCTCTGTAACGTAAACCTAAGCAGAAGATAATTGGGAAGGTCAGCCTACTGCTGTAAACAAAATGCTTTCCACGACCTGGGATCAATTATTTTTGGATTATCTGCCTCCTCAAGTTCTTTGCCCTTTTTGTTCCCAGGTCCCAGAACGGGTTCAGAAATTGCTTGGTGTTTCTGTGAAAATGAGTTAGGGCTCAAATCAAAAGACATTATTGAGCCTCTGAGATGTGTTCAGAGGTTGGGGGCATGGAGTTGAACAAGAAATTACTATTACTCCTGATTGTAGTCATCATAGCTGGTGTTGATTGAGCTCTTGCAATTCGGGCTGGACACTGCCAAATTGCACACGTACATGTCTTGTGGTTTTCCTACCTACCTGGTGAGGGTCGGTGCAGTGTCCTAGATGAATGGCTTGCCTGTGAGTTAGTATCTGCAAAGTACTGAGGATACACCTGGTCCAAGGTAAGTGCTGTAAAGGGTTAGCTGATTTAGAAGAATGTGATTCCAGTGAAGTCTTGAGGATGGATTGAGCTCTGACTAAAGTGTTAGGGCTTTGGGGGAGAGCCTCCTGGTCAGAGGAGATGACATGAACAAATTTACAGAGATGAGAAACGACAGGGTCTTGGGGAAAGGCATGTGAACCAGTGTAGCTTGAGTCAGTGGTATGCAGGGCGTACATAGCACAGACAGACGCACAGGCAAGATGGCGGGAGACCTCGAAGGGCTGTTTAGGGAGTTTGAAATCTTGTATTGAAGCTCTCAAAGGTTTGGAGCAGAGGAGTTCCATGATCAGTTCAGTGATGATGGTAGTTACTATTTATTGAACATGTTATGGCAAGCAAGAGTCTGGGCCCTTTTTATTCATTTTTATTTAGTCCTCACAACAGCTCTTGGAGGTACCAGCTAGTAGAAAGCAAGCCATGGTCCGTGTAACCTGCAGTCCACCCTCTTTTTCCCCTCAACCACTGACCACCCCCTTAGTTGTTGATAATTGGGCGTCGACGTCTTTGAGATGCTGGATTTGCATGCTGGGCTATGTATAAATGGAATTTTGCCAAGTATCCCAGAGGGGAAGAAGCTCCCTGCCCAGGAGAAAAGCCTTTTGTGAAACTTTACAAGTACCCGTGGTGTATTTCTGGAAGTTTCAACTGGGAGCAGTGTGAAGCGCCTGCTGGCTGCTGGATCCTGGGCTAGTGAAAAACTCCACACAGGATTTCCTGGGCTGATCAGTATGGTATTGGCAGGGACAGGAAGAGGATTCCCTTGGAGAAATAAGGCTAAGAGAGGCTGCGCTAAAAGTCCACAGATCTCTCTGGTGGGACGTCACGGAGGCCTTTAATATGCTACCCGGAAGGGACATCTCAAACTGATGTGCCATAGCATGTTTTCTTCAGAGGAAAATCTCACGGGACTATTCTTTGGCAGTGCCCTCTTTAGGGTGCATTGGTCTGGAACAGGGGTTGGTAGACTTTTCCTGTAAAGGGCCACACAGTAAATAATTTCTAGCTTTATGGGCCACACGGTCTCAGTAGAAAGTACTCACCTCTGTCATTGTAGCTGGAAAGCCAGCCACATACCTATGTAAATGAACCGCCATGGTTGTGTGCCAATAAAACTTTATTTACAAAAACCACAGTCTGCGGGCCATAGTTTCCAAAGCCCGGTCTAAGCTGTGATCTCCAACCTTGCTTCTAATACAATCTTCCATGCTCAGTGGCTCACCGAGACTCCTTCCCCATATATGTCTTGGATGCTGTGGCCTGAACCATCCCAAAAGTCGGGTCGGCTGTCTTCATGTATTTCTTCAATAGCCTTTTTCCTGAGGCCTCTGAGGGGCCAGGCACAAGGCTAGATGCTGGAGAGATAAAGCAGAGGAAACATGACCTATTATATCATCACACCCCGCTTGATAAGTGCGGTGATGGCAAGCGTTGATTGAAAGACACTTGTGACAGTCTGAAAATAATTATTTGCTTAAGCGCTTAGTGTCTGCACACACCTCTCCTCGGGGCAGGGATTTTGCTGCCTTATTCCCTCCCTTATCTCCAGCAACGAGAAAACTACTAGGTATCTAGTAAGTTCTCAATAAATATTTTCCACAAATGGACAGAGGCCCCTGTCCTAACCTGGGAGGCCAGGGAACAGGGATGACTTGGAAAACAAAAACTCGAGAAGTGGACCTGGCCAAGTGAAGATAGTCTAGGCCTGGTCTTTTTTTCCCTCTGTCTTCAGGTTGCAGCTAATTAGTGGCCTTGATGTAAATTTAGTGAGCTGCAACCAGCGTTTTTGTTTTTTTTTTCTTCCCAATGAAATAAGAGTGGAATAGCAAGTCGCAGCATGCATCACATGTTAGAAGAATAGGAGATACTGTGTGCTTCGAGGGTAAGTCTCGTCTGGTAAAACGTTTGTTTCTGTTAGGGATGCGTTTGTTTCTCTTTATAGACACCTTTGACATACCGGGGCCTCAAGTGGTCTAAGTCGGTGAACCATGGGTCTAGGCCCCAGTCGGCTCTTAATAACTGGTTTGCATTTGAGGTGGGGCTGCAGGCTCAGACAGCTCTAGGTGGCCTGGGTGACTGCGGCCACCCACCCCTTAGAAGGGGGAACAAGAGAAGGCCTGGACTTGGAGAAGGAAAGCCGTGATTCCCAGCTGCAGGCAGCAGGGTCCCGGTGGAACGCAGCAGGCATGAGGTGAGGTAGGCGGCCCTTGGGCAGGGTGGGCGAATGCCTGCCAGGCGCAGCCGGGCCCCAGCCTTAGAAGGGTCTGTGGTCCTTTTCTTCAGCTCCTGTGTGAGGTTTGGCATCCCCAGCGTCCCCTCTGGGGGTCCGTGGACCAGTCTGAGATGTGGATGGCACTCTCACCCTTCCTGTCCCTTAAGGACCCCTGCGGCCAGGTTCAAGAGGCCCCGGCCGGCTGGGAGCTGTTTATTTTGGGTTGCCGGACTCAGCTCTCTGGCTATATTTACCTTGTGAAGCTGCGTGCAATTTGATCTGATCTGATCGCTCTGGGACACGACTGAGGCCCTGGGAGTTGGCTGCCAGAATTGCAACGTCCCCCCTGGCTATACTCTGCTTTCCCAGAGCCCCAGGGTCCCGCCAGGGGGGAGATTTTGAGAGCAGCAAGCCTGCGGGTAAAGGCAGCAGCGCTTCTTCCCATGAGCGGGCTTCATCTGATGAATCCTCAGTGCCCTGCTCCTTTCTTCTCTCTACATCTTTCTTTTACACAGCCTCGTGGCGCTGAATTTGGTTCCAAACATGGGAACGGTACCTGTAGGCAGCCAGTAGGCAGCCTGCGTGATTGGGGTTCCGGGAATTGTAGGGTCTAGCGAGAGAGAGGGTGTCTTCCGGAGCTCAGTGGAGCTCAGTGGCGGGCCCTTTCCTCTTCCCCCCGGGGCGGGGGCGGGGGGAGGGGGGCGGCGGGGGCCCAGCCCCCTTACCTCCCAGACCTCGGGGAGCTTGTCCCCAGCTGCCCCTATGGAAGTGACACCTGGGGAGGCGGTCTCTCTCCTGCGGCGGTGGCCCCCTGGCCCGCTGTGGGTTGAGGCACACATTCCCGGTGTAGTTGGGGCAGCTTGAGAATGGGGTGGGCCAGGCCCAGAGTGGGGGGCGGTTCTCTGCAGCCTGAGCTGCGGGCCTCCTCCAGGCAGTTGCTCTTCCATTTCAAGCCCCAGGTTTTTCTTTTGAATTAACATTTATTGACCACCTCTGGTATGCCAGGCCCCGTGCCAAATAAACACACGTCAAGGCCTCATTTGTGCGACAGTGTGAGGGGCGCCTCCTGTTACCCCCATTTACGTGGATCTTAGAACCAAGTGGACCTGAGTTCGGATCCAGGCTACCCCATGCAACAGCAGCACCCCCACCCAGCCCCTGGTGGCTGACCTCACCTCTTTGAGTCTCGGTTTCCTCCTTTATCAAAGAATAATAATGATGTTGCTAATAGTCATTGATATTTAAATAGAGTTTATTACAGGCCAGGCCTCGCCATAAGGGCGTCATATTCATGAACTCAGTGAATCCCCGAAACAGCTCCAAGAAGTAGGTCCATTCATCACCCCCTTTTATAGACAAGGAAACTGGCCCGGAGAGGTTAAAAACTGGCCCCTTGGTCCCCAGCTCTGTCGGTGGAGGAACAGCCAAGATTCTGGCCCCAGGTCTAGGCTCTTCACGCCTGGGTGGAAGGAGACACAGGCCAAGCGGGGGTGCATGTGACGCAGGTGAAGCACCAGGTGGTGAGCAGGTGGGAACGCAGCCTGTGCATGCCCAGCGCCCAGCTTGGGGCCTGGCCCCTTAAGGGGTCATGACATTTCTGGTGAATGAATAAGTAGCTGGCGGCCCGGGTCAGCCAAGCAGTGGGCCTCTCTCGCTTGCCCTTCTTGGGTTTCAGGATCCGGGGCAGCAGGCCAAAACAGGAAGAGGAAGTGCGGGGCGGGGAAGGGGTAGTGGACGGTGCCCCCCCTTTCCCTCCTCCAGGCGTGGGAGGCCTGAGGACAGAGACCACCCCGTGCCCCGGGGGCCTGCGTGACACCTGCCCTGACGCCCAGTGTCCAGGGCTGCAGCCCCCGCCCAGTACCTCACCCTCGTACCCGCTGGCTCTCGGGGTTGGCTTCAGGCCGCCAGTGGCTTTAAAATGGTAGAAACTCTGATGGTGCTGCCCCTGATTTACGTGAGGCTGAAACATTTTGTAAGCATCTGGGCTGAAATGGACATAAAGTCCCCAATTCTGGGACGTTTTAGACAAAACTCTGGAAGGGTGGTGGTGGTGGCGGTGTCTGCGAATCCACTTGAAATTGTCTGGAAATCCTGTGACTGGCTACGCGTGGGTGTTTCAGGGAGCATGTCCGTGATCTTTGCCAGATTCCCTGAGGTGTCCGGCCCTTGTTCTCACCATATCCCCCATATGACAGATGAAGTGGGAGCCCAGGGTCACACAGTGGAGCAGGGAAGGTTCTGGAGCCAGAGCCCAGGTCTGCAGGTTTGGTCCTGGGTTCCTTTCGGCCCGAGCACACCGCTCCTGCAGGAGGGTAGAAACCTCAAAAGGGTTCGTGTAGTAACAGTGGGTTTAGGGGTGAGCCTTCTCAACATCGTACTCACAGTAAGTCTCATTGTTAGTACAGGTCCACTAGTATTGTAGCATTTAGCCAGGCGCTACGTAGTTTACATGGATTAACCCGCTTAACCCTTCCGATAAGGCCTGCAGTCACTTGACAGGTGGGGAAACCGAGGCACAGAAAGGCCCACAGACGAATAAAGGGCAGCGCCAGGGTGTGAACCGGGTGGCCTGGGTCCAGAGCCCGTGCTCCCCACCTCTGCGCCGAGCTGCCCTCCCGGCCACTGCGGGGCCCAGGGGCACAGGGAATGAAAGGTCTTGGGCACACACCCTCTCCAACAGGGCCACGCGTTTCGGGCAGAGAGTGGGCGGGGAGGAGGTCACACCACCCCACTTCCCAGGACGGAGGAGGGCCCAGGGCCAGCTGCAGGCACTCTCCACCCTGAGCCTGGCATCCACTGCACGAAGACTTGATAAACAGGTGCTGTCCTCCATGGGATTGTTTCCGTCAGCACCCGCTGCCCCAGCCCCTCCAGCCCTGGCTTCAGCAGACCCTGGCAGCATGCCCACCACCCGCTGCGCCCAGCTCTGATCTGATGAGCTGGCCGCTTTGCATGGGGGTGATTTGCGAGGCCCAGGTGAGAAGCAGCGGGTAGCAGGCCTGGGGCGTGCCCCGGTGACCCTGTGTCCACAGGTCTCCAGGAACTGGGGAGCAGCTAGTGCCTGCGTCAGCCCTGGGGCCTGGGCCCCTGGCCCGGGGTGGAAACAGCCCTGGGGCTTCTGGCCTCCCTGCCCTCCCCTGGGTCCCAGCCCACCGGCCTCAGACTGCTGGCAGCCCAATCCATCCTTCCGGGAAGCCTCTCTTCGGTTCCTTGTCCAGCGGTGCACTGTGTTCTCAGAAAGGGCCTGGAGGGCCTTCACCTTGCCACCACCCCCTCATTGTCACCAGAGCAGGACGCAGAGAAGCCTCTGCTTGGGCGTGGAGTGCAGGGCCAGTGGGGCGGAGGTGGGTTTTTTTGTGTTTTTGTTTTCTCTTTCACTTGTTATTTTGCAGTAATTTCAAACTTAGGTCTTGGGCTTTCATTGTTTTGTTTTGCTTTTAATTTTTATTGTAATGTGTAAAGCACAATTTCCCATTTTAACCACTTGACAGCAGTGGTTCTCAGTACTGAGTGACAGTAATTACTTCGTAGTATTGTGCCACCATCTATCACCAAAACTTTTTTGTCACTCAAACAGAAACTGCTCCCATTAAGCAATAATTCCCCATTCCACGCCCCATCTCCCCTTTGCCCCTGGAACCTGTAATCTATTTTTCTGTCTCTGTGAATTTGCTTATTCTAAGTATCTTATAGAAGTGAAATCATACAATATCTGTTCTGTGTCTCGCTTATTTCACTCAACATGATGTCTTCAAGGTTCATCCATGTTTTTTTTTTGTTTTTGTTTTTTAAAGATTCATTTATTTATTTAATTTCCCCCCCTCCCCTGGTTGTCTGTTCTTGGTGTCTATTTGCTGCATCTTGTTTCTTTGTCCGCCTCTGTTGTCGTCAGCGGCACGGGAAGTGTGGGCGGCGCCATTCCTGGGCAGGCTGCTCTTTCTTTTCACGCTGGGCGGCTCTCCTCACGGGCGCACTCCTTGCGCGTGGGGGCTCCCCCACGCGGGGACACCCTTGCGTGGCACGGCACTCCTTGCGCGCATCAGCACTGCGCATGGGCCAGCTCCACACGGGTCAGGGAGGCCTGGGGTTTGAACCGCGGACCTCCCATGTGGTAGACGGACGCCCTAACCACTGGGTCAAGTCCGCCGCCCGCTGTGTTCTGTGTACACTTGTATTCTTGTCAAGGGCACTGGGATTCTGTGTCTTTTTTTGTTGCATCATCTTGCTGCGACAGCTCTCCATGTGTGCGGCGCCACTCCTGGGCAGGCTGCACTTTTTTTGCGCTGGGTGGCTCTCTTTACGGGGCATACTCCTTGCACGTGGGGCTCCCCTACACGGGGGACACCCCTGCGTGGCCCGGCACTCCTTGCGCGCATCAGCACTGTGCATGGGCCAGCTCCACACGGGTCAAGGAGGCCCTGGGTTTGAACCCTGGACCTCCCATGTGGTAGGCGGACACTCTTGTTGAGCCAAGTCCGCTTCCCAGATACACCACATTTTGAGCATCCATTCCTCTGTCAGTGGACACTTGGGTTGCTTCCACTGTGTTTGGTTTTTAATCCCTAGCTGGGATAGGCATGGTTACCATTTGGAAGGTGTTTTCCGTCTGCCAGGAGCTGTCATTTAAATTGTTAAAAGTCTCAGGAACTGATATTATATCCCTCTTTCAAAATTGGAAAATTGAGCCTCAGAGAGAGGTTCAGTGATTTTTCCAGAGACACACAGCTAGTGTGTGGCAGAGCTGGGATTCAAATCCGGGCAGCCTTCTTTCTTCAATACTTCCTGCCCCTTCTCATCCCCAAGTGGGCAGCTCTTACTATCCCCATTACACACATGTGGAAACTGAGGTTCCCAGAGGCCAAGGGACTTGCCCAGGGTCCCAGCGCCAGAGTGGGTGCACACTGCCGCTCACCCGCCTCCCTCCCGCCCCCCAGGTCGCCATGGTGGAGGTGCAGCTGGATGCTGAGCACGACTACCCGCCGGGGCTGCTCATCGCCTTCAGCGCCTGCACCACGGTGCTGGTGGCCGTGCACCTGTTCGCGCTCATGATCAGCACCTGCATCCTGCCGAACATCGAGGCGGTGAGCAACGTGCACAACCTCAACTCGGTCAAGGAGTCGCCCCACGAGCGCATGCACCGCCACATCGAGCTGGCCTGGGCCTTCTCCACCGTCATCGGCACGCTGCTCTTCCTGGCCGAGGTCGTGCTGCTCTGCTGGGTCAAGTTCCTGCCCCTCAAGAAGCAGCCGGGCCAGCCGCGGCCCACCAGCAAGCCCCCCGCCGGCGGCGCAGCTGCCAACGGCAGCAGCGGCGGCATCACCCCGGGCCAGGCGGCCGCCATCGCCTCCACCACCATCATGGTCCCCTTCGGCCTGGTCTTCATCGTCTTCGCCGTCCACTTCTACCGCTCGCTGGTCAGCCACAAGACGGACCGGCAGTTCCAGGAGCTCAATGAGCTGGCCGAGTTTGCCCGCTTGCAGGACCAGCTGGACCACAGAGGGGACCACCCCCTGACACCTGGCAGCCACTACGCCTAAGCGTCCCCGCTAGGGGCGTTTCAGAGCCTTGGCCTTGACCTCTTCCCCATGACCTTGTCTTGCCCCAGCCTCAAGGACAGCCTGTGCAGGGGGCTGGGCTTTCCTCAGGGGGCAGAGTAGAGGGAAGAGAGGGGGGTTGGTTGTTTTTTTTTTTAAGAGAAATTGCTGCACTTTGAAATTTTCTTCTAAGACAGTAAGCACTTCCTGTCCTTCCAGACCCAGGTTCACCTCCTGTTGGGAGGCAGTGGGGGCCAGAGCAGGGACAAAGGCTCCCTTTGTGCCTCCCTGCGCAGTGCCACCTGCACGCTTCCTGACCTTGCTGTCTCGAGCTCCCTCCCTGTTCAGAGCCGAGTGTGCGTGTGTGTGTGAACACAAATATACTCTAAGGGACAGCTCCTCCTGTGTCTGTGTTTGTTGGGTCTGGGCTCCTCCGTCTTTTTCTCCCCTGGTTCCCAAAGTTTTTTTTTAAATGTTGCCAACATTTTATTTTGAGAAATTCCAAACCTACAGAAAAGTTGCAAGAATACTAAGTGAAATATATACATACAGTCTTTCCTTGAACCATATGTTTTATTTGCGGTATTTGTGATCTTTCATACCTAAATACTTCCTCCTAAAAACAAGGTCATTCTACCTACCCACAATTCAACGATCAAGTTCAGAAATTTTGACATTGATTCAATATCAGTATCTAACGTTAACATCCATGTTCAAATTTCCCACCTGTCCCATAATGTCCTTTTTGGCAGCGGTTTCTCCAATCCAGGATCATGCATTGCATTGAGCTGTCAGGTCTCTATGCAGTTACACACCAGCTCATTTAATCCTTGCCAAGCCTATGAGATGGGTACTATTATTATCCCTACTTTACAGAAGACAAAATTGATGCTCAAAAGAGGTTAAGCAACTTACCAGGTTTCGAACCTGGGAAGTCTGGCTCAGAGCCTAGGCCCTCACGAAAACCTTACATGGATGGCCTGATTCTGGTGCTTCTTGAAAAATGAGAAGACCCCGCAGCACTGGGTCCACCTTGCTGGGCGAGCAGGAGCAGGAACTGAGTAACAGTCTCCCATTGCCCTGGCCTGTTGGCCAGTCTCCGCACTCCCTCATCATCCCAGCCAGCATCGCTTACGTTACTCGCCTGGCTCCCCTAGGCCCTTGAGACTCCTGTGTTCCAGAAACCCAGTATGTAAAGTAGTTTCACAAAAACAAAATGCTGTGGCTGAAGGGGAAGTCGGTTGGTTCATCAACAGGCCTGACATCAGTCTTTCTCCCATCATTGTTCCTGGGTCTGTTCCCAAGACTTGAACCCAGTTTGGAAAGTGTGACCTTAAAAGCTCTTGTCCCCTCCCCTGCTGTCGCTCTTTGCCTCCACCTTGCATCATGTATCACCAGGACCCACGCCGCCCTATGCCTGGACCGCCCTCTGACTGGGGTAGAAGGGCCAGGTAAGACTGGGCAGAGGCCCCTGTGTGAAGTCCCCACTGGTCCCCAGAGGAGACCTGGACATGTTTCCCACATTCCCTAAGATCGCTGCCTGCTACCTGTGCAGAGGCCCAGGAACTGGCTGGAATAATTGCTGGACTGTGGCCCTGTAGTCTGATTCTGTTCTCTTTGCTAAACTTGTCTGAACTCAAGAGTCACCTGTTGGCTTGTAAAATGCAGATTTCCAGGCTCTTCCCCTGGAGATTCTGGTTCAGGTTGGTGTGGCTGTCCTTGGAATGTATGTGTTTTGTTTTGTTTTATTTTAGGAAGTACCAGGGATCAAACCCGGGACTTCATACATGGGAAGTAGGTGCTCAACTACTTGAGCTACGTCCGCTCCCAGAATCTGTTTTTAACAAGCACTTCAGCTACTCTTCACACATAGGCAACTTACAGAAACACTGATAGTTAAGAACATAACCTCTCTTTAATGTCAGTTTTATTATATTTTGAATTGAATACAACAATGAAAACTTGCTGTCTCCCTGTTCTCCGCTCCCCAGAGACAACCATCATTACCAGTTTACTGTTACCAGTATACTATGTTTTATACATAAAAAATGCACCCCTTCCCCCCACTTTTTCTTTGCAGCGGTGGCCACCTATACACACTGCAAATAGACCCAAGTTTGCGTATGGGTGCTTTCTAACTTGATGACTTGTGAGCTTCCCTGACCCTCAGTTTCCTCCTCTGAAATGGTGCTAATAGCAGGACACTTCACAAGGTGTTGGGATCACAGAAGAGGAAACACTGGAAGCTGGAAGCACTGTGCTGGCAGTTACAGTTATTTCTAGGTTTCAGGCTGACCCTGCTCAATATTGGTAATATCAGTGGAGCCTTTACCACGTGCAGACACTTGCACCAGGTTTCAGGGTTTCTCAGCTGCAGCACTACAGACATTGGGCCTGGGTCATGCTTTGTTGTGGGGGCCATCCTGGGAACTGGTATGTTTAGCAGCGTCCCTGGCCCCTGCCAGGTGCCAGTAGCAACCTCACTCGCCAGCTGTAACGACCAGAAATATCTCCACATAGCCACATGTCCCTGGGAGGGAGGCAAAGTCGCCCCCAGTTAAGAGCCACGGCCTTATTTCATCCTCACAATAACCCGGTGGGAATACTGTTATTGTTCTTTGTTACAGGCAGGGAAACCTAGAGAACAGGGAGGTTTGGTGCCATTCCCAAAGGCGCATGACACACACCACTGCTGGGATTCACACGCAGGCAGGCTGACTCCAGAACTCCCACTTTACACATTATCCAAGAGTCCCTCTTATCTCGCAGGAATGTTGTCCAGACGAGAATTACGCAAACCTCTTCCCTGGCAGCTGGCCCCAGTCAGCCTCTGTACGTGTTACTTGTCATTATTACATCTTGTTATCAAGTCCTTAAGAAACGCCTCTGAGGTCCGAGGCCCATTTTACAGATGGGGCACCTGAAGTCACATGCTTAGGGGCCCAGAGCTGCTAAGTCAGGGGCTCTTGGCTCCCTGGGGAACTCTGGAGAAAAACAACAAAACAGGCCTCATCCCAGACACAAAACGTTGGGATCTCAGCCTAGGACCTGGGCGTCCTTTATCTTTCAATTCGCATGTGATTGGGGGCTGTGAGCCCCCATGTTAAGCAAGTCGGGGCTGAATCTCAAATCTCATTGGCCAGTTGGCCCAAGGCAGGCCCTTTCTTCTGGGAGTCCCGGAGGTCCAATTTGGAAGGAGCTGCCCTTCCTCCTGCCCATGGGGTCCTCCCTCTACCTGAAGCCCCTCCCCAGCTCCCCCCCCAGCCTCAGCGCAGGCCCTGGGCTCACGCCACCGGGTTCTCCTTTATTCTCAGACACACAGGAAGCGAGTCGGGATGAAGGCTGGAGGAAGAGGGTCCCCACGCCAGGCAGGTAAGCCTGGCCTCCCTGGGGCGGAGAACAGTAGGGTGCTGGGAGGAGTGAGGCACCCACTGAGGGTGCCAAGGGAGTGCCCCGTGACACCACTGGCTGCTCCAGAGTGAGCCGCGCCGGTCCGAGCAGTTGGGTGCCACGTGCTTGGATTTCTCCGGCAGGGCTGTGCTCTGGCATCCTGTGCGGGGGCAAGGGAGTGGTGCAAAGCTGGCACCTCTGAGGTGCTGCACCCATGCTCTTCCTCTCTCCCTCCCTCACACCCACCCGGGGTGGGGGGGGGGGTGCCAGGACTACACAGGTGGAGAAATGGGGGCCCAGCAGAGACCCCCTTCCTCAAGTGCATATGGGTGACAGGCCACCTGCCTCCTAATCCAGGGCTCGTCCCAGCAAGCCTGGGTGCAAATGGAAGGATTTGGGCTGGTGTGGAATGAACCGGCCTTCATGATAAGGGGAGGGACCAAAAGGGAGCAGATGGGTGGCTGGAAGCAAGAAACCCACTCTCTCTGGTCCGGCCTCAAAGCCCCTTGGCCGTAGGAGACCCGAGCGGCCTCAGCAGGGGCAGAGCAGGCAGGCATGCCCACCCCTCACCTGGCATCAATCCTCTTCCTTCTCCGTTTCCTTGAACGTGGCCAAGGCTTCCGCCAGCACACCATCAGGGTCTAGAACTTGGACCTAGAGGGAAGCAGTGAGGGGTTGTTTGGGAGCCAGGAAGGCCCAGGGCTGCCAGCCTGGCTGAGGAGGCCCTGACTGAAGACAAACCCTCGTTGTTGGCTCCCGGGCTGGGCTGGGTGTGGCCGGGTGCTGGTTTCTGCCTCTCTCAGGGCATGGCCGCAGGGCCCTGGTGAGGGCAGGAGGGGGCTGCCTACCTGAGGAATGGGGAACTGGGTGGGCACAGGGGCCTCGTCACGGCCAAAGTTGATCATGGTGCCACACTTGGCCACGTCGTCCACCCAGAAGCCTTCGAACAGCTGACCACGGTCCAGGTGGAAGAAACGTCCCGACCCGTTCTTCAGGCCTCTCTGCCAGGAGCCCTCGTAGCGGTTCCCGTTCTCTGGGACAAAGGGAAGCGTGGGCGCTGGGCTCTCCGCACAACCGGGCTGGATGCTCCATTAGGCCCAGGCTAGACCCTCCACCCTGCCCGCCAGTTGGCCAGAAAGAAGGGTAACCAGGCTTGCCAAGGTGAGCTGGGCTGGGCGGAGTGGGGGTGGAGTGGACCGCCCTGTAAATTTTAGGCACTGGGGGTTGTCAGTGATTTCCAGAATCAGACCTGTTTCAAGTCAGGCCTGCACCACTTACCTGTGCTTGGGCAAGCAATTCTTTCAGCGTCAAATTTCCCACCTGCCAAAACTAGACTAATAAGAAGAAGAGGCAGTATCTTTTTCAGCACTTACTCTGCCTGGCTCCATGTTACGTTCCTGCCCTCACTTAATCCTCACAAAAACAGCTCTGGGAAGTGGTATGGACTCCATTGGACAGGTGGCATCTTGGAAGGCTCCCGTGTCCAACCGACTCGCCCAAGGTCACAGAGCTAGGAAGTGGGAGGCGGAGCGCCACGCCAAGGCCTGTTCATCTCAGCAGCCACGATTAAGAGAGCACTTAAGCAAACCGCCCGAGGTCACGCAGCTGGTAAGAGCACAAGCCAGGGCTGGAGCCCAGGCAGGCTGCTCCAGAGGCCCGGCCGCTGCAACGAGGCACTCACAGCTCTAAGCGCAGGGCTGGGCCCGGCAGGCAGGGAGCTGGGCTGCCGGGGAGGGGGCGTCCTGCCTCTGGAGCCCCCCGGGACCGTCAGAATGCCAGGATGTGTATGGCAAGGGCGAAGGAAATGTGGAAGTGACAGTTAAATGTCCCCTTGTTAAAGGGGTGGCCGAATGAGGTGTTTTAAGTCCTTACTTCTGAGAAAGTGGCTGGCCTAGCCCTTCCCCAGCTGCACCACTGCCTCAGCTCCGCCACCTTCACCGGTGGCTGGAATCCTGACTGCTGTTTTTTCACGAGAACACCCACTGTGCCAGGTGCTAGGGAAACTGGTGAAGGAAACAGACGCAGCCCCCTCTCCCGTCTGGCTCGCAGGGGGAGGGACGAGGCTAGTTTTGCAGAGCGCTTCCCAGGTGCCAGGCCCTGTTCTAAGCCCGTGACAGACTCACCCACCGAGTCCCACCACAGCCCTATGAAGTAGGTGCTGTTATTCCCATTTGACAGATGAGGAAACGGAGGCACAGAGAGGCAAAACACCTTGTGTGAGATCACCCACCCATGCTAGGAAGCGTAGGAAGCAGGTGCTGAGATAATGGGTGGGGAGGGGAGGATGTGCTTCCTTTGGAGTGGACAGGGACGGCTCCCCTCGGTAGGGGACAGTGCAAAGATCTGAGGGGAAAGCCTCCCAGGCAGAGCGAACAGCAGCGCCAGGGCCCTGAGGCAGAAATTGTGGGAGGAACTGAAAGGAAGTGAGCTTGGCTGAAACCAAGGGAGCTGGGGGAGGGAGGTGTGGGGGGAGGGAGGTGTGGCGGGATGAGCAAGGCCCTCAGGCTAGGGGCCCCCGAGCCCACCTGAGGGCCGTGAGCAGATCCTGGGGCCACAGGGAGCTATGGAGGAGGGGAAAGCCGGGCAGTGGGGAGGTCCACCTCGTGTCTGGAGAAGCTTCCTCTGGCTGCTGTGCGGACTGTGGATTACGTCCTGACACCAGTGTCAGCTTCTCCCTTGCTCGTCCCCTCCCCTGGCTCAGGGCATAGATGCTCCTTCTCTTCCTCAGGTCGCAGTTCAAACGCCAGCTTGTCACAGAAGCATCCATCCCCTGCTCTGAAGTGAACCTACACTAGCCCCTGGCCCTCGACTCCTAAGTCATCTGCCCACACTCCTTCCAGTTCTCTGTTCTCCTAAGCACTTTTGTGTCCACCACTACAGGCTGTGTGACCCGGGGCAAGGGACTCAGCCTCTCTGTGCCTCAATTCTTTTATAAAGTGGGGGTGGTGAGAGCACCCATTTTACAGGGTCGTTCTGAAAACCCAGTGAGCCTCAGCACCAGGTAAGTGTAGGCTCCTATCAGCTCCCTTGCTGGAGGCTCCGCCCCCTGAAGGCAGGGATCTGGTCTGTGCTTGGGGGGGGCGTGGCCAGTGCCCCGCCCGGGGGTGGGGCTCGGGGCGGGGCCAGGCCGCCTGGGGCGGGGCCAGGCCGCCTGGGGCGGGGCGGGGCACTCACTCAGGCGCAGCATGCCCTCCCCGTGGGGCTTGTCGTTCCACCACTGGCCCTCGAAGACGTCGCCGTCGCCGTAGTACATGCGGCCCCACCCGCTGCGCTGGCTGCGGCACCACTCACCCTCGTAATACTCCTTGGGTCCGAAAAACTGGATCCCATAGCCCTGGAAGCACGAAGGTGTCCTTGGCCACGGCCCCCGCGCACCCCCCCAGCCTTCGGGGTCCCTCGGCTCGACACCTGGGACTCTTCCTTGCCTCCTCCCTCCCCCAGCGCGACGACTGTCCCAGGCCATGCCTTGAGAACCCCGCCGGCCTGTCCTCTCCCCTCCCTCCCTTGGTGCCGCCTTCCTGGAGCCGCCAGTCCCTTCCCCCCTCCCCCACGCGGCCCTCCCCTCCCCCAGAGCCAGGGGGAGCTTTCAGACGCCCACCCGATCACGCTGCCCCCCAGCTCTGGTCGTGACCCCACTCTGAGTGCAGGCTCCCCTGGGATGGGATGAAGCACTGGGGAGATAAAAGAACACCAGCACCACGCTCAGTGTCCTGCCGCGGGGGTTCCTGACCTCCCGCGGAGCCCACCCAAGGAGGCTGGATTAAGCAGCCCCCAAATCCTGCCTGCCTGCGGTAGACTTCAAACCCTCCCTCACCCCTCTCCTTGCTCCAGCCCGTCACCCCAGTCGACACACACACAACACACGCTGCTGTTGGACATTTCCTTCCCTCTGCTGCTTCCGCCTCCAATCCCCTTCTTCGTAGCAGTTTGTGGTGTCACGTCCTACAGGAAGCCTGCCCTGAATTCTCTAGCCTGGGCTCCCTGTGAAAGCTCTAGCCTAATGACATATGTCATGTAAATTGATTATTTGGGGGCCTCTCTCCCCCACTAACCAATAAACAATCTGAGAGCAGGGATCATGAAATCCTGGGCTCTTCCACTTAGCTGTGTGACCCCAGGCAAAGTACCTAACCTCTCTGAACTTGTTTCCTCATCGGTAAAATGGGAATGATAATAATAATGATGTTCTTTGGTGAAAGTTAGGAGAAGTACCATGTATCACTCGCGAGGCTCACGACAGAAGGTACTCCACAGCAGTCCCTATTCTCTGTTTTCCTGGCACGCAAAGAGGGTTCCTGCGAGGTTGTAAGTGAACCTGAGGAAGTCCGTCCCCAGTGTGGGCTTACGGGTTGAGGACCCTCCCTGCCTGCCTCACACCTCTGGAGATATCTCCAGCCCTTCCTCTGGTCCCGCAGCCCAGGCAGCGGCCTCTGCTCTTCTACCCTCACTTTTCCTACCACCCCCTTTAATCCAGGCCCAGCAGAAAGGGAATTCTCAGAAAGGGAGCCCCAGGGAAAAGCCAGCCCGGAAATGAGCAGGAAGAGGGTGGGGTGTCCTCGCCCCACAGAGCCTGCTGGCTGCCGGGAGCCCCAGGGTTTCGTGGGCTCCTCCCTGGCCTCTCCTTGTGCTTCCTGTTTCCTGGTTTTGCTCTGAGAAGCCTTGGCAATCCCCCACCCCTTCCTCTGCCCCCTCCACACACACACACACACACACACACACACTCACACACACACAGTGCGCACAGCCTGGCTTCAGCCCCTGCCCCAAGGCATGATGGGAACGACTCACCGCTTTCTTATCGTCTCTCCACCAGCCAGAGTACACTCTGCGGGACTTGCCTGTTTCTTGGTCGAGAAGGCTGAGGGTGCCGTAGCCATCTCGTTTCCCAAACTTCCAGTCCCCCTCGTAGACGGCGCCTCTCTTCTTCCAGATCTGTATGCCTTTTCCTGCGGACACACGGGGGCCGCGCTGCAGACCCTGGTTTCGGGGCCCTAGCCTGGTGCTTCTCCAGGGCTGGAACCGGGATGGTGCCTTGTCTCTAGAAGCTTCCAGAAAACCCCCGAGAAAGTTCCATGCCTACAAGAGCTCCCCAGGAGAAATCTGCCCCTACGGCATTGACTTGAATAATGCTGCATGGCTACCCCACCTGACCCAGGGGTTCTAGAAGAATGTTCTGGATGTTTCCTCAGTTCCCCTGCACACAGATGTGGGGACCCATCTCCTAGGACTCCTGCTCCTCCCCCTCCCCCAGCCACACCCCCACTGCCCCAACTCCCCTCCAACCCACCAGCGTCCCTGCTATTAACAGCTGCCCCCCGGCCCGTGTCCCTGCCGTTCCCTTGGCCTAGGCCAAATATCCACAAGGCCCCCTCCTACCCCTCCCGCCTTTACTCAAACCACGTTTTCTCAGTGAAGCCTCTCCCGGCCACGCCGTTTGAAACCACAGCCTCCCTGCTATTTCTTTCCTGAGCCCTAACATGATAGATAATTCACTTCTTCGTTGCTTATTGTCTATTTTGGTCTCTTCCACAAGAATGCGAGCTCCATGAGGGCACAGGATTTCACCTGTTTTGCTGTTCCCAGCACAGGCACTGCACAGGTGGCCAATATTTGTTGAACACAGAAATCTGTTCAACAAGGGGATGAATAAAAGATTTGTTGAGTATCTATGTAGCCACTCCACGCCACAGGAACAAACCTGACATTGTCTTTCTGGGCTCTGTGCCCTTGGACGAGGACCTGCCCTCAGAGTCCTCACCTGTAAAATGGCGGGAACGGCTGGCACCTACTCACGGGGTTGTTCTGAGCACTCAGTTAATATACATAGAGCGCTTAGAACAGTACCTGCAATGGGAAACACGGCATCGGTGTCAGCCCTACTTTTATTTTTGCTCTTGAGCCCATGGTCTAGCAGAGCCAGGCAAACTGCAGGGGATGTGGGTTGTTTGCCCTTGTCCGTCTCTTTCCTTCTGATAAGAGTGGCCCAGTTTTTCTTCCTTTTCCTTTTCCCTGAGGTTTGGGTGGGGCTGACCCTTCCCCCTGGCAGGCCCAGCCAATCCATGTCTTCTACCCGCCCAGGGCACTGGGATCCGGGCGGTGAAGGACATGTGACCCAAGTTGGTGCAATGAGCTTGATCTCTGCTCTTCTGCTGGAGCTATTGGAAACGAGGCGCCCTTTTTCTGCCCCCAAAGTGGAGGCGTTGTAACAACTTTCTGCGGGGCCCCAGGGGGATGAGACTGACCCAAGGATGAGGTCAAAGGAGAGGAAAGCCAAGAGGACAGATGAAGAGAGAAGCAAAGCTCACATATTTTTCAATAGCCAAAAGCAGGTTCAGGATTCTCTGAAATACCAAGGAGGGGCACTTCGCTCAACTGGGAATCGAGAGATTTCCTAGTAGGGGTGACAGTGGAGACTGGAAGGCAGAGGGAACTGCATGAGTGAACGTGGGGTGGTTTGAAACTGATTGGTGCACAGGCCCAAGCTTCGCAAGGGTGGCTTGGAGCTCTCCTGCTGCAGGCAAACACTGAAGACCCATCTGGGAATCAGTAGCTTAGCATTAAAGAGGAAAGGTGCCTTTCCTCTCCTAGTCCAGGTGGAAAAAATCCCAGGGAAGTCCTCTGATTGGTTCAGTGGGGTTACATGCCCACCTCTGTGGCCAGGGTGGGAGGGGCCTGTTGCAAGGTACAGGGTAAGTGCCAGAAGCAACCGGAAGTCAAGTCAGAGACAATATGCTCCCTACCCAGGGAAACTCCTAGTCTAACTGGGAAACAAATACGCACTACAGGAGTCCAGAGACCTGGATTTAAGTCCGAGCATTTTCTCTTGCTGGTGGGATGATGTATCAGTTGGGGTAAAGTTGGGAAAACAGAAACCACTCTAGGTATTTCAAACAGAGAACATTTAATACAGGGAATTGATTGCACAGGGCACGGAAGAGCTCAGAGTCTAAACAGGAGATAGCGAGGCAAATCAGAGTTTAGCAAAGGCCCCCTGGAGCTGGAGGGCCAATGGGAGGACTCATTGTCACCAGAGCTCAGGAGCCGAGGCCACCTGGCAAGAGTTAGCGCCATGGTAGGGGGTGTCCAGTGGGGGGCTGAAATGGTGCAGGAAGGGGCTTCCTAGCAGGAGCTGTAGCCACAGAGGAGATACAGCCACTGCCAGAGATGCCACCAGAAACAGAGAGACGGGAAGAAATAGCCTGGCCTCTCCCTCCTTTCCACACTCCAGTCTTCCACTAGGGCCGCCCACTGACTTTACCTACTTGGAAGCCAGAGAGCAAGGGAGTCTGGGAAGTATAGTTCTGTCACTCCAGAGCAGAGCAGGGAAGGGCAAGGGAATAGACCTGAGAGCACACAGGAGAATGCCCTGCACAGTGTTCTGAGATGAAGCAGTCTTTCAGCCTCAGTCTCCTCTTCTGAAAAATGGGGAAGAGCAAGCCTAATTCTTCCCGGGGCTGTTACTGGAGCAGGCAGAGGACAGTGCTGTGTAAACTTTATATGAGACTCCACCTTGCTAACAGATTGGCTCTAGAGACTCTTCTTGTTGGCTTGATGACGTAAGCAGCCACGTTGGGAAAGCCTGTGTGGCCAGGGTGGCCTCCAGCTGACAACTGGCAAGAAGCTGGGGCCCTCAGTGTCACAACTTGAGTGTGAGCTCGGAAATGGATTCTTCCCCAGTCAAGCCTGCAGGTAAGAACACAGCCCAGCTGACACCTTGATTGCAGCCTGTGACACCCTGAGCAGAGGATCTAGCTAGCCATGCCTGACTTTTGACCTGCAGGAACTGCGACATAGAAAATGCATATTGTTTTAAGCCCCTAAGTCTCTGGTGATTTGTTATGCAGCAATAGAAAATTAATTTTTCTGGCATCATCATCTTCTAACCACCATTTCTTGAAAATTCACCATGTACCAATTTCATCCTTGATCTCAATCAATTAGCGTGATTATTAGTATACCCGTTTTAGGGAGGAGGAAACCAAGTGTCTACAAAGTTAAGTGATTGCCTAAGATCTCATGGTCAAGAACTGGCAGAGCCACACAATCCACCCAATCTAATTTCAAAACCTATATGCTAACATGATTTAATCAAATGAATGAATGAATGAATGAGCGAGTGAGTGAAAAATCTGGAAAGCAACCATGCAAGCAAACAGCAAGATCATTTCTGCATCCAGCAGTCTTCATCTCCTTAGACCTACCTGACAGGTGGAGATTCCTGTCCTCTTCCCTCTTCATAAACAAACCTAGGTCAAGAGCTAGCAGTGGTCGGTCCTGCAGCTTCCTGATCAGGGTGTCTAGATCATTAACCTTCTTCCAATTGGCAGTCAAGAGCCAGGACAGTGAAGCCCCAGCGATATCCCAGGAGGTGGGGTGTAGAGAAGGATGGCCTTGATTTCTAACCCCTAGAAGGTACCTTCCTGCTATGGAGATTGCCCTCATCTCCTCCCCCATGGCGGGGGCTGGAAGTCCAGGGTCACTGCTGTGGCTAGCAACTTTCCTACTGTCTTCCTGCAACTGACCCTAGCTGGAGCCTTAGGGGGGGCATGTGACTCTGGCTGGGCCAATCAGATCCCTGTTGGAAAACTTATACATTGTTGGTAGAAACGCAAAATGGTACAGCTGCTATGGAAAACAGCTTGGTGGTGCCTCAAAATGTTAACACAGAATGACCGTATGACCCAGCAATTCCATTCCTAGGAATAAATCCAAAAGAATGAAAGCCTATGTCCACCCAAACACTTGTACATGGATTTTCATAGCAGCATTGTTCACAATAGCCAAAAAGTAGAAACAGCCCGAATGTCCAACAATGGATGAATGGATAAACAAAAAGCGGCATATCCATATGATGGAAAATTATTCCATCATAAACAGAAATGAAGTACTCATACATGCAAGAACAGGGATGAACCTTGCCAGACACAGAAGGCCACATACTGTCTGATTCCATTTAAATACAATGTCAGGAAGCGGACTTGGCCCAGTGGTTAGGACGTCTGCCTACCACATGGGAGGTCCGCTGTTCAAACCCCGGGCCTCCTTGACCCGTGTGGAGCTGGCCCATGCGTAGTACTGATGCCCGCAAGGAGTGCCGTGCCACGCAGGGGTGCCCCCTGTGTAGGGGAGCCTCAAGCGCAAGGAGTGTGCCCTGTATGGAGCACTGCCCCGCACGAAATACGTGCAGCCTGCCCAGGAATGGCACCGCACACACGGAGAGCTGACGCAGCAAGATGATGCAACAAAAAGAGACACAGATTCCCGGTGCCGCTGATAAGGATAGAAGTGGTCACAGAAGAACACACAGCGAATGGACACAGAGCGCAGACAACTGGGGCGGGGGGGAAGAAATAAATAAAAAATAGATCTTTTTAAAAATAAATAAATAAATAGATACAATGTCCAGAATAGGCAAATCCATAAAGCCAGAAAGTAGATTAGTGGTTGCCAAGGACTGAAGGGAGGGAGAAATTGGGGCTGAATTGGGGTTTCATTTTGGGGTGATGGAAATGTTCTGGAAGTACATAGTGGTGATGGTTATACAGCATATTGACTATATTAAAAACCATTAAATTGTACACGTTAAAATGGCAAGCTTTACGTTGTGTGGCTCATATCTGAACCAGCACTAGTGCTGAGGTGGCCTCTCCATCCTTGTCACTGAGATGCTGGCAGTCACATGCCAATCATGCAAGTTTTGTGCAACCAGGAGGAGAGAAAAAACCATTCAGGGAGAAGCCAAAATCAGGTGGAGAAATAGTCCTGAGAGTTGTCCTTGATCTTGGCTCCATCCCTGGCTTTTGAGTAATTTGCTTTCACGAATAGAATGTTCCCCTGCTTTGCTGTAGCTGTCACCCTTCACCTGGGTTTCGGCAGTAGCTTCTGAACGGGTCTCCCTGCTTGCACTTCCCGCACCGTCCATCCCAACCCAACGGCAGAGGAAACTTCAGGACGTGGCAGACCCCCGCTCTCCTCTGCTCTCCATACTCCCGAAGTCCCCCGTGTCCCACGGAGGGAAACCCAACATCCTGACGGTGACCACCTGACCCCCTCCCCGCCCGTCCTCAGTCTGTTCCAGCCCTACTGGCCTTCTTGCTGTTCCCTCCACAGGGACAGGGATTGCTCATCCCTGCAAACATCCACTCCGCAAACTCTCTCACCTCAAGCCTTTGCTGAGAACTCACCTTCTCACTAAGGCGCGAGCGTTCTTTTCAATTCTGCAAACCCTGGATCCCATTACCCTGTGCAATTGTTCTGGTTTCCATATACTTACCTTCTCTGATAGACTGTTTTCCAATTTGTTATGTTTGTTGTTGGCTGCCTGTCTAGCCCTGCTAGAGTGCAAGCTTCACGAGGGCAGGCATCTTTGTCTGTTTTGGTTACTGCTGTTATCTCCAGAGTTTAGTACCGTCCCTGGCATATAGTAGGGGCTCGGTAAATACTTGGGAAATCAGTTTGAGTTGGGTTATTGCGAAGTCATAGGAACTCACCATTCAGTCAACACATTTGGTGCAGCCCCACTATGCGTCAGGAAGGGTGAGATGATATAGTGGTAAGTAAGAAGGACCCCTACACTTTTGCCTCGGAGGTCAGGACAAAACTTCATGGCTCGTGAGGCCCCTTCAGTGGGTCCTCCTGACCTGTCCACCCTGTCTCCCCTTGCTCACTCTGCTCCAGCCACACTGGCTTCCGGTCTGTTCCTTGAACAAGGCATGAGCCCTCTCACCCCAGAGCACCCCTCCACTCTGACCCACTTTCTAGAAGCTCCCCTTTGCCTGGATAACTCATGCTCCTCCATCAGGGCTCAGCTCCAACACCTCCCCCTGGCTGCCTGGTGTAAGTTCTCATGATCCCCTTCTCCTCTCCTCCCTGGTAGCCCCCCTCATACCCCAAGGCCACCACTTTGGACAGTGGGCCTTGAGGAAGTCATTTCCTGACTCTGAGCCCGTTTCCTCATCTGTACAACGAGGATGTTAGCTACTCCGTGGTATCTCTGAATGACTGGAAGCTCCCTGCAGGGTGGGACCAGGCCAGGTGCTCAGCACAGGGCCTACCATGGAAGAGGAGGTCAAGAAACATCCCCGGGGGGATGAAGGAGCAGCCCGGGAGCTCCCTGGCCATACTGTCCTCTGCGCAACCGCTCTTGACCGCCTCCAGTCTGCTTACCACCGCGGCGGCTAATGTCAGCTTGGTCCACAGGCGTGTCTGGGCCTGGCTTTCTGCAGCCCCAGCCCTGGATGGGCGGTGGGAGAAGATGATCTTCACCGCCAGGGTCTGACCCAGAAGGACCCACCTCTCAGAGGGCCAAGGCAGCCTTCACCTCACAGATGGGCCAACGGGGATGCGGAGAACGGAAAAGGACCTACGCAGAGTCACACAGCTACGCAACCACAGAGCCGTGCTCAGAGGCGCCTCAGGGCCCTGAGGGCTAGCCCAGGGTTCCGTCCCTGGGACGCCAGGACTGAAGGATACCACACACAGAGCTCAGAGCAGCCGCACAAAGCCTCGCCTTGAGGGTGAGGGTGGACCATCGAGGAAGGCTGCCAGGCACAGCCCACGGAGAACATTCCAGAAGTTACCCTTCTGCGCAGATCCTGGACTACCTATGCCCTTGATAGCCATCATCTCCTATCCTTACAAATGGGCATCGTCCCATTTGACAGGAAAACTGAAGCTCAGGTGGCATCATGACTCACTCAAGATTGTGTTCGGTGCAGCTGGAATCGAACCCAGGTTTATGGACTCCAAGACCGGAGTGGAGAAGGAAGAGCACGGACTCTGGAACTGCCAGCCCTTAGGAGATGTCCAGCCAGGATTTGGGATCTAAAACTCGGCCTCCCACCCCCTACCCTCTTCCAAGCCCCAGGGCTTAGTTTGTATCACCAGGACTGGTGTATCACCAGCAGCTCCACTTTGGAGCCTCAAGGTTAAATTTGGGTGGCGGACTTGGCCCAGTGGTTAGGGCGTCCGTCTACCACCTGGGAGGTCTGCGGTTCAAACCCCGGGCCTCCTTGACCCGTGTGGAGCTGACTCATGTGCAATGCTGATGCGCGCAAGGAGTGCCCTGCCACGCAGGGGTGTCCCCCGCGTAGGGGAGCCCCACGCGCAAGGAGTGCGCCCCGTAAGGAGAGCCGCCCAGCGCGAAAGAAAGTGCAGCCTGCCCAGGAATGGCACCGCACACCCAGAGAGTTGACACAGCAAGATGACGCAGCAAAAAAACACAGATTCCTGTGCCACTGTCAACAACAGAAGCAGACAAAGAAGACGCAGCAAATAGACACAGAGAACAGACAACCGGGGTTGGGGGGGAGAGGAGAGATAAATAAATAAATCTTTAAAAAAAAAAAAAAAGGCTGAACTTGAAGACCAGAATCCCAATTGCAAGAGGTTTCTGGAGAGGAACCACCAGCTGTGCTAACAAGCCTTAAGCTTAGCCCAAGTCTCAGAGGGAAGGGACTGAGCCCAAGTCCCCAGAGCCCCTGCTGCGGGCTGGTTTCTCAGGACCCCTCAGTCTCCTGCTAGCCCCCAGCGAGCCTCACTCCATTCTAAGCCAGGCTGAGTTTGGTTCCCGGAGCGCCACAATGTGGAGGCCCCTTGGCTGGCCGGGCCGGCGCTCACCCCTTAGGGAAGCCTCGGGACCCATGCCACGCACCCAGGGGGCTGCCGCACGCCGTTTTCTGGTTCCCTGTGGCCCCCAGGGCTCAGCGCCCACACTGGCTGCCCGCGCCCTCTGGGGTCCCCCCACTTACCGTGCTTCATGTTGTCCCTCCACTCGCCCACGTAGCAGTCCCCGTTGACAGCGTAGACCTGGTGCCTCAGTCCATTCTTCCGGGCCTTGCGGTCCCACTCCTTCCACAGGGGATCCGACTTTTGGGGGCACTTGACCATAGGCATGTTGGTCGATTCTACAGGGCTGGAGGGTGCTGGCAAGGGATTAGGGTCATCAGAGGCCCAGTGCACCCCACGTAGTGTCCGGAATCCTGGGGCTTCCCAGGGGAGGCACCTGACCGAGCTCAACTAGGTGAGTCATGTGTGTTCCGAGTCCCCGGGGCAGATGAGCAGCCTGTGGTGGGGACCCTTTCCGCTGGACGGACTCTCGGCTGCCTCTCCTCGGAAGGGGTCTGATGGCACAATCGCTTGGGAGCCCAGGGATACCAGCAGAGCTGGTGGGATTGTGATGGCATCAGGAAGACGCTGCCCACGGGCAGGCGGTGACGTTCGCGTTTAACCACCAGTGTGACCCGCAGGAGTGGATGCTGGGCCTCCAGCTAGAGCCAGGCCTGGAGACCCCCGGGGGCGGGACAGGCAGGGGTGAGCCCTGGGCTCCACTCTAGAGGAGCGAGGGGCCGCCGGGCAGGCTGCAGGCTACAGACTCAGCCCGCGGGGGTCCTGAGCCCAGCACCTGCAGCCTGAGCCCGCTTGGCCTTGCCTCATCTGTCTAGGGGATGGGATGGTGGCGAAGTTCCAGGCTTTGCCAGATTTGCTAGCTGTTGTATCTAGAAGTATCTAGGGTGGCCCACAGTCCCTGTTTGCCTGGGATTGCGGGGTTTCCTGGGAGCCTGGATTTTAGTGCTAATGTTGGGACAGTTCTACCCGGATGGTTGGGACCCTTCTTCTCCTGCTCTCTGCCTCAGCCAGCTGCCTGTGTGTCCCCTCGCCTGGCTAGGCTTCTCGCCTCCTGGCCCTGCCTGGTGGAGCTACAGAAAGACTTTGGGTGGCCTCAGTCCTCTCTCCAGTCTGGGAGTCCCTCCGCCCTCCCCCATCTGTCTCCTCACATCCTCGGGGTCTCTAGCACAGACATTCATGTCCATCCGTCTGTCTCCATAGGGCTTGTGCAGGGTCATAAATACCTGTCTCCACCAAAACCCGGGACCCCATTCCACCGCAAAGAAAGCAAGCTGAGGCCTAGCAAATACCAGCTGTCCTCCACCGGGTCTGGCAACTCCACGCACATTCCAGCAGCACCAGCAGCAGGGGTCAGAGTCGAAACAGTTAACCGCCAGCAAGCACAGAGTGGCCTCAGGGCTGGCGTGGGTTCCAGGAGAGCCCTGGGTGGCACAGGGCCAGCTTCCTGGGCCAGCGACAGAGCAGTCACATGCCGCCCCGCCCTTAGGGGAGCCTGGGCTTCATTTACGGCTCTGCTGTCACCACAGTGAAATTCTTGTATTTAATGAGCAAGGGGCCCCACATCATCACTTTACAGAGTCCCGCATACCACGTGGGCAAGTCTCAGGTCTGGAAAGCCTGGAGAGCTGGGGCCGGCTGCGGAAGGACTACTCTGGCTGCATATTGGCCTCCCCAGTCTTCACTTATCCTCTATGTCCTTCCAGACCAGCCTAAATCACATCTTCTCCTTCCGGGAATGCCAGGGATTGCAAGCTGCGCTCCACCCCCAATGGAAGGAACTCCTGGAGGGCGAAGCCTGGGTCTTCTCACCCCTCCTAGGGCCCAGCACACCACAGGTCCTTAGGTCCTCAGCCAAGGAGAGCCAGGAGGGTCCTGCCTGACTCCAGCCTCCCCCACTAAAAAAAAACCTGGCTACAGCAGGAGCCTCCAGGACTCTGACCCAGCTCTGGGACCTGTACCCTATGGCTTGTTACATATTTTGAATAGGGAACAGGACACTCAAGGCAAAGAAACACCAGAGCAACAGCTGGGAGAGGGGAACCAGCCTCCGTGCTAAATTTGACTTTGGAGGGGGGGGTGCATTTCCAAGTGTTAGCAATCTTTACATTGAAATGACCTCACTTTAAAAAACTAATGCATTTATTTAAGGAGACTTTACATATCATTACCATAAAGGGAAACCCAGTATCAGTGCCCTCAGGCAAAGGTAACTAAAAGTAAAAATACAAAAGAAACCAATGTGTTTGTCTTGGCTAGATACAGTGACTCTGAGGTCTTGGCTCAGAAAAGACCAGGAGGGAAGTGGATTTGGCTCAACTGATAAAAAGAGCGTCAACCTACCACATGGGAGGTCCAGGGTTCAAACCCAGGGCCTCCTGACCCATGTGATGAGCTGGCCCACGTGCAGCACTGATGCGTGCAAGGAGTGCCGTGCCACGCAGGGGTGTCCCCCCCATACGGGAGCCCCACACACAAGGAGTGCGCCCTGGAAGGAGTGCGCCCTGGAAAGAGAGCTACCCCGTGGAGAAAAAAGCACAGCCTGCCCAGGAGTGGTGCCACACACACGGAAAGATGACGCAACCAAAAGAGACACAGATTTCCGGGGAGAGAAATACATAAAAAATAAATCTTAAAAAAACAGAAAAGCATAGGGAATATTAAGTGTTCAACAAAAGAGACAGAGATTCCCCACCGTGCCACTGACAAGAATCCAAGTGGACAGAGAAGAATGGACACAGAGAGCAGCGGGGGTGTGTGTGGGGGATAATAATAAATCTTTAAAAAAAAAAGAGGCTAGCGAATGTTAAGTGTTGATGCCACCGTAGTCCCAAATTGACACTTTCTCCGTGTCTTACTCAGAATTTTAAGAGAACTCAGCCCATAACTTTCTCACCCTGTTACTGGTGCGGCTTACCGCACAGGCAATCATCCCCACCCCACCCTTCGGGGAACAGGCGTCTCCCCCAAGAGGAGGCTGCAGTCTTAATCGTGAGCTGCTGATGAGAAGGAAAGCCTTGCAAAGCTGTTGGTGAGCGGGCTCCGGGGGCCGTTTCTAAATAGCAATAATGAGAAGTGAAGGTGAAGGGCGCGGGTCCAGACGGCGGGGGGCAGCCCGGAGCCCCGGCCCCCGCCGAGAGGTTGGGAGATGGGGCTCTGCGCCCCCGGCTCTCACCTGCGCTGCCCGGTGGGCGGCTCCGGGCTCCCGAGTCCCCGGGCGGGAGGTGGGTCGCGAGGCCCCAGCCTCAGTCTGCGCCGCAGCGCGCCGGCAGCCGGGCCTCGGCGGTGGTCGCTATGGCAACGCGGCGCGAGCCGAGCAGGGCCCGCCCCTTCCTGGCGAGACGCCGCGCGCGAGTCCTCCCGGCCACGCGGGGAGCGCGGGGAGCGGCTGTGGAGGTCAAGGGCGCGCTGCGGCCGCGGAGGCCTAACCTCGCCTGGGCGCGGGCCCGGCGTGCCCTTCCCGAGGAGAGTGCATGGCCCTGCTTCTCCCTTCGGGGGTCCCCTGGCTAAACACGACCCCCGAAGCGGGCGGCCGGAGGTTGGGGCTTTTCTGCCAATTTGCAAAGACCAAGTGGCAAAATTTGAAGGGAAAACCGGCCACACAGCGGTTGCGAATGTGAGGGAAGTTAGAGACCCTCCACTGCCTGGAAGATGCGCCCATTTTACCCAGGCTCCAGTGGCTCCTCAACTGCCGCCCTCCAGTGGCTCCCCTCGTCACTCAGGAAAAGCTACGGTCCTTTCAGGGGTCTACAAGGCCCTGGGTGATACCTGCCCACCCTGCTGCCCTTACCGGGGAGCTGAGCTCTAAAGAGTTCCATGTGGGAAGCGGATGTGCCTCAAGTGGTAAGGCCTCCGCCTACCCTTGGGGAGGACCTAGGGTGGATTCCTGGGGCCTCCTGGTGAGAAAGAAGAGAAAGTGTGCCTGTGTGGTGAGCCAGCGACTGCCCGGTGAGCCGAGTGCCCATGCGCGGGCCTGCATGGCGAGCCAAGTGCCTGTGCGAATGCCCGCGCCGCGAGCCAAGTACCCATGCGAGTGCCCGCATGGCAACCCGAGTGCCCGCGCAAGTGAGCCACACAGCAAGATGATGAAGCAACAAAAGAGGGACTGGGAAGAATCAAGGTGAAGCGCAGCAGAGACCAGGAACTGAGGTGGCGCAATCGCCAGGGAACCTCTCTCCACATCAGAGGTCCCCAGGATGGAATCCCGGTGAATCTAGAGGAGCAAGATGAGAGAAGACAAAGAAATAGATACAGAAGATCACATAGCAAATGGACACAGACGGCAGAAACAGCAGGGCAGGGGAGGGAGGGGAAGGGGGGTGTGGGGGGATCTCTGGGCTGATCACCTGGTCCTCACCCCAGCCTCCCTCTGCTCCAGCTCTGCACACCCACTTCCTTGCTGTTCCCCAAAAGCACAGGGCACGTTCCTGCCTCAGCGCCTTTGGCTCCTCTGTGCTAGCTGCCTGGACACTTCCTGCTCCGGAGAGTAGCCCTCTCCTCCTTCAGGGCTTTTCCCAAAGGCCACCTTCTCCGGGAGAGCCTCCTGGAGCACCCTGGTTAAAACTGGAATCTCCACAGACTTCCCAGCCCCCATTCCTGCCTGACGTTCTCTCTAGCACCTCAGCACCGTGTATCCATGTGCACACGTGTGTGTATATGTGGACATAGATATATACATACAACACGCATATATCTTATTTATTTTCTGTCTCTATGATGGCAACGGTGTTGGTCTTCCAACCTTTAATCTTGAAAATTTTCAAACCCACAGAACTACAAAGAACATCTATTATAACCTCTGATTATATTCAACAGTTATTTTCATTTTGCTGTATTTGAAAGAAAAAAAACGTTGTTTTTGTTTTTGTATTTCCACTGCTCTCTGCCTGGGACCTAGAAGAGTGCCAGGCACAGGTGGTTTACTCAATAAATATTGGTCAAATGAATGAATGTGCTTTCAGGGTCTCTCCTCTCCAGGAGTCCATGGTCCTCAGGTTAAGGGATCCAGCCCCTTCCCGCAAGGTCACAAAAATCCAAACCTGCCTGGGAGTGTCCAGCCCGCCCCATCTGCATGCTGCACTGCGTGCCCAGTGGGAAGTGTGCACGTGGCGGGATGCCTTTTTCTAATTTGTACAAAGCCACACTGTAGGCTACAGGCAGCCCTGGAGGAACTATTTTCCTGGGGTAAAGGTTTCCCCCTGGCGTCCAGAAGCAGATCTGTCTTGCCTCAAAACCCCTCTGTGTTATTCCAGGCTGTACCCCCCACCATCATCGCGTGCACTTAGGAAGTACTTGTTGAATGCAAGAACGGTGTGTGCTGGTCATTGGCCCCCGTGTGTCCTCAGATCCATTCTTCGTCCTTCCCCTGCCCTGCTGGGGTGCAGAGGGGCTGCCTCTGGCCAGCTGTACTTTTCAGTTGACTTCCAGCAGCCACCAGCTAGTTAGAGACTAAGTGGAGGAGGCTAGGAAAGGAGGAGCTGGGCATATCGTCCCCTCTGCCTGCCCCGGGGTGGTGTCTCTGGAAGGGTGCTGCATCTGGTTCCACTGCCTGCTACCTAAGGCTGGCCCCGGGGCTCTGTCACCATCGTTGTCCCTCCAGCCTTCAGTGCGGTGGTTGAGGCAGGTCAGCCAGGAAATGAGAAGCAGAGCCACAACATGGCCGAAAGACAGCATTGCAGCAAGACCCTGCTGAGACCTTGAGTTTAACCTTGAGTTCCCAGTTTCTCTTTCTGGGACCTACCTTTGGCCCCGAATATTCCAAATAGGCCTCACCACTGTTCCCCACCATTGGAGGAGTAACCAATAACCCTCCTCTTATTTAGCAAAAGGGAAGAATAATGAATAGTTTAAAAGGTAATCATAAAAGGCAGAGCTCACTCTCTCTGCCTAGAGGAGCCTGCACCAAATCTTGGTGTGTAATTCCGTCATTCTCTCCCATTTCCCAGAAAGCTCTGTTCTTTTCCTCCATTTCCCGGTAAGTTCTTTTTACTGGCCTAACTAAATTGGCGGGTTCTTAAATTCTTTTATGCAACAGAGCCAGGAATCTACAGAAGTCCAACACTTCCTCGTCTTCAGTGGTGACTTCCTGCAGTTGCTCATATTGGGGCTGTCCTCCTTTCTCCTGGTGCCCTTTTGGGACACATTTGTAACATACTCCCCTGTATTGAATTCCTTCTGTCAAACCACCTGGCACGGGTCTTTGGTTTTCTGCTTGGATCTTGACTGATACACAGTGTGGTCAGATGGTCAATATATGTAACCAGCGAGATTGCTGCCCAGTGGGTGCAGGTGGAGTTAAGGCCCAAGAGACCTGACAGGCGATAGTAGATAGTGTCGGTGTCAGCCACGATCCCGTCACGCCTCATTTACCAGTTCTGTGGGCTCATGCCCCCATTTCTAGGGGCTCTGCTTCTTCCAGCTCTCATGTGACCTTCTTCAGAGGACTGCCTTGGGCTGCTAGAGGCACTTTGCCTGGTGGGGAAGAGAGCTAGAAGTGCCTGGGAATTAGTGCTCTTTGGGCTCAGGGCAGCCCATAGATAGGTGACTGAACAACATGGGAGGGAGAAAACCCAGCTCCTCCTTAGCGGCTGGACAAATCCTCAGGTATAATTTTTGTTCTAGCGATCTCTGTGGGATCAGGCTGAGGATGGTATTTCTCTTGAAATCACACTATTGCTTGGCTTCTTCCTGTCCAGCTCCCCCTTCCCATTATCCACTTTCTTCTTCTGGGAATACCTCCTTCCTAAATCATATAAACATTATATATACTTTCTTTTTTTAAAACAAAATTGATCTATTAGTTTCCTAGAGCTGCCATAACAAACTGTCACAAACCGGGTGTCTTGAAACAACAGAAATGCATTCTTTCACAGTTCTGAGGCCAGACATCTGAAATGCAGGTGTCAGAAATGTTGGTTCCTACTGAAGGCTCTGAGGGAGAATCTTCTATGTCCCTCTCCCAGCTTCTGGCAGTAGCTGGCAGTCATTAGCATTTCTTGGCCTCCATTGTCACATGGCCTTCTTCCCTGTGTGTCTCTTCCGTGTCTCTGTGTTCAAATCTTCCCCTCCTTTCTCTTATAAGACACAGTCATTGGATTTAGGGCCCACCCCAGTCCAGTGTGTCCTTATCTTGACTTGATTTCAGCTGCAAAGACCCTATTTCCAGACAAATATTCACAGGTATCAGGGCCTAGCACTTGAACATAAATTTTGGGGGGTACACAATTAAATCCACAACAATTGAGGCCAACTTGTAGCCCTAAGGAGAATCATCACCATCCCAAAGAATGGTAGAGCTTTTCCTCAGGGTGATACTCAAGAACATCATTTTAACAGCTGAATATAGTATTTCATTCACCTGTTTCCTATTGATGGGCATCAAAATTCTTGGCAGCTTTCTCCATTAAAATGCTGATTGGATGAATATCCTTCCACATAAATGTTGGCCCACATCTCTGCTTATTACCTTAGAACAAATTCCCAGAGCAAAGTTATGGGTCAAAGGGTAAGAGCATTTTTGAGTTTTTGATATAAATGCTGATTTCCCTCCAAAGAGATCATATCAATTTTATCAGCAGAATATAAGAGTGTTTTTTTACAGCACTTTTGCCCTTTGCCCACATTGGGTATTATTGTTTTCAAAGTTCTCATATATATATATATATATATATATTTTTTAGGAGGTACCTGGGATTGAGGTACCCAGGACGTCACACATGGGAAGCAGTTGCTCAGCCACTTGAGGTACATCTACTCCCCTATTATTATTTTCTACTACTGCTTTTGGTAGTACCACCAGCAGTAGACACTTGTTAAGACTGGTTTCTGAGCTACATCTGCTCCCTCTTATATTTATATTTAATTAGTTAATTAGTGAGAGGTATGTTTCTCTCTCACTCCATAGAATTGTAACTGATGGACAGGGAACTTCCACAGAGAATCTTGTCTCATCCACAGCTCTTTTTGTTGCGAGCTGAGAATCCATATCATGCCAAATGGGATATTTATTACGAGGATATGAGAGTATCTGATGGAGTCCAAGAACAGGAAATTCAGCTGAATTTTACAAGGAACTAAATCCCAGAACTGTAAAGCTGTCAACAGCAAAGTCATTCACATCCTCTCTCTCTCTCCATCCCTCTGCATGTCTCCTTCATGGCCCAAGGGCTGCTGAGTTGTCAACTCCAGGGGGCACCCTTAACAATGTAGACCACTCCCGGGAGCACAGTTTAAAATAAAATGAGAGTGGGGCTTCTGATATCGGTACAATGGAATATGTCTTAGTTTGTCAGAGTTGCTTTGACAAATACCTAACAATCAGTTGGCTTAAACAAGAAGCCTTTATATTATCTGATGGTTCTGAAGGCTAGATGTCAAAATTCAAGATGTCCAAAAGAACATGCTCTCTCCTGAGGTTGGTAACATTCCAGCAACGGCAGTCCTTCATCATCTCTCTCTCCTCTCTGGTTTCTTCTAACATCTATCTTCTGGTTTCTGGCTCCTACCAGCTGACTGCCTCTGAATTTCCTCTTTATAAGGTCTCCATTCATGGGGGATTAAGGCCCACCCTAATTCAATTTGGTCACACCTTACCTAATAATAACAGCTTCAAAAGTTCCTATTTATAAATGGGTCACACCCACAGGATACGGCCATAAAAAGTAATGAAATTCTGATGCATGCTACAGTGTGAATGAACCTGAAAATATGATGCTCAGTGAAAGAAGCCAGTCACAAAAAAGCACATACTGTATGGTTCCATTTATATGAAATTTCCAGAATAGGGAAATCCATAGAGACTGCAGCAAGTACATTAGAGGTTGCTTAAGAGAAGGTCAGGGGACGTGGATTTGGCTCAAGTGATATAGCGTCCACCTACTGCATGGGAGGTCCAGGTTCAAACCCAGGGCCTCCTGACCCATGTGGTGAGCTGGCCCACATGCAGTGCTGATGAGCACAAGAAGCACCACGCCACATGGGATGTCCCTCACATAGGGGAGCCCCACGCACAAGGAGTGCGTCCGGTAGGGAGAGCTGCCCACTTGAAAAAAGTGCAGCCTACCCAGGAGTGGCACCGCACACACGGAGAGCTGACGCAGCAAGATGATGCAACAAAAAGAAACACAGATTCCTGGTGCCACCGACAAGAATACAAGCGGACACAGAAGAACACACAGCGAATGGGCACAGAGAGCAGACAACTGGGGGGTGAGGGGAGAGAAATAAATAATAAATAAATAAACAAATAAATCTTAAAAAAAAACAGTAGGTAGGAGTATGGAGAGTGGAGGGGTGGAGGGAGACTGATAGCTAAAATACAGGGTTTCTTTTTTAGGTGATGAAAGCATTCTAAAGTTGACTGTGGTGATGGTTGCACCTATCTGTGAGTATAATAAAAAACCATACCAATCATGCTATGTGGATTATTTAAAAATTCTCCCATGCGTAATATGTGCCCTCTATGTACTCTCAGATGTCCAGAGGGAGTCCCAGGCCACCCCCACACCCCACCCCTTTTTTTTGAGACTTCCACTAAATTACAAATCAGTGAAATGCTAAAGAGAGTAACACAAAGTATGGTAAATTTTATTAAAGTATTCATTTGAAGTGAACAAAGTTGAAGTGCGATATGCATACAGAAAAGTGAAAATATCAGTGCAAAGCTTGTAAGTATTCACAAACGGAATTCACCCTTCTTGTCAAAAACCAACAGTCTCTGAGACTGTACCTCTCTTGAGGAAAATATCAAAAGTTTAAATCTGAGTCCCTTAATATATGTGAGGCCTGTGTAGGCCCTCTCCATTTCTTTCCTTTTCCCGCTTACTTATTTCCTAATCTCTGGGGTTGTGCTGTCAATAAGATGGCTATTTAAATTTAAATTATATAAAATAAAAAATTTAGTGCCTCATTCACACTAGCTACATTCCAAATGCTCAATAGCCACTGTGGCAACTGGCTGCCTTATTGCACAGCATAGATCCAGCGTATTTACTTTATCACAGAATGTTCTGGATAGCACTGCTCCAGAGGGTGAGCTCTCAACTTTCATTCCAATTTTGTCCTTGGAAGGTTTCCTGTTTTTTGGATTGGTCAGTGAAATGCACTGTCAGACCCAACCATAATGTCTGTAGGATCAAGCCAGTGGAAATAACAGTGTTTGAAAATAGTTGTTGGGCAAAGAAATACACTTAAGAAATTATCCCAAAGAAAAATGCACAGCCTCACTAGCAATTTAAAAAAGTGAGAGTTAAAATACCCCTACCATACCATTACAGGCTGTCTAGACTAGGGAAAATGTGTAAAGTTGATGAACAGAACACTGGCCATACTGTGGGGGGAAAAAGCGATTACATACAGCAAGCCAAGCTGGAAACTGGGTAAATCTTCCTGAAGAACCATCTGGAACGCTGCTGTGGGAACTATAAAACTACTTTCTGTCCGGATAATCTCACAAAATGACTACATTTATTCAATGCATTGTTTACCTGAGACTTAGTACTAGGTAATTCATGTTTATTTATTTAATTGACTTCACAACAGTCCTACGAGGTAGGGTAGGTTTGCTATTTCCATTTTAAAAATCAGCAAACTGTTAGGTTTACAGAAGTTAGATAACGTTTCCAGTGTAGAAACGGTATGGAAGTGCCCAAGTCAGGATTTAAACACAGACCTCTGGACTTAGGAAGACCACGATACCTCCCAATTCTGAGAATTACAGCCAAGGGAATATTATACATGAGGGCCGGTGTTTATGCAAATACATACATATAATTATTACAAAAGGGAAAATTGGAAAATGCACATCGGAGACAACGAAAATAGGATACGATCGGGCACATATTACGCGTTCAACAGATACTTAGTTTTAAAAAGCAATTGCATGAAGAAGGTCACTGGTCCTTTAAAAGCCGAGGCGGGGCGAAAAGGAAAAGGAGGCGGGCGTGAAGTGACGTAACCTACTCCGTGCCTCTTTTAAAGGAGCATGCGTATAAAAGGTTTGCGCTCCTTTTCTTCGCCATGTCCCTGCATTCATGGCGCGTGCGCTACCTGAGCCTTCGGCTACTCCCGGCTCCGCCTGTATACGTAGGTGGGCGGAGACGTTTGCGTGGGCTCGGGTGGACCCACATTCTCCCGCGCAATTAACCAGCCCCGCCCCCTTGCGCACAGGCGCGTACATCGCCATAGCCCGTGAGGTAGAGGCAGAGGTCCCGGAGTTTGCGCCTGCGCTCTGGGCGCCCTTGCCGGAAGTGGAAGGATCGGGTTCTAACAGTAACGCGCTGAAGCAGAAAGCGCGGCAGAAGCGTCTGTCACTGAGTATGGGGCCGGGAGCTGTCCAAAATACCTTGCTCCAGAATGACCAAACCTAGAAATGTGTAAACCATAATGTGGACACAGATAACTCAATTTTCGACTTAAATAAGGTTTTATAAGATTATTGCAACTGATATGTGTGTTGCAGGTTTTAAGGAGAGGGACCATTTTCCTTAAGTTTTCTTTTTCCCCATTAATTTTTTCGTTTCTAGAAGACTTAGGTGCCTCCTATATGCCCAGTTTGGAAAAGAGTGGTTTAAATGAAATAGAAGACAAGTTCTTGCCAACACAATGTTATGTCCTAGTTAGGAAAGCTTTAGGAAGATATGTTAGAATCCAGAAAAGAAAACAATTCTGTATACAATTAAGAGTGATGTTAGGGGAAGCAGATGTGGCTCAAGTGATTGGGCTTCCACCTACCACATGGAGGGGTCGTTGGTTCCGTTCCCAGTGCCTCTTAAAAAAGACAGGGAGATGGCGGGACGGGCAGGCTTTGCAAGATGACACAAAAAGAGACACAACAAAGCAGGGAACAGAGGTGGCTTAAGCGATTAGGCCCCTCCCTCCTACATCGGAGTTCCTGGGTTCGGTTCCCAGAGCCTCCTAAAGAAACAAAGAAGACGAACTGAACAGACACAGCAAGTGCAAAACAATGAGGGTGTGGGGAGAGATAAATCTTTTTTCTTTTTTAAGTAATTTTGTGTCATAAAGGCTATAGATGCTTTGGAAGACCCTTGTGTTCAGTTCCTCAATGTTATTTCATAAACATTTGTAGAGAGTGTATTATATTCTTTATATGTATATTGTGCTGGATACTGGAGATTTAAATATGACTATAATTCAAACCCTGTCCTGAAATGGTTCACAGTCAGGGGAATCTCCATGAAAAACTCAAGTGTTGAACTGAACATTGAAGGAGCCAGTACGTTTTAATTTTCAGAGAGGAAAGACCATGTGGTTCAGGTGTAGGATTAACATGGGTGAGGTCTTGGAGGAATGATAGGGTATGGTAACTCTGAGACTCTGTTGACCACAATGGAAGGATGACATCAAAGAACATGGGAGATCATGTCCTAGAAATATATTGGGGCTGGATTGGGGAGAGGAGGTGTAGAATGCCAAGCCAAGGAATTTGTATGTAAATCCAGTGATTAGGAGCCATTGTGTTTTCTTGAACATGCGATGGAGGGCATGAGGCAGAGGGCCACTGTTAGACCATAGCCACCGGGTTAAACAGGAACATTGGGGAAACTGTTTAAGAAAGTCTCAAGTTGGTGCATTCATCAGCAGAAAAACATCCATACAAGAGTTATGAGCTATAATCAAAGGTCCAAAAAAGCTGAAAGCAAAGGGAAAGCTGATTTATGAATATACTGAGGAAGTCAAGAGACAGTCTATGGGGCGAAGGAGAAAACCTTTCCCCTTCTGGGTTATGTGGTAGTTTGAGATTGTATGGACCCCAGGAAAGAGCATATCCTTAGAGCTAATCCATGCTGTGGGTGTGAACCTATTGTAGGTTGGATCTTTTGATTAAATTACTTCAGTTAAGGGCCTTTAGATTACTTCAGTAGGTGTGACCTGGGGTGGGTCATGATCCTCTTACTGGAGTCCTTTATAAATGGGATGAATTCAGAGTCAGAGAATGAGGAACTCAGAGAGGAACCCACAGAAGCTGAGGGAGAGAGCCACAAGAGCTAGAAGCTAAAATCAAAAGAACCTGGGAGAGAGAAAGCCACAGGAGTAGCCAGAGCCAAAAGCAGCAGAGCCTAGAGAAGGCAGAGACTGCCTTGTGCCCTGCCATGTGACAGGAGTGCAGGATTGCCAGCAGCTGTGTTTTCAGGGAGAGAGCTTCACCTGATACCTTGATTTGGACAGTTTTCTCAGTTTTCTCAGCCTCAGAACTATAAGCGTGTAATAAATTCCCATTGTAAAAGCCAGCCCCATTTCTGGTATATTGCCTTGGCAGCCTTCAGCAAACTACAGCAGGTAGCCACCACCTGCGTAAGCCATTTTCCCCTTGAGGGAGAAGGATTTTAGAAGGGTCCTAAGGAAAGAATGACCCTGCTATAAAAAGAATGAAAAGCTTCATAAGTGCCTCATGAAGAACACAGGAAAATAATGAAAAAGAGATCAAGGAAAGTCTCAAAAGGGCTCACAATACATCTGTTAGGACAATCCTTCCCACACGGCCAGCTTCATGCATGAGTGACCTGTGCAGTCAGCCATGGTTTGACTTAATGTCTGTTCTCATCATCTTGAAATTCTTAATGTATATTTTTAACAGGGGGCCCCCATTTTCACTTTGTATTGGGCTTCATAAATTATGTAGTCAGTCCTGCCTCCCTCCTTCTGTTTTCCTCTTTGTCTTTGTTTTACTCCCTTTCCTAGTTATTCTTTCTTCTCTTCCTCTTTCCTCTCTTCTTTTCTTTTCTCTCTTTTCTTTCTAGTTTCCTTTCCTTTGTTTCATCCCACTCTTTTAAAACTGAGTTTAAGTACAGTGTGACCTGGTAAATCTCAAAGCATGTTCCCAGTAGGTCTTTTTTTTTTTAGATGTATTTTTTATTTACTTTCTTTAAAAAAAAAAAAGATTTATTTGTTTCCCCTCCCCCTCCCCTTCCCCTCCCCCCTACTTTATTTTTCTTTATCTCCCCCTTCCCATAGGTGGTTCACTAGTCTATTCATTGCTTGCTAGCTTTCTCCAGGAAGCACCAGGAACCGAACCCAGGACCTCCCACATGAGAGGGGAGTGCCCAACTGTGAGTCACATACTCTCCCTGTGGGCTGTGGCATCTGCTGGCTTGTGGCCTCTGCTTCTGCTTCTCCCTGGTAGGTCCTTAATAAATAGCTGCTGAATAAATGGAAGGATGAATGAAGGAGAATTTTATTATCTCTGGCTCTTTAAAGGATGACAAAAGAATTACCAAGATAATTAACTTTGTCCAACCTTTCCACTCTTGTGAATGGTTGAGTCTCTGAGCTACTAAAACAAGTCCTTTCCCACCTGCTTCATTTTCTTTCATATTTTCCCTGAATTTGATACTGACTTTGTCCTGTGTCTCAGACATGTGCTGGGACGTGATAATTCTGGCAGGTAGAGTGGATGGCTTTGGTCAGCGTGGAATATTCCTCAGTCCTCCTGAAATTGACACTCGTGGTGGTTTACTGAAATTCAACACTCCATTCCCTTTATTTATTTTTAGGACATTTTTTTTATTAGGTTGCAAATGCCTTTTTTTTTTTCCCCGCCCCCTCCCCTCTACCCTGCTGTTTTTGCTGTCCGTGTCCATTTGCTGTGTGATCTTCTGTGTCTCTTTCTCTTTTTGTCTTACCATTTTTTCTCCTCTAGAATTCACAGATATTCGATCCTGGGGACTTCTGATGTGGAGAGAGGTTCCCTGTTGCTTGCACCATCTCAGTTCCTGGTTTCTGTTCCACCTTGCCTTGCCTCTTCCCTTCATCTCTCTTTTGTTGTGTCATCATCTTGCTGCGTGACTCACTTTCACGGATACTTGGCTCACCATACAGGTATGTCTTTTACCAGGAGGACGCAGAGTTTGAACCCTGGTCCTCCCATATCATAGGCGGAAGCCCAGTCACGTGAGCCACATCCATTTCCCTCCATTCCTTTCTTGATGGCACCTCTCCAAATGTGTTAGTCTTTTGTTTATGGAGGTGACCCTCCTCCCGAGCTCCAGAGGGTGAATTATAATTGGTCTATGGCAGGAGATGGCAAACTTTTTCTGAAAAGGGCCAGATAGTAAATATTTTAGGCTGTGCAGGTCAAATGTTCTCTGTTACAACTTCTCAACTCTGTAAATGAATGAATGTGACCACCTGTCAAGAACACTTTATGGACATTGAAATGTGAATTTCATATAATTTTCACATGCCACAAAATGTTCTGATTCTTTTCCAACCATTTGAAAATGTAAAAACTGGTGGAAACAACTCAAGGGTCCATCAGCTAAGGAGTGGCTAAACAAAATATGGTGTATCCATACAATATCATGGAATATCATCAAATATGACTATAAAAAGAAATGAAGTTCTGATAGATGTTACAACTTGGATGAACCTTGAAAACATTATGCTAACTGAAAGAAGCCAGTCAAAAATGACCACATACTATCTGGATTCATATCAAAGCCCAGGATAGAGAAATCTATAGAGACAGAAATTATATGGAAAGTGGAGGTGTCTCAAGTAGTTGGGCACCTGCCTACCACATGTGAGGTCCTGATTCAGTTCCTGGTGCCTCCTAAAGAAGACAAGCAAGACAGAGAGCTGATACGACAGGCTTGCCTGGTGAGCTGACACAACAAGATGACCCAATGAGGAAGTACAGTGAGAGAGACAACAAGTGGGAGTGGAGGTGGCCCAAGCCATTGGGCACCTCCCTCCCACATGGGAGGTCCCAGGTTCAGTTCCCAGTGCCTCCTAAAAAGAAGGTGAGCCCACAACGAACAGACACAGAGAGCAGACAGTGAGCACAAAACAACAAGGGGGGAATAAATAATAAACTTAAAAAATGTGTATTAGTAGTTGCTTAGGGTTGGGGGAGAAGTTAAAAGGATACGGGGTGGGCTATGATGTGAACCAATGTATATGAGGTGCAGAGGTGCCCAAAGATGTACTTACCAAATCCAATGGATGTGTCATGATGATGGGAACGAGTGTTGCTGGGGGGGGGAGAGGTGGGGTGGGGGGATGGGGTTGAATGGGACCTCACATATATATTTTTAATGTAATATTATTACAAAGTCAATAAAAAATAAAAAAATTAAATAAAAAAAAAAGGATACGGGGTTTCTTCTTGAGGTGGTGAAAAATATTCTAAAATTGTGGTGATGGTTGCACATAGCTATGAATATACTAAAAACCACTGAACTGTACACTTTATTTCTTTTTAATTGTGCACTTTAAATGGGCAAATCATGTGGTATGTGAATTATATCTCAATAAAGCTATTTTTTAAAGCAAAAATCATTTTCAGCTCATGGGCCATACAGAAACAAGTGGCAGGTTCGATTTGGCCTGCAGGTCATAGCTTGCCAAGGCCTGCTGTTCTCATTCCTTTCGGCTGTGTGTGGTTGAGGCACAGATGTATGGTGCATTTGTTACAACTGATGAAATAATATTATTATTGTATTGTTAACTATAGTCGATGGTTTACATTAGGGTTTCCTGTTTCTGTTGTAAAGTCTTATGTTAAAACACTTTTGGGACTGCTACATTGTCCCTAAGCTATCTCAAGTAGCCGTAGCGGGTGGCTTTGCAAGGTGTCAGCTTGTGTAGTTGAACTGCATTTCCCCATATTTCTTCCCCTGTATGTTTCTGGTTGGGATGGGCTACTAGAGACCTTTTTTTTTGAATGAGATTTGGAATGGGAATGAAACAACAGCCGTATTGTTTTGTTTTGTTTTCAATTCTCAATAACTCATAGTGTATTTATAAAATGAAAAGCCCTCATCAAAATACATTTTTCACTGGGAAAAATAAATAAGACAAATGGATCTACACAAAGCAAAAATTAACTTTGGTAGATTTCAGTATGGTACACAGTCCATATCAAGCACCACGTTGTTTTTTTATGCTTAGAAGGGCAGGATGAGGTCACCAGGCACTTGTAGCTAACTGCAGGCTCACCTGTTGGTGCGGGGCAGCCACCTTCCCTGGATCCCCCTGCAGCTTCTAAGATTCCTGGGCCAGGTGTGTGGTTAACTCCTAAGAGCGCCAACCGTTTCTGCAGGACATCCACATTTTCAAGGTTGCAGGCGGGGAGAACTGACTTGGATTCCAGTGTGTCCTCAAGGACACTCGTGGGTATCTATTATCCTTGCTCTCCCTCACTATACATTCATTTTCTCTTTTCCCGGTTGCCTGCTCTGCAGACTTCCAACTCCAGTATCAGACACAAAGACAGTGGCTTCATGGAGACTGTTTAACCAGCTCCACAACTGGGTAAGATCCAATCTCTACAGCAAATCTTTAAAAAATTGTGTGTGTGTGTGTGTATCCTAGTGGTCCTGCTTCTCTGAGTGAACCCTGACTGAAACAGCGTGCAATCCAGGTAAACACTGTGCTCACCAGACACATGAGATGTCGAGTTAAGTCCCATAGGTTTCCCTTCCAATCAGTTTTTCTGCCACTAAAACACTCTTGTATGCTCATTACCATTTTGCAGTGGGCTCCTATAGAGGTGGATAAATGCAGCGTTGAGCCCAGAGATGAGGTGGGGCTCTGAATCCCGTGATTCTACAGCTACTTGGAACAGATGAAGAAGCATGGACAGATGATTCTGTCAGGTCCAGTCAGGGACACAGGAAGCACTGTGATGAATCAGACAGGGGAACTCTAATACAGGGACTTTATAGCAGAGGGAGCTGATTGCATAGGCAGTAGAAGAGGTGAGAATTCCAGCAGGGGAGAGTAGGCAACGCAGGGATAGTAACAGTAGGAAGCTACAGCCCCTAGGGCTGGTGAAGAAGGAGGAGGCGGAGTTTCCAGAGCTCAGGGACAGAGTCCCCTAGAGAAAGCGGGAATCATGGCAAGCATGTTTGGGTACTGGAGCTAACCATGATCCTAGTAATGCCACCCAAGGCAAAGAGAGAAGGAGAAATAGCCGAGCTGCTGCTTTTCTCCAGCCCTCCCTTCTCTCACCAGTGCCTCCCATTGGCTAAACCCAGTAGGAAGCCAGCTATCCTGAAAGCCTAGAAATTTAGCCTGCATTTTCATCCCCTTGTGACAGAGCTGAGGAAGGAGAAGGAGAAGGAATGAACCTGAAGTCAAATAGGCAAATGACCAGTACACTAAGTTCTCATCCATTCAGTAAGTACTTATCAAGTTCAAGAACCATGGGAGGTGCTGGGGATATAGCCTTCTTTGAAAGGTCCCATGGTTCGAGACAAGAATTGTTTCAGAATGCTAGTGAGAAGTCTAAACCTTAGGGAAACACAAGATTTCCAAAAGATGCCACAATAATTATACTTACCATTTCCCTAAACATGCTCGTGTTAATAGATGTTAACTAATCTTATACACAATATACTTGTCAATTTAACAGTTTTCCAGAAAGAAGCACATGAGATTGGCAGCTCCTTCAAAGATGTTAAAAACTTTGAAAGAGGGAAGTGGATTTGGCTCAACAGATACAGTGTCCTCCTACCACACGGGAGTTCCAGGGTTCAAACCCAAGGCCTCCTGACCTGTGTGATGAGCTGGCCTTTGTGCAGTGCTGATACACGCAAGGAGTGCCATGCCACTCAGGGGTGTCCCCTGCATAGGGGAGCCCCACGCGCAAGGAGTGCACCCCGTAAGGAGAGCTGCCCAGTGCAGAAAAAAATGCAGCCTGCCCAGGAGTGGTGCCACACACACGGAGAGCTGATGCAGCAAGATGACGCAACAAAATGAGACACAGATTTCTGGTGCCGCTAACAAGAATGCAAGTGGACACAGAAGAACACACAGCGAATGGACAGAGAGCAGACAATGGGGGAGAGGGGAGACGGGAAGGGGAGAGAAATAAATAAAAAATAAATCTTTAAAAAACAACAACAACAAAACAAAAAACAAAAAAACTTTGAAACATCCTTTCCATCCCTTCTTGTCCCTAACAAGGGAAATACCTGCAGGTTTGGAATTAGAGTACATCTAATTTCTTTGATATCATTACATTTCATTTCCAGAACACATTCTTAATCTTGTAGTTAATTGTAGTTTCCTACATCAGAAATTTAACTTTTCCTGAAATCTGGCAACAATAGCTGCATATCTAGAATGTTCAATGAAATTGAGATTGTGTTGCAAATAATATATATCTCACTTATTATTTGAGATGTTACACCTAAATATGTCATTAACAAGGAAATTTGATCCTAGGTACCCCTCCAAAGAAGGGTTCTCTATGATAAATCCCTTCCCGTGTTTCAGACTGTATCACCTAGCTTTTGCTGTGAAGCAAACAGTAATCCATTCTCAGGGCCGTTTAACAATAAATATCCATTTAGTTAACTCATTTTCAGGTTGGCAGGGATTGGCTGATCTAGGCTGGCTTGGCTGGGGTAGCTCTGTACCAAATATCTCTCATCTTCCTTCTGGAATCAATGGGCTAGCTCAGTCATATTCTTCTCATGGCAGTGGAAGAAGTGCAAGAAAGCAAGCCAACTTGACTAAACACTTTTTAAACCTCTAGTGATGTTGGCAAAAACAATTTACAGGACCAAAACCCAAATCAAGAGGTAGGGAAGTATACGTTGCCTATGGAGTACACAGTATGTTGTTGATCTGGTTACAGTGATTCTTTACAACACAGTTTTCTATACAAGATACTATCTCAGATCCCTAGTTATAGTGTGATAAAAAGAGAGAAACTTGAAGACAAGTTCTGGGCCTACAATTTAGTGGGTATCTGGACAGATATTAGTCCTTTGAATCTGTTTCCAAATCTCTAAAATATGCAATGATATTTGCCTGTCAGGGTCGTTAAGAGAATTAAATGAAATAATGTTTAAAAGCATAAATAGCTGACACCTCTTCACATTAAAGTTGTGTGGAAAATATATAAATGGTGATGTCTGCCCTGTTATGAAACAGAACGGGAAGCTGAGCAGCTGGTAACTCTTTGAAGTGCTTCCTGTGGCAAGTGGAATTTTGTCCACATTTCAAATAGCCCATCACAGCTTTCATGAAAATCCACTTAGATTGTTTTTATCTCTTTATTTTTTTATTTTTTATTTTCATTTTTTTTATTCCACTTAGATTTTTAAACCACCAACCACCAAACGAAATACATTTTTCAAAGGTGAAAACAAAAATGCTTCACCTCTTTTAGGGAGTGTGAACCCTTTGGAAGACATTTTGGCATTAACTAGTATAGCTGAAGATTTGTGTAATCTTTAATTTGGCAATTCCTTCTGTATTAGGGTTCTCTAGAGAAATAGGATGGGTGAGTTCAAATTTTGTAGGGCAGGGCACAAGCTGGGAACTCCATTGATGGTTTTCAGTGAATTCCCTGGAGAAACTAGCTGAAGTAGAGATGGAAATTCTCCCTTCTGACTGCTGAAATCATCACTTCTCTTAAGGTCGTCAGCTGATTGGATGAGACTTTTCATTGTCAAAGGCCATTCCCTCAGTTGTAGATGTAATCAGCCATATATGCAATTAACTTATTAATGATTTAAATCCACAAAATATCCTCACAGTAACAATCAGGCCAGGGCTTGCTTGACCCAAAAATTGGACACCAAAACCTGGCCAAGTTGACAGATGACCTTTACCATCAAACCTTCCCCGTCATATACTAGGATTAATTTCTTTTTATCAAAAAGGAGTCTTGAAGCATGTTGGCAATTAGCAATTCCACGTGATGGAAACATGGGTGTGTCATGTTATTTTTTCTTCTCCCTTCCTCCTACCTTGCCTTCCCTCCCTCTCGCTCTCCCTTCTGTCCTTCCCCCTCTCTACCTCCCTTCCTTCCTTCTTTCTTCTTGCTTTTTAAATTTCCCAAAGTAAACCAGAAAAATATTAGGCATCATAAAACACAATGCTTTTCTCTTTTTGTTCTATTCCATTCTATTATTCCATTCTATTCAAGGACTCTCTTCTTCACTAGTCACCCTTACGCTGAAGAGGGAGGGCGCCAGACATTCCCTCTAACTCCTTAAACTGAGAAATGAGATTTGGAGCTTTGTTTCATCATAACAAAATTCTACTAGGCAGAAATAATTGGGAAGTCTTGTGTTATTAATCGTCCTTTGCCTTTCCTTTGAAGATCTTTTAATATCTTTTGTGTGATATGATATTAACAGTAGATATGCCCATATGAGGAGGAAATCTAACTGCTCATTATTGTAAGCCCAAGGCCAAGCATGGAGCCTGGCACATAGTCATGCTCAAAAATAGAAACAGCTTCATGATAAACCATAAAATCTCCTCTTTTAAAGGGTACAATTCAGTGGTTTTCAGTATATTCACAGGGTTGTGCAAGCATCACCAGTATCTTATTTTAGAACATTATCAATACCTCCAAAAGAAACTCCATACCTATTAGTGGTCATTCCCCTTTCCCCCTTGGCAACCACTAATCTACTTTCCGTCTCTCTGGATTTGACAACTCTGGACATTTCATGTAAATAGAATCACATATGTGATCTTCTGTGACTGGCTTCCTGAGCATAATGTGTTTTTCTGTTTGTTTTTCGTTTTTAATTAATTAATTTTTATTTATTTCTCTCCCCTTCCCCTTCCCCGCCAGTTGTCTGCTCTCTGTGTCTATTCGCTGTATGTTCTTCTGTGACCGCTTCTATCCTTGTCAGCGGCACCAGGAATCTGTGTTTTCTTTTTGCTGCGTCATCTTGTTGTGTCAGCTCTCCGTGTGTGCAGCACCTTTCCTGGGCAGGCTACACTTTCTTTCATGCTGGGCGGCTCTCCTTACGGGGCGCACTCCTTACGCGTGGGGCTCCCCTACGCAGGGACACTCCTGTGTGGCACAGCACTCCTTGAGTGCATCAGCACTGTGCGTGGGCCAGCTCCACACGGGTCAAGGAGGCCCGGGGTTTGAACCGCGGACCTCCCATGTGGTAGACGGACACCCTAACCACTGGGCCAAGTCCACTTCCCTGAGCATAATGTTTTTGAGGTGCACATTGTAATGTGTCAGAGTTTCATTCCTTCTTATGGCTGAATAACATTCCACTGAATTCACATTTTTTTGTGTATCCATTCATCACCTGGTAGACATTGGATTGTTTCCGCTTTTTGGCTATGATGAATAATGCTGCTGTGAACATTCATGCCTGAGTTGTTGGGTATATACCTAGGAGTGGAACTGCTGGATCAGATGGTAACTCTACGTTTAACCTTTCCAGGAACTACCAACTGTTTTCCAAGGTGGTTGCACCAAATACTTCCCCACTAGTAAGATATCTCACACATCCCTGTGAACATTTGTTATAGTCTCTTTAAAAAACAAATCAAATTTATTGGTACATATTAATAAAGCATACAATTCATCCAAAGTATACAGTCAGTGGTATTTTGTATAATCACACAGTTGGGCATTCATCACTTCAATTCAGCTTTTTTTTTAGGATTTATTTTATTTATTTCTCCCTACCCCCTCAGTGTTTGCACTTGCTGTGTCTGCTTATCTTCCTTGTTTCTTTAGGAGGCACCAGAAGCCAAACCCTGGACCTCTGATGTGGGAGGAAGGTGCCCAATAGCTTGAGCCACCTCTGCTCCCAGCTTTGTTGCGTCTCTCATTATGTTTTTCCTACTGCGTCTCTTGTTGCATCAGCTTGTTGTGTCAGCTCACCTTGCCTGCCTGTCGTGTCATATCTGCTTGCTGTCTTCTTTAGGAGGCACCAGGAACCTCTGTTCCCTGCTTTGTTGTCTCTCATTATGTTTTTTCATCTTGTGTCTCTTATGTCAGCTTGCAGAGCCTACCCATTGAGCCAGCTCGTTGTCTTCTTTAGGAGGCACCAGAATCTGACCCAGTGACCTCCCATGTGGTAGGTGGGAGCCCAGTCACCTGAGCCACATCCGCTTTCCTATTAGAGCATTTTTATTGTTTCAGTAATAAGAATGATATACAAAAAACAGACAAATAAGCAAGGAATTCTTCCCCTTTCAATCTGATTCCTTTTCTGTATGTCTGTCTTTTAAATTTTAACCATCCTAGTGGGTATGAAGTGGTATATATATATATATATATATATTTTTTTTTTTTAGGTACTGGGGACAGGAAGGATCGAACCCGGGACCTTGTATATGGGAAGTCGGTACTCAACCACTGAGCCACATCAACTCTCCTGAGTTGGTTTTTTCATTTGTTTGCTCGTTGCTTGCCATTTTGTTCTTAGGAGGCACTGGGAACCAAACCTGGGACCTCCCATGTGGGAAGCAGGTGCTCAACTGCTTAAGCCACATCCACTCCCTGGTAGCATTTTTTTCTCTCTCCCCTTCCCCCCATTGTCTGCTCTCTGTGTCCATTTGCTGTGTGTTCTTCTGCATCCACTTGCATTATCAGGTCGCACTGGGAATCTGCATCTCTTTTTTGTTGTGTCATCTTGCTGCATCAGCTCTCCATGTGTGCGATGCCACTTCCCAGGTGGGCTGTGCTTTTCTCATGTGGGGCGGCTCTCCTTGCAGGGCACACACCTTGTGGTGGCACCCCTACCACAAGGTAGTGCCCTTGTGGGGCACCCCTACATGGGGCATGGCACACCTTGCACCGGCAGCACTGTGCGTGGGCCAGCTCACCACTCAGGTCAGGAGGCCCTGGGGATCGAACCCTGGACCCTCCAAATAGTAGGCGGACGCTCTATCAGTTGAGCCATGTCCGCTCCCCTCCCTTGTAGTTTTGATTTACATTTTTCTAATAACTAATGATGTTGAATTTAATATATATTTGTTAAATGTATGAATAACTATGTAAGTTTTCAGATTAGCTACACCAAATTTACACATTATTAATTTTTAAAGTTAATACTTTAATTGTTTTTATTACGAAAGTAATACATGCTTAAATTGTTTTCATAAAGTCAGGGTGATGGTTACCTTAGAGAGTAGGGAAAAGGTTCTGATCAGGGAAGAGGCACATGGGGTCTTCTGGGGTCATGACAGTGTCTTATTCTTGACCTCAGTCATAATTAAACAGATTCCTTTTGTAATTATTATGTAAACTATATGTATACATTTATATGCTTTTCTGTATTCCTGTTACATACCACAATAAAAAGGCAATATATTTTCATTTTTGAAATTTTGGAAAGCAAATTTTTATCTTAAAGATGAAGAAAGTTGAAAAATTGCCACCATCAAGTATATTGGAGGGTTTTTCTGTGAATGGTACTGACCCACATGGAAAAAAAAAGAGTATTTGTTAATAAATCTTTGTTGTGCAAAACTTTTTCCCTTTTGTTGGAAGAAATAGAAGTTTCAAGAAATTGCCAGCAGATGGCGCGATGACGCAATTTAATCTTGCTCTTCAATTTACTTGTTAGATAATGGTCATTTAAGGTTGGGAGAAATTGTCATAATTGAAACTACAGGAGATATCCTTTTAATGTAAACATCAAGTCATAAAATGGGTCAGCCATTCTCATCATGCCTTTCATTAAGATATTTGTTCGGGGGAAAATGTATGTGGCTCAACCAATTGGGCTCCCGTCTACCGTATAGGAGGTCCAGGGTTTGATGCCCAGGGCCTCCTGGTGAGGGCAAGCTGGCCCACATGGCAAGCTGGCCCATGCAGAGTGCTGGCCCATGCGGGAATGTGGCCCTGTGCAGGAGTGCCACCCTGCTTAGGAATGCCACCCCACATGGGAAAGCCACCCCACATAGGCGTGCCAGCTGACACAGAGAGCTGGCGCAGCAAGAGGACACAACAAGAGACACAGAGGGAGAAAATAAGAAGCTGTAGAAGAACAGGGGAGCTGAGGTGGCGCAAGAGAGTAATCACTTCTCTCCCACGATTGGTCCCATAATCAGTTCCCAAAGCCACCTGATAAGAATACAAGCAGACACAGAAGAACACACAGCAAATGGACACAGAGAACAGACAACAGGGGGAATGGGGGGTGAGGAGAAGTAAATAAAATAAATCTTTAAAAAAAGAAAAAGATATTTGTTTGGGAGGGATTGTGGGGAGATGGCAGAGTAGGAAGCTCCAGAAATCAGTCCCTCCACTAAAACAATTATTAAACTGGCAGGAACTATCTGAATCAACTATTTTGATCTCTGGAGTCCAGAGGAACATTGTGCAGTGTCCAGGGAAGAAATGGAGAATTGTGGTAAATTGGTAAATTGTGGTAAGTACCAGTGAATTTCACACCTTATGCAGTGGCTACCATCCTTCATTCCCCAAAATGTATCAGGCAGCAGTGGGGATGGCAGATCAAGCTCCTGGTGTAGCTTGCTGGTGCCAAGGTGGGCTATTAGGACTTAGTCCTCCAAAATCAAGGTATGTATGTTTAGTATGGTCACTGACAACTAATTTTGATCAGTTACTTCATATCACCAGGGGCTTGCTCTGAGGGCAGTCATAGTTCCATTGTTTGAACAAAAGAATGAGATAGAAATTATAAAAAGGAACCATATAGAAATTTTGGAGTTGCAAAGTAGAGTAATCAAAATAAAAAACTCATTAGATGAATTCAACAGCAGATTTAAAGAGACAGAAGAAAAAAATCAGCGAACTTGAAGGCAAGACAATTGAAATTATTCAGTGTGAGGAGCAGAACAAAAAAATAATGAAAATTAAACAGAGCTAAGGGACCCACGGGATGGGACACCATCAAGCATACCAACACACACCTCACTGGAGTCCCCAAAGAACAAGATACAGAGAAAGAGGCAGAAAGAGTATTTGAAGAAATAATGGCCTGAAACTTCTCAAATCTGATGCAAGACGTGAACATATTGAGGAAACTCAACAAACTTCAAGTAGGATAGACTCTAAGAGATCCCACTAAGACATACTATAGAGAAATTGTCAAAATTCAACGCCAAAGAGGATTTTGAAAGCAGCAAGAGAGAAGCCACTTGTCACATACAAGGGATCCCCAATTAGATTAACAGTGAATTTCTCATCAGAAACCAGGGGGGCCGGAAGACAGTGGGATGGCATATTTAAATCCTTTAAAAAAACTGTTAGTCAAGAAGTCTATATCAGGCAAAACTATCTTTCAAAAATGAAGAAGAGGGAAGTGGACTTGGCCCAATGGATAAAGCGTCCGCCTACCACATGGGTGGTCCCTGGTTCAAACCCCGGGCCTCCTTGACCCGTGTAAAGCTGGCCCATGCGCAGTGCTGATGCGCGCAAGGAGTGCCGTGCCACGCAGGGTTGTCCCCGTGTAGGGGAGCCCCACGTGCAAGGAGTGTGCCCCATAAGGAGAGCTGCCCAGCATGAAAGAATGTTCAACCTGCCCAGGAGTGGTAGCTGCACACACGGAAAGTTGGCACAGCAAAATGACACAGTAAAAAGAGACACGGTTTCCCAGTGCTGCTGACAAGAATACAAGCAGACACAGAAGAACACACAGTGAATGGACATATAGAGCAGGCAACTGGGCAGGGGGGGAAGGAGAGAGAAATAAATAAAAATAAATCTTTAAAATAAGCAAACTCATAAGAGTCAAAATCTAGAATATAAATTCTCAGGGCATGGGGTTGGGTAGGGAATGGGAAGTTGATACTTAAATTGCACAGAGTTTCTATTTGGGTCGATTGTAAAGTTTGGGGAGTATATGGAGGTGATGATAGCACAACACTGTGAACATATGTAACATAATTATATATTTGAATGTGGTTAAAGGGGAAAATTTAGGTTATACATATGTTACTAAATTTTACAACAACAACATAGGACTATACAAACCAAACTGTGAACCTGATTGTAAACGCTGGACTGTAGTTAATAGGACAATTTATAAAATTGCTCTTTTGTGAATTGTAACAAATGTATCACACTGACGCAAGGTGCTTATAATGGGTGTTATATGGGAATTTCATGTTTTATGTATGGTTTTTCTGTACACCTACAACTTCTTTAATTAAAAAAGTGACAAAAATTCATTTGTATTCTACTTGGCACTTTATAAATATGAGATTGTTAAATAAATTACACGCCATACACATAAACATATAGCATTTATGTATGCATACATACACACGTGCATGCATATACATACACACACATAGATATAAATATATGTAAAACAACCCACAGAACGGGGGAAAATATTTGCAAGTCATATATATGATGAGGGACTTGTATTCAGAATATATATATAGATATTTCTCCGGAGATGTACAAATGAGCAATAAGCACATGAAAAGACATTCAACATCCTTAGTCATTAGGAAAATGCCAACCAAACCACAAGGAGAACTGCGCCTCTGGGCTCTATGAATCCATCTCTTCAACACTGCTCAGGACAGACTTGGGGACGATTCCCCTCTTCAAACACCCTCCAACCTCCCCTCCGGTCACCCTCTCCAGGACCATCTTCTCTGCCATCTCCTGCCCCTGGGACCCACTAACACCCTTTTTTTGTTAGTTCTTCATTGTCGACCACCTATGAGCTCACAGACCCTCAAAATTCTTCCCCTGGAGTGCAGGCCTCTGACGACCGCCTGGTCAACCTGCATCTGCGGCCACCCACGCCCACGTCTGCCTGGGCTTCCGCTTTGCCCACGACGATGCGGCCCTGAAGGACGCGGACCCCTTCTGAGAGTTGATGAGGGAGTGGCGGGGGGGTGCGGGCACCTCTTGACGATGCACAGCCCGCGTGGCAGCCTCTCCCAGGCCGTGCAGGAGGCGTCTCGAGATGAGCGGGGTGAGAGCCTGGGCGCCCGGGAGCCGCCGCGGCCCTGGAGGCGCCCCCGGACCAGGCCCTTTTGCCTCTGTGTGCCCGGGGTTCTGCCACGGACCCTCACCTCTGACTGCCTGGGGAGCCGGTCCCTAGAGGAGAGGGTGCAGCTCATCGAGGGGGGCCCTCCTGAATGCCTCCACAGGCTGGGCGAGCCCCTCTTCCAAAGGCTCAGCCTCGAGCAGGGCTGGGAGCCTCCAGGGCCTGGAGGGCTGTCAGCGCGGCGGGCATTTCCCTGGCATCTGGGCTCCAGCTAGAGGACATCTTTCTTAACTTTTTTAAACTTATTTATATATATATATATGTTTTTTTTATTAGAGCAATTGTAGGTTTACAGAAAAATCATGCAGAAAGTATAGAGTTCCATATACCCCCTACCCCCCCACACACACAGAATTTACCCTATATTAACATTTTGCACGTGTGTGGCAACTTTTTTACAATTGATAAAACAATATTTTTTCTTTTTTAAAAATGATCTATTATTTATTTATTTATTTATTTATTTATCTAACCCCCTTGTTTTGTGCTTGCTTTCTGTTCTCTGTGTCCATTGGTTGTGCATTTTGCCTGCTTATCTTCTTCTTTTTTTCTTCAAAGATTTAATTATTTATCCCACTCGGCCACTTGTACTTGTTCTCTCTGCTCTCTGTGTCCATTCACTGTGCGTTCTTCTGGGTCTGCTTGTCTTCTCTTTTCGTCTTTGCTTTAGGAGGAACTGGGAACCAATCCTGGGACCTTCTGAAGTAGGAGAGAGGCACTCAATCTCTTGAGCCACCTCAGCTACCTGGTTTGTTGTGTCACGCACTGTCTCTCTTGAGTGTTTCTTTTTTGTTGCATCATCTTGTTGCCAGCTCTCCGTGCAGGCCAGCTCTCTGCGTGGGCCAGCTCACTTTCACCAGGAGACTCCAGGAACTGAACCTAGGACCCTCCATATGGTAGACGGGAGCCCAATCACTTGAGCCACATCTGCTTCCCTTGTCTTCTCTTTAGGAGACACTGGGAACTGAACCTGGGACCTCCCATGGGGGAGAGAGGCACTCAATCACTTGAGGTACCTCAGGTCCCTGGTTTGTTGTCTCTTGTCGTCTTTTCTTCTTAGTGTCTCTTCCTTGCGTCAGCTCGCCATGCCTACCCATCATGCCAGCTTGCTGTCCTGTTCATCTTTTCCAGGAGACACATTGTGGGGGTGCAATCACTCGAGCCACATCTACTTTCCTGATGAAACAATATTATTAAACTTATAATATTAACTATAGTCCATAGTTTACATTAGGGTTACTGTGTTGTAGAGTCCTATGTTGTTGTTTTTTAAATTCTGGTAACATATATACAACCTAAAATTTCCCATTGTATCCACTATCAATTATTCAATTCAGTGGTGACAATTTCATTTATAGTGTTGTGCTACCATTACCACCATCCATTACCAAAACCTTTCTATCACCCCAAACAGAAGTTGTATACCAGCTAAGTATTAACTCCCTATTCCCTACCTCCAGCCCAGGTGCTCATAACCAGTGTTCTACTTTCTGGTTTTATGTATTTGTTTATTCTACTTATTTCAAATCAGTGGGATCATATCATATTTGTCCTTTTGTGACTGGCTTATTTCACTCAACATGATGTCTTCAAGGCTCAACCATGTCACATGTATTAGAACTTCATTCCTTTTTACTGCCAAATAATGTTCCACAGTATGGATATACCACCTTTTTATCCACTCATCTGTTGATGGACACTTGGGTTGCTCCTGCCGTATTGCTACTGTGAATAATGCCGCTGTGAACATTGGTGTGCAAAGGAGGTATATTTTTAACCAACCACCTTGCAGCCCTCTAATAAGTTGTGGACCGAGTGTCAACAATAAAGTACCTTTTATAGCAAAAATAAAAAAGAAACAAAAAAAGAAAGGAAAACATAATGACACTCACAAGGATGTCTAAAACTAAAAAAAACCCCACACAAGAGCAAGTATTGGCAAGGACGTGGATAAGTTAGTATACTCGTACATTGCTGGCAAGAATGTAAAATGGTAAGCCATTCTGGAAAACAGTTTGGCAGTTCCTCGAAATGTTAAACAGAGTTACTCTCTGACCGGGCAATTCAGCTTCTAGGTATAAACCCAAGAGAACTGAAAACATGTATCTACTTAAACATTTGTACGTGAATTTTCCTATCCCCATTATTCATAATAGCCAAAAAGTGGAAACAACCCAACGTTCACCAACTAGTGGATAGATAAAATGTGGTATATACATACATTGGGATATCAAGTCATAAAAAGGAATAAAGTTTTTTAAAATTTATTGAAGTATATCACTCATACATAAACATACATAAACAAAAAGTGTATAGTAATAGTTGTGAACTTACAAAACAAACATATATAACATCATACAGGGCTCTCATACCTCCCCCTACCACCCATACCTTGCATTGTTGTTAAACATTTTTAACTAATGATTATAGAACCTCCTCAAAATATTACTACTAACTGAAGGATTTTCCTCCAACTCACCCTATTATTATTATATCATTTATATATTAACATACATAAACAATAAGCGTATAGTAAAAGTCGTGAACTCACAAAGCAAACATGCATAACATCATACTGGGGTCCCATACATCACCCCGCCACCAACACCCTGCAGAACAAAGTTTTGACACGTGCTACAATGTGGGTGAACCTTGAAAATACTATTCTAAGTGACAGAAGCCAGGCAATTTTCAGAATAGACATAGAGACAATGCAGATTAGTGATTGCGAGTACTAGGGTAAGGGAAAACCAGGAGTGATGCTAATGGGTATGTGGTTTTGGTGGGTGCTTAAAATGTTCTAAAATTAGAAAGTGGTGATGGTTGTCCAACCTTGTGAATATATTAAAAACCACTGAATTGTACACTTTGAAAAAGGTGAATATTATAGTATTTAAATCATCTATTTAAAGCTGTATCATATCTATGTATCTATATATATACACACATACACATAAATATGCTTCAAAACTGTTGAGGTCATGAAAAACAAGGAAAGACAGAGGTACTATGAAGAAATTAAAGGAGACAATGCCTAAATGAGATGTGGGACCTAGTTTGAATCCTGGAATAAAAAAATGACATTGGGAAGTAGATATGGCTCCAGGGATTGAGCTCCCACCTACCACATGTGAGGTCCCAGGTTTGGTTTCTGGTGCCTCCTAAAGAGGATGAGCAAGATAAAGAGCTGATGAGATGGGCAGGCATGGTGAGCTGACACAACAAGATGATGCAACAAGAGACATGGAAAAGATAATGAGAGACACAACAAAGCAGGGAGTGGAGGTGGTGCAGTGATTAGGTACCTCCCTCCCACATCGAGAGTGTTGGGTTTGGTTTCTGGTGCCTCCTAAAAAGACTAGCACACAACAAACAGACACAGCAGATGCAAACAAAGAAGGGGTGGGGAGAAATATATAAAATAAATCTTAAAAAAAAAAAGGTCATTAATGGAAATAGTGATAAACTCTGAATAAAGTCTGGAGTTTAGTTTACAGTAATATATCAATGTTAATTTCCTGATATTTTTCAAAATTTATTTATTTTTATTGTGGAAACACATATTGATATATTTGTGTATTTGTATATAACATACTAACTTCTTAGTCTTGATAAATGTACCATAGGTATGTAAACTTAGGGGAAACTGGGTAAAAGGTATATGCAAACCCTCTGTTTTACCTTCATGACTTTTTTTTATTTTAATTTTTTCTTTATCTGGCTTTTATTTAAAAAAATTTTTTTATTTCCTTTTTTTATAGATTAAAAAAATTTTAAAGAATACATAGATCATACAAAATATTACATAAAAAAATATAAGAGGGAAGCAGACTTGGCTCAAGGGATAGAGTGTCTGCCTACCACATGGGAGGTCCGCAGTTCAAATCCCAGGACCCCTTGACCCATGTGGAGCTGGCCCACATGCAGTGCTGATGCACACAAGGAGTGCCCTGACACGCAGGGGTGTCCCCCGCGTAGGGGAGCCCCACACGCGAGGAGCACGCCCCATAAGGAGAGCTGGCCCGCCTGAAAAAAGTGCAGCCTGCCCAGGAGTGGGGCTGCACACATGGAGAGCTGTTGCAGCAAGATGATGCAACAAAAAAACAAAAAAAAGAGAGATTCCTAGGCTGCTGACAAGAATGCAAGTGGACACAGAAGAACACACACGAGAATGGATACAGAGAGCAGACAACTGGGGGGTGGAAGGGGAGAGAAATAAATAAAAAATAAATAAATCTTAAAAAAAAAAAATATATATATATATATATATATATATATATAAGAGGATCCCATATATCCCCATCCCCCCACTCCTCCCAGTCACCAAATTCTTTCATCAGTGTGGCACATCCATGGCATTTGATGAGTACATTTTGGAGCACAGCTGCCCAGCATGGATTATAGTTTACATTGTGGTTTATACTCTCCCCCAGTCCATTTAGTGGGTTATGGTAGGATATATGGTGTCCTGCATCTGTCACTGAAGTATCATTCAGGACAACTCCAAGTCCTGAAAATGCCCCCTTGATGACTTTTTTGTCCATCTAAAAGTACTCCATAATAAAATGCTTTATTCAGAATATATATATAAAGCCAGTGTTTCCTGGTGCTTACATCTTGTCAGGCACTCTACCTACATCATTGCATTTAATACTCACAACCATCCTGGGCAGGGAATCCCCATTTTACAGACAGAGAAGGTAAGTAAGATGCTCAGGCCAAACACCCAGCAGGCGGCAGGGCTGGGACATGAACTCAGGTGTGTCTGACTGGGTCACCCAAATCACACAGCCTGCCGCGAGCCTGGATTTTACAGACCCAGGTAGGTTCAGTAACTCAAATAACTCCATGAAGGGCATTGTGGAACCTGAAGAGTAAATATTAAACAAGCGAAATATAAGATAATACTTGCTATTTACATCACAAGCTGGTGAATGGCAAGATATGGGTTTAAAGTTTTCATTAAATACCCGAACAACTTTTCAGGAAAAAAAAATTCCACCTATTTAAGATGGATTATTTCTGTTATACTAAATTCATTCAGTCTTTATCAGGGCACATGCATTATGGTACATCTTTAATCAGTATGTACACAATATTTTGGGTTCTACTTTTTTACTTAACACAATTTAATCTACCTGTTTACAGGTATCCATTTTTTTTTAAAGATTTATTTATTTCTCTCCCCTTCCCCCCCGTTGTCTGCTCTCTGTGTCCATTCGCTGTGTGTTCTTCTGTGTCCACTTGCATTCTTGTCGTGCGGCACTTGGAGACTGTGTCGCTTTTTTTGTTGCATTATTTTGCTGCGTCAGCTCTCTGTGTGTGCGGTGCCACTCCTGGGAGGGCTGTGCTTTTTTTCTCATGGGGCGGCTCTCCTTGCGGGGCACACTCCTTGTGCATGGGGCATCCCTACGGGGGATACACCCTTGTGTGGCACGGCACTCCTTGTGAGCAGCAGCACTGCACGTGGGACAGCTCACCACATGGGTCAGGAGGTCCTGGGTATCGAACCCTGGACCCTCCATATGGTAGGTGGACGCTTTATCAGTTGACGTTTTATCAGTTGAACCACTTCCCTACAGTTATCCATTTAGTTACTATAATTATCACTTTAACAGACAGAGTATTACATGAAAGAGACAGACTGTAGCTTACTTAACCATTTCCCAATTGTAGGGCATTTGGGATATTTCCAGTTTGTAGCTGATATGAATAGTACTGCTACAAATGCCTTTGTTCAAAATGCTTTTGGGAAACGGACTTTGGCCCAGTGGTTGGGGCGTCCGTCTACCGTGTGGGAGGTCGGCGGTTCGGACCCCGGCCTCCTTGACCCGTGTGGAGCTGGCCATGCGCAGTGCTGATGCGCGCAGGGAGTGCCCTGCCACGCAGGGGTGTCCCCCGCGTGGGGGAGCCCCACGCGCAAGGAGTGCGCCCGTGGGGAGAGCCGCCCAGCGCGAAAAGAGAGAGCAGCCTGCCCAGGAATGGCGCCGCCCACACTTCCCGTGCCGCTGACGACAGCAGAGGCGGACAAAGAAACAAGACGCAGCAAACAGACACCAAGGGCAGACAAACGGGGGGGGGGGGGGGGGGGGGGGGAGGAATTAAATAAATAAATAAATCTTAAAAAAAAAATAAAAGTATGCATATTAAAATTAAAAAAAAAAACAAAATGCTTTTTACAAACCTTTGGACTATTTTGAGCAAGGGCGTTTGTGGGAAGTAGATGCAGGAAAAGTCCTTGAAATCTTAATTTCTCCTTGAACAGGTTTTTTTTTTTTTTTTTTTTTTAAGAATTGGCTCTGATGTCCTGCAAAGTATAAGAAACATCGCTACTAATAGCTGCATGCTCTTGGGGAAGTTATTTCACTTTTCTATGCCTTACAGCCTGGCTATTTAGTGTGGTCCTTGGACCACATCACCCTGGAGCTTGTAGAATTACAGAAATCTCTGTCTCTCCTAGAATTTACTGAATCAGAATCTGCCTTTTGACAAAAGCCCCAGGAGATGATTAAGTGAATCACTGAAAGTTGGAGAAACCATGCCTTAGAGTACTTATCTCTGAAATGGGGCTAAGAGTGCTAGCTGTTTGCCATTTTTATTACTCTTCCCAGGTGGTTGAGTACCTGCTCAGGCCAGCAAGGCTCTAACTAGAGTGCCTTAAAAGAGAACAAACAGGGAAGTGGATTTGGCTCAAAGGATAGAGCATCTACCTACCACATGGGAGGTCCAGAGTTCAAACCCAGGGCTTTCTGACCTGTGTAATGAGCTGGGCCACGTGCAGTGCTGAGGCACGCAAGGAGTATCATGCCACGCAGAGGTGTCCCCTGCGTAGGGGAGCCCCACGCACAAGGAGCACGCCCCATAAGGAAAGCTGCCCAGCATGAAAAAAGTGCAGCCTGCCCAGGAGTGGTGCCGCACACACGGAGAGCTGACACAGCAAGATGACATAACGAAAAGAGACACAGATTTCTGGTGCCACTGACAAGAATACAAGCAGACACAGAAGAACATGCAGTGAAAGGACACAGAGAGCAGACAACTGCGGGGGGGGGCGGGGGGAAGGGGAGAGAAATAAATTTTAAAAAAATAAATCTTTTAAAAATAAATAAAATAAAAGAGAACAAACAGGGAAGCGGCTTTGGTTCAACCAATAGAGCATCCACCTACCACATAGGAGGTCGAAGGTTCAGTCCCAGGACCTCCTGACCTCACTGGCCCACGTTCAGTGCTGATGTGTGCAAGGTGTGCTGTGCCATGCAGGAATGTCCCCCACGTAGGGGAGCCCCACACCCAAGGAGTGCGCCCCGCAACGAAAGCCGCTCAGCGCGAAAAAAGTGAAGCCTGCCCATGAGTGGCGCCGTACACACAGAGAGCTGACGCAGCAAGATGACGCAACAAAAAGAAACACAGATTCCCGGTGCTGCTGACAAGAATACAAGCGGACACAGAACACAGAAGAACACACAGCGAAAGGACACAGAGAGCAGACAACGGAGTGGCGGGGGGGGGGGGCGAGGGAGAGAAATTAAAATTAAATAAATAAATAAATCTTAAAAAAAAAAGAGAGAATGGGAGATTTCTCCATTGTGTGTGGCGAGGATCATCTCACAGCACATTTTCTGTCCAGCGTAGTGCCAAGTCCCTAAGAAGAGCCAGGTATAACCCCAGGGAACTGACAAGGGAATATGAAAGCACTTTGAGCAGGAACCAAGATAGGGCAATAATAGCCAGATAAGAACTGATGCTTTTGGCACCTGAGCAGCTAGTCTGACGTGGGCACCCAGCCTGTGCCATTTATAGGGCAGCTCATGAATCATGCACACGGAGTCCTAACCCCACGAGAGAACAGTCCCTCAGATTTGCAACCTGACTGGCTGGCCAGCCTGCAGGTAAGGCAGCACCTGCACAGATCTTCCTGGGGGGCAGGGCCAGCCTCTTCTGTCCAGGACCTCCTCAGGGCCAAAAGACCTGCTTGGACTGAGCAGCTGCAAGCAGAGTTGAAGGGGCATTTTCTTCCCAAATCCTCTGCCTGGTGACATTTTTTTCATCAAGTCCCCGTGTTTTCTTCTTGATTCTACTAACTCCAATTAAATAAATCATTTTCTGTTTTTCCACCTTTGATTTTGCCTGCTTTGACACAGACAAATTTGAGTTTGTCTCAAACTCAAGTATCTCCCAGGGCCAGCAAATAACATAGACACATGAAGTGGGCTAGGGGCAGTACAGCTGAGAATGGTGGGGACTGTGACACCTGGCAGGTTCTCTGTAAAGGGGACATCTGTTGCTTTGTTCCAGACAATTACCATGCAAGAACGCAAGCCCATTATGACTAGAGCTTTCAATTTTTCAAGAGAAAGTGAAAATCTGTTTATGTAAAATCTTTTTTCAAATTTAAAAAACTTTCATGTAAATGTTCTTAATGGCTTAATTCATAATTGACCAAAACTGGAAAGAGTGCAAATGTCCCTATGATACATCCATACAATGGAATATTACTCAAAAAAACAAAAAAATGGGAAACGGACTTGGCCCAGTGGTTAGGGCGTCCGTCTACCACATGGGAGGTCCGCGGTTCAAACCCCGGGCCTCCTTGACCCGTGTGGAGCTGGCCCATGCGCAGTGCTGATGCGCGCAAGGAGTGCCCTGCCACGCAGGGGTGTCCCCTGCGTAGGGGAGCCCCACGCGCAAGGAGTGCACCCGTAAGGAGAGCCGCCCAGCACGAAAGAAAGTACAGCCTGCCCAGGAATGGCGCCGCCCACACTTCCTTTGCCGCTGACTGACAACAGAAGCGGACAAAGAAACAAGATGCAGCAAATAGACACAGAGAACAGACAACCGGGGGAGGGAGGGAATTAAATAAATAAAATAAATCTTAAAAAATAATAATAATAATAATAAAAGGAAAAAAAACGAACCACTGATACATGCAAACGACACGGATGAATTGGAAATGCTGACTTCTGCTTCTGGCCAAGATTGGTAAGATTGATTAGAAGGGACCTGATTTACCTTTTCACCTAAAACAACCCCCCAAAATGGCACAAAATAGATATGGAACAATGCTTTTCAAGTCACTGGATATAAGGCAACAAAGGACAGTGACACCTATGAGACAGAAACACATGCGGTAAGCCCTGTGATTGCCCCAGTTTCCAAGCCATGGTGTAGAGAGGGGAACTCAGGTAGAACCTGACAGTCTCCCTGAGCTGAGACAGACCTGAGAGTCCAGGCAGAATAAGCTTGAGTTTACCGGACATTACCAGAGAGGATAGAGTTGCACAGAGAGAACTCCATAGGCCTGTAGGACTTTTCCTTTGAGTAGCCAAGTGTGACTGAGAACAACTACCTGAGGCTAGAAAGAGAATCATCAGAAATGATTAGAAGTAAGAGTGGCACTCACATTGGCCAGGAAGAGTACCTAATCCCACCAGCCATACTGGAAAACCTTATACTATGGAACAAGACTGAGGTCTTTCCTCAGTAGTGGGGAGAAATAACTCTAGATTGAACACTGCTTTGGTCCACCTAACAAAATTTGAAAGCAGAACTCAAAAAGATCAAACTGTTTCCAAGTAACCGAACTATATCCAGCATAAATTTCAAGAATGGTTTTAGGAATATAAGAATACAAAAAAGAAAAAGAAAAAGAAAAAAAAAGCAGCATCCAGCAAGGTAAAATTCACATCTTACAGCCGATAAGAAATTACAAAGAAGCAGGACAAAATGATCAATACTGAGTAAACTCAGTGAACTGAAACCAAAGACTGACATGGTTGCTAGAATTAGCAGATAAGAACATTAAAATAGTTATAAACTACTCATATGTTTAAAAGGTTAAGCAGAGACATGGAAGATATAAAAAAAAAGACCCAAATAAAACTTCTGGCAATGAAGTGAGATGAGAAATATACTGGATGGGATTATCCATTTCTGGTGATGTTTTTGTAAATAAAACAGGAATTGAATAATAATAATAATAGGGAAGCAAACGTGGCTGAACTGATAGAGCTTCTGTCTACCATATGGAAGGTCCAGGGTTTGATTGCCAGGGCCTCCTGACCCATGTGGTGAGCTGGCCCATGTGCAGTGCTGCTACATGCAAGGAGTGCTGTGACACATAGGGGTGTCACCGCATAGGGGTCCCCTCTGCACAAGGTGTGTGCCCTGCAAGGAGAGGCACCCACGTGAAAAAGGTGCAGCCTGACCAGGAGTGGTACTGCACACACAGAGAGCTGACACAGCAAGATGACACAACAAAAAAGAGATGCAGTTTCCCACTGCTGCTGGATAATGCAAGAGGATGCAGAAGAACACACACACAGCAAATGAACACAGAGAGCAGACAATGGGGGGAAAGGGGAGAGAAATAAATAAATCTTTTAAAAAAAAATAATAAAAGAACAGTTTATACATCACAGAAGAAAAAATAAGGGACCTTGAAGATTTGGCATTAGGAACCTTCCAAAATAAAATATACAGGGGGAAAAAAAAAGAGAAGAGAGCTTCAATCAGGTGTGGGACAACCCTATGTAACCTAATATGCATATAATTATAGCTATTGAAGGAGTGGAGAAAAAATATTTGAAGAAACAGCCAAAATTTTTTTCCCCAAAATTTGATGAAAACCATAAGCTCACAGACCTAGGATGCTCAGTGAACCAAAAGCACAAGAAACATGAAAAGACTACATGGCTCAACATAAGCAGATTACTCAAAACAAGTGATAAAGAGAACGTCTTAAAAGCAGTCAGATAAAAAAGAAACGTTAAGTACAGAAAAACAAAGATGATGATAACAGATTTCTCATTAGAAACAATGCAAGGGAGAAGACAGTAGGGCAACATCTATTAAGTACTGAAAGAAAACTGTCAATTTATAATTGTATTTTTCAGAAACAAAGACAAAATGAAGACTTTTTCAACACCAGCCAACCCATACTACAAGAAATGTTTAAGAAAGTATTTTAGGCAGAAGGAAAATGGTATCAGATAGAAACTTGCATCTCTACCAAGGAATGGAGAACCCTGGAAATGGTAACTACCTGGGTAGTAAAAGTATAAGTTCTTTTCATGTTATTCAGATGTCTTTATTTTATTTTATTTTTTTTTTTAATTTTTTTAAAAAATTTATTTAATTCCCCTCCCCTCCCCCGGTTGTCTGTCTTCTGTGTCTTTTTGCTGCGTCTTGTTTCTTTGTCCGCTTCTGTTGTCGTCAGCGGCTCGGGAGGTGTGGGCGGCGCCATTCCTCGGCAGGCTGCTCCCTCCTTCGAGCTGGGCGGCTCTCCTTATGGGTGCACTCCTTGCGCGTGGGGCTCCCCTACGCGGGGGACACCCCTGTGTGGCACGGCACTCCTTGCGCGCATCAGCGCTGCGCATGGGCCAGCTCCACACGGGTCAAGGAGGCCCGGGGTTTGAACCGCGGACCTCCCATGTGGTAGACGGACGCCCTAACCACTGGGCCAAAGTCCGTTTCCCCAGATGTCTTTAAAAGATGCTTTATAGCTCAAGGAAAAAGGCTTACAATGTAATGTAAGGTTTATAACATGTAACAGTGAAATGTGTGACAAAAATAATACAAAGTAGGAAAGAATACTTTAACAGGTTCTCATACTCTATGTGACATGGTTTAGTATTATTATTATTATTTTCTAAAGATTTATTTTATTTCTCTCCCTCCCCCCCACCCCACCCCAGTTGTCTGTTCTCTGTTTCTATTTGCTGCGTGTTCTTCTCTGTCCGCTTCTGTTGTTGTCTGCGGCGTGGAAATCTGTGTTTCTTTTTGTTGTGTCAGCTCTCCGTGTGTGCGGCACCATTCCTGGGCAGGCTGCACTTTCTTTAGCGCTGGGCGGCTCTCCTTGCGGGGTGCACTCCTTTAGTGTGGGGCTCCCCTATGCGGGGGACACCCCTGCGTGGCCTGGCACTCCTTGCGCGCATCAGCACTGTGCGTGGGCCAGCTGCACACGGGTCAAGGAGGCCCGGGGTTTGAACTGCACACCTCCCATGTGGTAGACGGACACCCTAACCACTGGGCCAAGTCTGCTTCCCGGTTTAGTATTATTTAAAGGCAGATTTTGGTAAGTTAAATCCTAAAGCAACCACTAAAAGAACCAAAGAGTTATAGATAATAAGCCAATAAAGGAGATAAAAAAGAAACAAAAACATTCCATCAGTTCAAATGCATCATGCTGAGTGAAAGAAGTCAGACTTCAAGATATACATACTTTATGATTGCATTTATATGACATTCTGGAAAAGGCAAAACTATAGGGAAAGAAAACATATCACTGGTTGCTAGGGGCATAGGCTGGGCACGGCTTGACAACAGAGAGCACAAGGCAACTATTGGGGATGATAGAACTGTTCTCTAGCTTGAGTGTCATGGCTGTTGCATGACTCTTTATTTAAAATTTTTAAAAATTTCTCTCCCCTTCCCCCAGTTGTCTGCTCTCTGTGTCCATTCGCTTGTGTGTTCCTCTGTGTCTGTCTGCATTCTTGTCAGTGGCACTCAGAATCTGCATCTCTTTGTTGCATCATCTTGCTGCGTCACCTCTGTGTGTGTGCAGTGGCACTCCTGGGCAGGCTGCACTCTTTTTCGCACTGGGCGGCTCTCCTTATGGGGTACAATCCCTGTGTGTGGGACTCCCCTATGTGGGGGACACCCCTGTATGGCACGGCACTCCTCGCGCGCATCAGCACTGTGCGTGGGCCAGCTCACCACATGTGTCAGGAGGCCCTGAGCCTGAACCCCGGACCTCCCACATGGTAGGCAGAGGCCCCATCTGTTGGGCCAAATCTGCTTCCCATGACTGTTTATTAAAACCCACAAAACTGTACACTAAAAACAATGAATTTTACTATTTGTAAATAATTCCCCAATAAACCTGACAGAAAGAAAGAAAAAAATCCTTTGGAATATGATATCTTGGCTTTACTTCAAAATAATACAATCAGCAGGGAAAATTGGTGGCACAAGATTGCTCATGATTTGATAAATTTGTTGAAACTGGGTGTTAGGTATACTGTCCTCCCTACTTATGAATATATTTTAACATTTTCCATAATTAAGAGTAAAAAAAAAATAGCATAGAGGGATTTATAAACCCAAGAGAATATAAGCTCCATGAGGGCAGGAGATTTTGTCTTGCTCTACTGATGTATCTCCACAGTGCTTAGAACAGGGCTTGACACATAGTAGATGCTCAATAAAATTTTTAAAAAATGGGTGAATGAATATTTTGGTCCTTATCAGTTTGCATATACAGCATTAGACCCTGGAAACAACATTCCTGAGAAGAGAATCAGCAACCCTCACAAATCTGTATTCCTTATGCCCAGGGCCAGGCCCTTAGCGGAAAGGCAGCAACCCATCTCTGGATTTGGTTGCTCCACAGTCCATCACTGCGGGTTGGAAACCCTGACTTATTAAGAGAACACCCGTTTAGGAGTCCGACGATAAATGTCATTCAAGGCCTCCCATGAACAATCTGGGAATCTTGGGTAAGTGACACCCTTCCTTCCGCCTCAGTTAAGATGGGGAAATAATTCTTTAGTGCTTATGTGCATTTTCCCTGTTCGGATTTCTCTGAAGGGTACATGAACCCCCAAAATCGAGAACCTCTGTAGATGATCTTTAAAGTTCCTGATTTCCATTAATTCAACCAACGCTTATTGAGGGCCTGCTATGCTCCAAGCTCTCAGACTCCAAGGAGGAGTTCGACAGAGACAAGGTTCCTGAGCTCTGAGAAGATCATATACCAGGGAAGGGAAATATGCTCTAAATACGGAAGCAAACAATGTCAGGAAAGGGTAGCTGCTCTGAAGGAAATTAAACTTGAGGAATGTCAGTGACTGGGAGGGGGCATTCAGAGAAGGCTTTCAGAGGTGTCCCTGGACCTGAGGCCTGAGTGATGAGAACAAGGCAGCCCTATGGAGACCGAGGGGTAAGAAAGAAAACCTAGTTAAGGATTACCGACCCAGGGGGATGGGGCAGCAGATGTGACAGAATGCTAGGCGGGGTCAGATCTCGTACTCTGCTTTGAGGCGACTGTCCCATCTGAGCGACAGGAACAGCCGTCAACAGTCACGCAGGGCCTTGGATGGCAGGCATCTAGCCCGTCCTCGTGGCAGTAAATGACCACGACAATGCGCGACGCCCGGGCCCCTGCGCCCTTCCCCGTCCTGCCCGGCGACCTTGCTGGACGGCCAGGGTCAGTCCCGGCGTTCCAGAGCTCCGGCCTCGGCCCCGGCCCGGCAGTGCCAGGCGGGCGGGCGAGCCTTCCCGGCGCGGCGAGATTCTGGGGGCGCAGAGGCGCTCCCGGGGCGGGCGGCGAGAGACCGCGCGCGGCCCCGCGGAGACCCAGACCGCGCGGGGACCCGCGGAGACCCGCCGCTCCCGGGCCGGGCGCGCGCCGCGCGGGGGCGGAGCCGGGCGGGCGCGTGCGCATGCGCGGGCCGGCCTGGCGGGCCAGGGGGCGGGGCGGGGGCCGTGACGTCAGGTGCGCGCGTGGCTCCGGCTGCGCAGGAACAGCTGGTGCCTCCGAGGGCGGCGGGCGCGGGCGCGGGCGCGGGGGAGCTCGTGGCCGGTGGGGCCACGCCGCGGGAGCCGCCGCCGCCGCCGCGCGTCGCTGCGCCATGTCCGGGCAGCTGGAGCGTTGCGAGCGCGAGTGGCACGAGCTGGAGGGAGAATTTCAAGAACTCCAGGTAGGGCCGGACCACCTGGCCTCGCGCCTCTGCTACCTGCGGTGCGGTGCTGGCTTCCCCTTCCTCTCCCAGCCCGCAGGGTGGGGGCGGCCAGGGCCCAGGGGCTGCCCCTGACTGGGCCCTGCGAGCTGGGGGTGCGCGGGGGGCCAGCCCCCTCCCATCTCCCCGCCTTCAGTTCTTCAGCCCCCCCCCCCCGGGCCACCCGGTGGAAGCCCCCCTTTCCCTGCCTTCGCCCGGGTTCTTTGCCCCGCGCACCTCCTTCGCTGCAGAAAGTTGGTCTGTGGCCTCTGGGGACGCCTGAGGGGGCAGGTAAGGCGCTGGGGTTCAGAGAGACCCTCCCTTCACCCTGCAGGGGTCCCGCCATCCCCACCCCCGGGGTCCGCTTTTAGCCAACTCCTCTCCGGCCCAGCGGGGCAGCGCGCTTTCTGCAGCTCCGTTTTGGGAGGCGTGCTGGGGAGACGTTCACCTTGAACTGGGCTCTGCTTGGGATCGAAGGACTCCTCTTCCCCGTCTTTGGGGGCCCTGGTACGCGTGCCCACCTCTCTGGCACTCCTGCAGGCTCAGTTTGGCGTTGGGGATGGCATCTGTCAGTTCTGACAGCAGGGTTGCCTCGCCCAGTGCTAGCGGCTGCTCCCAGCCCTCACCCTTCTGGCCCAGAGCCTTCCACGGGGCGGGGTGTGGCAGGGTGCTGGAGAGAGGGCCCTTGAGAGACGGGCATTGCAGCCCAGGGGCCTGCAGTGGTTGTTCCTGACAGGAGGCTCGGAGAGGCCTCTGGTGACAAGTGATGCCTCAGAGACCCTGGGGTGGCCCAGGAAGGGACCCTGGCACCATTTCTGGAGATGGGGCTGTTCCCTTACCAGCCAGGGGGACTGTATTTGCTTTCTCAGGGGGCAGGCTCTATTTGCCTGGAAGCACAGGGGACACCCCCACCCCCTCCTCTCGTCTTAGCTGGGGCCACGGCATTTCCCTGATGTGTAGCTCTTGTCTGTAGCTGCGTTGGCCGCGGACAGTGTCCAGAGGATGGAGGGGAGGTTGCCGGGGGTACCTGTGATGGGTCTTTCTGCACATGACGTGGTGTGTCCCAAAGAATAGGGAAAGGGATGCTGGAGAGACCAAGCAGAAGGTAAGGTCCCCAGAAGCATCATCCCTTTCCCGGGCCCCCAGCATGTGTGGCTTGGGTGCCCTCTCAGGCTGGCCTGGACTCCAGTGCCCTTCACGCCCCTTCCACCTCCATCTCAGGAGTCCCTTCTGGCTTCAGTCCCAACGCAGAGTTCAGCCGCTTCTTCACGCTCTGTCCCACCGGGCGCTGAGGCCGTGGAGGGAGTATTAGGGTGGAGAGTGGGAGAAGCAAAGAGGTGGGCTGCGTGGAACCTCTGTGATTCGTAGTTCCTTTCCCTGGTCCTTCCTTGGAATAGGAGGAGGAGGAGTCTTAACACTTCAGAGATGTGCAATTAATACAATTAACAGCAATTAGATAGCAGGTCTTGGCAGGCAGCGGCTCCAAAGGAGTCGTTTTATCTTGTTGTTATGTTCTTACTTGAAGTCTCTGATGCGCAGGTGTGTTCGGGGTACAGAGGAATTAGGGATTAAATCTGGATTTCATCCTCCAGTGCTCAAGGAATAGCCTAGAAGGGCTGCCTGAGAGGCCACGCTGATGTCCCCAGTTCAGGTCTCTAGAAATGGGGATCCTGCTCGCCTCGGGATCTGGGGCTCAGCTGCTTGGTCAGTGGCCAGTGGTGGGTGGAAAGCCACAGTGTTCTTGAGGGCCAAGGGGTAGATGGAGCAAAATGCCACGCACGTCTTCAGTTCTTAGATGAGAAAACTGAGGCTTGGACATGCAAATGGACGGAACTGGGACCACAAAGCTACTTAGTGGAAAAGTTGGAGCTAGAGCTTCGTGCTCTAAGTGTTTCGTCCAGAGGTCTACGGCTGTGGTGGGTGGCCCCTCGCCGTCTCCCTCCCCTTCCCTCTCCAAGTATATTGATATGTGGGACTCTGAACTCTTGAGATGAAATGCTCTGGAAATGTGCATATAATAAGTAGGGTTTACATGCGTATGTCGGGCAGAGTTACAGCTGTGAGGCGCTTGTTGGGGAGCAATGAGGTAACAGGAACTAGAAAGGTTCAAGTGGGATGGAAGTTTTTCACTAGAAAATCGTCTATCTTTTTTCCCCCCTTCTATCTTAACTTTCGTTAATTTGCCTCTGAGTCCAGGGTTTATGGGTTTCACATCTGTGTTGCTCTGATTCCATCCTTCTGGGGATGATCTATAATGTCTCTGTTTTTTACTTCCCTTGTAAGTGAAGGAAGGACAGAGGAAACCTTCTTCTCAGACTCTGTTTTGTGGTTGGGGAAAGTAGATTTGAAAGATCTTTGGAATCCTCCCTGCTCCCCACCCAAAAAACTCTCCGGGACTTTCTAGAGGAAGTGATTGGTTTTCTTTTGACTGTGGTTTGCATCTCCCAGGGGCTTACTCAACTTCAGGGCGCAGTTTAAGTCTCTGGGGGCTTTGTTTTAGGCCGGTCGGGTTTTCAGTGGTGCCTGTGCATCGAGCGTCAGCCTAAAACCAGCGCGTGTCTGGCCCTGTGGCCTGTGGTCTGACCACAGAAGGTCACTTAAACAGACACGGTGGCAGGTGATTTCATGAGTGATTCCTGCCTTGCATCCCTGGAAACCTGACCCTGTCTCTAGTCCCTACCCAGGAAGCAGGAGGCCCCAAACCGCCTTTCCCTAAACTTGACCCCAGAAGGATGTCAATTTTGTACAACTGTTTAGCCATTTCACTGCCCTGCCCAGAGAAGGTGCCAGGCCCCTTAGAAAGCCCAGCGTGTCCAGGGTGGTCAGGGAGGGCTCCACTGTGGAGTGACAATTGAGCAGAGACTTGAAGGGGATGCCAGGGTGGGCACCGCGTGGATGGCTGGGGGAGATGTCAGGGCAGCAGGGGCAGCCAGCGCGGAGGCCCTGAGGCGGGAGCTGCCTGCTGGGCCTGGCGCGGAGCGGGCATGAGGCCGAGGGAATGGAGAGGTCAGCAGGCGCCAGGTCCTCCAAGGCTCTGTAGGCCAGAGGAAAAGACTTTAACTTTCGCTCCTAACGAAACTGCATTCCTCCGGCTGCTCTGCGTAGAATAGGCATCAGGGAAGTGGGCAGCTCAGTACTTCATTAATCCCTTATGAAACAGGTCCCCGGGCTCCTGATAGCCTCTTCTTACGGAGGGTAAGCCAGCTGCTCAGGGGCTCAGGGCTTACAAGGGCCGGAGCCAGGATTTGAACCCAGGCTGTCAAGCACCAGAGTCTGTGCTCTTAACCACGACGTAAGGAGAGCTGAGCCAGGGCAGAGCTGAGCCCTGGGTGCTGCCCCCTCAAGGGCGAGTAACGAGTAACGTGACTGACGGACCCCGAGATAACCCCCACGCCTGCAATGATCCCTGCCTCCTGGTATTCATTTTCTTGTATAATCCCCTCTCTGCGAGTGTGGGTGGGACCTGTAACTTGCTTCTAACCAATAGAATACAGCAAAGGTCATGTGATGTCACTCCCGTGATCATGTTACCTTATATTGCAAAGAAGATACTTCACTCCTGTGATTATGTTATGTTATGTAAGACTCTGTTTCGCTTAAAAAAAAAAAAAAGGGCTATGTGTGTGTGAAAGAGCACTAGATGGGGAGTCAGGATTTCTGGTTCAGGTCCTAGGTCTGCCACTAGCTACAAAACAAGGGCCACAACAGTAATAAGAACAGCTAATTGTATGGAACCTGGATTATCCCATTCAGTCAGCCCTGATTTACAAATGAGGGGACTGAGACTAGGAGGTGTTAAGTAATTTGGGAGTGGCGGAGTCAGAATTTGAACCCAGGTCTGCTGTCTTCCTCACATATTATCGTGTCTAACACAGTGGGCATCAGACGGATCCTGAGACCCTTAGCTCTAGAAGAAAAACTTTTGGATTGGCTGGGTCTCTTTTCCTTTGTAAGGCACTTCCATGATGTTGTCTTTTTGCTAAGCTGTATACCTTAACATTGGTGAATTGGTATGTAAATTTATACCTCAGTAAAGCTGATTAAAAACAAAACGGCACATGGCCTGTTACATATACCTCATCTCCTAGCCCTTTCATGACTGAGGAAACTGAGGCAGAGAGATTACATAACCTGATGAAGGCTTCCTTGGCTAGTAAGTGGCAGAGTCTGGATCTGAGTTCAGACAGTCTGACTGCAGAACCTAATCACTTAACCATTGTATTTTCTGCCTTCCAAATGCCTGACATGCTGACACCCCCACTTACTGCTTCTGTACCAGACATCACTAATCAATTCTGGCTCATGACCCAGAATCTTTCCCAATGTAGACTCCATACATTTTAAGTTGTCAACTTGCCATACTTGGTAGCATTTAAGTGGTGGTGAGTCCTAGTTAAGTATAATCAAGATTCCATACTCTTTATTTGAAGGAGATTCCTTAGAAAGAGAACTATATAAAGCTATAATCTCTTGAACCTACCATCAGAGAGAGGCCCAGCTATAAAGCTCTATAGCAGGTCGGGGCCCTGGCTGTATTGGGCTCTGCCAAGTTGCCTCCCACTTCCAGTGCTCTGGGACCAGAGCCCTGTCTGTAAATGCTCTGAGATTTCTTCTGCTTGGCAATTTTTGCAACACGTGTTGACTCAGGAGTTCTGACTCCCCAGTTCTGGATCTTATGACTCAGCCAAGTTGTGTTAAGGAGGCGTCTCCAGATGTTTCACAGCCGTGCTGGGACCTGGAATCACTCACCTTCTCTTCCCACTGGGGCAGAGCATTGGGCCTCAGGGGACGGGAGAGGTGGCAGAGAGCTCTGAATCCTCCAGCGGAAACGCACTTGTTTGTGTCTTTTATCTGTGTGGAGGATGGTAATGAGACCTTCTAGGAGGAAAGAAGTTATGGCGCCTCCCAGCTCACAGAGCTGACACCGCACTTCTCTCTCTAAAACTTAAAATGGGAGACATGTACAACAATTTGTTACAGCTAAAAACGGGAAACCTAAATGTCCATCAGAATGTATAATTATATCGAATGTCCACAGAGCAGCTATGAATAGCAGAATGAATAAAGTAGAGCTACATGTATCTACATCGATAAATCTTTTTTAAAAAGGCAACATTGTGCAAAAAGTTGCAGAGGGGTATGTGCAATATGCCATTTATAATCAAGTTAACACTGTATTGCTTATTGATACATATATATGTAGTAGAAGGATAAAGAGTGGCAAGGGGGTGGCAAAGACCAAATTCATTCCAGTGGAGACTCAGGCAGGGCCCTGGCGTGAAGCACCTAACGCTCTCTAAAGGATTTCCCTGAACGGAATTTAAAGGAGGGCTATTTGCCGAGGTGTGGGCAGGTTTAAAGGGCTCACGGGATGCTGAGGCATGCTGGAGCTGGCCACGGTAGCGAGCCAGTCCCTGTCCCACGCCTAAAGAGACCGAGGGAGCTCACTGCTGGGGTAACAGAAGAGGAGACAGTGATATGGAAGGACGCAGCCCTGGGCAGTGCGCAGCAAAGCAGGGAGGAAGCCTCTCCTTCACCCTTCGGGAGATTCCCACTGGCCAGTCCCGAGCAGGAGGCAGAAGGCAGGGGAGCCTGGGGACGCAGTCCGCGGGGGTCGACCTTCCAGGGCGCGTGGTCGGGGTGGGGTGTGGAAAGTGTCCGCCCCCTATCTGGGACGGGGACCTGGGGGCTTTCGACTCCATGTGCAGTGTTATTTCTTTAATCAAGGGTGACACATTGGATGTGAATTGTATGATTTTCTACCTTTTTTGCTTGTGTGTGCCTGAAACAGGAGAACACCAAAAAAAAGAAAAAAAAATCCCAACATTAACAAAAGGAAAATTGCTTTTTAGGCTCAATTTCAGTTGTTTATGTGATCATGTCCCTGCAAAAATCATTTCCTGCAGAATCAAGTAGTATACTATGATGGCATTTTCTCTCGGAAAGATAAATCTGTCTTGGCATTTGATTCTTTACTGTCTTCTGGCAGTTTTTTCCTTGTAATTATCTTCTTTCTTTCCCCTAAAGCTCTGCCTCATTAGGTATTCTATCAAGGGTGCTGCTGTTTCTTTTTTTTAACTTATTTTTATTTGCTTTTAATTGGTCTTGAACAAGAAAGAGAGTCGGGGCATCATGGAAAGAAGCAGGGGGTTGCCTTTTGCCGCAGGAGTGGAGTCCGTCTCCCCCGCCGCATGCCGCTCTGCCGAGGTGCCCCCAGCACTCTGGGTTATTTTTAGAGGTAGTGCCTTGATGTGGGAGTCAGTCACGTTTAAAAGCTGGTGCTCCCTGCTCTGTGTGCTGAGAGCTGACTCCCAGTGGTTGGTGAGTGTCTCCCGTGTTCCAATCTACTCTGCTAGGCTTAGAAAGAAAAAGAATAGCTTGGTAGTTTGGCATCTTCTTGAAAAGTTAAATGTAAATTTGCCATATGACCCAGGAACTCCATTCCTAGATACTTTCCCAAGAGAAATGAAAATATATGTCCACCCAAAGATTAGACCATGTATATTCATAGCAGCATTATTCATAATAGCCAAAAAAAGTGGAAGCTATCCAAATGTCCAACAACTGGTGAATCGGTAAATAAAATAAAGTCTATCTATACTACGTTTTATTTATTTCTTTTCTTTTTTTTTTTTTAAGATTTATTTATTTTTATTTAATTCCCCCCCTCCCCCGGTTGTCTGTTCTCTGTGTCTTTTTGCTGCGTCTTGTTTCTTTGTCCGCTTCTGTTGTCGTCAGCGGCATGGGAAGTGAGGGCGGCGCCATTCCTGGGCAGGCTGCTCTTTCTTTCATGCTGGGCGGCTCTCCTTACGGGGCACACTCCTTGCGCGTGGGGCTCCCCTATGTGGGGGACACCCCTGCATGGCACGGCACTTCTTGCGCGCATCAGCACTGCGCATGGGCCAGCTCCACACGGGTCAGGGAGGCCCGGGGTTTGAACCGTGGACCTCCCATGTGGTAGACGGACGCCCTAACCACTGGGCCAAGTCCGTTTCCCTATACTACTTTTTAAATTGCTGAATGACAGTTTAAAAAAAAATGCTGATACATGACAACATAGATGAACCTCAAAACATTATACTAAGTGAATGATGCCAGACTCCTAAGCCACATAATATATGATTCCATTTCATTAAAGTGTCCAGAATAGGCAAATCTATAGAGATAGAAAGCCCCAGTTGCCTGGGGCTGGGGTTTGCTCACAGGCACAAGGGATCTTATCAGAGTAATGGAATGTTCTAAGACTGGATTGTAGTGATGGTTACACAACTTGGTGAATGTACCAAAAATTAACTGAATTATACACTTGAAATGAGTGGATTTTATAGTATGCAAATTATTTCTCAATAAAATTGTTAAAAAACAATGGCTTAGGTTCTTAGTCTGGCAGAAAAAGCCCCAGTATGGGTGTCCAGAGATCTGCATTTTCTGTGTGTGCGCCTATTTAGTTACTGACTTGTTGAAGCAATCATTGAGCCTGACTCCAGGTCCTTGGTTTTGACAACCTTAAGGCGAAATCGCCCTGGGCAAGATCAGGGTAATAAGGAGCCCAAGGTTGGTGGCATCTCCTCTTACCCGCTGTGGTTGATTTTGCCCAGAAGGAAGGCTCGGTTCTTTGGCACATCTGTCTTGACTCTGACACTCGTATCTGAAATGAAGACACTCAACTCAAACTGACCAAGCAGACCAAGCCAAGAACAGCACGGTTCATCAGCTCAGAGCTGGGAAGCCCGAGGTGTCCTGCCTCCAGGTGTACGGCTCCAGGGCTCAGACAGAATTTTGGGGCTCAACCTCATCTGCCGCTCCTCAGTTGGGTTCATTCTCAGGCAGGGCCCCCCAAGACTTTGGCAAGACAGCTCTGGGCTCACACCTTGCTAGCTTCAGAGCTAGTGGAAAAAGACTTTCTCATTTTTAGCGGTTGTGATAAAAGCCCCACAGCTGAGTTTCGTTAGTCCTGAGCACCCATCCGTCAATCAGCCAGATGGGTCAAGAGGCTGCTGCTCTGATTGGCCAGGCCTGGGCCATTTGTCCTCCCCTCGTTGGCTGAATGTGGGGGAGGATGGGTGTCCAGAGAAAATATGGGGACATTTACCAGGAGGGGGCTGGCTGCCTGATTGGCAAAAACAACAGAAGGCCTCCATCTGGCCGACTGGCTCCATTTGAGGCTCAGGGCCAAGGTCGAGGAGCAGATGATGGGGAGGATTGGATCGCCTCTGTGGCTCAGCTCTGTTCCCAGGCAAAGCATCTCGAAGCACAGGTCCACCTGAGGGTCCGTTGGCGACTTCATCATGTTCGGAGGTCAGCCGGGGCCTCTGAGGGAAGGTTTCCTCCACCTCCCAGAGCTGCCCCTTGGACAGCACATCAAGAGTCGGCTGTCCAGAGAAAGTGAGGGTCCAGGAAATGAATTCATAGCCTTTCCTACTGCTTGTGGGACTGCCGTGGGTGAGGGTTGAATCAGCAGAGAGACTGGGCATGAGCAAGGCATGCCCTGTCATACAATAAGATCCTTGTTTCCAGTTCTCCCCACCCTGTGTTGTCCTCCTCATGGTGGCAAATCCTCAGCCTGGAGCCGAGGTCGGAAGTGGACCAGGTTTGTGGACTCCGGGATTTGGTCTCCCCTGGGAAGTGGCTCTGGCCAGTGGCAGAGCGAGAACTGGGGGGGGGGGAGCAGGGATGAGCCCATATGCCAGGGACAGAATTATGGGAAAGCCCATGGACTTCCCATCCCAACAGTCTGATACTTTAGGGTCAAGCAGAAAATATCACCAGTGAGACATAGAAAAGTGCCTGGAAAAAAATTAAATGTGTTAATTTTGGGGGGAGGGGGAGTTCTGTTTTTCTTTTCATTTTTACCATTTTTTAAATGTTAACATTGAGTGTGGTTGAGGTGTGGAAGGCTGTAGATGGGAGTGTTTAAATTGGTCTAGGCACTCTGCAGGACAGTCTGCCAAGGTCTCTTAGAAGTACAGGGGAGCAGATGTGGTTCAAGCCCTTGGGTGCCCGCCTACCAAATGGGAAGTCCCAGGTTCAGTTCTTAGTGCCTCCTAAAGAAGATGAGCAAGACAGGGAGCTGATGCGATGGGCTGGTGTGGTAAACTGATGCAACAAGGTAATGCAGCAAGATGATGCAGCGAGATGACGCAACAAAGAGACACGGCGAGGAAACACAATGAGAGACACCATAAGCAGGGAGTAGAGGTGGTTCAAGTGATTGGGTGCCTCCCTCCCACATGGAAGGTCCTGGGTTTGGTTCCTGGTGCCTCCTAAACAGAAGACGAGCATAGAGCAGAGAGCAAGCACAAACAAATGAGGATAGTGGGTGGGTGGGGGGGAGAGAAATAAATAAAATAAAAAATTTAAAAAAGACAAACTACAAACATGCCTGTATTCCCTGACCCAGCAATTCCACTTCTCTTCTCCAAAGTGGACCTTCTACAAAGAGACCCTTGCCCATGTTCACAGGGGGTCAGTGCAAGAATAGTATTCAGTGGTGCCTGGTTGGTTAGGGTCAGAGACTGGAAACAACCTAAATGTCCAGCAATAGGGGAGTGGCTAAGTAAACTGCCATACTAAGTATGAAATGTGGTACAACACTCCAAAGAATGAAGCACATCTATACGTCCTTACTGGGTAGCTCTTCAAGACATATTGTTGGGGGAGAAAAGCAAGTTGTATAATCAGATGTGTATTCTGATACTGTTAAAGTATTTGAAAAAAATAAAAAGTTTGTGTTTTAGGGTATAAATGATGCTGCTATAATAGACCCCAAAATAAAATGGCTCAAATGAGGTAGCTTCTCTCTCTCTGACATGATAGCCCAGAGGAAGGTTGTGGTGGAGGATGAGTGGTGTTCCAGTTATTTATTACTGCATTAAACAAGTTGGATTATGCTCGTGGAATTTAGATGGCACAGTGGGGATGGATTGAATATGCTCTAGGATGCCTGATGCCTTAGGTGAGAAGGCTTGAATGGCTGCAGGTAACTCACATGGCTGGGAACTGAAATTATCTAGACGTCTCTCTCCTCCCCTTCCCATGATGGGGAAAAAAATCAACTGAAAATATATTTAATGAAAATTCAAAAGATTGTTTAATTTAAGAGGTGTATTTTTTGTTCAGCTTAATCTAAAAAATATATTTTTTGTTCATTTCCTAAAATGTTTTGTATTGTGGCAACATATATAGAAACAAAATTTCTCATTTTAACCATTTGTAGGTATATATACTGGAGGTTTCTTTGCTTGCTCGCCTGGCACCCAGGTTGGACTGACATGAGGTTTGCCTCAGGGGGGACTGTGGACTGGCACGCTCACCCATGGTTTCTGCCCGGCCTTCGGGCTTCCTTACAGCGTGGTGCCCTCAGGGCAGCTGGACTTTGGCTCCAAGAGCAGGTGTTCCAGCAGTCAAGGCAGAAGCAGCATGCCTGTTGTGACTTTGTCCCACAAGTCACATAGTGTCTCTTCTGCCAGTCACGAACCTGGTTTAAGGGGAGGGAACAGGATTTCCAACTCTCTATGTGAAGAGCAAGAGGGAAGGGCAAGCAGCTCCTTACAAAACATGGTCCAGAACACGCACACGTCACTTCTGTTTGCATCCTGTTGGCTAACCCTTAGTCACACCGTGACCCTAGCTGCAGGGAAGACTGGGAAAGGTGTCCAGCTACAAGGCAGTGGGGTCTTCTTACCAAAGGAAGAAAAGGAGAATAAGTCTTAGGGACAATAGTTTTTTTTAACAGTATGTAGTTCATGTATATCTATATCTATATCTATATCTCTCTCTCTATATATATATATGTTGCTATGACCCATGGGCCAAATCCAGCTTGCTACCTGTTTTTATGGACAGTAAGCTAAGTATAGTTTTTATGTTTTTTTTTTAATAATTGAAAAAATCAGAAGAAGAGTAACATTTTGTGAGGTTTGAAAATTATATGAAATTCAAATTCCAGTGTCCATAAATAAAGCTTTGCTGGGACACACCCTTATCCATTCATTTATCTATTGCCTCTGGCTGCTTTTGCATATATATATATATGTAAATACACAGAAAGAGGCCTAGAAGATTAAATTGGTAGCAGTGGTTATTTCTGGGGAAGAGAAGGGGGAGAAGACAGGATAGGGGTGTGTTCAAAGCAGGCTTTAGCCATAACTGTACGTTTAAATTTTGAACAAGGATAATGTCTTCCCATTTTACTTGCAAAATTAAATATTGGTTAAAACTGAAGAGGGCCTGGTAGTCCTCTGGCTGCTGATTTTGCAGTCTGGTCTTATCTCTTTGTGGTGGGACCCAACCCCACAGAGTGCCCAGGAGGCAGCCTGGCCCCTTATCTCCCAGGAGCGGCAGCCCAAAGGCCTCTCTGCTCTCCCCGTCCTGCGTGGAGGGCTGTTTTGGCATTGAAGGGGAAGGTGATAAAAACGCAGCCCCTGTCCCCACAGGCTGCTTAGTAATTACCACTAGAAAGGTGGTGCGAGCGCCCAGAACAGCTCCTTCCCTGGCAGATCAGCACAGCGGCCGCCCTATGGGACATGCCGAGAAGGATGCGGCATCCGTCAGCTGTCTTCCTGCCCCAAATACATAACCGAAACCTTGTCACGAGGACACAGGGGGCCAGTCCTGGTCGAGGGACATTCTTGCAAACAGCTGGACTGGACTCTAGAAAAATGCCAGTGTCTTGAAAGACAAGAGAAGGGCCGAAGGCTCGAGTCAAGGCGACTGCAGAGCCAGGAGCAATTCTGCGGAGGTGCGAGACTGAATTGCACCCAGGACTGGGGGGAAAACAGCCCCAAAAGGACTTTTTTTTTTTAAGACTTATTTTGTTTTATTTTTTTAAGATTCATTTTTTATTTATGTCTCTCCCCTTCCTGTCCCGCATTGTCTGCTCTTTGTGTCCATTTGCTGTGTGTTCTTCTGTGTCTGCTTGCATTATCTGGTGGTACTGGGAAACTGCGTCTCTTTTTTGTTGAGTCATCTTGCTGCGTCAGATCTGTGTGTGTGTGGCGCCACTCCTGGGTAGGCTGTGCTTTTTTCATGCGGGTCGGCTTTCCTTGCGGGGTGCACTCCTTGCACATGGGGCTCCCCTATGTGGGAACGCCCCTGCATGGCATGGCACTCCTGCGCACGGCAGCTTTGTGCATGGGCCAGCTCACCGCATGGGCCAGGAGGCCCTGGGGATCGAACCCTGGACCCTCCATATGGTAGGCGGATGCGCTATCAGTTGAGCCACATCCATTTCCCCCAAAAGGACATGATTGGTACCCCTGGCAAAATTTGAATTTGCCTGTTATATGAGATCACAGCGTTGTGTTGTGTCAAGGTTAGCTTTTCTGTGTTTGATAAAAGGCCAGACCGTGAATATTTTGGCCTTTTGGGCCAGACGGTCCTTGTCACAACTACTTTGCCATCGTGGTGCAAAAGCAGCCGCAGACGATGAGAAGATGAATGGGTGTGGCTGTGTGCCAGTGGAATTTGAATTTCATATAATTTTCCCATGTGATGAAATCGTTGTCTTTGACTTTTTTACAGCCATTTAAGAATGCAAAAAACCTTTCTAGCCTACTGGCTGTATTGGGTTGTATGAGTGTCCCCCCCAGATCTCCTGTTCCCCCAGAACCTCAGAATGTGACTTTATTTGGAAATAGGGTCTTTGCAGGTGGAATGAGTTAAGGTGAGGTTGTCCTGAAATGGGCGGGGGGCCCCAAGTCCACTCTGACTGGTGCCTTTAGAAGCCGGGGAGAGTTGGACAGAGACGCAGAGAGAGATGACCACGTGGAGTTGGAGTGGAGAGGGAGGTGATGCTGCCACAGGTCAGGGGACACCTGGGAAGGGGAAGAGGCAAGACAGGTCCCTCCCCTAGAACCTCCAGAGGGAGAGTGGTCCCTGCCGGCCTTGATTTCGGATTTCTGGCCTCCAGAACTGTGGGAGAATAAATGCTCTTTTTTTTTTTTTTAATTGACTTTGTAATAATATTACATTAAAAATATATATGTCAACTACCAACTGATGATGCAACTGGAAAATGACCTTATACGGAAGGTTCAATGCGGATCAGCAGAATATCCACGTCTACATAAAATACCATGACTTTAAAATGCTGTTTGACCTAAAGTAAGGGGGAAATGAAAAGGAGAAATGAGTTTATATGGCTACGAGTTTCTAAAAAAGAGTCTGGAGGCTGGCAGAAGGATTGCCCTCATGCACAACTGAGCAGAGTCAGAGAGACAGATAAAGCAGATACAACCCCCAGATATTGGTTCCTTTGAGGGCTAAAGAGACCCATGGGAGTTATGGTCATGGCCGATGGGGTTAACTACCAGGGCAGATGGCCCCTCTTTGGAAATGGTGTTTATGTGTGATGAATCTGGACTCAGATGGGATCTCCCTTCATAAGACTTTCATGCTAATGTGCTGGAGGTGCAGTTAATGTTGGGGTTTAAGATATATTTAGGGGATTTGAATCTCTGGACTGACAATGTGATAGCCAGGTCCTGAGCCTCAACAGACTCCAGCACCTACAATCTGATCTATTGGACTTACCACACTCAGCTAAGATGGAGTTGAAGAAGGACAACCACCACACCATGGAGCCTAGAGTGATTACAACTGAAAATGGGAGGATTGCATCCAGCATCCATGTGGAATCTGAGCCTCCTCTTGACATAGAGGTGCAATGGACACAACCAATCCAGTGTCCACATAGAAGAGGTGGCATTGGATTGGGAAAAGTGGACATGGTGGACGATGGGTATGGGGAAAGGCAGGAAGAGATGAGAGGTGGAGGCGTCTTTGGGACATGGAGCTGCCCTGGATGGTGCTTCAGAGGTAATCACCGGACATTGTAAATCCTCACAGGGCCCACTGGATGGAATGGAGGAGAGTATGGGCCATGATGTGAACCATTGTCTATGAGGTGCAGAGGTGCCCAAAGATGTACTTACCAAATCCAATGGATGTGTCATGATGATGGGAACGAGTGTTGTTGGGGGGGGGGAGAGGGGGGGTGGGGGGGTGGGGTTGAATGGGACCTCACATATATATTTTTAATGTAATATTATTACAAAGTCAATAAAAAAAAAATAAAAATATATATGTGAGGTCCCATTCAACCCCACCCCTCCACCCCCCCTCTCCCCCCCCCAACAACACTCGTTCCCATCATCATGACACATCCATTGGATTTGGTAAGTACATCTTTGGGTAAATGCTCTTTTAAGCCACCTGGTTTGGGATGCTTTGTTCTGGCAGCGCTGGGAAACTAAAAACTGCCCTGACAAAAACAGGCGTTGGGCCAGATTTGGCTGTGGGCCATAGTTTATTGACCCCCAGTTTAGAGAAAGAACAGACACACACCGGGTGTAAATAGGGTGCAGTGGGAGCAGGCGGGGAACCTGGGGAAAGGGTGTTCGTGAGTGCTCTTTGTACTGTTCTTGCAAGCGTGAAATTATTTCAAAATAAAAAGTTAAAAAGAGAGAGAGACGTGATTTGCTCCTCCGGGGGCCCCGCCAGTACAAAGGGACTGATCCGCGTGTCCCGCGAGGGGTGGGCACGCGTGGCCCCCGCGGCGTGCTGGAGTGGTGAGCCCGAGGGGTGTCCGCCTGCTTCGTGGCCTTCACTTCTTCCTTACGTTGCGTTGCGGCTTAGCCTTCGTCTGGAGGGACCGCTCTCCTCACGGCCTGCCCCGCTCCCTCTTCTCTCCCTCTGCGGAAGACATTTCTCCACCAGCTCCAAAAACAGCTGTTTTAAATACATCCCTCAGCTGGCTGTCTTGGATTTCATGGTCCCGTTTCCCTGTATGGGTTTCTTTGAATTGTGGGTGCTTGTCTTAGACGACCAGAGCTCTGGAAGGGGTTGCTTCCCTGCAGGTGGAGCTGTCTGTTGGGAGGCATGCCCCAGCGGCCTGCCGATGGGTTGCCGCTGTCCCTTTTCCAGGGCGGGCTGAGATCTCTAGCCTGACCCTCTGGTCCTGGAAAGGAGAGCTTGGGGGTAATTGGAGTGTGTGCCTGAGGTGGGAGGCTTAGCTCAAAGGGAGGAAGGAATATATGTGTTTCCTAGTGGACTTGCCAAAGACTCTTTTTTTAAAAGATTAAAAAAAAAATTTATTTCTCTCCCCTTCCCCCCCCCCTCAGTTGTTTGCTCTCTCTGTGTCCATTCGCTGTGTGTTCTTCTGTGACCGTTTCTATCCTTATCAGCGGCATGGGACTCTGTGTCTCTTTTTGTTGTGTCATCTTGTGTCAGTTCTCTGTGTGTGCAGTGCCGTTCCTGGGCAGGCTGCGCTTTCTTTCGCTCTGGGCGGCTCTCCTTACGGGGCACACTCATTGCGCGTGGGGCTCCCCTACGCGGGGGACACCCCTGCGTGGCACAGCACTCCTTGCGCTCATCAGCACTGCACATGGGCCAGCTCCACATGGGTCAAGGAGGCGGATGCCCTATCCATTGGGCCAAGTCCGCTTCCCTTGCCAAAGACTCTCGATTGCTAGGGTCAGAAGCCAACTCCAGTTGGTGGAAGGGAAAAGGAGTTTTTTAATCCAGATAACCAAGAGTGTTCATTCAGACTTGGCTAGATCCAGGGGCTGAAATACTACTTTCAGAATTGGCTCTCTTACCATTGCTCAATCTGTTTTCCTCTATTGGCTTCTTTCTCAGGCATGTTCTCCCCATTCAGCGGCCCCAGGTTTACCTTCTGCCGCATTTACAAACCCGGGAGAAAGAGCATCTCTAACCCAGTAGTTCCAGCCAGAGTCCCAGGGCAGCCTCTCAAGGCCCAGCCTGAGCCCTGTGTCCTCCTCAGAACCAATCATTTGCCAGGGGATTGGGGACTACTGATTGGCCAGGCCTGAGTCACATGACCACCCTTGGAGTGGGGACAGTCAACTCTACCCAAACAATCTGGATTAAGAATTGCCACAGGGTGGCCCCTGCTGTTACCTGAAGGGGAAACAGAAGCTGGGCAGGAAGGCACAGTAGCTACTTATTACACAAGTGCCGTGCCATGCTGCTTTCCCCAATTCCAAGCTGCGGCATCTGGACACATCCCTGATAGTTCTAGCTGTATCGTTTTAGTTGTCAAACTGTCACCGTGTAGTCACATCCCCTGACCACAAGCAAACCATAAAAAATGACCTGTTCTGAACCCCCGCCCCCCCGCCACTGTCCTTCAGGAAACTCACAAGATCTACAAGCAGAAGCTAGAGGAACTGACCGCACTCCAGACTTTGTGTAGTGGCTCCATTAATAAGCAGAAGAAGCGACTGAAGGACCTGAAGCACACGCTCCAGAGGTAAGCAGGCATGCAGCTCGAAGACTGATTGATTTATTAATTTCTCCACCCCCCTCATTGTTTGTGCTGGCTGTTTGCTCTCTGTGTCTGTCTGTTATGTGCACTCTGTGTCTGCTCATCTTCTTTTAGGAGATGCCAGGAACCAAACCTGGACCTCCCATGTGGGAGGGAGGTGCCCAATCACTTGAGCCACATCCGCACCCTGCTTGTTGTGTCTCTTGTTGTATCTCCTTGTTGCATCTCCTTGTTGCCTCATCTCATTGTGTCAGCTCACGGCGCCAGTTCTTTTCATCAGCTTGCTGTCTTGCTTGTCTTCTTTAGGAGGTACCAGGAACTGAACTCGGGCCCTCCCATGTGGGAGGTGGGCACCCAACAGCTTGAGCCACATCCGCTCTCCTCCCCTGATTTTAAGTGACAGAAACCCACTCAAAACTGGCTTAAGCAGAAAAATGGGGAAAAAAATCTTTTTTTTTTTTTTTAAAGATTTATTTATTTATTTAATTTCCCCCCCTCCCCTGGTTGTCTGTTCTTGGTGTCTATCCGCTGCGTCTTGTTTCTTTGTCCACTTCCGTTGTCGTCAGCGGCACGGGTAGTGTGGGCGGCGCCATTCCTGGGCAGGCTGTTCCCTCCTTTCACGCTGGGCGGCTTTCCTCACGGGCGCACTCCTTGCGTGTGGGGCTCCCCCACGGGGGGGACACCCCTGCGTGGCACGGCACTCCCTGCGCATCAGCACTGCGCATGGCCAGCTCCACACGGGCCAAGGAGGCCCGGGGCTTGAACCGCGGACCTCCCATGTGGTAGACGGACGCCCTAACCACTGGGCCAAAGTCCGCTTCCCGAAAAAAATCTTTTTAAAAGATTTTATTTCTCTCCCCCTTGTTGTTTGTGCTCACTGTTTGCTCTCTGTGTCTGTTCTTTGTGTGCTCATTTCTCTTTTTTTTAGGAGGCACTGAGTACCGAACTCAGGACCTCGTATGTGGGAGGGAAGCGCCCAATTACTTGAGCCACCTCTGGTCCTCGCTTGTTGTGTCTTCATTGTGTCTCTACGCTATGTCATCTCGTTGCATCAGCTCATCGTGCCAGCCTGTCTTGTCAGCTCACTGTCTTACTCATCTTCTTAGGAGACACTGAACCTGGGACCTCCAGTGTGGTAGGTGGACGCCCAACTGCTCAAGCCACATCTGCTTCCTAAAATGGAAAAATTTTAATGGAATAAAATCAAATAGCTTCAGTCATCACTGGATCCAAGATCAAAGGTTATGTTTAGGAATTTGGTCTTTCTCTTTAAATTCTGCCCTTCTCTGGTTTGGCTTCACTCCAGGATGGCTGACCCCTCGTGGTCTCTGAGATGGCCACCAGCAGGCCAGGCTCATCCTCCAGCTTCGCGTCCTACTTCTTGGCCACCCCAGCAGAATGAGTGCGTCTCTTTCCTGGTACTTCCAGCAGAAGTCCTGGGCATGATCCTCACTGGCTGGCATTGGTCAGGTTCCCATCCGGGACCCCATCACTGGGGATCTGGCTGGGCAAAGCAAGGTCATAAACCCACCTTGGATCTGGGGAGGGGGGTCCCACCTGAACCATGTGAGGGGAAGAGCGAGAGAGTGTTTCCGAAAGGAAAGTTGGGGTGCTGTTACAAGAAGCAGCCATGCCAAGTAGGTGAGCAGCGGATAGCCTTCCCGAGGGTACGGGGGGCTTTCTCCACCAGGGTCTTGGGCTGGGGGGTAATAGCTTGGCGTCTCTGGTGGGGACGAACTGGAGTTTGTGACTTAGTTCAGTTTCCTGAGGCCAGGGTAATACGCTCACTTCCTGGTCCTTTCTGTTTGGGGAAGAACTTTCTTCCCCAGTGGGTGAAGGGGTACAGGAGAGGCTGTGACATCCCTTAGGTGGGTGGAGAAACTGAGGCTCTCTTAGCTGCTCCTACAGTCCAGAGTTTGTGGCTCCTGGGCAGTTCCTCCCTTCCCTCGTGGACGATTTTTGGGAAGGGTACAGATTACTGCCCTCTCCTTGACTGACCATTTTGAAGTGGAGGCATAGGGTGACCCAGACTCGGGTGTGGACGTCACCACTCGGGGCATGGCACGTCTTGCTGGTGGCAGGGCTGGCCTCAGGAGCCTCCTGTCTGTCAATCTAGGTGCCCCCTCGGCACTCCCCACCTTTCGGGCTGGATTGCTGTCGTGGGGCCGTGCTGAGCGTTGTGGGTGTGGAGCGGCCTCCCCGGCCTCTCCTCACTAGATGCCAGGAGCCCCCCGCCCCAGGCGTGACAACGGAAGGCCTCCAGACACGGCCCGGTACCCTGGGGGGCGGAACGACCGGGTCGAGACCCCCTGCTCAGAAAGCTAACGGATGAGTGAGTTTCCTACACGTGAGGACCCCGACTGTTCCGACGGTGTGTCCGGACTTGCTTTTCTAGTCCTGGAGCTGGATTTTACTGAGGGATCCTAGACCTCGGTGGGTGGACGGTGTAGCCTCTGAAAACGCCTGCCCGTCTGTCCTGAGTCGGCTCCAGGCTTTCCTTTGCTGGAGCGAGGCGTTCACTGCCCATCGGGCTGCTTGACTGTGTTCCAAGTGTCCCCGTTCAGTCCTCGCAAAAGAACTGCCCTTGAGGTCGCCTGATAGTACCCCATTTCTCAGGTGTGGGAAATAAGGCACAATTGGGGGATAAATAAATAAATCTTTAAAAAAAGAGAGGTTCAAGGACCTTCCCAAGGTCACAGAGCTACCACTGAGGAAAGCAGGTATTGCTCAGGCATTGAGCACCTGCTTCCTACGCAGGAGGTCCCAGGTTCAGTCCCCAGTGCCTCTAAAAACAAAAAGCAAACAAGCGAAAAAATCAACCCAGGGGAGCCATTGTGGCTCAGTGGTTGGGTGCCAGCCTCCCATGTACAGGTCCAGGGTTTAATCCTTGGCCCTGGTACTTTAAAAAAAAAAAAAAGCCACCACTGAGCCAGAGGGCAAGCCCAGGGCGTCTAGGCGGGGAGTCAAGACTGAGAGGAGCGCTGGGCGGGGGAGGCGGTGGGAGGGCAGCGCTCAGGGCGTCCGGACTCGTTCCCCAGTCTGCTTCAGCCCCTGCTCCTCCTGTGCCCGCACCTCTGACCCCAGGTACAAGCGCCATGCCAGGCGGGAGGAGGCCGAGCTCGTCCAGCAGATGGACACCAATATCAAGGAGCGACAGAACGTCTTCTTCGACATGGAGGCCTACCTGCCCAAGAAGAACGGGTAGGCGCTGGGGACTCTCTCCCCCTGGGCTGCAGGCGGGCAGTCTGCACCACCCATCCCATGTCACTCCCACCTCCCCGTGGAGCTCGAGGTTGGGGGCAGAGGAGGCAAGCGAAGGGAAGGAAGGAAAAGGAGGCTTCCCCACGTGTTTGCCCGGAACCCAGGAGGGACCCTCAGCCTCCGCCGAGTGGCCGGTGGCCCTCCCAGCAGGGCTCTTGCAAGTATCCAGCCGGAGGGTCCGAGTCCAACCCTTGTCACGTGCCTGGTGCCACCTGGGGCCAGGAGGAAAGGTTGCTGACTCCCAAGAGCGCAAACATTAATTGAGCGCCAACTGCACACTGGGCACTGTGCTGGGAGCTCGCTTGACCTCAGTTCTTTTTTATCCTCAACAACCTAGTGAGTCAGGTCAAGGTGTCTCTCTCCAAGGGGGCCCCGCCCATGTGTGGTGGAGCCAGGCTGCGATCCCTGGGCCTTCCGAGTCCAGAGCCTGTGTTCTTTCCCTCGTGCCCCTTGCGGGAAGGCGCCATCCCCTCCCTCAGACCACCGCTACACCTTGTTCTCGGGAGGGGTCCTTACAGTGTTGGCGTCTCGTGCGCTGTTGTGGGCCTCCCGGCACGTCCCGTCACGTCACCCTGAACCTTCTCAGTCCCACCGGGCACTGAGCCAGCGTCTCCCACCAGGAGGAGGGCATCGCTTTTAGGCCGGAAGCGCAACGGCAGGTGACCTGCTAGCCGTTTAAGCCATTTCTCTTGACTTCACCTTTTTTGCTGTGTGAGTAAAACCTTCCCGTGTCATCTACGGAATGAACCAGTAGCCCGACACTCTTGACCCTTCTTTGCTGGGTGGCTCAGATCCTCCTTCCAACTTCCTTTCTTCCCAGTCCCTCCCTGCATCTTGTCAGGAAGCTTCGGATTACAGGTGACAGTAAAGCCAATTCACAGGTGCTTAGTTAAAAATTGGGGATTTCTTGGCTCATATAGAAAAGGCCAGGTGTAACTCCAGGTATGGCTGGATCCTGCTGCTCAAATAATACTATTAGGATCTGTCTCCTTGTTCTCTTTTTGCTCTTTTGCAGCATGTGGGTTTCATTCTTAGGCAGACTTTCTCTACAAGCTAGCCCTAGCAGCACTGGGCTTGCGTCCTACCCCTTAGAAATTCTAGGAGAGGAAACCTTTTCCTCAGTAGTTCTGGCAAAAGTCCCAGGGCTGATTCTCTCATTGGCCTTGATAATAGCCGAGGGCCATCCTTGGCTCAATCAGGAGGGTTCGCTGTTCTGATCGGCCAAGCCTGGGTCACGTGCTTTTCCGTAGGGTCTAGGGGGAAAAGTGATTCTCCAAAGGGGACTTCCATTGCTCTTTCAGGAGGAAGGGACTGAATGCCAGGCGAGGAAAACAAATGCCCCCCTTTTTTTTTTTTTACTTTATTTTATACATTTAATAATTTAAAATATAAACAAAAACTAAAAAGAAAACACAGTTGAATAAAAACATAACATATGCCCCCTTTATGCCTCTGCTCCAGTTACACCAAACTGCAAATGCCCCTAGAATCCACTGATCACTAGAAAAAGGGTTTTTCTCTTCTTTTCTTTCCTATCGAAGTGTTACTCATCCTTCAAAGCCCAGTTCAAATGTTGCTGCCTCCGTGAAGCCTTTCCAGACACTCTCCCTCTGTGGAATTAACCCTTCTCCCCCAAGCTCTCATAACCCTTTTTTAATCCCTTCATTAGTGTATTAGGGTATCAGCTATTACAGCAGAGGCCCAAAGAAACAATAGAGAGAGACACCTGACAGTCCAGAGGTGAGTGGGCAGAAGTCCTTCCAGCTTCTGCTCACTGTGTAACCCTCCCAGCAGAAATGAGTGCTTACGTCCTCAGAAGACACACACAAGAATGTACATGCCACAACAGACTTCATATGTTTGACTCCATTTATATTAAATGTCCAGAGGCAAATGCATTGTGGATTGCCAGGGGCTGCGGGGAGGGAGGGATGAGGAGTGACTGCTGATGGGTATGGGCTTTCTTTTTTGGGTGTTGAAAATGTTCTGGAATTAGATAGTGGTGATGGTTACACAATATTGTGAGTATATTAAAAACCATTAGATCATACTCTTGAAAATGGTGAATGCTATGGTATGTGAATTGTATTTTGATTTAAAAAAAGAACATCACAGCATTTTTATTTGTAATAACCGAACACTGAAAATAAGCCAAATGGTCATCAAGAATAGAATGAATAGGTGGCAGACTTGGCCCAGTGGTTAAGGCGTCCGCCTACCACATGGGAGGTCCGCGGTTCAAACCCCGGGGCCTCCTTGACCCATGTGGAACTGGCCCACGCGCAGTGCTGATGCGCGCAAGGAGTGCCCTGCCACGCAGGGGTGTCCCCCGCGTAGGGGAGCCCCACGCACAAGGAGTGCTCCCCGTAAGGAGAGCCGTCTAGCGTGAAAGAAAGTGCAGCCTGCCCAGGAATGGTGCCACACACACGGAGAGCTGACACAGCAAGATGACGCAACAAAAAGAAACACAGATTCCCGTGCCACTGACAACAGAAGTGGACAAAGAAGAACACACAGCAAATAGACACAGAGAACAAACAACTGGGGCGGGGCGGGAGGAGGGGAGAGAAATAAATAACTCTTTAAAAAAAAAAAGAATAGAATGAATAAATGTTATGGTCTGTCCATTCAATGGAATACTCAGGTGGTGAGAAAAGAAAGATGCACTGATACTCTTGCAACACGGATGAATTTCACAGACATAGTATTGAGGGAAAGTAGCCAGACATAAAGTAGAACATGGCACACGTTTTTGTGACGTTCATAACTAACCCATAGGGGATAGAAAACACAGTAGTGGCTTCCGTTGGGGAGAGGTTCTGAATGGGAGGGGTACCAGGGAGTCTTCTGGGGCTGAAAAGCCTTGATAAGAGTGTGCAAGTGTGTTAGTCAGCCAAAGGGGTGCTGATGCAAAATACCAGAAATCTGTTGGCTTTTACAAAGGGTATTTATTTGGGGTAGGAGCTTACAGTTACCAGGCCATGAAGCGTAAGTTACTTCACTCACCAAAGTCAGTTGCCACATGTTGGAGCAAGAGGGCTGCCGATGTCTGCCAGGGTTCAGGCTGCCTTTTCCTTTTAAGGCTCCGTGGCCCCAGCTTCTTCCAATATCAGCTGTAGGCTGGGATACGTCTCATCTCTCTCCCAGGGCTCTTTTCTCTCCACAGGCCAGCTGTCGACTATCAGGCTCTCTCTGTTCCTGGGGCCTCTGCCATGTCTACGGCGCCGTCTCTATTCCTCTGTGTTCTTTTCCTGTTGTTTACTTCCCAGGGCTCCGGCATAAAAACTCCAGCTAACTCCTCTGCCTGGTAGTTTTCTCTAAGGGGGCGGGGACTCCACATCCTACTGACGTGGCCCGATCAAAGCCTTAGTCATAATTTAATCAAGTAAACGTGACACCTCTGAACTTAATACAATCTACTATGCCCAGAGGAACAGACCAGTTTACAAACATAACCCAATATCTACTTTTGGGATTCATAAACAATCAAACTGCTACAGTGGGTAAATAAAACTCATTATGTGCATGTGAGATGTGTGCACTAAGTGAAATACACCTTAATTTTAAAGAGTCCTTTTTAAATTGACCCAGAGATTGTGCATATCTACCCCTTCACCTCATTGGCTGGAATGTAGTCACATGCTCACATCTAGCTGCAAAGGAGGCTGGGAAACAGGATTTTTTTTTTTATAATAAGGTGAGGGATTGGTCTTTTTTTTTTTTTTTTTTAAGATTTATTTATTTCTCTCCCTTTCCTCCCTCTGCCCCAGTTTCTGTTCTCTGTGTCTCTTTGCTGTGTGTTCTTCTTTGTCCGCTTCTGTTGTTGTCAGCAGCACAGGAATCTGTGTTTCTTTTTGTTGCGTCATTTTGTTGTGTCAGCTCTCCATGAAGGCAGTGCCATTCTTGGGCACGCTGCACTTTTTTTCACGCTGGGCGGCTCTCCTTATGGGGTGCACTCCTTGCGCATGGGGCTCCCCTACACGGGGGACACCCCTGCGTAGCAGGGCACTCCTTGTGCGCATCAGCACTGCGCGTGGGCCAGCTCCACACGGGTCAAGGAGGCCCGGGGTTTGAACTGCAGACCTCCCATGTGGTAGACAGACGCCCTAACCACTGGGCCAAGTCCGCTTCCTGGAAATAGGATTTTTAAGCCAACTAAAATGTGGGCGTGTCTGTGACAAGAGCAAAAATGGGGTGGGGGAGTGTGGATTAGCCTGATCGTCACATCCGTCCCAGTTGTCATGCGTCTCTCTTGCCAGGGGGCCCTTTGGCCACGGAGCTGAGCACCCTGCCTGTGCGTGGCTGCTCGGTGTGCTTGTTGAGGTCGCTTGAATCATGCCGGTCGGGGCCTGCTCCCAGGGCTGTGGGGGAACGAGGTCCTCACAGGTCTTTCCTTCTAGGCTCTACCTAAACCTGGTCCTGGGCAATGTGAACGTGACCCTTCTCAGCAACCAGGCCAAGTGAGTGTGCCCAGGCCCCCACCCGGCTCTGTCGGATTCGGGCATTTTGCTCTTTTAACTCAGGAAAGACAAGCCCAGCCTAGAATTTTTGCATAAATAAAAAAATGTCACTTCGGGGCTCTGGCTTTTGACTCCTTCTGATACTTTCCTCCTCAGCAGGGAGATCGTTTGGGGGTGGTTTTCCTTCCTTTCACAGAGTTGGCATGTTGGGGGGATGAGACCACCCATTTCTCATGAGAAATGTGTGTGAGAAGGCGTGGGATAGGGATGGGGCCGTTTCTCATGGGCAGTGGGCTATCTCGTCCACCCTAAATCTCTCACTTTCCAAGGGAAGTTGATCCTTGGTGTTTCCGAGGGAAGAGACCCTGGCTCTCCTCCCCTGGCCGTTCCCCATGAGCCCAGAGCCCTAGAGCAGGAGCCCAGTGAGTTGGGGGTGCTTTTGTGCAGTTGACCTTTTCCCCCTAAATTGAGCATCACCATTCAAGGCCAGGTTTCCCCTTGAAAGGGATCAGAAGGTCCTTGGGGGGTGTGGGACTAGGGGTAGGTCCAGGGTCTGATGGGGCTGAGGGTGGAACTCTAGTGACATGACTTTCTGTGGGGGTCTGTCGTGGCAGGTTTGCCTACAAGGACGAGTATGAGAAGTTCAAGCTCTACCTGACGATCATCCTCTTGCTCGGTGCTGTGGCCTGTCGATTTGTCCTTCACTACAGGTAACGGGGTGTGGCGGGGTGGGCATGGGCACGCAGGCGGTGAGGAGAGGGCCTGCGGGGAGGGGGGGCTGGGGTGGCAGTGCAGGGTCTCTGCTGCCTCTGCAGCATCTGGTGTGATAAGACGTGGGCTAGAGAAGGGGCCCTTTCTCATGGGAAATGAGTCCTGTCCACTCTGCAGCCAGCCAGTAAATATTTACCAAATGTATTGAATGGCTGCTGGAAAGGCCTTGTAATGTGCAGTTAAGAAAGAGCCCAAGTGTGGTCTAGCCATGCGGTGGAATATTATTCAACCCTTAAAAAGGAAGGAAGTACTGATTCAGGCTGTGATGTGGCTGAGCCTTGAAAACGTGATGCTGAGCGAAAGCAGCTAGTCACACGGCCACATACGTAGCGTTCCATTTCTATGAAGTGCCCAGAACAGGCAGAGCCTGAGGGACAGAGCTGGGGGAGGGGGCTGGAGGACTGACTGCCAATTTGTAGGGGGGTTTCTTTATGCGGTGAAGAAAATGTTCTGGAATTAGTGGTAATGGTTGCACAACCCTGACCTATACTAAAAACAAATGAATTGTGCACCTGAAAATGGTGAATGTTGTGGTATGTGAATTACATCTCAGGGAAAACAAAACAAGAAAGAACGCAGACTGTGTAGGTTTGAATCTTCATGCCTAGCAGGCTGTTACCACAGGCAGGTATCCTCTGGGAACCTCAGTCTCCTCATCTTTAAATCGAGACTGAAAGCAGTACCTACTTGCCAGGGTTATTGTGACAAATGTGTGTGCGGGGCTTAGAACAGTGGCTGGCACAGAGCGGTGCCTGCTGAGAGTCTTAGCTGCTATTGTTGAAGTAGGACGAGGCCATGCTCCTCTCGGGGGATGAGGCCAGTGGGGGATCCTGCATTGGCCCAGAGCCTTTCGTTTCTCCCTCGGGCCCTGGAATTTCTGCCCTGGGAGAGGCAGCCAAGTACAGCTTGGGCAGTTGGCCCATGTGTTAAGGGCTTACTTCCTGGCAGGCGCCTGGCTGGGAGTTGAGCTGCTGGCCTGGCCACTTGACTGCTCAAACAAAGGCTCTTTTAGGTGCTGGCCTGAGGCTGCCTGCTGCCTCAGACCTGACCCGTTGCCCTGGAGGGAAAAGGCTGCCCACGTGCCCCTGTGTGTGTGTGTGTATGTGTGCTGGGTCTCGATGTGCACCTGGGCTTCCTCGTGTGGAACCCCCAGGGACCTCAAAGAGGAAACCAGGCTAAGGAACTAAAAGGGGAGCCAGTGTAGCTCAGTGGTTGCACCCCGGCTTCCCATGCACGAGGGCCTGGGTTCAATCCCCAGTCCTGGTACCTCCAAAGAAAAGAAAAAGAAGAGCAAGCCCGGGTGTGTTGCCAAGCTCTGGGGCTTATCCGAGGGCCTGGGTGTCTCCCTTTCTCCCACCCTCTCTATCTTAGCTCCCTAAGGGTGGCTGAAAGCACTGGACATTCAGGGCCTTACAGTTCTGGGGCCAGACGTCTGGAATCAAGGTAGCAGCAGGCCCTGCTGCCTCGGAAGTTTCTCCAGGAGAACCTTCCTGGCCTCATTGGGCCCGGCGGCCCCAGACGCGCCTTGGCTTGTGGCTGTGTCACTGCAGACTCGCCGGTCTTCTCGTGGCGTCTTCTCCCTATGGGCCCCCTCCCCTGTCTGTTCTTCCTTTAAGGAAACCAGACCTGGCCTTTAGGGCGCCGCGAACCAGGGTGCTCTCCTCCTAACTACTTACATCTGCCACGACCCTATTTCCAAATGAGACCATAGTTGAAGGCTTTGGGGGGATGTGGATTTGGGGAGGGAACGCTCTTCAACACTGTTCACCTCGCATGGGTTAAAATGGGGCTGGGGGGTCTGACCATGTGCCCCGAGGGCCTTGCCTTGCCGTTTAACCTTGGGCAGATTTAAAGAGGAGGATACTCTCTCCCTGCCTCAGTTTCTTCACACTTACAGTGAGGACTACGGAGCTTGCGTGGCAGGACGGGTGTGAGGACGGATAAGCTCTTACTGGACGGCGCTTGGAGTAGTGCCTGGCTCATGCGTGCCGCCCGGGCCTTAGTGGCTGTTACTTGTACAGTTGTTCTGGCCACGACTGGGCACGCATGGAAAAGAGCACGGCTTAGCACGCCTGTGTCCGAGTGGCGGCTTCTCTTTCCTCACTCCTGCCCCTGGGCATCGTTTCCTTGCTGGGTGCTCCACCCAGAGGCCCCTCCGTGGCACTTCTGAGCCTGTGCTGGGTGTGGCTGACATCCTTCAGAGCCGTGGGGGCAGGTCCAGCTCTACCACTCAGGCTGTGTGACCCGGGGTAGAGCCCTTGACCTCTCTGCGCCTGCTTCTTCATCTTTCCCTGGAACCCAGGATGCCTGCTCTGCCGGTGTCAGCTGGTCTTTGGGAGGCTGCGGTGAGGCAGCTGGAAAGTGGGAAGCCCCTTCCTCCTCCTGCAGGTCCAGAGGCTCTGCCTGGATGGGACTGTGGGGTTTGGCCCTGGTGGGAGTTAAGCTTCAGGCCCAGATGGGCTTGGCTTTGGATCCCACTCCAGCACCCACCGGCTCTGTGATCCCAGACAACTCCCTCCCTTCTCTGGGCCTCAGTTTCCACTTCTGTAAAATGAAAAGCAGTCGTGTCTCAGCCGGGGTTCCCCCAGAAGAGACCCCAAGGCAAGCATGTGATTCTAAGAGGCTTGTTTGGGAGGCGATCCTAGGGAACGCTGGGAGGGGAAGGGGAGGTGAGCAAGGAAAGGTTAGCCGGGGCCGCGAGCGCCGGGCGAGGGCGCCAACTGCTGCCAGGCACCTCTGCCCCTCGCCCCAGCAGAGTGGGCCCTGGGGGCCTGAGGAAGCCTCCAGGTGCGCTAGGCATTGCAGGTTCTGGCAGGTGGGAGTCGGGCAGGAGAGCGTGGGTGTGGCAGGTGCCCCTGCTCCAAGGACCAGCCCCGGGGAGTTGTATTCACAGAGCTCGTCCCTGTGAAATGCCTGCTGTGTTGCAAGTCCCCAGTGATGAGCGCTGGCCTTGCCCCCAAAGATGCCCCCATCCTAATCCCCAGACCCTGCCAATCTATTAGGTGACATGGCAAAATGGACTCGGCCAGCCCGAGGAAGTCAGGATCTTGAGGCAGGGAGAAGCTCTGGTTAACCAGGACGGTGAGCCAGGGTGTGGCCCCCAGGGGCCTTGGGAGGGGGAGGCAGGGGTCAGCGTTGGAGAAGGAGCGGGCGCAGCAGTAGAAAGGTGGGAGGAACACGGAGCCAACACAGGCAGGAAAGGCAAGGAGAGGCCCTCCCCGGCACCTCCTGGAGGAACGCAGCCCCGCCCCGCCATTTGGCCCCCCCTGACTCAAGAACAAGAGGACTCGGGCACTGCCCACAGCCTCAGTGCTGCGGTTATTTGTTACAGCAGCCGCAGAGGCTGATACACCTCGGCGGAGCAGACAGAGGCCGGCATCGTACATCCCTGAAGCACTGCAGCCCCAACGCCTTGGTCTTGCTCTTCTTGTCACTGATGAGACAAAGAAGGGACCAGGAGAAAACATCCTGGTGACCAGGACTCACTGCCAGGCCTGCCTGTAGACGGGAGGCACGCCCGACAGCTGCCAGCTCCTGTGACCCCCTGGACTGGGAGACGGGAGACACCGAGTGGCAGACACTTTAAAAGGGAATTTTAGGTTTCCTGGCAAAGTCCTTTGGTCGCCATGCTTCCAGAAGTTTCACATCAGACGATAAGAACTTAGAGGTTGCCGTGGGCCGAGGGCTCGGGAGGAGGGGAAACCTCAGGATGGAAGGGCAGGTGGGTTTCAGGTAGGCAGATGAGGCCAAACTCCCCGCTGCCCTCCTGCGGTCTGACGTGGTGATTTCCAGAGGCAGCTCCTGCCTCGTGCAGGCTTTGGTCCTGGGTTGCGCGTTCGGCTCGGCGCTGGAGGGGGACGGTGTCCCGGGGTCTCATGCCTGCTCCCCTCGGGGCTCTTTCTCCACGACAGGGTGACAGATGAAGTCTTCAACTTCCTGCTGGTGTGGTATTACTGCACCCTGACCATTCGGGAGAGCATTCTTATCAGCAATGGCTCAAGGTAAGGGGGGGCCTGGTTTGGTGGGGAGTCGAGGGAGGGGTCAGCGGGAAGTCCGCCACAGAGGGCAGTCAGGTGGAGGGCCGTCACCCCCGCCTGCACTCCCTTCTTCCTTGAGGAGGTCAGGGGCTGTGCACCCCCAGGGAGGAGGAAAACCGTGTCCTGTGCAGTGTTGCAGCCTCACTCGCTCGTGGTCAGTCTCTTGACTGCAAGTAACATAAACCCTAACTCATACTTACTTAACATGATAGGAGACTTTACTTTTTTTCCTGAGAGGAACAGGTCCACTGAGACTGGCTTCAGGTAAGGCTTGACCCAGGTGCTTGGACAGGTTGTCAGGACCCGGCTTTTCTCTCTCTCTCACCTCCGCTTTCTACTGTGTTGTCTTCTCAGGCTCCAGGTAGTGGCACCCAGCAGCTCCAGGCTCCTGTCATTATCCCTAGCATTCTCAGAGAAATGGGCACGCTCTTCTCGTCCAGAAGTCTCAGTGGGTCCCATTGGTGCTACCCAGATCACATGCTCATCCCTGAACCAATCACTGTGGCCAGAGAAAGCACTGCTGTGATTGGCTGGGCTTGAGCCACGTGCCCACCCTTCTAGCTATCATTGGAGGTAGCTCTTCCCAAAACCACAGAAACTGCCCATTTGGGGAGGGGAGTGGCTCCCCAAAGCAGAGGCAAAGTGCGGTACTGCTGCTAGGAGAAGCATGAATGGATTCTGGGTGGTAAGAGTGGATGGGTCTCCACCGAGAGATGGGGAGGGAGGAGGGTGGACAGGGGTGAGGGGCGGGACCAAACCTGCCTTGTCAACGAACTGGTGCCAGGGAGGAAGGGGGCCAGGCTGGGAGGGGGCTCCTGGGTCCTAGCCCAGTGCTGTTGCTCACCAGCTGTGTGGCCCTGGGCATGCTTTGTTGTGCCTCTCATTATGTTTTTCTTCTTGTGTCTCTTGTTGTGTCATCATTGTGTCAGCTCGCTGTCTTGCGTGTCTTCTTTAGGAGGCACCAGGAACCAAACCTGGGACCTCCCAGTGGTAGGCGGGAGCTCAGTCGCTTGAGCCATATCTGCTTCTCCCCCTCCTGAGTCTTTTAAAGACCCAGAGGGCTTTTTAAAAAGACCCTTTCGTGGCAGGCACAGCTTGGGTGTTGTAGTAGAACTGTTCACAGGCCTATCTCCAAACACTGGCTTTGGGGGGCAGTCTGGGATGGGCTGAGAGAGCCCAAACAAGTGCCTTATCTTGGGATGACTGCAGGAGCTGATGCCAGTTTGTAGGGGAGGGGAAAAGGCAGGCAGGCTGAATCTGGGTAACTGAAATGTGACTCATCTTCAGCGTCCACAGGAGCTTTGGCCTGTGCTCTTCCCAGCTTCTCCTCAGAGCGGATTTCTTCTAGGCGTGGGCAAGGGAGATCAGTTTGAGGTTTCCCCTCCTGCTTGGCCCCTTACCAAGCAATAGCTAAGAAAGCAGCCCCAGTGAGCACCTGAAGAGAAGAGAAAGGTCCAGCTTGGGAGGGACGCCACCCTTCTCATCTCGCATGAAGCATCCCGGCCAGCTCAGGGCTGGTCTCCAGGAAGCATCACACAGTCTTTAATGCAACGAACTGAACCAAAGCATTGGAAGGATGGAAGGTTCTTGGGCCATACCAGGATTCTGGAGACAGTGGAGCTGAAAGGTAGAGCTTCCTGGGTGTTTGCTGCCCTGCTTTGGTCCGACTGAGCCTTGTCTGGTCCAGGTTGCATCTGAGGCCCCAGTTGGCACATGGGGTGTGGTCAGAGAAGCAGGCCTAAGGCAGGGTGGGCTGGAGCCACCCTTCCTTTGTAGTTGATGCCTCCAGTGTGAGACGTAGCTCAGTGCATTTAGCAAGACAGCTTCCCTTGCAAATTTTGCGAATGCCAAAACCCCGCCCTATGGGGTCTAATCAAGAAGGGGGATGGATGGCACACAAAGCCGCGATGTTTCACATTGGTGAAAAAGCGCTGGAAAAGCATTAAGCCCCCTCCTCCCTGCTCTGTCGTCTCTTGCTTTGGCCCCCAGCTCTTACCACAGCAGCAAAGACCCAGCCAGCTGGAATCTTCAGGCAGACTTCTGATTGGCTGGGCTCAGGGCACGTGCTCATCCCTGAGCCAATCACTGTGGCTGGAGGGATGCCAAGCTCTGATTGGCCAGGTCTGGTCGTGTGCCCAGGTATAGCCTTCAGTCCTACCCCGAACATCTAGATGGAGCGTGGGGTATGGGGATCTGGGGAGGGGGGTGGTGGTTTCCCCAAAAGAAAACTGAGGCCCAGAAGAGCAGAACAGCAGATGTCCACCGTAGTTAGTTCTGGGCCAGAACGAATCAGTCAGTGATCCTGCTGGCTTCCCCAGCCTGCCGGCTCACGGGTTCCTGGCTCTAGCAGGCTCTCACAGGGGCCTTAGGTACAGGGGTGCAGGGGGGCTGGCCTCAGAGGGCTTCGCCGAGGTCAGCCACTCCCCCAACTGTCCAGATAACCCCAAACACAAAGCCAGAAACGGCCGAGGTTGAGTAGTGGCCAGTGCACAGGTTCACCCACATACCTATGTGGCACGCTCCCCAGATGCCAACGCATGCTGTCCCCGAATTCTGGCCACTCGTGGACCCGCTTCTCCTGGGGCATCTGCTATCTGCTCATACAGCAAAACACACAAGTTCCTGCAAGCTTCATTTTTGTGGCAAAAGAGGCCCAGGGAGTGACAGCCAGTCGGTACAAGCTTCTTTTTGGGGTTCTAAAGTTCTAAAGTTGATTGTGGCAGTGGTTGTGCAACTCTAAATACACTGAAAACCACTGACTGGATGAGTTTTGTGACATCTGAATAAGATCACAATAAATAGTTATAGAGACACGTGCACAAAACCAGCCCAGCCCGCTGGGGTTGCAGATGGACAGTAGTGCTCGCGTGTGCTTTGCTGGGCAAGCAGCGATTTCCATCCTCCCCTGATGCCACTCAGCTCTGGTTATCGGTGACATCTGTCAGCACTGGGCCCTGGGCACAGTACTGGAGCTGTGGAATTAAAAGCTGCTGCTCAGTTGAGCTGGTTGCCCAGCATCTGTGTGTGGCTTCGGCCACTCCCAGAGAGGGAGTGGCCCTTTCTCAGGGGGGCTCTGGGGAGCAGGACAGAGGAGACGGGTTTGCCAGGGCCCGCGGGCTCACAGGTGGCTTTGCAGCGACCTGAGGGGGCTCCAGGGAGATCTCCTGCTTGCTCATCAAGCTGAGAGTCAGGATCGCGGCCAACGGCCTCTCCTGTCAGAAAACTGGAGCCAAGGGGTCCTCTTGGACGATGACAGGCAAGAGAGGGATGGGGGAGGGGCAGGGAGGCTGAGGGACAAAGCCGATGGGCGTCTTAGTCTGTGCCCGTGAGCTCACGTGGCACCTGCAAAGATCTCCCATCAGCTCTGTGCTGTGGCGTCCAGGCCAGCTGCTGCTTTCACCAGCTGTACCTCCTGGATGCCACTTCATTCATTTCAGCATTCATTGAGAGCCTATTGTTTACCTGTTGCTGTTAGTGTTAGGAATTCAGAGCTACATAAAACCTTGCCCCTCACTATAATCCTAAAGCTCAAGCTTGCACACATACTTTATGCCCAGAACTCTTGTTTGGGCCAGAGGGACAAGAGATGGGTATAATCCAGTCCCTGCTCATAGGACGTTTGTCTTTTGGTCAGAAGATTTTAAGACTGATCAAACCCACTTAACCTTAGGGAAATGCAAACTAATACCTCAGCATTGCACCATTTCTCACCTAGTAAGATTGGCGGAAATTGGAAAATTTGTCATCTGGTGTTGGGGAGGGTTTGGGAAACCAGATATATTCTCATACCTTGCTGGTGGGGTATGAGTGATTTATCTATTTTTATTTATTTTTAAAAGATTTATTTTATTTTTATTTCTCTCCCCCCGCCCTCAGTTGTCTGCTCTGTGTCCATTCACTGTGTGCTCTTCTGTGTCCCCTTCTATTCTTGTCAGTGGCCCAGGAATCTGTGTCTCTTTTTTTATTGCATCATCTTGCTGCATCAGCTCTTTCTGTGTGTGGCACCATTCCTGAGCAGACTGCACTTTTATTGCGCTGGGCAGCTCTCCCTATGGGGCACACTACTTGTGCGTGGGGCTCCCCAATGCTGGGGACACCCCTGCGTGGCATGGCACTCTGCGTGCATCAGCACTGTGCATGGGCCAGCTCCACAAGGGTCAAGGAGGTCCTGGGTTTGAACCGAAGACCTGCCATGTGGTAGGCAGACGCCCTATCTGTTGAGCCAAGTTCGCTTCCCTGATGTATCTATTTTAGAGGTGATTTGCACACACCCTCTGACCCAGCCATTACTTCTTGGGCATCACCTTGAGAAACAGTGTCATTGTACCAGGGGACTCCCACGAGGATGTCACAGCAGCATTGGAAGTGGTAGAGACAGTGGAGGAACAGCCAACAAGACAATGGCAGGGCCACAACCTGAATGTCATGTGGCATTTAAGAAGCCAAGACAGACCCATGGGCGCTGCCCTGGGAGATGAGACCAAAAGCAAGTTACAAAGAAAGCCTGATCTGGTGTCCCCTCTCCCAGACCAGCATGTCCTCCCAGTTCCTCCTCTGTGAGTGGCAGCTCTGGACCACATTGCCCCACCCCGGTCCTCTGCCAAGAGAGAATTCTGGAGGGAGGAAGGTTGGTTCTACTCCCAGGTGTGTCCCTCCAGCATCTGCAGCCCTGCTTCCCTGTGAGGAAGGAGCAGGTCTGCTTGCAGGGTGTGTTCGGCAAGCAGATTACTGCACATGGTGTTCAGATAACTGAGCTCCCAGGGGGGAGCTGGGGAGGCCATGAGGGGCCAAAGGCAGTCCCTGGGGCTTTGGGGGGCAGAGGCTTGAGGATCCAACTCCTCTCCTGGGCTGCCCCTGGCACGGAGGAGGGCCAAGAACCAGGCTCTCCTCTGCTGTGGGGTGAGAGCCCCGAGTGCGAGTGTCGAGTTCTGAGAACAGCATCCCCGCGGGTTCTGGACAGGGTCAGTGAAACCCGGGGTGAGGGCCTGCTGTCAACGATGGGAGCAGGCCAGCTGGAGGGCGCGTGGCTCCCAGGAGAAGCGGCCAGTGCGGGTCTGTCCAATCTCCATGTGGATGAGCATTTGTAGCCCCAGCCTTGTGTAGCGGGGGGTGTGCATGTGCGTTTATTCAACACGTTTGTTGAGCACCCGTTCTGTGCATCAAAGAACAAGACAGTCAAGAGCCCTACACTTGTGGAGTTTGCGTGTGCATGGGGAAGGGGCTCAGATAAATGAGGAAAAAGATAAGTCGTTTCAGATTAGAGCTAATGGGAAGCGGATTTGGCCCAATGGATGGGGCGTCCGCCTACCACATGGGAGGTCCGGGGTTTGGGCCTGGGGCCTCCTGACCCGTGTGGAGCTGGCCTATGCGCAGTGCTGATGCGTGCAAGGAGTGCCCTGCCACGCAGGGGTGTCCCCTGTGTAGGGGAGCCCCACGCACAAGGAGTACGCCCTGTGGGGAGAGCTGGCCAGCACAAAAAGCACACGTGGAGAGCTGATGCAGCGGGATGATGCGGCAGGGCGAGACACAGATTCCGGGTGCTCCTGACAGGAATACAAGCAGACACAAGAACACACAGCAGGTGGACATAGAGCAGACAACTGGGTGTGGGGTGGGGAAGGGGAGTGAAATTAATTTGAAAAAAAGAACTTAAAAAAAAAAAGATTAGGGAAGTGGACTTGGCCCAATGGATAGGGCATCCACCTACCATATGGGAGGTCCGTGGTTCAAACCCCGGGCCTCCTTGACCCGTGTGGAGCTGGCCCATGCGCAGTGCTGATGCGCGCAAGGAGTGCCGTGCCACGCAGGGGTGTCCCCCGTGTAGGGGAGCCCCTATGCACAAAGAGTGCGCCCCATAAGGAGAGCCGCCCAGCGCAAAAGAAAGTGCAGCCTGCCTAGGAATGGCGCCGCACACACGGAGCTGACATAACAAGATGACGCAACAAAAAGAAACACAGATTCCCGGTTCTGCTGATAAGGATAGAAGTGGTCACAGAAGAACACACAGCGAATGGACACAGAGAGCAGACAACTGGGGGGTGGGGGAAGGGAAGAGAAATAAATAGAAAATAAATCTTAAAAAAAAGACTAGACAGAGAGACAGATAAAGCAGATACAACCCCCAGATATTGGTTCCTTTGAGGGCTAAAGAGACCCATGGGAGTTATGGTCATGGCCGATGGGGTTAACTACCAGGGCAGATGGCCCCTCTTTGGAAATGGTGTTTATGTGTGATGAATCTGGACTCAGATGGGATCTCCCTTCATAAGACTTTCATGCTAATGTGCTGGAGGTGCAGTTAATGTTGGGGTTTAAGATATATTTAGGGGATTTGAATCTCTGGACTGACAATGTGATAGCCAGATCCTGAGCCTCAACAGACTCCAGCACCTACAATCTGATTTATTGGACTTACCACACTCAGCTAAGATGGAGGTGAAGAAGGACAACCACCACACCATGGAGCCTAGAGTGATTACAACTGAAAATGGGAGGATTGCATCCAGCATCCAGGTGGAATCTGAGCCTCCTCTTGACATAAAGGTGCAATGGACACAACCAATCCAGTGTCCACATAGAAGAGGTGGCATTGGATTGGGAAAAGTGGACATAATGGACAAAGGGTAGGGGGAAAGGCAGGAAGAGATGAGAGGTGGAGGCGTCTTCGGGACATGGAGCTGCCCTGGATGGTGCTTCAGAGGTAATCACCGGACATTGTAAATCCTCACAGGGCCTACATGATGGAATAGAGGAGAGTATGGGCCATGATGTGAACCAATGTATATGAGGTGCAGAGGTGCCCAAAGATGTACTTACCAAATCCAATGGATGTGTCATGATGATGGGAACGAGTGTTGTTGGGGGGGGGGAGAGGGGGGGTGGGGGGGTGGGGTTGAATGGGACCTCACATATATATTTTTAATGTAATATTATTACAAAGTCAATAAAAAATAAAAAAATTAATAAAAAAAAAAAAAAAAAAAAAAGACTAGAGCTAAGCATTGGGAAGAAAACAAAACCAGGTGATGCGGTGCAAAGGAGCAGTTGGGAAGGCCCCTTTGAGGAGGTGACATTTTGTCAGCAGCTAGAATTTCGACCAGGAGTCAGTCAGGCAAAGATGTTGGAGTGGAGAGGACAGCAAGTGCAAAGGCCCTGAGGTGGCAGCGGGTTCAAGGAATGCAAAATCCTCGAGCCTGCAAGTTTTAGGGTGCCTGGAGCCTTAGCAACGGGGTGAGGGTCTGGGAGGCCGTGGGGCCCCGAGACTGGGACGGAGTTAGGGCTGTGTTCCTGGGGCAGGAAGCCATTCCCAAGCTGGACGCCGTCCGGGTTCAACTGCAGGGCTTGTGCGTGACTGAGTGTCCACACAGGCCAGCGAGGAGGGCAAGGCCCTCGCCTGGGCCCATTTCTTGCTCTCAGACGCTGTTCCTTGGCTGTCCTCTGAGCAGCGCCTGAACGCACCGGCTGGGTGCCAGGGAGCCTCCTGCCTTCTCCCACCCTGAGCTCCCTTTCCTTCTCTCTCTCTTTCCTAGAATTAAAGGCTGGTGGGTGTCTCACCACTATGTGTCCACGTTCCTGTCGGGCGTGATGCTGACCTGGTGAGTGCGCCCTCCCCGGGGCCTGGGAGCAGCACAGGCTGTGGATGGGCTGGGCGCGGAGGCCATATTCCCGGGGGGGGGCTTCCCGGGCGGGGGCCTGAGCTGAGGCTTTTGGTAGGGAGGGAAGATGTGAATTTGCAGGGCCCCTGTCATGCGGGACAGAGGCTGGAGAAGCAGCAGGAGGGGACGTGGGCTGGGGACTCTGACTTCTAGATTCCCCCCCCCACTCCCCGGTTCTAGAAAGGACAGAAAGCAGTGATAGAAACAACCTGCTTCTCTGTGGGGACACTGGTGATAAAGAAGGGTAGAAACCAGGGACCTCTGTTTAAGTTTTAAATCTTCCCTCTTGGTTGGGATAGAGATGGGGCAGGGATACATTTCTAAATTTCCAATTTTGCAGCTGCATCACACTTTGTTTTTTTCCCTTCTCCCTCCAGGCCTAATGGACTAATTTATCAGAAGTTTCGTGATCAGTTTTTAGCATTTTCAATTTTTCAGAGTGAGTGTCTCTTGGCCGGGTTTGGGGAAGGGGAGGTTTCCCTTTAGCTTTCACGGAGGGGGCCTCCGTGGCCCCTGGGGTCGTGTCCCCAGGTGACATCAGGATATGTCTGTGTGAAGAGGAGACGAGGCTGGCTGAGGGCCAGCCTGGCTGGGCAGGGTCCGGGGAAGTCTGAGAAGAGTTCTTTTCTCCACCGCCCCGTCCCCTACTCACACCGCCCGCTGGGAGCTCCAGTCGCTGCCTTTTCCTTCCGCAGTCCCAGGAATGAACGGCCCAGCTGTGGCCTTCGGGAGCTGAGAGTGTTGGGGTCCTAGCCTTGTTTTCCAGTTTTACGTAAATCCTCAAAATGGAAATAGAAGTTATTTTTCTCATTTAAGAATAGCTCTGGATTTATAGCCAGTCAGCTGACCCCGTGCTTGTCTCTGGGGAGGGAGATGTGGAGAGTTGGGGACAGGGAGAGATTTACTTTCCACCAAGGTACCCTTTTGTTCCTTCTGAATTGTATTCTGTGCACATATTACCTGTTCAAAATGTACAATTTAATTTGTAGATGAAACCCTGCTTACAAACAAGGATAAACATACAGAGCTGAGAATGGACCTTGTTTGTGTGCCACGCTTAGGGGTGGTGGCCGTTAATAGAGCTGTGCCCTTCAGATGTTTTTATTCACAGACAGACATATAGACATGTGCTGTGTTATGTGCTTGTTACAGTGTGGGATTCTGTGCATGTAGCTTTGTTAAGAAGTTGTTTCCTGTTAATTGATCCTGGATATGTTTCCACGTCAATGCAGAGAATACTACCTCCTCACTTTGAGCAGCTGTGAAGTATTCCGTTGTATGGACGATCTCTTGCCATGTTTTGGCATAACATGGGCACATCATGAATTCCAGCAAGCATCTCTTGATCACCTACTGCATGCCTAGGAAAGCTCCAGAAGTTTCTGATCTTGTTGGGGCTCAGATGGGTCCTCAGATAGCTGAGCTCTCTGTGTATCCCAGTCAAGGGATAAAGCACGTTCAGCCCCGAGTGTGCGCGCGCACGTCGGGGGAATGGGAGAGGGTTCTAACCAGAGCCGCCTCCCTGCCTCCTGCGGGGGAAGGCCCACCCGCCTGTGGTTGGCTCCCGACCTGACGCGGCGCCGCGCTCCCCCTGCAGGCTGTGTGCAGTTCCTGCAGTACTACTACCAGCGGGGCTGCCTCTACCGGCTGCGGGCGCTGGGGGAGAGGAACCACCTGGACCTCACCGTGGGTGCGTAGCCGGGCCTGGGGGCGCGGCGGGGGACTCGCACCCTCCCAGCCCCCACAGCCTTCAGCCCCCACTCCCCACAGTAGCACTTTCTAGTAAGACCTACCATGCCCGCAAAGCCGGGCCTGCCATCCTTGCAGTTGTTTCTCATAATTCACCATGGATTCCCTTTCAGCTGACAAGTGCAAGGGCACGCGGGGGCCAGCCGCGGGCCAGGCCTCTGTGCTGGGCCTCGAGCGCGTCCTCTTTTTTTAGTTAAAAAAATTTTTTTTTAATTTAAAATTTTTTATTATTATTTTTAATTTAGGAGGTACTGGGGACTGAACCCAGGACCTCATTCATGGGAAGCAGGCACTCAACATTTGAGCTACGTCTGCTCCCCAAGCTCATTCCTTTTTAAATGTCAATTTTTTGCCTTTTATGATATTCAAAATGGTAACCTATTTTGCATATAATGTATGTGTATGTCTACATATAAATATGTATAAATATATAATTGGGGATGCATGCTTAACTTTTTAACCAATAGGGACGCCCAGTCAGAAAAGTTTGGAGACCTCTTGTCTAAACTTTCAGGGAAAACTTTTTTTTAACCAAACTGCTACCTTTAGAGATGGTCATTTCCATCAGATTATTGTGCGAAGTAGGCCTGACTTTGTCAAGACTTGATGGAAATGGAGGATGCAAAAGTCCATTATAAAATGCAAAGTCCTGTGCAAATTAAAATTATTAAAAATATAGGAGAGCGGATGTAGCTCAAGTGGTTGAGCATCTGTTCCCATGTATGAGGTCCCTGGTTCAATCCTGAGTACCTCCTAAAAAGAACAAGCAAACAAAAAAACCCAACTCTCACTGGGGAGCAGATGTGGCTCAGTGGTTGAGCACCTGCTTCCCCTTACTAGGTCCTGGGTTCAATCCCTGGTACCTCCTAAAAATAGGCATAAGTAGAGCGCCTGCACGGGTGTGCCGCGGGCCCCTTAGCTTTTGGTGATGTGATGGGGCTGAGCCGCCGGCCTGGCCACAGGGCTTTGCATGCTCTCCTGTTTGTTTTCACAGTGAGAACACTCACCTACCTGAAAAGGTGAGGGTGGCCCCCCAGGTGTGCGTGTACTCGCCCGGCTGGTCCTCGGGCGGGCTGGCATGGCTGGGCAGGGGGTGCCCGCTGGGGCCCTGGGGGCAGCTGGGTCCCTCACAAGGCGCCCTCGGCCCCCTCCCTGCCCTCCACAGAAGGATTCCAGTCCTGGATGTGGCGAGGCCTCACCTTCCTCTTGCCTTTCCTGTTCTGTGGCCACGTGAGTCCCCCTGGAACTTGTCCACCCCCATCCCTGGGCTGGGCCCCCTGGGAGCCAGGGGTTTCCTTTGGGTGGCTGCCAGTGCCTCCCTGGCCAGCAGTTGCTGTCGCCCCTCTCCAGTTTTGGCAGCTCTACAATGCCGTCACGCTGTTTGAGCTTTCCAGCCATGAGGAGTGCAAAGAATGGCAGGTAGGGGGTGCAAGGGGGCTCCCGTCCCCGCCTTTCCCGCCCCCTCCAAGGGCCCTTGCTACAGGGCTCTCTGCTGCAGGGGGGCCTTGCTGCCAGGGCTCTCTGCTGCAGGGGCGCCTTGCTGCCACGGCTCTCTGCTGCAGGGGCGCCTTGCTGCCAGGGCTCTCTGCTGCAGGGGCGCCTTGCTGCCACGGCTCTCTGCTGCAGGGGGGCCTTGCTCCCACGGCTCTCTGCTGCAGGGGGGCCTTGCTACAGGGCTCTCTGCTGCAGGGGCCTGGGAGGTGGTGGGAGGACGGGGGAGGCTGTAAATCACAAGGAGGTCCCCACAACCAAATGCGGGGTGTGGGGGGCAGAGGGAGGGACCTGCCTGGCCCTGAGAACCCCCAGCTGTCCCCCTGCTGCCAGCAGTACCTTGCATTGTGCGGGCAGGCTCCGGGTGGGGTGGGGTGGGGTGGGGGCTCCGAGGCCTCCAGCGTGGGCCTCCGGCCAGGGGAAGCTGCCGCATCTGCTCACGCTCGCTCCGCGCCCCTCCCCGCTGTGCCCCCGCCCCAGGTGTTTGTCCTGGCCCTCACCTTCCTGGTCCTCTTCCTGGGCAATTTCCTGACCACACTCAAAGTCGTGCACGCCAAGCTCCAGAAGAACAGGAACAAGATCAAGTAGCACGACCGCGGGATTCCTGCGCCCTCGGGCCCCCGGACTTGGAGGCTGGGGTGGGGGGACCCCGCTGCCCGTCTCCCGCCCCGCGGCAGCGGGCTGTGAGCCCGAGCCCGGCCTGGCCGCCGCTTCCGCCTGTTCCTATTTATGAGCCTGTTCCACGCCGGGCCCTCCCCGCGCCCTCGGCGCCGCCGAGACCAGGCCAGTCTTCCTGGGGGGGCCCGGAGCCTCAGGGAGCCCCTCGACCTGCCGCCCGCTCGGCCCGGCGCGGGGTGCGGGGTGCGGGGTGCGGGGCGCGGGGTGCCCGCCGGGTCGGGCCTGTGCTCACCTGCGGCGGCAGCCCCGGCGTGGGGCGGGGCCAGCCCCTCGGCCGCGGGGAGCCCCCTGCCGGGCCGCGCGCTTCCGCCGGGAGTCCCCGCGGGTGGCCCGCGCGCCCTCCGCCTGGGGGCGGGAGGGGTATTTAAGTTGTCAGAACCACCCGCCCTCGCTGCCTCGTGTGTTTTGTGTCCCCGCCGGCTGGTGGCTTGGAGAGGGGCCCTGCCTGCCGGAGGCGTGCGCGGGAGGGGCCGTTTCCGAGGGTCGCCGCTAGGGGGCGCGGCCGCCCCCGGGTCGGGGTGACAGGGCGGTTCTGACGGGCCTGGGGGAGTGCTCGCGACGGGCTCCTCAGCCCGCCTCCCCAATCCCCGCGCTGAGCACCCGACCCTCCCCCGGCAGGGACTGCGGCCTCCTGGAGGGCACCTGCCCGCCACCGCTCCTCGCCTCGGGGGCTCTGGCATGCGGGGGGCCGGGGGCCGCTCCAGGCAGGCTCACCCCCAGAGCGCGGCCCGGGCAGAGCTGGTCACCCGGCCCGGGGGGCCCGCATTTGTGGAGCAGCAGCCCCCCTCCCCACACAGCCTCACCGCCGAGCTTCCCCCACAAATCCCCTGATCCCCGAGTTCGCGGCTGGCGTCCACAGGCGTGTGCTGTTTGGCCCTCAGGCTTGGTGCTTCATTAGCGTCATTTTTGAAGTATGAGCGCCCCCTGCCCCAGTGCAGTTCCACACGAGAACCCAGGTTTCTGCTTTCCCTGGAAAGATGGAGAGACCTGGCAGCATTCCCAGGGGGCAGCACTTGTCTGGGGCCGAGCCTGGTTTCTGGGATGGATGTTTGCTTTCTAGTAGCACACCCCTACTCCCTTCTCCACCTCCTGCTTCACTCTGGCTCTCCCAGCCGGCCCTCCAGGTGTGCGCTAGGCCAGGATAAGCCAACTTTCCTGTGAGGGGCCAGGTGGTAAACGTTCAGCCTCCGTGAGCCATAGGAGGGTCTCTGTCCCAGTTAGTCAGTTCTGCCGTCTTAGGTGCAGGCAGCCAGAGCACACAACGTGAATGGGCATGGCTGCGTGCCAGTGAAACTTTATTGACAGAAACAGGCAGCGGTCAGATTTGGCCCACAGGCCATAATTGCTGACCACTGCCCTTGACCGTCGTTTGTCCACAAGTCCTTGGATTCTGCTATTAATAGAATAAGAGGTCTCTGGTCTGAACCAGGGTTCGGGGAACCGGGGTGGGGTGGGCTGGCTTTCCGAAGTCTCCTTCCCTGTCCACCTGGCTTCGGAGAGGCTCGGGCTGAGCGGGCAAGGCGGGGCTGGTGGCAGCAGAGGCCTCGGAAGGCAGAAGCAACCTGCAGGCAGTACTGCTTCCTGGTAGCCAGAGTCGTGACCCTCACCTGAGAACCAAGCGTTAGAATCCCTGGGACGCTGGTTTAGAAAGCCATGAACACCCCCACCCCCGAACTTCCAGAAGGTGGTCCGGGCCCCGGGAATAAGTGCCCTCCTGCTGCTGCCGGCAAAGACGGTTCAAGCTCCGAGAAACTCACATGAGGGTGGGGGGCCCCTCACGGCTTCTCACAGGAGGCCAGGGTGGGTGGGTGTGGGCTCCTGAACTGACCTTGTGGTAGAAGTGGAGGCTGTCGGGCCAGAGGGCAGCCATCAGGCCGCTTCCCTGGGCCCATCCTGTCCTCGGCAGTCCACAGGAAGAAACGCCCGGCCCCGGTCACACGGAGCTGCCCGGGCTTGCGTCCTGGGTTTCCGACTGTGGGGTTTAGGGGTGAGGAGACTGGGCAGGGGCCAGATGGGCGCTCTGGGGGCGCTTGTTTCGCCTTTTTAAAAGCCAGTTCCTCTCCCCCTTGTGCACGCAGTCCTGGGGGCCATGCTGAAGGCTCAGCTTGAGGTCGCCCATGGGGGCGGGAGGGGAGGGTGGGCAGGGTGGGCGCTGGCCCCGTGCCCGGGGCTGTGGTCTGTGATGCCCGATAGGCCCCAGCCCCCTGTGGCCCCCGGGTTCCTGGGGGAAGGAAGGGAGAAGCTGGAGGATGTGTCCGAGCCTATCTCGGGGGCCCAGGGAGGCAGGATGCTGGGGCCGGCGCGCGCGAACACCGCCAAGTCCACATTTCCCCACGAGAACGACAGTTTTTAATTTCAAACATACATTGGATGTGCAAAATGGAGAGGCCACCGTGTGGCACTCGAGTGCCCACGCCCTGCAGGACGTGCTGTGTCCTGGGCACCGAGGGATGCGAGCCCAGCAGCACCTCGTTCGGCACCGGGGCCGCGGCTCCAGTGTGCGCCTGGCGGTCAGTTCATGGTCAGGAGTCCCGGCCAGGAGAGGAGAGAGTTCCAGAACCATCTAAGGAGTCCAGCCACGGGCCCGACACCGGGCACCGAGACGCCAGGCTCCAGTGGCTGGGGAGCTGGGGAGGAGGCTCCCGGAGCCCGGGCGCTTGGGTCCCGCGGTGAGGGCCGCCTGCGCCCGGGGGGTCACAGCAGCAAGCAGAGCCGGCGCTGCTTCTGCCGCTGGGACTTCTTCAGCGCCCTGAGGGCGACCCTGGCGGCCTCCCGGAAGACCTCCTCCACGTTCTCCCGGAACTTGGCCGAGCACTCCAGGTAGAGGGCCGCGCGGATCTGTTCGCAGGCCATCTGGCCCTGCGGGAGGCGGGGGCGAGCGTTAGATGAGGGGCCTGCGGACGCCTCTCGCAGAGGGCTGGCTTTGGGGGTCTCGGTTCAGGGCCCCTCTATGACCCACCCCCAGGCCAGCCCTCACCAGGCGGACGGGCAGAGGTGCGGCCCCATCGGGGCTGCTCAGGGCCCACCCCATACCCCCACCCCTCCTGGGACCGGGGAGGGGTGTCAGGCCTGAGGCCTGTGGCAAGGGGCGAAGCCTCGAGACCAGAAAGGCCCCTTCCCACGCCTCTCCCTTTACTGTTCTGAAACCACAATTTAGGCCACTGAACTTGCTTTTTGAGTACAATAAAATCTTTATTTTTTAAATGAGTGTATCTTTATTAGCGCTCATGTCCTTCTTATTAAAATTCCCTTATTACTATCCCTTTATGTTCCTTTTTTCCCATTTATTCTCCAGTGCCCCACCCCAAAAACTGCAGGATTTGGTTATGCCCGGGACTGTCGCAGGTATGGGCACCCTGCTTAGTCCCTGAGGTAGATGGGAGGATGGTGGCAGGAGCACAGGCTCAGAGCCTGGAGCCAGATCCAGGTTCCACTAGCAAGAGAGCTGTGTGGCCCTGGGCAAGCTGCTTGACCTCTCTGGGCCACAATTTCCTTTCTGCAAAATGGGGCTAGTAACAGTATCAGCCTCAGGGTTGTGGGGATTAAAGAGGTAAGTACGGCAAAGCACTCAGGTCAGTGGGTGATCTGTATTAATATTTAAAATGATGATGTGAGAACCCTGCTTGTCCCCTCCAGCCACTAAGGCACCCTGGTGCAGAGGCCCAAGGCCTGGGAGGCTGCTGGGTGGCTGTGCCCACCGGCCTGGGGGTGGGGGCCTGGGGGACGGGCCTCCTGGGGGTCCCAACCTGCGTGTAGGTGATGGGCTCCTGCTGGGCGGCCCGGAGCTTCCGCAGCTGCTCCTTGTCCTTGCGCAGGTCTGTCTTGCAGCCGATGAGCACCATGGGGGTCCCGCGGCAGAAGTGGGTGACCTCAGGGAACCACTGCGGGGGGGGCATGGTGTTAGGGCAGGGGCGGGGCCGGGGTCCCACCGCGGGGGGCTGTCGGGCGGCCTCACCTTGATCAGCACGTTGTCGTAGCTGGTGGGGTTCATGACGTCGTAGCAGATGAGCACGAGCTGGGTGTTCTGGTAGGACAGGGGCCGCAGCCGGTCGTAGTCTTCCTGCCCTGAAGCCAAAGGGCAGGTGGGGTCAGGGGCGCCCGCCCCTGCATAACTCAAGCCCCCTCTCTGGGCTCAGGTGGGCCGGGGGGTTGTCCCTGCGCAAGTGCCTCAGTGCTTCTAGGACCCCGCTTCCCCATCTATAAAAGAGGGGCGTCAAAGATTACACGCGGGAACCCTGTGCAGGCTGGGGCTGGTTACAGGGCACGCGCTGGAAACACTGCGAGCAATTACGCTGATTCCAGCAGGCCCCGGGGCACAGGGTGAAAGTGCAGACTCGGGAGCCTCTGCGCCCCAGGTTCAAATCCTTCCCCTGCCTCACAGTCAGACTTTGAGGCGATGGAGGAGGCAAAGGACACTGAAAGTAACCACATGCCATGTTATTCCAAGGTATGAGGTTTTATGGCCCCCGGCTTTGCTTGGGTAAATAACAGGAAGCGACCTCCCAGCCCAGATTCCCCTGCCCCAGCTCTCCCTCCTGCCCCGGCTCTCCCGCCTGCCCCAGCTCTCCCGCCTGCCCCAGCTCTCCCACCTGCCCCAGCTCTCCCACCTGCCTGGCTCTGCACCTGCCCCGGCTCTCCCACCTGCCCCGGCTCTCCCACCTGCCCTGGCTCCCCACCTGCCCTGGCTCTCCACCTGCCCTGGCTCTCCCACCTGTCGGCTCTGCACCTGCCCTGGCTCTCTCACCTGCCCTGGCTCTCTCACCTGCCTGGCTCTGCACCTGCCCCGGCTCTCCCACCTGCCTGGCTCCACACCTGCCCCGGCTCTCCCACCTGCCCCGGCTCTCCCACCTGCCCCGGCTCTCCCACCTGCCCTGGCTCCCCACCTGCCTTGGCTCTCCCACCTGCCCCGGCTCTGCATCTGCCCCGGCTCTCCCACCTGCCCGGCTCTGCACTTGCCCCGGCTCTCCCACCTGCCCTGGCTCTGCACCTGCCCCGGCTCTCCCACCTGCCGGGTCTGCATCTGCCCCGGCTCTCCCACCTGCCCGGCTCTGCACTTGCCCCGGCTCTCCCACCTGCCCTGGCTCTGCACCTGCCCCGGCTCTCCCACCTGCCGGGTCTGCATCTGCCCCGGCTCTCCCACCTGCCCGGCTCTGCACTTGCCCCGGCTCTCCCACCTGCCTGGCTCTGCACCTGCCCTGGCTCTGCACCTGCCCCGGCTCTCCCACCTGCCCGGCTCTGCATCTGCCCTGGCTCTGCACCTGCCCTGGCTCTCCCACCTGCCGGCTCTGCACCTGCCCCGGCTCTCCCACCTGCCCCGGCTCTCCCACCTGCCCGGCTCTGCACCTGCCCCGGCTCTCCCACCTGCCTGGCTGTGCACCTGCCCGGCTCTCCCACCTGCCTGGCTCTGTGCCCTGGCTGCACACTTGACAGCATCACCTGGGGATATTTAAAGTATCCTCATGGATGCCTTTCCCCAACATCAACTGAATCAACCTGGAGACTGGCTACAGCTTGGGGTTTTGACTGGGAATTTTCTGGCAACTGTTACACTGACAATTTCAAACTTCACAGAAAAATTGCAGGAAGAGTACAGAGCACTCCCCTGCTGGGACTCACCAGGCGTTCAGGGCTGCCTGCTCGCTTTATCTACAGGTAAACACTTGGTCTCTGACTCATAGTTTAGGGCACATTTCCTCAGAACCAAGAGGGGAGAACTCAGGAAACCAGCGGAGGCACTGCTCTGACCCAGTGCCTAGGCCATCTTCGGATTCCGCCCATTTCCCCAATAATGTCCTTTAATGATTTCCTTCCTGGTCCAGGAGCTGGTCCAGGCTCATACCTTGGCAGCAGGCCCTGGTATTTTTCAAAACTCGCACAAAAAGAACTGGGTACCATTGAGGCCCAAGGCAGCCCCCGCCACCTCTGCAGAAAGGCCCAGCAACTGTTCCTTCCAGGCGAGTGACAGGAGCTGGAGGCCCAGGGCCCTGTCGCAGCCCCCGCGCCTCCCCCAGCGCTCTGGGTGCTGGGCGGCATCAGTGCCCTCTGCTCCCCTTTCCCTCCCGGTCAAAGACTGCTCAGGACAAGTGGCCGCTCCACCACTGCCAGGCTGCGGCCGCTCTGGGCCCCACCCGGCGACAGGGCACAGCCGCTTCCTCCCTTCACACCAGCTTCCTTTCACCTCTGGGGACCCCCCGTGGCCTGCAGCCAGCCCCCCCAACACACAGCACCTGCTTAAGGTCACGGGTTCGAATCCCAGCTCCGCAGCTTACAGCTGTGTCTGTGCCTAAGACACGACTCTGGGAGTCTCAGGCTCCTCGCCGGGAAGCTACCACGCGGGGCCCCCGGAGCCAGTGCACCCCATGCATCAGGACGTGAGCGCGCGCGAGGAACGGAGCCACAACTACGCCTCGGGCCCAGCAGGTCGGTCCAGGTCGCCGTCAGTCCCGGGTCCCACCTCCACGCTGCAGGAGCGGCGAGGGGTGTTGAGACCCAGAGCCAGCGGGCTAGACCTCCAGCCCCCTAAGCTGGGAGCCCCTCACAAGGCGCGGGAAACGGGCCCAACAGGCTTCTCCAGCATGTCCCGCCCTACTTGATTCGGCCATCCTTACCTGCCCTGGCAATTCTGTCTCCCACTTCTCCTTTTCAGAAGTGTCCCACCTCCCCACCTTTGTCCATGCCTTTCTAGACCTGCGTGGTCCAACAGGGTAGCCACTAGCCACCCGTGGCTATTTATTTTCATTTTTAAAAAACTGATTGAAGTATACATAAACATCAACAAGTATGTAGTAATAGTTGTGAACTTATAAAACAAACATACATGACATCATACAGGGTTCTCACACCTCGCCGCACCCTACCGCCAATACCTTGCATTGTTGTGAAACATTTTAAACTAATGATTAAAGAGCATCCTCAAAATATTAGTACTGGGAAGCAACGTGGCTCGATTGATAGTGTCCGCCTACCATATGGGGGGTTCAGGGTTCGATCCCCAGGGCCTCCTGACCCGTGTGGAGCCGGCCCATGCGCAGTGCTGATGCACGCAAGGAGTGCTGTGCCACGCAGGGGTGTCCCCCACGCAGGGGAGCCCCACGCACAAGGAGTGCACCCCACAAAGATAGCCGCCCCGTGTGAAAAAAGTGCAACCCACCCAGGAGTGGTGCCGCACACACAGAGAGCTGACGCAGCACGATGATGCAACAAAAAAGACGCAGTTTCCTAGCACCGCCGGATAATCAAGTGGATGCAGAAGAACACACAGCGAATGGACATAGAGAGCAAACAAATGGCGGGGCGGGGGGAAGGGGAGAAAGTAAATAAATAATACATCTTAAAAAAAAAAGTATCCTACATTTGGTGTATTTTTCCCTAACACAGCCTATTATTATTATTATTATTATTATTATTACTATTATATCATTTATGCATGAACAAACAATAAGAGTACAGTAAAAGTTGTGAACTTACAAAGCAAACATGCATAACATCATACAGGGGTCCCATATATCAGTCCTCTACCAACACCTCATGTTGTGAGGTATTTGTTACAATTATGAAATATTATCAAAATCTTACTACTAACTATAGTCTTTATCTTATGCTTGGTATATTTTCCCCCAGCCCACCCTGTTGTTATTTTTAAAATATATTTTTATGACAGAAGTTGTAAACTTACACAACAATCATGCACATGTGCAGGATTCCCATAAAACACCATCTACGCACTACACTGTGGTAAAACATTTGTTAGATTGTGAGATAATATGACCAGACTATTACCAGGTCCATAGCATACATTTGGCACACTTTTTTCACACTCCCCCATTATCAACACAGTCCATCTTTGGCATAGATGCATGACTGTGACATTATCACTGTTAAACCACAGTCCATAGGTCACTCCAGTTGTATTTTTCTCATGCTTCTGCATATTCCCACCACCCTGCAATAGTGATGTACATCTGCTCTAGCTCACAAAGGACACTCTAGCATCTGTACCATCAACCACAATTCTCATCCACCTCTAGGTTTACTGTGTAGTCAGTTCCTAGATTATTCTCTAGCTTTCTTTCTGTTGGCATTTACATCCCCAGACTACTACTCTTTTTGGCCACATGCCCATTTATAAGCCAGCTGTTACTCACTATAATGTATTACCATCAACTCTATAACATCTGTGGTTATTGAAATTGAAATCAACTTTAAACATTCAGATCCTCAGTTGCACCAGCAATATTTCAAGTGCTTAACTGTCCCACGTGGCTAGTAGTTACCACAATGGCCAGTACAAAGAGAGCATTTCCGTCATTGCAGAAAGTTCTGTTGGACAGCGGGGCTTTGCCTACTTCCCACCATCTCGGTTGGCACCATTGGTCTCTCATGCCCTTCCTCCCTGGTCCCCTGCTGCCCCTCAACAAATCCACTCTCCACTCAGCAGCAAGAGGCCTCTTAAAGCACAAATTGGATCCTGCCCCTCGCCCCCAGCTCAAACACCTTCAGTGGCTCCATAGTGCCCTTCGTATAAAATCCAAACCTCTCTCTGTAGTCACATGTCCTTGTGCCCACTCACCTCTTCTATGCCCCCTTGCTCACTGCACGTCAGCCCTGCAGCCTCCTTGCTGTTTCTCCAACCCACCAACCCCTCTGGGGCCTCAGAACTCTTGTACTTGCTGTTTCTCCACCTGGAATGCTCCCCCATTTCTTGCCTGGCTGACTTCTCATGGGGCTAAACGACACCTTCTCAGAGACGCCTCCCCTTCCCGCTCTCGAAGGCCATCCCCACCCTGGCTGTCTCTGAAACCACACCACACGGTTTCCGTTGTAATACCTGCCACAACTGTACTTGTATCTCTACTTGTTTACCGTCTGTCCCCTCCCCATTCGGTAAATGCTGGCTGAACGCTGCTTAGAAGTTGTTCAGCTCTTGTCAAACGCAGCAGACGGGCTGAGATGTGCCCATCAGATTTGGCAATCACGGCCCGCGATGCTGTGCATTGAACGATTTCAGCCGAGTTGGCTGAGTTGGTTGAGGGCAGCAGTCAGGCTGCGTGGGTTGAAGGAGGAAGTCAGACCATGGAGGCTAGGAGCAAACCCACCAGCCTGCCCCCACCCGCCCTGGCTGCTCCCTTTTCTAGAACCTTCTCCCCAGCTAGCTGCCGGCTCCCTTCAGATCTCCGCAGCCAGGTTGCCTCTCCTGACGGCTGTGAAACATCAGCCTCCTGCACAGTCTGCCCCACGACCGCAGTTTAATCTTCCTTCGTGGCGCACGCACTACCTGACATGACACCGTTTTTCTGTCTTCTTGTTTTTTCTGTCTCCCCATGAGCATGTCAGCGCCCCAGCCAGGTGCTGGGTCTGAAGCGCTCAGTGCCATAGCCCCTGCCTCTAGCACAGGGCTTGGACTGCAGCGAGCTCAAAAATGGCTGGTGGAGACACGAAAGGCCAAACACTGGATGACTGCATTAGTATGAAACAAATCTGCGTAACATAGTGTACGATTCAAAAATAAAATTTGTAGGTATTTAATTGAGATATGTATGTTTTTATTCAACTATGTTTTCTTTTTAGTTTTTGTTTATATTTTCAGTGATTAAATGTACAAAATAAAGTTAAAAAAAAACCTGGTAGATGAGTAGGTGAATCAAGAGTGAGAATAGCCTCTGGTGGCTCCAGTGCTGTGACTTGCACTTGGAAGACCATTTTGCTGACCTGTGTCAATGCAGGCAGCCACCCCAGGGGTAAGCAGGGCAGGAAAACTTCTTTCCGCCAGGAGCCCAAGAAAGTAGAGGCTGACGGAGGTCTCTGCCAGGGTCACGGTCAGAGCCAGGCACCCCATCAGCCCCCAACTCCAGGGTCGGCTGCCTGCCAGGGTGCCCTGGTGCCGATTCTCCATGGAGCCTGCCGCAGCCTTCCCAACTAGTAATTGACCTCTGGGCCCCAGTTTCCTCATCTGTGAAATGGGGATGGGAAATGCGGGGAAGTCTCGATGGCAATAAAAATGGTAAAAAAAGGTTAAGATGACAATATTTATTGATGAGTGCTCACTCCTTTGCTCTTTGCCAGGCCCTGTTCGAAGGCCTTTACCTGCATTAGTTAATTCCTCACCACGACACTGCAAGGAAGGCGCTATTATTATTCCCATTTTACAGATGTAGAGATGGAAGCACAGAGAGGCAAAGCGACTCACCCAAGGTCACACAGTAAGGAAAGCTTTGTAGATGACAGAGGTTGCTGGTAGGAGGAGACTGGGGTTGGTAGCTGTCCTCCCCCACAGTGGCTGCCAACAGCTCTACATACAGGAAGAGAGCGACCCTGGGAGGGCACGGTCAGCCAGCTGGGACCCCAGCTCCTCTTCGGGGATGCCTTTCCCACTTGACCTTGCCTGGCTCAGCGTTCCCAAGGTTCGGCGAGGGCCTGCGGACGCCGCCCTTCCCTGTGCGGTGACCCCCACGGCTCCTCGGGAGGGGTTGAGTGTGCAGTACGCCCACTTCCGGAGGAGTCGGGAGAGCCAGGTGACCTTGGCGCCTTCCCTCTGGGCCTCAGTTTCCTTATCTGAGAAAGCGGGTGATAACCCTGCCCCAGATATTGGAGGCGAAAGGGCAGGGTAGGCTGAGAAACGCCGGGCAAAGGTGACCGACAGCCGCTGGGGTTCTACCAAAGTCGACACTTCCCAGGGGCCAGGGGATCGGGGGGGAGGGTCCCCACCTGGGGATCTCTGGCCCCACAAACATTAGGGGGGTCTCTCCATTTTACCCACAAGGATGCCAAGGCTTAACGGGGCCAAGTCCTCTGGCCCCCGACACACGGGGGCCTGAGCCTGGCTTCTGCAGATGAGCTCCCCAAGGTCAAAAAAGCCCTGGGATGGGAGTGGATGTGGCTCAAGCAGTTGGGCACCTGCCCCCCACAAGGGAGGTCTGGGGTTCGGTTCCCAGTGCCTCCTAGAAAAAAACAGAAACCACCAACGAGCAAAACCAAAAAAAACCAGCTCAGGGAGGCCAATGTGGCTCAGGGGTTGAGTGCCGGCTTCCCGCAAACAAGGTCCCAGGTTCAACCCGTGGCCCCCAGTACCTCCAAAAGAAAAAAAAAAAAAAAAAGGACGTGTGCAGAAACATGTACTTGTTTCTGGAGAAGTCTCTGGGCCAAGGCTCCCCTGGAAGCTGCAGTCGGGGTGGGGCGGAAGTGAGGCGCTCTCCCCGCAGGGGGGCATTTCCTCTGTGGGGTGGGGCTCTCCTGCGGCAGCCGCCTTTCTGGGGGCAGGGGTCTCTCAGGCCTGGAGCTGGGCGGAGGAGAGAGAGGCTGTGGTCGGGCCGGAGTCGCCCCAGATCTGCTGGAGGGCGCGCAGAGCGGGCGAACGGTTCCCCGCTCCGGCTGGGGTGCTGCTCAGGAGAGAGGGGCAGGTAGTGTGAGAAGGGGAAGCTTCCAGAAGAGGAACCCACTTTTACCAGCTCTGCTGGGTGCCACCCACCTGCGTTTCCTCCCCAGAGACGGCAGGAGTGGCAGCAGGGGCCGGGCGGGTGGAGCTGAGGCTCCCCCACGCCGCCAGCGCCCGCCACTGCTGTGGCTCCCGACAGCCCTTGTCTTGCCTTGGCAGCTCTTCTGCCCCTTCCTTTTCTCTCCGCCACAGCTCCTCACCTCCGTGGGGCAACCCCCAGGGAAGCCCGGCCCTGCACCCCTGGACCCCGCCCACCCCAGGGCCCAGATGCGGTCAGCCTCTAGTGGGTGCTTCGTGCCCCACCTCGCCCCCCGCCTCCTCTCTGCCTGGGAAACTTCAGACTTCACCACAGCTTCCTGCCGGAGGGTTTCAGGGCCCAGCGTGAGGCCGCCAGGCCGCGCCCGCCCCTTTCCCCTGAGCCCTGCCTGCCCCTCCACCCCCCCCCTCCACTGCGTCCCGTAGCTGCTTCCACAGAACGGAGACCAGGGGCCAGACTGGCTCCCCTGTGGGCCCCCGTGGGTGAAGCCCTGACTCCACTCAGGGCAGTTACTTGGTCCTGAGGAGGGACAAATTTAGTCTCCCAGACCCTATGCCACAGCTCTGGTCACTGCTGGGTGGGAAGGTGGCCCCTGTGGGTGCAACCCATCAAGTTCTAGAACCTTCTGCAACAGCCTCTTCTGGCCACATCTCTAGCTCGGCCACTCCCTCACCCCCTAAAGCTCTGCCTTTGTCTAGCTGGTCACCTGCCACAGTCTCCTCCTAATCTCTGTCCACCCCAAAGAGGTCATCCTTATCGCCTTCAGATTTCTTATTCGCTCCTTCGGCAACCATTCCTGGAGCCTCTCTCCAGGACAAGCACAGAGGAACCACCCCGTTCCTCCCTCGCGTTGCTCGCTGGCCAGCCGGGGCTTCCACTGCACGGAGGACCGTGAGGGGCACTTCACTCCCCCCTCCCCCAGCGCCCCCCGCCCCGCTCCGCAGCACTGGCCCATGGAGCTCTGCTCTGCCGCTTGGGAGAGTCCTTTCTCAGCTGGGTGTCGGCACCCAGCTCTGCAGAACGCGATTCAAAATAAGGGGCTCCAGCTAGGGCCGGTTCTGAACTGCCCGGGGGTGGGGGTGAAAGAGCCCAAGGATAGACAACACTCACCCAGCCCTTCCCAAGATCCCACCCCTGTGCGCAGCACATGAATCCTATTCAATCCTCACCGTTTTAGCCCCGATTTCAGATGAGGAACCCGGGGCCGGACGTCCCCTACGATACACAGCTGGCGGGGGCGGCATTCAAGCCTCCCTCTGACTCCAAATCAGGGGGCTAACGCCGGCAGGGGTCCCTGCAGCAGGGTCATCGTTCCACCCCCTTCTGGCTACGAGCTCCCTCTCAGCACAAACTCTCCCTTAAGGAAGCGCAAGGTTCCAGAACCTCGGCTCACTGGTCCACGCTGACACGTCCTTGGAGCATCTCCCTCTGAGCGGGGCCACGAAGACCAGCAGTGGTCCCTACTCTCAGTCTGACGGCAGCGGCTGAACCTTAAACCACGGGATCTGATGGGGGAAGCCCTGAGTGCAAGGGAGAGAGAACGCCCTCCTGACTCTGCCAGGGCCCTTGGGGAGAGCTGTGCCACCTCTTGGACCTCCAAGCACTGCACCCGCTCTGGCTGCTGGGAAGGGCACAAGTGAAAGGAAAAGCGTCCCAGGCACATCCTGACTTTTACTGCCCTCCTGGCCACAACCTGGGGAATTCCGGGAGCGCTTTCCTAGCACCCCTCCCCGCTTTTCCCGGCTGGGGGCATGGCTCTGCTCTGGGGGCAACCCTGCAGGGAGGGTCCTCAGGGGCTAATGTAGGGAAGGGGCACCACGTAGCCAAGTGTGCCAAAGTTAGGGGTGGAAGGAACATGCTCCCCGCCATCCACCAGGGTTAGGGGGTCCTGGGTGTTTGCTCATCCCAGTGCTAGCTGGAGACATCACTTCCCACATGCAGGGGAAGGGACACCTGCACCCACGCCACTGAACACTGAGTCACGGAGGCTGGAGGAGGCCCCACCTGGCAGCCTGACCTTTGCTCCCCAAGGTTGACTCAGCCCAGAGGGGAGCCAGGCAGGAGGGGGGGATCCCGGGGGGCAGGGTCCAGGTGGGTGAATCAAGTTCTCCCAAGGCTGTGCTCTGCACCCCCCATCACCCCCTCCAAAAAAGCACCCCCCCACCACTCTCCGACGGCGAGCAGAAACCTGCACGTGTCAGGAGCTGCAGGTGGCACGCTGATCCTTCCTTCTGACCCACGTCCCTCGAGCTCCATTCCCTCCTCAGTTCATCTTCTAAAGTTGCCTGGTTTCTTCCCAGTGAACAGGGAGAACACAGAATGGGGGCTATAGGACCCCAGAAGCAGACTCCAAACTGTAACTGCAGAATCCCAGAACCATGAACTGATACCATAGAACCTCAGAAGCATGGAACTCGGACTAGTGACCACAGGACCTTGGCATCTCTGAACACAGAAACATAGGCCCCCAGCAGCCGGGACCCCCCCAGAAGCCGATCTGTAGGTGTCAGCGTATCCTACAACCAGAGGCCCTGGAAGTGCAGCCCACGGAATCCCAGAACCACAGGCATCAAATCTGCAGCCCACAGGATCTGAAGCTGCCACAGCATGTGGCACACACAGCGCAGGAGCCCGGGGAAACCAGCGCAGCCCACCGTTTTCTAGAACCACAGGACAGCAACGTCAGCCCTGGGAGGGGGGGCCCTGGAGCTCCCCTCCTCCCAACACCCTCCTTTTACAGAGTGGGAGACTGAAGACCAGGCCTCCCAGCAGTGCCCAGCTCGGCCTCCAGGAGCGATGAAGCTGTGCAGGGCCCCACAGAGGCCGGTGGCTGGGGACGCCCAGGCAGGGAAAATCCCTGCGGCCCCACACTCCCGGCCCCCCCGCCTGGTCCCCCGGCGCACAGGCTCACTCACCCGCTGTGTCGTAGAGGTTCAGGGTCACCTCCTTGCTGCCCACGGTCACGCTGGCCGTGTACTTCTCAAACACTGATGGGGCATAGTGCTGTGGGACAAGGGGTCGGCAGGTCACCAAATGGAGGGGGGGCGGGGCAAGGGGGGGCGGCTAGGTGCCGGCTGTACACGCCCCCCCCCAACTACCTTCATTCCACCAGGGGCTCAGCCCCCCTCACCCCTCCGGGCTCTGAAATTCCCGAGGGGGTGACCGGGGTGGGGGCCACTTCTCCATGCTCAATGCACCGGGCCCCTGAATCCAGGCTCGGGGGCGGGCCGGGCCGGGGCTGTCGGGCGTCCCTTGCCCCCCGAGGCTCCAGCTGGCCCACCTCCAGCCCCCTCCCCTCCGGTCCAGCCCCGGGCCTCACCTCCGGGAAGGCGCCCTGGCTGTACACCATGAGCAGAGAGGTCTTGCCGCAGCCGCCGTCGCCCACGATCACGATCTTCAGCTCCCTTCTGCCCGGGCCCGCGGCGGGGGCCGGGCCCGGGGCCCGGGGGGCGTCCATCGCCCGCGGCCGGCAGCCCTGGTCGCTGCGCTCACAGCCGCGGCTGCCCCGGGCGCGATCGGGGTGGGGCGGGGCCGGCCCGGGAAGCTCCGCCCCTTTGGAGCCGGCACCGCCGCCGCCAGGCAGCCACCCCGGCCGGCCTCCGGGCCTCAGTTTCTTTCCTACTAGGGTCTAGCCCCGAGGGGCTCAGCCCTCAGCCCCGCGGAGAGGGAGGCAGCTGAGAAGTGGGGTGCTCGGCGCTGCCAGCGCAGCCCTCACCCCTGCACGTCACAGCGCGCCCCCCTCCGGCGGGACCCGACTGTTTCCGCCGCCGCACGCGCACGCGGGGAGCCCCTGATTGGCAGGCGCCTCCTTCTGGCAGGGACTCTGATTGGTCAGCTCGGCCTCCCCCATCGAACAGGGACCCACTGATTGGCCGACTGTGCCTCCACTATCGGGTCCGAGGAGCCCCGGTCTCAAGCCCGGCTGGAAGCCCCCCAGCTTTGCTTCGCCCGGCGTGTGGCGTGGGGCCAGCCTGCCTCGGCCGCGCTTTCCCCGCAGCGGGGGGGCGGCGGTGGTGACGAGGAAGATGCTGGCGGGGGTTCGTATCTGCCCACCGGGTCTGGCTTTCGGGGGCGCCGGGCGCGCTGGGGTGGGGGTGGGGACCAGGGCTTCCCCTTACCTGGGTCCTCCCTCCCCAGGGGTGGGCTTCTGGCGCCCTCTGCCGGGCGCCTGCCTTGGCGCAGGCTGCTTAGGGCGCAGGTGGACGGCTCAGAACACGCGGTGTTCCGGGTTGGCCCCAAGCCACGCGTGTGACCCGCACCAACAGCGTCGCGGAGGGCAGGTAGTTCTGGTAGGGATCAGCTGGGCCCCGCCTCCGTGTACTTTGGAGAGACTGATCCCCCGCCAAGCGGGCAAAGTTCTCTCTCCCAGGAGCCACGTGGCCTTCGTCCCAGAAATTCTCCCCAATTATCCCACTCTGCTCAAAACGGCCCATATTTGAGCACTTCCAACAGCGTGCAAGTACCATCAGGGTGGCTAAGATGACCCCTGCGGCCCTGGGCCGTCTCCTACACAAGCCGCGTCGGTGCCCAGAGCTAGTCAGAGGGGCCCTGGAGCGGGTCGGAGGCAGGTGGGCACCGGGCATGGCCAGAAGAGCGTGGGATCCAACCATTCCTAACTCACTCCTACCAGCAGCACGGCTGGGGGTAACCTCACAGTTTCACCAGAGGGGAGGGCCTGGCCCCGCCAAACCCAGGAGCCCAGTTTTCAAATTCTCAGCAAAGATCGGGTTTTAACCGTACTCCGCGGAGGAAACTGCCAGCCTGGCAGTTCCATAAATGCCAGGTCAAGGCTTTCAGCGGGTGCGAGGCGAGGCTTAACCACCAGAGGGCAGCAGCGGCCGCCCATGGAAGGCCCAAAGAAAAAGGCCGGCGCTGGAAAGGGGCGGTCAGACCAGGCCCCGCCCCACACTGCGGGGTGGGAGCCGCGCCTGTGCTCTGGGTCACCCGACCAGAGGGACATCTGGTGAGTCAACCAAACCCTGACAAAATCACAGCAGCTCATCCATTCCTTTTCTGCAACACATATTTATTGAGAAGCAATTGTGTTCCTGCCCTCGAGGAGCTCACAGTCTCTCAGTCCAAGGGAGTTGGGAAGTAGAGCCCATACGGGGCTCCAGGAAGGCTGGGAGATGGCAGCACATGAACTAGGTGAACTAAACTTGGCAATGCTGGGGAGGGCAGGCAAGTGGAAGGACAGGCACACTGCCTGGGCAAGTGCATGGAGGCCAAGTTCAGCAGTGGCTGGGGAGGGAGGAGGAAGGCCAGACCCAGTTGTCAAGGTAACCAGGGTGATCCTGGAGGATACAGTCTGCCAGGCAGCTCCCGAAAGAGAGGAGCCCAGCCAAAGCCACGGCCAGGGCCAGGCTGCAGGGGCAGAGCTGAGCCAGCTTTCCACGGAGGCAGGCTGAGTGGGCAGGAGGGTAGGGGACAAGCTCACAGACAGGTCAAAAGTGAGGCCCCAAGGACCTGGTGAATGACCACAGGGCTTTCAGAGGGGGGAGACGTCAGAGGCCAAGCCCGGACACAGTGACAATCACTCAGGGGAGGCCCTGGGGATGAGTGAGGACCATTTGCCTTTGCAGCCAGCTCCAGGATCAGGGACCCTGAAGCTGTAGGGGGGTGGGGGCAGGCGTTGTTAAGAGAGGGCGGGAGCCTGCACCACCTGGCAGGGGCCACCCACTCTACACAGAGAGTGTCACCCAAAACCAGGCTGACCACAAGAGCCTGTGGGGGTGTCCTGCCTTTCCTCAAAACCTCAGATCTCAGGTCTCCCCTTTCTCCATCTGAGAAGACAAGGCTCCAATCTCTGCTGCCAACAGAACAAAGGCTTGGACCAAACCAAGGGGAGGCAATGAGAAAGAGGGAGCCTTCCCAGGCCTGCCTGCACTCAGGCAGGACAGCTGACATGGGCCATTGCCTGTCCACCCCTGCCTGGCCAGGCGGCTGGCAGAGCCCCAGCCCTCACCCCACCCAGAGTGTTTTTGACTTCGACCCAGCTCTCATGGTGGGGAGGGAGCTGAAGCTATAAATACCCAGGAGCCAGGCCAGCTGCCCAGAGTCTCCGAGGAGGCCGGGCGAGGGCAGCTGAGAGCCACGCGTGTCCGCCCAGCAGCCCCACTCCCAACCTGCCAGATGCTCCCACCACCCACATGATTCTCCTTCTACTCACCAGGACTTCCTGCAGAGGTTTGGGAGGGCAAGCAGGATATTTAAGCCGGTTCTTGTCGCAAGATCTGTGGGGACCCAGAAGTCTAGGGACAGCGTCCGGCAGCGTTTGTGGGACGAGGTCGTTTGTGTTCACCTGGAGGCGTGGGAGCAGCCTGGGCAGTGGTGCGGCCAATAGGTAGCAGGAGAGGAGCAGGAGAGGAGCAGGCAGAGGAGCAGGCAGAGGAGCAGGCAGAGGAGCAGGCGGCCGCTCCACCGCTGGTTGGGTCAAGGCCAGCAGCCAGGCTGGGCCTCCTTCACAACACCCTGAGGGGTCACACCACTCACCCCACGTGACCCGACAGAAAGACCTGAGCCACAATTCAGTAACGCCACTCCAAGGTCCCAGAGATAGGCGTGTGCCGAGGACAGCCTGGGGGGCACCCAGGCGTGGTGTCTGCTGGGGCCTAGATGCTTCCATCACAAAGCCAGACTGGGACAATCAGCTCAGAAGGTTATCTTCCAAATTCCTCCTCCTGGTCCACGTGGAAGCCTGAGCTCAGAGGGGGGCAGGGACCTGCCCTGAGGCCAGAGACAGCACCTGGCTCAGGCGCCCAGCGAGCCAGTCCCTGCAAAGGCTCCGGGCAGGGTCCAAAGGGTCACATTCCAGCCAGCTCTTGGTGGCAGGCCGGAGGAGGCGGGCCTGGTGCCTGCTGCTGGCGTGGGTGGCCTCCCCGCAGCCGGCCCCACGGGCAGGGCAGCCCCACCCCCACCCGCTGGGCCCAGGAGGAGGTGCCACAAAGAGAAAGAGGGACAGACGCAAAAGGGAGGGAAAGTGGGGAGAAGGGTGGTCCTCCAGGTCCCATCCCATCCATCCCGTCCCAGAACTCACACCCAGACCACAGCTGAGCACCCAACTGCTCCCCGGGCAAGGGGGGAGGAACTGGCTAAAAGCCTCCGGGTGCTGCTGGAAGGGGAGGGTTTAAATCCATCATTTTCCCATCAAACACCTGTGGGTGCTTCTGGAGCCCCAAGGGCTCTGGCAAGGATCCAGAAGGTGGAAGGAGTCGTGGAGGAGTTCGGGGCGGAGACCAAGGCGAGCCTCAGGTGGGGGGAGTGTGGGAGGCGAGAAAGGAGGCTCAAGGCAGGTAACATGTTTCACCTCAGCAGCCCCTCGGTAGGCCTTTCACCCTCTCACCTTCAAGGGGAGGGGGCGGGGGTCTGGAGGGGGAATGGCGGGAGGAGCGGGGCCCACTGCTCTCTTGTAGCCAGAGGGCTTGCTGGGACTCCCAGGCAGTGCTGTCCGCAGACAGCTGGCACAGGGTGGGAGCCCAAAATAACCCAGACAGCTGGGGTGAGGGGGTGCCAGGGGCACAGGCCCTGGGCTGCAAGTCAAGACACCTGGAAGCCTGTCCTGGCTCTGCCAGGGGTGGCCCTGTGACCTTGGGCAAGTCACTTCTCTCTGGACATTGGGTTCATGTCCCCAAGTCACACCCAAACACACACACACACACACACACACACCGGCCACATAACAGCCCATGAAGCTGATTCCACTTCCTAAGGAAAGTCACCTTCCTCTTTGCCCGCAGGCTTCCCACGTGCTGCTGGGAGACGCACAGGGCAGGGGAGCCCTGGTCCCCCGCCGCACTTCATCTCCCACCCCCCTCCCTTTCCAGCCTGTATCAAGACCACTTCACGCAAGAGAGACTCGCCCAAGGTCAGCTGGCCCTGGAAATTTGGATCTGTGGTGCCTCCCAACAAACGTCCAGCCCCCCAAACCTCAGTCTAACCCTCACACCTGGGGAGGGTCAGTCCCGGAAGCCGAGGCCTGATTAGGGGAGGCAGCGTGATCGGTCGCTCCGGAACCCAAATGGCTCATCAAAGCAGTGACAAACCAGAGGTCCTGCGGGGGCGGGGCAGCTCCGGGGCCAGGTCTCCAGCTGTGGAGCTTCCTGGAGCCCTAGAGGAAGAGGAACCGTCCCAGCTCCTCCGTGAAGAGGACGCCGGGAACTGCCTAATTAAGCCAATTACTATGAGCCGAGTGCCGCGCTCAGGGCTTCAGGTCGGTGAGTTTCCAGCTATCTCACCTTCACCCCAGGTGCTCAAAAGCCCAGTGCTCCAACTGTGTCCTGACCCACACCGCATCACCAGAGAGCTTGTCAGAAAGTAAATTCTCAGGCCCCACCTACTCAATCAGAAACCCAGGATGGGGCCCCGGGGTCGGTCAGAAGGAGCCCCCTACGTGACCCTGATGCCTGCTCCAGTTTGAGAACCGCTGACCTAACCCCATATTTGCAGCTGGGGAAAAGGGGGCTTGAAGATGATGCAGCTTGGGCAAAGTCACAAGTGGTAAATGGCTAGCCAGGCTTCAACTCCAAGTTTGTCTGATTCTAGAAGTGGGGTTACACACTCCTCGCTTTGGGGCTGGAGAGGAGTCAGGGAAACCTTTCTTAAAAGTAGGCCCAGATCTCAGGTCCTTCTGCTTTGCACGTCCTTAGCAGCCAGATGTGGCCGGCTTACGCTGTCACCCCACAACCCCCACGGGGACTGGAAGGCAACCGCCTGGCATGAGAACGTTCGGAGGGCGCCTTTCACAAGCAGCAGGGACCAGAACCCTCCCCCAACCACACCACACACAAATGGGAAACACTTTGCAAAGTGCAGCTTCTAGTATGGTGCTAAAGACAGCAAAGAATTTGCACGCCCCAAACTCCTGACAACAGAAGCTGACAGGCAAGGATGGATGGCCCAGCGGGCGGCCCATCGCACACTCACACGCAAGGGGGGGAGGGGCTGCAGAACCGGCCCGGCAGGTTTGGGGTTCCCGCCCTCCCGGGCTCCAGGCCAGTGCCACCCCCAACCCCAAAGTCCCTCCAAGACTGAGAAGGGGCTCACACCTACCTTGGCGGGAGGACTGTCACAGTCAAACTAGGCCTGCTCCTGCTGTCCAAAGAGGGAGGTCTGCTCTGGGGGTACCGTACACGTCGCCCCTTCTGCAGTCAAGGGCCTGGGGGCGGGAGTAAAAGTCGGAGGACGCATTAGGGCGGCACCCGGCTTGTGGGTCTGGCCAGATGCAAACGCGGCCGGGGTCTCTTTGAGGGCAGGGGAACCTTACAAACAGACATGGCCCCCCACCCCACCTTCCCAGCTGCCAAGGCGGTCCTCACTCGGGAATGGATGGGAGGGGGGTGGCTGAGTCACCAAGGTTCAGCCCGGGCGACACGCAGCAGGCGGCGACTCATCTGCATTTCCAAAGGCCCGCCCCGTTCGCATCCCCTCCCCCAGGAAGGGCCGGAGATCTAAGGGTTTACCCCAGAGCCGTGGCCCGGGGGGGATCCCGGGGAAGGCCCGCTCTGTGTTCCCAGGCCCCAGCCCCCACCTCGAAAGCTAGAGGGCCGGGACGGAGGGCTGGGCCCCGGGCGGCTAAATCGGGGCTGCCACCGCAAGGGCCTCACGCTCCAAGTGGGGACAAAGGGGGAGACCTGCCCCACCGGCCCGGCTCTCCAAGGCGCCTGGGCGCCGAGGCCCGGCTGGGCCGCGGGGGAAGGCGTGGGGCCAGGGCCGGGCCGCGGGGGAGGCTCCCGCTGCCTCCGGAGGAGCCGGTTGGGGTCAGGGGGCGGCCGCGAGGCCCCGACCGGCCCCGTGGCCCTTTGCTACTGGCTCCCGCGCCGGGGCGGGGAGGAGAAAAGCCGCCGCGGCCTAGCCCGGGAGGGAAGCCTCCTCGTGCCCGCGTGGGCCTCGGAAGCCGGGTGGGGGCCGGCCAGGCAGCCGGGGGCCGCGTGGTCGAGGCCGGTCCCCCCCTCGGCCCGGACGCGGGGCTCTGCGGGCTCCCCCCGGCCCGGGGCGTCCCCGCAGGCGGCCGCGCGCCCGGCCTCCCCTCCCCCCCGCGGCCGCCGCCGCCTCCCCCCGCCTGGCGCGCAGCGGCCGCCACCGCCCGAGCCGCGGGCGGCGCGCGAAATGGCGCCCGCCTGGCCGCCTCGCCCGCAGAGGCGAGCGCCAGAGCCGCCCCGCGACGCCCCCGAGGCCCGCGACCCGCCGACGCGGCCTCCGCGGCGCTGCCCGGCCCGGGGGACACCGGGCTCTGCGGGCTCTCGGCACCCGGCCGGGCTCAGGCCGCCCCTCCGGTCCCGGGGCTCCCCATGCCAAGCGGGGAAGGGGAGAGGAAGGAAGAGGGGAGGCGGCCGCCATGAGCCGCCCGCAGCCGGCCGGGCCCGCCCGCCCGCCGGCCCCGGCCCCGGCCCCGCCCGCCCGCCGGCCCCGGCCCCGGCCCCGGCCCCGCGGCTCTGCTCGAAACCTGAAAATAAAACTGGGGTTGGGGAGGGAGGAGCGAGCGCGGCCGGGAGAGCAGGCAGCGCCCGGGCTGCAGGCGGGAGAGATGCTGCGTCATGGTGCCAACATGGACGCCGGCCTTTTGTCCTTCGCTGATGAGGAAGCGCAGGCGCGCCCCGGAGCCCCGAACAGCCGGCTGCGGAGTGCGAGACGCCCTCAACGATAAGGAAGAGGCCGCTAGGCCGGGCGGGGAAGCTGCCTCGACTTTTCAGTCCCCCCCATCTCAAAGAACTTGGATTTCTTTCCCCCCACCATGGCTCAAATCTGGAAAAGCGAGGTGGACGGGCGCAGGAGGATCCGGGGGTGCCCGAGCGTCGCTGGGGAGCCCCTCTCCTCGCCTCCGGGGCAAAAGGGGAAAAGGGGTCTGAAGAGCCCCCCTCACAACACTTCCCTCCCCCCACACATACCCCGGCTGCCAAACTTAAAGCTTCAAAAACCTCCTTCTCCCCTCAGCTTCCAAACACTGGCAGCCCGTGGCCTGTTCGAAAAAGGATTTCCTCGAAGGGGCAAAAGGCACTTTTTTTTTCCTTTTTTTTTTTTTTTTACTTACCCGCTCAGCCCGGTGCCATGGAGTCTAGAAGATCAAGCTGGGCGGTGGTTTTGGAGGTGTTATTGTAAAAAAAATACATATCTGGTTGTTGTTTTTTTCTGGATTGTTTAGTTGGGAAAATTGGGGGGGGGATGGTGGTGTCTTTTTTGTTGTTACCTTTTTGTAAGTTACACTCTCATGCATTTTCTGCTTCGTCCACTTCTGCAAACTTTCCAGGGTTAGGTTGGTAAAAGGCGGCTTCGCTGAGGACTGTTTACTGCTCTGGATATAGCAATGGTGTGATCGTCATTAAGAGACAAAAGGCGAAAATACACAGTCAAATAAAACAAAAGGCAAAAAGACACACCAGCCATCCCAACCACCATAGAAAATACCCCGAGTTAACGTTGGTGTTTGGCTCGAACCAGCTAGGACTTGTTTTCCAGTTTTAATCTAGTTTCCTGTGACGGCTTTAGTCTCTCCACACAAAGAAAAGGTCTTCCTTTCCCTCACCACCACCCCCTCCCCCAAAGACGAGAAAAGCAGATGTTTTTCTTCAAATAGATCGATTTTCAAAGAAAGTGTACATGTTAATGGGAAGAAAGCTGACTAGCATTTATTGTTGTAAACATTTTCAAAAGCTTAAAGCTAAAACCTTAGCTTCATAAAAGCAAAATCGTCTAAAAGCATTTCAACTGGCTTATATTAGACAAGAGACAAAGACAAACATGCAGATGAAGTTTCCGAAATTCAGGACATCTCAGCAACATTAACATGAAAACTGCACTGCGTAAGGACAGAATGGACTGGGTACTTACAATGTAAAAGGTTTTTAAAAACTTACAAAGATTAACAACTGCTCACAATTTTTTGTTGCTGCCATTTCGCTAATCCTACAGCTATACATTTAAAACATTACCTTGTTAAAAAAAAAAGAGTTAATAAGATGGCCAGTTTTAAGTGTTTAATAGAGGAAACTACGTATTTAAAAATTTATTGTTCAGTCAAGAGAATACAGATTAAGACAGTTCCGAGCTCCCCCCGCCCAAGAAAAAAAAAAAGGAAAAAAATTAAATATGTCGTTTACTCAGGTTTTTTGGAATTCAAAATTGTTAACTGCTGACAGTAATGGTGTGCTATGACCTAGTTATACAAGACAAAGATGGATTCCAAGTCATAAGGAAAAATCCAGATCTTTTAAAAGAGTCTTCTTCATTCTTCCAACTGTGAGTCCTTTAGCTTGTTGACAAATGTTAAACACCACATTGAGGCGTCCTGAACTGGATGGTGGAGTCAAAGGAAAAGCATTCCCCACTCGCAACAAAGGAAAAACCCACTTGGCCATTTAATTCCATTGCAGAAAAATGGCTCCCTCATCTTGTTGGCCTCTCCTTGGTGTCTGATGAAGGATGTTTTGAGATCAGCGTCTAATAACTCAAGCCCTATAGAAGCCGCGCGCTGATTGGCTGCCGCGCCCTGCCGCCCTGCTCCAGCCAATTACCTACCCACGGCCAAATTACAAACCCCGAAAAGAGCCCCAATATGAAAGACACCACGGCGGAGCCCCGGCGAGGCGGCTCCTTCCCCTCGGCCGCCCGAGAGGAGCGGCCGAGGGGGCCCGCCGGCGCGTCCTCGCCCAGCCCGGGGAGCCTTGGAGTTGAACTCACAAAATGGAAGCCGCGCGCTGATTGGCCGCCGCCTCTCCGGGCCCTTTAATAAAGAAAGGGGAAGGAAACGCGAAATGCAGAAAAGGGGGACTCTCCTCCGCTGCGGGCCGGCGGCAGCGGGGGGGGGCCGAGCACGCGTTCGGGGACAATCGCGGGGCGCCACCCTCCCCAAATAAGACCCGGAGCGCTGCGGGCGCCCGGGCCCGGCGGAGGCGGGCCCCTGCGCGGGATGTGAACTCGGGTCGGCCGCGCCGGCCCGCTCTCCCCGCTCGGCGCGGCGGAGGGGGCGCGGGCCCGCCAGGCCGCCGGCGCGGGGATCCTCGATGGCAAGTCGCCTCGGGTCGCCGCCCGCCTCCCCCCCCACCCCCCGCGGCCCCGGGCGCGCACACTCTCGCCCTCGGCCGGCCCCGCGCCCGCGCGCCCCCCGTCGGCCCCGGCAGTTTGGAAGCGGCGCCCGAGGCCCCGGGGCGCACGCCGGGCTCCGAGGGGCGCGCCGGGCCCGGGGGGACCCCCCACCCCCCCCGCCCGCCGAGCCCCCCACCCAAGTCCCAGCAGAATAAATAAATTAAAAAGGCCTTTCCCCCCGGGGAGGGGGCGGCAGGGTGGGAGCGCGGGCGCGGGGCGGGGGGCCGCCGGGCCCGGGGCTGTGGCGGCGCAGCTGCCGCCGCCGGGAGAGTGCCTGGGGAAGCGGCGCGGCGGGCGCGGGGAGGAGGAGGAGGAGGAGGAAGAGGAGGAGGGTGAGCGCCGGGCCGGGCTCCTCGGCGGTGTATTGTGGGATGCGCGGCTGCTGGGAGCCGAGCCTCCGCCGCCAGCCGCCTCCCGGGCAGCAGCAGCAGCGGCGGCAGCGGCAGCGGCAGCGGCGGCGGCGGCAGCTCCGGCCCCGGCAGCCGCGGCGGCGGCGCCCCCCCCCCTCCCGGCCCCGCGTCCGGCCGCCCCGGCCTCGGCTCCCGCGGGGGACACCATGTACTGGCTGGCGGCGCAGGGAGGCCGGCGCCCGGCGGGGATGTAAGCGCGGCCCGGGCACGGGGAGGCCGCGGCCGGCAGCCCGGCGGCCCGAGCCCCCCAGCCCCGGGCCGGGCCGGGCGGGCGGCGGCGCCGAGGCCTGCGGCCAGCCCCGCGCCGGAGCCGGGCCCGGGCGGCGGGCGAGCGCCACGCCGGGCGGCCGGCCGGGCACCGCGGGCCGGAGCCCGCGTCCTCCGGGCCGCGCCGGCCCCGCACGGGGGGCCCCCGGGACCCCCGCGCTGCCGCCCCGAACCGGGGGCCGAGCGGGCGGGCGCGGAATGCTCCCGGAAGGCTGATTTCTGGCTCTTCTTTTCTGATTTTTGGGGGGCGCAAGCGAGACAGCCCCTTTTGGGGCGCGCGGGGACGGCGGGAGGGGGTGGGGGCTCGGTGGGAGTCTTCGGCGTGTGTGCGGAGAGGCGGCCGCCACGGCGGAGACGACAACAACTTGCTGGTTTTCAGGTTGGGTTAACGGCATGGAGAACAGCCACCCCCCCCACCACCACCACCAGCAGCCCCCGCCGCAGCCCGGCCCTTCGGGCGAGAGAAGGAACCACCATTGGAGAAGTTACAAGTTGATGATCGACCCGGCTCTCAAGAAGGGCCACCACAAACTGTACCGCTACGATGGGCAGCATTTCAGCCTGGCGGTGAGTGGCCGCCGCGCCTCCCCGGTCCCCGCGCCCCCCAGCCCGCAGCCCGGCCCGGGGAGCCCCCCTCCCGCCCACGGGGCCAACTGTCAGCCGGCCCCCCCCCCCCCCCGGGGCCCGGAGTCTGACAAGTGCCCGGAGAAGGGGACCTGCCCCCCCTCGGCCCCCGGGGAGGAGGGTACCAGCCCTCCCATCGCCCCCCCCCCCCCGCCGCCCTCCCCGCAGATGTCCAGCAACCGCCCGGTGGAAATTGTTGAAGATCCCCGGGTCGTCGGGATCTGGACCAAAAACAAGGAGCTGGAGTTGTCGGTGCCCAAATTCAAGGTAGGACCCCTCCCCCTGGCCCCCACCGCCCCTCTTCCCCCCCCCCCCCCCATCCCCCGAGTTCGAAAATAACGCCAGTCCTGCCCCAGCCCGGCCGGATTCCGAGTTCCCGCCGGCCGGGGACCGGGGGGTGTGGGCGGGGAAGGGGAGATGGCTGCCGCCAGGGGGGTCCCCTCCGGGCCGCTGTAAACAGAATAACACTCGGGGAAACTGTAGCCAGGGCGCTGCTACAGTGTCCCGGCCGCCGGCTGGGGGGCTCTGGGTGCCCCCCCAGCTCCCGCCCGCGCGGGGACTCGGCCCCGGGACCCGCCCCCTTCCCCGGCGCCCAGACCTTCGGAGGTCCACTTCCTAGCCCAGGGGGGCGCCCTGACCCCAAGAGGGGCGATGAGGCCAGAATGTGGGTTGGAGGAGAGAGAAACTGTTTCTTTTTCCCCTTTCCTTCCGAACCCGGAGGACTTCCACGTTCCAAACGATTTAATCCTCCGCTTCCCGGGCCCGCCCGCGTGCGTTTTTTTTTTTTGGGGGGGGGGGAGAATAATTTTTTACCTTCATTGTTTGCAGCGGGCGGGCCAGTGGGGAATGTGGTGTTTTCCCTTCGGTTTCACTGTTCTCCAAACTCCCCTCCCCCTCGTCCCCTGCCAGATCGATGAGTTCTATGTGGGCCCGGTGCCTCCGAAGCAGGTGACATTTGCCAAGCTGAACGATAACATCCGCGAAAACTTCCTGAGGGACATGTGCAAGAAGTATGGGGAGGTGGAGGAGGTGGAGATTTTGTACAACCCCAAGACCAAGAAGCACTTGGGCATTGCCAAGGTGGTCTTTGCCACGGTCAGGGGCGCCAAGGAGGCCGTCCAGCACCTGCACAGCACTTCTGTCATGGGCAACATCATCCACGTGGAGCTGGACACGAAGGGTGAGCCGGGCCAGCCGGGCCTGCCCACGGGGAGGAGCCACGGGGAGGCCTGTCCACGGGCTCCGGTCCCCCTGCCTGCGGTGTCCCCCCACCGGAGCCTCATTTATTTTTTGTCCCCCCCCCCCCTTGAGGGTAGAGTCACGTGGACCTAAATGTGTTTTCTGTTGCTAGGAGACGGGCTATAATTTACCAAATGTGCCGGTCCTTGGCCGCTGGGCCCCCAGGGGCCATCTGAAGGCTTCCCCACTGCTGACACCCCGGCGGGCCCCTCTTGGAGCCCTGGTGGCCTCGGTTTAGACAGTCCCCAGTGTTGCCGCCCGCGTTAGGGGAGGAGGCAGAGTTTGTTTATTTGTGGCGGAACCAAAGGGGGCCACTCGGATGCCTTTGGAGGAACAGAAGAGCCCTCAGCTAACGAGGGAGTCCTCGGAGGAGCCAGGGTGCCCCTCCCCCCAGCCCAGGCTGCCCCTTCCCCCGGCAGTGGGAGCCAATCTGGGCCCGGAGTGTCTTTTCATTGATAATGTTCCCGACTGCGCTGGGCGGGCTGCTCCGGGTGCTCAGTGGCTGACACTGTGTCTTGCCTCCTCTCTCTTAAAGAGACAGCAGCACCTCCCCTGCTCCGGAATCCCGCTCTGCTCTCCTTCCTGGCCGGGGCCAGCCGCCTGGAAAGCCAGGCTGGGGAGGCCACACCTCCCACCCCCAGGGGCCTTGCAGGCTTTTCCTGGGTGCCAGCGGCGGGGGGGGGGGGGGCTTGCAGGACTCCAGAGCATCCCCTAAAGTTTTGCCTGTGGGTCCTCCAGGGAAGGTCCTGGAGATGGAGATTAGAGAGACTTCCAGCTGGAACCTGCCAGGGGGCGGGCTGCCTTGAGCAGCAGACGGGACACACTTGGGTCCCCAGTCCCTTGGGACGCCCTGCGAAGCCCTGCTGGGAGGGTTTAGGTGCGTTGCTTCCAGGAGCTTCAAGCACCTGGCTGTAGGGGAAACCCAGGCACACCAAACTCAAGAAGGAAAACCGAAAGCTCCCTTTATTCTTTTCCATAATGAAGGCAGACTGACTGGGTCTTCCAGGCCAGGCCAGTTGTTGCCAAGGTCTCCTAAACAGTTGCTGAGCCTGTGCCTAGATCTCAGTCTCCTCAGGACATGCCCACGGTCCCCAAGTACCCACAGCTCTCCCGCCTCCTTTGCTAGCTTCTCAGTCCCGGGGAGGGGGTACTGACCGTTTGAACCCTCTGCACCCCCCAGTAGCTGCAGTCTGCTTTGTCCCTGAGAATCAAATGTGGAGGCCCTGCCTCCACGACATCCCCACATCTTAAAGAGCAACCAGCTCTTATCAAAATTTCATTTCTGCAAAAAAAAAAAAAAAAAGGAAGAAGTTAAAAAAGGTTCTCAGAGATTGCCAACAAAGTTTGTATTTCAAGAAAGAGCCCAGTAAAGTGTAACTCCAGGAATGCATCTCCTTTGCATATGTAAACAGCTGCTTCTGAGGGCTCTATAAATATCAATAATCTGGGGCCCCTGGTCTATAAAGGCCTCTCCCAGCTGGGGGAGGGCGGGGAGGGGGGTTACAGCTCAGGGCTGTGCGTGACAATGCCCCAGGCAGGGGCTGTGACGGAGGCCTGTGGGATACACTCCTGGATGGGACTGGAGTGAGCTTTGCAAACTCTGCTGGGCATCTGGCCCCAGATAGGTTGGCAGATAGTCACCTCACCTCTGGGTCCCCGCGTTCCCCCTCCTCCTGCTCGAGGGGAGCCTCTCCCTGTTGGGTGGAAAGGCGAAAGGGTGGGGGAGGCCTGCCTCTCTCCTTAGGCGCCCTGGCCCGGGCCACAAGGAGGGGGCCACGTGTGGCTTAGCACTTGGCTTTGGGGGTGGCATTTCCAGGCTGGAGGGCGTCACAGCCCCCCCGGGCATTAACCTGAATCTCGGGATGGGGAGAACTCTGCAGCTGAGTAGCTTTGTGAGCCGGGCAGGAAGACTGAGGGGCAGGAGGGGTGGGATGTACCCAAGGCCACGCCACTTCCCCGGCCTGGGGTCCCTGGCCTGAGGGACCCACAAGGATGCTCGACACTGGGTTCCTGTGGGTGCTGGGCCAGCCCAGAGCCTCTGAGTCCGCTTTCCTGCGCCCCCATCCCGCAGGGGAAACGCGCATGAGGTTCTACGAGCTGCTGGTCACAGGCCGCTACACACCCCAGACCCTCCCCGTGGGCGAACTGGACGCCGTGTCTCCCCTCGGGGGTGAGGCCCTGCAGGTGGGTGCTGCGGTGGCCGTGCTCGCTTGGCTCTGGCTGGGAGGGGGTGTCTCAAAGCCCCACTTTCCCAAATCCCCTGCAGCGCGGCTCCGGCTGGAACTGGCCCTGTCCCCCAGCCTTCCAGCGCAGGCCCCCTCCCTCCAGCCACCATCCCCTCCCACGGCTGGGTTCTCCTGTGGTGCTGCCAAAATGCTGCTGTACCCAGGGTCCCGGAGCCTGCCGTCCTGTGCTTTCTGGGCCCCTGCCTTCAGAAAGCAGAGTTCAGGCCCCCACCCTTCCAGAACAAAACTGATGCCTTCCTGACTTCCTGCCTTCCGGGGCACACACCTGCGTCAGCCAGTCAGCCTCGGGAGCAGTCCTTCCACAGTGAAGCCCTGGCTTGCTTGTGGGTCGTGCGTTAGACGCTTTTACCTTGCAGCTCTATCTAAATCCTAAAACATTACGCGGTGCCGTTAGAAATCCTCCTCGACAAGTAGGGAAACCAAGACTGTCCCCTCTCTCCCAGAATGATAGTTCTTTCCGCTTGGAAAGTTCGGACAGCATGAGACCAGGAGGAAATCCCAGCTCAAACCAAGAAGCCAGGGTCTTCTCTTTTCTTGGTCTCTGGAATCATGAAAAAAAGATTCCTTGAGGATAATCAGCTATCCCCAAGATTAGAGAAAGGTCAGGACCATCCCAGTACCCCTTGTCCTCTTCCCGTGCTGCGGGTCTAGAGCAGCCAGCTGGGCTCTGAGCTCCCCAGCAGCTGCGGTGAGGAGGGACAGCGGCCCCGTTCCGCCGCCCGTTCCCCCAGGCCTCTCACATGCCTCTCTGCCTCTAGCTGTCAGATGCCCTGAAACGGCTCAAGGATGGCAGCCTGTCTGCGGGCTGTGGTTCCGGCTCATCGTCTGTCACCCCCAATAGCGGCGGGACACCCTTCTCCCAGGACACGGCTTACTCCAGCTGCCGTCTGGACACACCCAACTCCTACGGGCAGGGCACGCCCCTCACGCCCCGCCTGGGCACCCCCTTCTCACAGGATTCCAGCTACTCCAGCCGCCAGCCCACGCCCTCCTACCTCTTCAGCCAAGACCCCACCGCGACGTTCAAGGCCCGGCGCCACGAGAGCAAGTTCACGGACGCCTACAACCGCCGCCACGAGCACCACTATGTCCACAACTCCTCCAGCATCCCGGCCGCACCCGGGGCCGCGGCTGCCTTCCGGGGCTCCTCGGACCTGCCGTTCGGGACCGTCGGCGGCAGCGGGGGCAGCGGTGGCCCTCCCTACAAGGGCCAGCCCCCGGAGCCGGCCGCCTTCGCCCACACCCCACCGCCCGCCCAGGCAACACCCGCTCCCGCCCCAGGAGTCACGTTCAAGTCAGCGTTCTCTCCGTACCAGACCCCTGCGCCCCCCTTCCCCCCGCCCCCCGAAGAGCCCGCCGCCACTGCGGCCTTTGGGGCCCGTGACAGCGGGGAGTTCCGGAGGGCACCTGTGCCCCCGCCCCTGCCGCCCACCGAGCCTCTGGCCAAGGAGAAGCCGGGCACCCCGCCGGGCCCGCCACCCCCCGACACCAACAGCATGGAGCTGGGGGGCCGGGCCACCTTCGGCTGGAGCCCGGAGCCCTGCGACAGCCCCGGCACGCCCACGCTGGAGTCGTCGCCGGCAGGGCCCGAGAAGCCCCACGACAGCCTGGACTCGCGCATCGAGATGCTGCTGAAGGAGCAGCGCACCAAGCTGCCCTTCCTGCGGGAGCAGGACTCGGACCCCGAGCTGCAGCTGGAGGGCAGCCCCATCTCCTCCTCCTCCTCCCAGCTCTCCCCGCTGGCCGCCTTCGGCACCGGCTCCCAGCTGAGCTTCCGGGGTGCCACGCCGCCCTCCTCGCGCCCCTCCAGCACTGGCCTGGAGGACATCAGCCCCACACCGCTGCCCGACTCAGACGAGGACGACGAGCTCGACCTGGGCCTGGGGCCCCGGCCGCCTCCTGAGCCAGGCCCCCCAGATCCTTCCGGTCTTCTGGGCCCGTCAGCCAGTGTGGCCTTGGAGCTGGCTGGAGACAGGACCCCGACCTCGGAGAAGATGGATGAGGTACCACCGTGTCTGTCTGTCTGTCTCTGTCTGGGAGTGATTTTGTCTGTCTTGGGCTCTTTCCTTCTCTCTTGAAACATTTAGGTTAACTAGCTAAGGTACAGAGGCAAGAGGGCTAGAAAAGCCCAAAGAACGGATTGACTATAGGGAATAAAAGAGGATGTTAACAACGCCAGGGACAGTGATTGAACAGCTGGTGGGACACTGAGCTCCCTGGCAGCCATGGAGAGAAGAGCAACATGGGCTAGTTCTGTTGCTCTCCTTGTTAGGTAAGGAGAATCACTGTGTTTCCTAGGGAAAGCTGTGACTTGAGCTTCTTTGGTAGGAGTTTGCTGAGACCAACGAGAGTTATGGGCTGTGGGGATGGCTCTGGGCCCGCTTCTCTGCTGGGTGGCTTGGTGGCGATCAGGCCTGATTCTGCCACACAGGCTGATTAGGAGTTGGCTTGGCCAGTGCACTGTGCTGCTTTAGACCACGTGGAGCCCTCGAGCCCGGTGGCAGGGAAGGACCTTCAAGGCCCCTTCTCCCTCTCCCACTGGCTCCAAGGGCTGAAGGCCGGCTCCCTGAAGCAGGGGGGCTACACCCTCATCTGGGGGCTCATTAGCCCAAACCTCCAGCTCAGGAAGTCCGAACCAAGGGTTGGGGGGTGCCTTATCCACACACCCTTGGGGTGCCCTAGGTCCCCCCTGGCCGGGCCCTCGCTGGAGGACCGGGGTTGGGGCCCACCTGGGCCCGGCGGGCACGCGCAGCCAGGGGCTGGGACAGAGCCCTGAGCCCTGTGGGTGGCAGCGAGGAGGGTGCCCCTTTCCCGAGCCTTTGATTAGCCCGGCTTGGCTGCCTCAGGGAGGAACAGAGAGGAACTTGGCCTGCCGCAGGGGCCGCAGGTGGCCAGGGCGCCGGGGGCCTCCGGGCGGTCCTGGGGGAGCGCGTTCTGGTGTGCAGGGGCCCAGCAGCGGGAGGGTGCAGGTGTTCCTGGGTAGCCCTCCCTCTGCCCTCCCCTCCCCGGGGTGGGGGTGGAATGGCATTTTCCGCCAATGACCAGCCGGTGCAGGGCTGGGAGCCAGAGTAACTGGAGGGGATGGGCTCCCACCAGTCTGCGGGCAAAGGGAGACTGAGGCCCAGACAGCTAGTCTGGGAAGCCCCAAGACACGAGTACCTAGCGTCTCCAGGCTGGCCTGCGGGAGCCCCCTGCTGGCGGCCGGGAGAGCAGCACCTGCACTCCCGAAGAAGCCCAGGCCTGGGGGAGCCCCGCGAGTGGGAGGGGGAGGGGGGGGGGAGGGGGGGGCCTGAAACGTCTTGGGAGCAGGCACTTTCCCTCTCTGTGTCTCAGTTTCATAACCTGTCAAATGGGACAGTGAGAGCAACTGCCTGGCACTGCTGGCTCAGCCCAAGAGCAGCTGCTCCAGTGGCCCAGCATGCCGGCGGGCTAGTGGCAGCCAGTGGGCTAGTGGGTGACAGCAGGCAGGCTAGTGGCGAGCAAGAGGGCTAGTGGCGAGCAAGAGGGCTAGTGGCGGCAGGCGACCTAGTGGCAGCAGGCGACCTAGTGGCAGCCGGTGGGCTAGTGGCAGCCGGTGGGCTGGTGGCAGCAGGCGGGCTAGTGGCAGCCAGTGGGCTAGTGGTGAGCAGGAGGGCTAGTGGCAGCCGGTGGGCTAGTGGTGAGCAGGAGGGCTAGTGGCAGCCGGTGGGCTAGTGGTGAGCAGGAGGGCTGGTGGCAGCAGGCGGGCTAGTGGCAGCCGGTGGGCTAGTGGGTGGCAGTAGGTGGGCTAGTGGCAGTAGGCAGGGTAGTGGCAGCCGGTGGGCTAGTGGGTGGCAGCAGGTGGGCTAATGGGCCGGGAGCACTGGGAGCACTGGGCCCAGTTCTCACCAGTGGGGGCGGGGAGGGGCCCCGGGCTCCTGGGATTGGCTGGCTCTGGGCGGCTGGGCTTAACCCTTTGTGTTCTGTGTGCTCTCGGGGCTCCTGGAGTTCTCTCTGGGATGTGTCTTCTCAGCCTTGCCTGGGACAGGGTTGGGGGGAAGAGAGAATGTGTGTGTGTGTGTGTAAGGACCTGGCCAGAGCTCAGGTGGCTTGTTGCGGTGGACTGGCACCCCCTCCTCTTCCCCCACTTCCCTCTGGAGCCGCCTCCTCCTGTAGGCCTGCCCTCTGCCCTCGCTGCCCGCTCAAGCCCTGCCGCCTCAGCCCTCCCAGGCCCCTCCTGTCTCAGCTGAGGGCGCAGCCTCTAGTCAGGGGGCATCCTGGCTCCATCTCTTTTTGTCTGTGTGGCCTTGGACAAGTCACTTAGGCTCCCTGGTTCCCTGTCCTCGCCTGTAAATGCGGAGACCCTCGCAGAGGAACCCGGTTACGCCCCGGAAGTGCCTGGAGCATTGCCTGGGACTGCCGGGGGCTGGCCTGCTGTCCCTGCAGCACTTCCCGCCCACCCCACCCCACCCGGTCCCCGCCCGTGCACCCTGTGTAGACTGCACGTTCACTCCGCTCACCCTCTGCGTCCTGCCTCTGGGGTCACAGGTGTTCCATGGGGACAGTGTTTTTGCCTGTCTTGGGCGCTGTGCCTGGCACCCAGCAGGTGGCAGGTTGAGTGAATGAATCCTCAGGATAACTCCACAAGGCAGGGACAAGGCAAATGGGGAAACAGGCTTAGAGAGGGTAAGCGGCAATGGAACCAGGATCCGAACTGCAGAGTCCACGTGGCTCATCCCTGCTGGCAGCGGCCCCCCAGCCTCCGCTCATCCCCTCTCCTCTCCCCACAGAGCCAGCAGTCCTCAGGAGAGGACATGGAGATCTCAGACGATGAGATGCCCTCGGCTCCCATCACCAGCGCCGACTGCCCCAAGCCCATGGTGGTGACGCCCGGGGCGGCGGCTGTGGCGGCCCCCTCCGTCCTGGCCCCGACCCTGCCGCTGCCCCCGCCACCCGGCTTCCCACCACTGCCCCCACCCCCACCGCCACCCCCACCACAGCCCGGCTTCCCCATGCCCCCACCTCTTCCACCACCGCCCCCACCACCCCCAGCCCACCCGGCCGTGACGGTGCCCCCCCCACCCTTGCCCGCACCACCCGGCGTCCCGCCCCCGCCCATCCTGCCACCACTGCCCCCCTTCCCGCCAGGGCTGTTCCCCGTGATGCAAGTGGACATGAGCCACGTGCTGGGCGGCCAGTGGGGCGGCATGCCCATGTCCTTCCAGATGCAAACTCAGATGCTGAGCCGGCTGATGACGGGCCAGGGCGCTTGCCCCTATCCCCCCTTTGTGGCCGCCGCGGCCGCGGCCGCCACCGCAGGGCTGCAGTTCGTCAACCTGCCGCCCTACCGGGGTCCCTTCTCCCTGAGTGGCACCGGCCCCAGCCGCGGCCAACCCTGGCCACCCCTGCCCAAGTTCGACCCTTCGGTGCCACCCCCAGGCTACGTGCCGCGTCAGGAGGACCCGCACAAGGCCACTGTGGACGGCGTGCTGCTGGTCGTGCTCAAGGAGCTCAAGGCCATCATGAAGCGCGACTTAAACCGCAAGATGGTGGAGGTGGTGGCCTTCCGGGCCTTCGACGAGTGGTGGGACAAGAAGGAGCGCATGGCCAAGGTGAGTGGGCAGCCGGCGGCGGGAGCTGCCCCTGCACCGCCGAGGGCTCTGGTGACTGCTCGCTCGGTAGTCACCAGCCACACGGCACCAGTGAAATCTAAGTTGAAACGGGATGGAATGAAAAATCCGGTGCCTTGGGCACAGTAGCCACATCTCAAGTGCTCCGTTGCCCCGCGTGGCTGGTGGCACCCGGACCGGGCAGTGCAGAGAGGGTGTTTCCGTCGCTGTGGAAGGTTCTCTCGGGCGGCACCGTGACGCTCCACACTCAGACACCCCTTGACCTTGGTTTGGCTCAGAATCTCTCGTACCTTCTTTTTCACACAGAGTCCTGTGTTAACAGGCCTGTCTTTCAAACTATCTCTTTTACTCTTTCCTTTTCCTAATCTTATAAATAACGTAAAGCCGCCTATCACAGTTTGTTCTGTGTATAAAAGAAAGCCTTTCCTGTAATATTCTGGAACACTCTCAGTTTCCACCCTCACTCCCAGTCACTTCTGCTCCCCTGCCTACTAAAAGTGGCCAGTTGGCAGTTTGTGCACCCCGTTACCTGCCTGGGGAGATGCTTGGAGGTGTCTGACAGCTGTCTGCCTTCGGGGGGGGGCAGCGCCCGGGCACCCCGGCTTCCCAGCTGTGTGGCAGGGTAGGCACCGTTCTGCAAAGCCAGTGATGACCCAACCGAGTTGTGCTGACCCCTCCGTTGGCAACAGTCACGGTTATTCTGCTAACGGTGCCCTTCATGACGTAACTAAGCCCCGGCTGCTTGAGGCTCAGAGCACGTGGCAGGGGCAACTCCTGCGTGCCTAGTGAGATAAACTTAGTAGGTCTCGTTTCTCTAACGCATTCAAACCAAGTAAGGTAGGCATAGAAGAGTCAAGCAGCGATGTTTTGTGGCTCTTTTGTTTCAATGACGTAGCCGTGTGTTTGCAGTGTATTGTTTTTTTGGATTCCAATCTGCAAGGCGTGAAAGCAGCTGTTCTCAGGAAGGTAGCTGGAGTAGCCCCATTTTGCAGGTGGGGAAGCTGAGGGTCAGGGAGACGAAGTAGGGTGCTGGGGGCAGACGGAGTAACAGGCATGCAGCGCTGCCGGGCGCGTGGAACGCAAGCCCTGCTCCTCGCTGCGGCTCTTCCCCTTGAGAGGGAGGCCGGTTGCTCAGGGAGGGCCTCCCGAAGGGGCCGGCGGCCGCTCCAGGAACCGTGGTGACTGTCCCTTCCCGCACCCCAGGCCTCGCTGACCCCCGTGAAGTCGGGCGAGCACAAGGACGAAGACAGGCCGAAGCCCAAGGACCGCATCGCCTCGTGCCTGCTGGAGTCGTGGGGCAAGGGCGAGGGCCTGGGCTACGAGGGCCTGGGCCTGGGCATCGGGCTGCGCGGGGCCATTCGCTTGCCCTCCTTCAAGGTCAAGAGGAAGGAGCCTCCCGACACGACCTCGTCTGGCGACCAGAAGCGGCTGCGGCCCTCCACCTCGGTGGACGAGGAGGACGAAGGTCCGCGCCCCCGCGCCTGCCCGCCCGCCCCTCGCTGAGCACGAGACCCCGGCCACCCCGGCCCTGACGCCCTTCCTCCCCGCAGAGTCCGAGCGGGAGCGGGAGCGCGACGTGGCGGAGGCCCCCTGCGAGACGGCCAAGCGGGACGCCAAGGGCGTGGGCGTGCGGCGGCGGCCGGCGCGGCCCCTGGAGCTGGACAGCGGCGGTGAGGAGGACGAGAAGGAGTCCTCGTCGGTGTCCTCGTCCTCGTCGGCGTCGTCGAGCTCCGGCTCCTCCACAACCTCACCCTCGTCCTCGGCCTCTGGCAAGGAGGAGGAGCAGGAGAGCACGGAGGAGGAGGGCGAGGAGGAGGAGGACGACGAGGCTGAGGAGGAGGGGCCCCGGAGCCAGGTCTCCTCCTCCACCTCCTCGGCCTCGGATAAGGTGTGGTAGGCTCAGGGAGGCCGGGGGCGGGCGGAGGCCCGGGAGGCAGGGGCCTGGGGGCACACGGGCTGGGGGGCAGGGGCCAGGCGGCCAGGGCCCCAGGCCAACCCGTCCCACCGTCCCCACCGCGCAGGACGATGACGGCCAAGACAGCGACGACCGGGAGGGGTCCGAGAATGACGACGAGGACACAGCCCGGTCGGAGGCGAGTGAGAAGGAAGAGCTGGACTCGGATGGAGGTGAGTGGGCGCCTGGCGGAAGCGCAGAGGGGCCGGGCGCCGCCGGGAATGCCGTTCTGTGGGAAGTATTTTGACTTTGAAATGTTAGTTCACAAAAACACAAATGGTGCGTCGTGGGATTCCTCTGATAGGAAATGTCCAAAGCCGGCAAATCCGTAGGGACGCAGAGCAGCCGGGGGGCTGGCAGGGCTGGTGGGGGGCTGCTGACTGGTACAGTGTCCTTCTGGGGTGATGAGAATGTTCTGGAACCAGGCAGAGCTGGTGCATGCACAATGTGTTGAATGTCCTAAATGTCGCTGAATTGCTGACTCTAAAAGAGCTAACTGGATGTAATGTGACTTTTCCTTCAATTAAAAACATAGCCAGTGAACACACACACGTGTGCACACACCTCGGAAGGCCACCTGGGACCTGGGGTAAAGTGCCCGGCAGGGCCTGGGGAGCAGGAGGCACGAGACGACCCCTCTCCCGTGCGTGTGTGCATGTGCGTGTGTCCCCGTGCAGAGGACACGGCCAGCGTCGCCACCTCCAAGGCTGAGATGGAGTCCTCCAGCGAGAGCGCGGAGTCGTCTGGGTTCGAGTCGAGCTCCGAGTCCTCGTCCGAGTCCTCGGAGGACGAAGAGGAGGCCACCGCGGGCAAGGAGGAGGAGGAGGAGGAGGCGGAGGGCGAGGAGGCCGCGGCCCCTGCCGCCCCAGGGGACTTCGAGGAGGACCTGGAAGCCGCGCCGGCCACCAAGGGGCCGCCTGCAGGGACGTCCATGGGCACGGAAGAGGAGGTGGATGTCGAGGTGGAGGACGAAGCCCCCGAGGAGCACCCCCCTGCGCGGGAGGAGCCCCCCTTGCCTGTGGGCACCAAGGAGCCCCCCGAGGAGCGGGGCCTGAGCCAGGAAGGGGCCACGTTGCTATCTCCAGAGCCCCCCGCCCAGGAGCTGGAGCCGCGGCCCCCCGAGCACACTCCAGGTAACCCCTCCGGCCGCTGGGGGGCTGCGGGGACCAGACGTCCTCTCCATCGCAAGCCTAGGCTCCCCTGGGTGACCCTGCTAACCATCCGGGGCCCCGGTTTCCTGATCTTTAAGATGGGACCCCTGCACAGCGCCCCCTGGTGGCGCCGGGACGCGGCCCCTGTGCCGCCTGAGCACAGCGGTGGGGCCACATTGGCACCCGTCCCCAGGGCCCCGGTGCTGGGGTGCCCCAGGGGTGGGGTGGTCACAGCCACACTGTCTGGGTGGAGCAGAGCAGGGGCCCTAGCAGTGCCGTCCAGTAGAACTTGCCCCGGCGATGGACGGGCCACAGGCCTGGGCCGTCCAGTGCAGGGGCTGCCGGCCACGTGTGGCTGCTGAGCACCGAGACGTGGCCGTGCCCCCAGGGACCGAGCGAGCAGTGTAGCGTGATCTGAATGAACCTGGTTGGTTGGTGTTTAGCCACACGGGGCTGGTGTGTACTTCTGATAAGTCCTTCAGGAAAGCGCCCCTTGTATTTTGCTTAATTCTATGTTAATTGGCTGTGGAACCGCAGGACATTGAATATTAAGCCCATTTCATGTAGTTGCCAGAAAAACACCAGAGGACCAAACGGGCAAACGTGTCTGCACTCACTGGACTTGTGTCCTGGGGCAGCATGAGGGTAATAAATAAATTAGAAGACCCACGAAGGTGCCGGCAAGTGCTAGAAGAGAAACTTTAAGCCTGGCAGGTCCCACAGAAAAGAGACTTAGGGGATTTTACTTGCCTACAAAACCCATTTTTCTTGGACCACCTCTCCCTGCCCCTAGGAATGGGCTTTGAGGAGCACAGTTTCCAAGGCTGGCACATCTGTCCCCTTCGGCTTTGATTTATCCACCGTCATCTATCAGGCTCCGCTGCGTCCCTGACACCCGCTGGCCGCCGAGCGGTCCCTGAGTAGTTTAGCCTGAGAGGGCTGGTCCCCTGCAGCCAGGGAAGCGCAGGGACCTCTGAGGGCCAGGGGTCCTTCGGTGCAGGCTCGACGTCGGGCAGAGCCAGATGCTCGACTGAGAGAAGCCCCAGTCCGCCTTTCTCCCATCTCTGCAGAGGGTGCCCTGGCAGCGGAGCCCGAGCCCCCTGCCGTGCCGTCCTTGCCTGCGCAGCCGCCTTTGCCGCCTCCCCGGCCGCCCAGCCCACCCCCGGAGCCCGCCCCCCCGGAGCCCCCGCATCCTGCCGTCCCTGCGGAGCCCCCCTCCGAGGAGCAGCCCCCGCGCACTCCCAGCCTCGGTGGCAGCCTGGCCAAGTCGCAGAGCACAGAGACGGTGCCGGCCACGCCGAGCGGGGAGCCCCTGCTGTCCGGGGGCGGTGGTGGCCTGTCCCTGAGCCCCTCCCACGTGCCCAGCAGCCCCTTCTCCTACCCCTCCCAGTCCCCCAGCCTGAGCAGCGGGGGCCTCCCGCGGACGCCTGGCCGGGACTTCAGCTTCACGCCCACCTTCCCCGAGCCCGGCGGGCCCCTGCTCCTGCCCGTGTGCCCCCTCGCGGCCGGGCGGCGTGACGAGCGCGCCGGCCCCCTGGCCTCCCCAGTGCTCCTGGAGGCGGGCCTGCCGCTCCCCCTGCCCCTGCCCCTGCCCCTGCCCCTGGCACTGCCCGTCCCCGTCCTGCGGGCCCAGGCACGGGCCCCCGCCCAGCTGCCGCCCCTGCTGCCAGCCCCTCTGGCCCCCTGCCCACCCCCCATTAAGAGGAAGCCGGGCCGGCCCCGGCGGTCCCCACCGGCCGTGCTCTCCCTGGACGGGCCGTTGGGCCGGCCGCCAGGCGCTGCCCTGGGCAGAGACTCTCTCCTCCTCCTGCCAGGCCAGCCGCAGACCCCCATCTTCCCCAGCACCCACGACCCTCGGGCCGTGACCCTGGACTTCCGGAACACGGGGCTCCCGGCCCCCCCACCACCCCTGCCCCCCCAGCCGCCCCCGCCCCCACCCCCACCCCCTGTCGAGCCCACCAAGCTGCCATTCAAGGAGCTAGAGAACCAGTGGCCCTCTGAGGCCATCCCGCCAGGCTCCCGTGGGCGTGACGAGGCCACCGAGGAGGACATGGAGCTGGCCAAGGTGCGGGGGCCGTGGCGCCGGCCGCCCAAGAAGCGCCACGAGGACCTGGTGGCGGCCTCGCCTGAGCGCTCCCCCCCGCCGCCCCTCTTCCGGCCGCGCTCAGAGTTTGAGGAGATGACCATCCTGTACGACATCTGGAACGGCGGCATCGACGAGGAGGACATCCGCTTCCTGTGTGTCACCTACGAGCGGCTGCTGCAGCAGGACAACGGCATGGACTGGCTCAACGACACGCTCTGGGTCTACCATCCCTATATCCTGCCAGGCGGGTGCGGCGGGGGGCGGAGGCCGCTAGCTTGCACCCCCGGGGCCTCCCCCGAGCCACAGGCCTGGCGCCGGCACCCCTCGGGCGCTTCTGTGGGCCAGGTCTTGCCTCCGGATGCTCGCGCTCTGCGGCCCAGTGCGAGGGCAGGGTCGTTCGTGTAGCCGCTGCGCTTCCCGTTTCACACACGTGAACGCTGAGGCCCGGCAAGGTGGTGGGGCTTGTCTAAGCCACACAGCTCCCAAGTGGCAGAACCGGGGTTTGAACCGGGGCAGACCTGGCCCTGGAACCGGGGCTCTTAACCACGGCGCCCTCCTGACGCTCGGTGGTCACCACAGCCCTGTGGTTGAAGTACCGTCATCCCCACTTCACCAAACCGATGGAGCACTCGCTCGGTGCCCGGAGCCCTGCTCAGCACCCCAAGCATAGTTAGTCATTCAGGTGGGGGTCACGAGCACCCCCAGTTTACAAACAGGGGAACCGAGGCAAGAAGTGGGTAAGAAATGTAGAAAGTCCTATCCGCTCCGATGGCGGGGGACGTGGGCCCCGCAGCCAGGCATCCTTGGCCCCCTAGGATGGCGGGGAGGGAGGGGCGGGGCTGCCGAGGGCCCTGGAGGGACTCCATGTGTCCGTGTGGCCCTTGACTGACACCCACCCACCAGCCTCTCTTCAGCCAAGAAGAAGAAGCGGGAGGACGGGATCCGCGAGCACGTGACAGGCTGTGCGCGCAGCGAGGGCTTCTACATCATCGACAAGAAAGACAAGCTCAGATACCTCAACAGCAGCCGGGCCAGCACCGACGAGCCCCCCGCCGACACCCAGGTACCGGCCATGGGCGCCGCAGGCACTCGGAGGGGGCAGCAGGTAGCACGAGGGGTCAGGACATGGCGGGCGCGACTTGTCTGGGTGCCCCGGGCTGAGGGGGAGGTGAGCCGGGCCCCCGAGAGCAGCGCGGAGCCACGAGCCACGGGAGGGCTTAAGCTGGGGACGTGAGCAGAGCTGCATTTCCAGAAGGCCCAGTCGTTCCCTTTTTAAGTTCAGCAAGTATTTGCTGGGCACCCGGTGTGTTCCAGGCACTGTTCCAGAGCAGCGGACAAGAGGAAACCCTTGTCCTCCTGGAGCTTACGTTGTAGTGGAGAATAGGAAAGAATCCAGTGGACAGTTGGGCATGATTCCCAGGGAGGGCAATGCTATGGGGAGAGACACAAAAACCAAGCAGGAGAGAAGGCGAGAGGTGGAGTCAGACGCGCCAGGGCGTTCTGCGCAGCAGGGGCCCAGGGAGGTCACATTGAGCCAGGCCGGAAGAAAGGTGCAGCGAGCCCCATGCGTGGCTGCGGGGGTCCCCAAGCCCAGGAGGGCCCACGGAGAGGGAGCACGGGCAGGGGCCCCGGGGCACGGAGAGGAGCCCAAGCGGGCAGGCCGGGTGTGGGGGCCGGGGGGGGCGGGCAGCGGCGAAGGGGTCGGGTGCCCTCTGCCTCGGGCGGCCAGCCCTGGGAGGTTTTGCCTGAGGGTGGGGTGAGTCACGCAGTTGAGGCTGTGGTTTTCGAGCTCGCTCCTATGGCTGCACACTTGACTGCAGGGGTCCAGAGGGGAGACTGAGGCAGTGGCCACTGTTGGGGCCAGATGTGGGGCGGGTTGGACTAGGAACGGGCAGAAGTCAGGGCAAGGACTGGTGTGGCGCTCCTGGCTTCTGGCTTGGGGACCCAGTGGCAGGCCGCCTTGGGGGGGGGAGGTGGTGCGCTCCCTTGGGGACAGCATGAGTTTCGGGGTTTGTGAGCATCAGAGCTGGCAGCGAGGTACGTAGGTCCACAGTGTGGGGTGGAGGCCTGGCCTGGGGACCCCAGTGTAAGCATCACCCGGGAGGAGGTGGTCACTGAAGGCCATGGTCAGGGACAGCGTGTCGGGCAAGGAGAAAAGCCGACCTGGAGCGCCGATGTTTGATGGGGGAGGGGATGCCGGTGGCGAGGGAGAGCAGGAGGAGGCAGGGGCGCGAGGGGCGCGAGGCAGGACCCAAAGCCGAGTGCCGTGGGGGCCGGGCCAGGTGGACACGCCTCCTCCCGGCCGAGAAGTGGAGGCTTCTGTGACTTGTAGCCGAGGAGGGGAAAAGACAGGACTAGTCAGGGGAGAGCGGAGCTGTTCTCGGTGGTCCGGGGGGAGCTTCCGAGCCTGCTGAGACCTGCTGGCCGGCAGCGGGCAGGGAAGGGGGGGTGACGCCGGAGGACAGGGCGGCTTCAGAGCACTGAGGCCAGGGAGTGGGAAGCAGGGGTGACGGACCCAGAGCTTGGGGTGGGGCGGGTTGCCCGGGGTGCGATGGGGCCCAGGTCTCCCAGGAGCCCCGGGCCGGGGGGCCGGCCCTCCCTGAGCAGCCGCGCCTGCCCCGCAGGGCATGAGCATCCCGGCCCAGCCGCACGCCTCCACGCGGGCAGGCTCCGAGCGGCGTTCCGAGCAGCGCCGCCTCTTGTCCTCCTTCACCGGCAGCTGTGACAGCGACCTGCTCAAGTTCAACCAGCTCAAGGTGAGGCCGGGCTCCCTGGGGGGCCGGGCCTGGGGGGCGGGGACCGGGCTGGGGCTTACCCCTCCCCCCCCCCGCCTCCCCCAGTTCCGGAAGAAGAAGCTCAAGTTCTGCAAGAGCCACATCCACGACTGGGGCCTGTTCGCCATGGAGCCCATCGCGGCCGACGAGATGGTCATCGAGTACGTGGGCCAGAACATCCGCCAGGTAGGCGCGGGTGTGCGAGGGCCGGCGGGGCAGCGCCCACCCGCCGAGGCTGACGCCCGCTCCCCGCCAGGTGATCGCGGACATGCGGGAGAAGCGCTACGAGGACGAGGGCATCGGCAGCAGCTACATGTTCCGGGTGGACCACGACACCATCATCGACGCCACCAAGTGCGGCAACTTCGCGCGCTTCATCAACCACAGCTGCAACGTGAGTGCCGCGGCCCGCGGGCCCTGTGCCGCGGGCGCGTGAGGCTTCTGTGGCCGAGTCCAGGGCCGAAGGCGCCCAAGAAGGGTTTCCTTCCTGGAGCTGGTGCTTAGGGTGTTCCTTGCCCATTGCGGGCTCAGCCCTCGGGGCGCTTACAGGCCAGGGCAGCGCAGTCCAGTGGAACTTTCCAGAGCGACGGAAACGCTCCAGTCTGCCGTCGGTAGACGTAGCCGCCAGTCCTGTGAGGCTGTGAGGTCTCCAGACCATGGAATTTTAATGAAGCTCCAGCAGCCCCACGTGGGTGCAGGTCTAGGGGTGGGCGTGGCTCACAGGGACGATGGGGCTCACACAGCGCGCGGTGGACGGCGAGCAGGCTGGTTCCTGGGCCGATATGGCAGCTCTGGGTTTGAGTCTTGGTGTTGATTTAGAGAATGACCGTAGGTGTGTTCTCTAATGTCCCTGTGCCTCGGTTTCCTCATCTGCAGAGTGGATGAAGACAGGCCCACCTTGTGTTTGTGTGCGGGCCCCGGGAGCATGCTGACAGGTAGCACAGGTCAGGGACGCGAGGACCGCGTTGGTGGGCGGGGGCTGGCTGCTTACCTTTAGGGCCCACCAAGGAGCTGGAAGGCTGCACGGGTGGCTTGCCTCGGAAGGTTTTGAGCTAGGGCACGACAGAATTGACGGTCCTCTGGGAGAGATTTTCCTGCCACTGGTTCGGGAGTCGGTTTTTATCGGGCAAGAGTTGGCTGCCCCTCGGTGTGGAGTCCAGAAGCAGAGCCTGGGCTGCAGGTAGCAACTTCGGGGTCCTCTGCTAGAAATGGAAGCCCTGGGAGAAGCTTATCATTGTCGTCACTGCCGTCGGTTGTTAATAATCAGGATCCTTGTCCTGCAGATGGGGAAACTGAGGCCTGAGCCAGTGACCAGTGGGCTTGGGGGCCACTTGGCAAGTAGGCCAGGCCTCAGGCACCCCCAGGAGGGTTTGAGGGTGGCAGGGGCCCGGGGTCCTCGGCTCACCCGTCCTCCACCCACTCTGCCCGCAGCCCAACTGCTACGCCAAGGTGATCACGGTGGAGTCGCAGAAGAAGATCGTCATCTACTCGAAGCAGCACATCAGCGTCAATGAGGAGATCACCTACGACTACAAGTTCCCCATCGAGGACGTCAAGATCCCCTGCCTCTGTGGCTCTGAGAACTGCCGGGGGACCCTCAACTAGGCTCCGGCCCGCGGTGCCAAACGCGAGGACATGAGCCGCCGCCCGGAACCCCAGGGGACCCCCGGGCCCGGCCCCTCCTGCCCCCGTTCAGGTGCTGTCCCCCCTCCCAGCAGCCGCGCCGGGCCTGGCGCCCCAACACTACCCCAGCACCCACGCCGCTCCTGCCCCCCAGCGGGAAAGGGCTTTTCTGTCTTTCCGTCCACATCTCTCTCTCTTTAAAGAGTTCCTTCCGGGTTTCTGTTCAACGCCAACACGAACTCCTCTGCCTGGTGGCGCTCTCTGTCTGTCTGTCTGTCTCTTCTTGGGCCTGTCTTTCTCTGTCCTCTTGGTGTCTCTCTCTCTGTTTCTTCCCGTCTCTTATCCTCAGCCTCTTCCCACGAATGCTGCTACACTGTCTGGTCTTCTCCTTCATCATAAGAAAAGACATTTTAACCGTTGAAATGTGAAGGCAGAATCACCGAGAGGGGACCCCGTGGGGGCGTGCCGAGGCCTCGGTCTGACCAAGTGTTGCCTGCTTGCCGGAACCCCCCAGGCTGGGAGCCGGGGGCGGGGAGGGCTCGAGCTGGTGGCCTGGACCTCCGAACACTGCGTGCCTGGAAGGCCCCGTCTGCCCTGGGAGCTGGGAGGGGGCACCCCTCACCTCCTGGAGCCCCCTCTGAGCAGGAATTTCCTTTCTGGGCTCTCCCCGCCTCCCCCAAAATCTTGGGTTCAATGTTTACTTTCTCATTCGGATGCCAGCAATGAGGGAGCCTCCCGGAGGCCCTGGCAGGGGTGGGGGGCACGGGGAAGGGCTGCCCTCGCCCTCTCCTGCCCTAACCTTCACCTTGCGTTTCCCGAGAGGCTTCCGGGGCCGCCGGTCCCCAGCCCCGCCACTACGGGTTGTCTGACCTTGTGCGTGCGGCATGTCTCCTGTTTTATAAGCCTCACCCGCTCCCGCCAGCCCACACCCCGTCTCACCCTCCTGGCAGCCCCCACACCCCAAGAGGGCCAGAGGATATTTATTTTCGGAGTGAGCAGGTTATTTCTCCCAGAGAAAGGAAAATCTGGAAAAGATTTAAAAACTCAGATCTAAGTCTTCGATGGTTTTCTTTTTCTTTTATATTTTATCCTACCCCTCATCCTCTTTGGACTTTCTTTCCATGGATTTTTTTTTCTTGTGTGTGTATAAAATCAAAAAGAAGGGAAAAAAAAATAGGTTTTTGAAGTTCAGAACCAACTTCTGTATATAGGCTGCCGCAAAGGACTTTTTCTCGGGAACATTGTTTCTTGTAGAAACATGTGGGAAAACTTTTTGCTTATTTCTTTGTACTTCCAAAACCACACACACGCGCGCGCGCACACACACACACAAGGCCCCCGCACCCCCAAAAGCAGAGCAGGCGTGTACATAATTTATGGAAGTAGTGACCGGAGTTGCCCTCCCCAAGACGAGAGCTCCCCTGGGAGCCGCCCCTGCCCTGGCAGCAGCGGCCCAGCTCTGGTATCTCAGCTTGTGTCAAGCTTGTTATCATGTAAATTCTGTACAAAGAATTGTTATTTTTCTCTTTTTTGTCGGTAGTTTTGGTGTGTGTGTGCGCGCGCGCGCGTGTTTTGATTTCTTCACCCCACACCCTCTGTTTTGAGGTGGTGCCCGCCAGTTTCAAAGTTGGTGAAATTGGTGGCATTGGGACACAGAGCAGGTACCTGGGCACAGCGGCGACCTTCTCTTCCGTTTGAGGTTTTCTGCCTAATTGTGCAACAGAGGAAATAATTTATTTTTCACACGTGGAAATGTGTAGTTTGTGGAGACGGCTGATTTACGTTGCCGGAGCAGCCCCCAGGGGGCTGTCGCCTTCTCTCCCCACCACCCCCGGCCCCCACAGAAAGAATCGGTGGTTAGGGTGTGGGGAGACCGGGGCCCCCCTGCCGCGCTCGGCCCTGGCCTCGCCTCCTTGCCCAACCTTCCGGCTCTCTGGGGACCTTAGCCGGACTTGACTGAAGGTCAGGAACTCCCCCCCGCCCCGAAATGGTTTGCAATAATTCAGAATTGCGTTCGCTCATTTTTCTTTCAATTCTTTCGTTCTCATTGGACACTCTGCTTTGGAAGAGTTGGGGTTTCTGCATTTGTTTTCTCCCCCTGTCCCCGCAAAGAAGAGAAACGAGAAGTTCCAGGGATGTTTGTGCATAGAGACTGTCATCCGTCTGTAACTTGTTTTGAGGAGAAGTGTTTCCGTTTGTGGGTGTGTCTTGCTGTAAATATTTGTTCATATTTTTGTGAATTCAATACTATGTACCATTGTATTATAGTAACTTTTATAAAGCAAACCATAAATATACTGACTTTTCTTACAGAGACGCCGTCTCTCTTGCTCTCCTCCCCTGCCCTCTCTTTCGTCCTGCGGGGGGAGCCCCCTGTCCCCAGGAGGGAGGGGTGGCCCGGCCCCAGGAGGCCCCCTCGGACCAGTCTGTGGGCTGACTGTGGGAATTGGGGCCCAGTCACGCCCAGTTAGACCTTCCACAGCTCCCATCTTCCTTCCAGCATCTTAAAGCTGCAGGTATCTAAGAACCTTACTCTTGGTCTGCAGTTAAGAAAACGAGGTGAAGTATCCGGAAGAACTTGGAAAGGTGGTTTTTCCATAGTGTTTAATAATAATCAGAGACAACCCTCTTGTCTGCGTTTAAGGAGGGAGCGGGGCTGGGAAAATAACCACAAAATGAGAAGAATGAGGTATACTCAGAGTTTGTGACATCCGAGAGGTGGTGTGTGCCCGGGTGTCAACTCTGGCCTGGTGGGGGGGAGGCGAGGGGCCCTGGGGGGCTTCACTGGGCAGTGTCCACGTTAGCCCTGAGAAGGACAGACGAAACCCCGCAAAGAGCAGCAGCCCTTCCCGCTAAAGAGGCGCCCGGCGCGGTGGAGGACAGCAGCGCCAGTGAGCCCGGCGGGCGGCGGGGCCGGGGTGCTGCTCGGGCCGTGAGCGGGCGTGAGACTGCGCAGCCGGCTGGGAGGAAGCAGGCATCGCCAACCAGGCCTTTAAAAGCACGGGGACTCTCGCTCCACGCGCCCCACCGTGGGAACCTGGAGGACAACGGAATGTGCAGGGGTGTCCTCGGCAGCCCGCGGCGGGAGGTGAAGGCGGTGGCGCTCTGATAGCGACAGGCTGGCTTCAGGCGTCCATCCCGGCAGCTAATCGCCTCTGTGGTCTGGTTGTGAGAAAAAAAGAATCGAGATCGAGACTGTGCTGGGGGTTGGGGGGGAGCTCCGGCTACTCCTTCCGTCGTCCTCTCTTCCCTAATGTCCTGGGTGCCAGGCAGCCCCCGAGGCCCCGGGGAGCCCGATGAAGGAAGCACTGCTTGTCCTCATGGAGCTTAGGTGCTGGCGAGCGAGTCAGACAATAACCACAGGAATAAATGCCATAGGAAGGAGGAAGACAGCGAAGAGAAGGGGGCAGGGGTGGCGGTCGGTGGCTGCGAAGACGTCGCCGAGTGGACACTGGAGCAGAGCCCCGAGGAGGTAAGAGGTCAGCCGGGTGGCTTTCAGGGGGAAGGGTACCCGGGCAGAAGGAACGGTGAGTGCAAATTCCCTCCTCGCTGGTGTGGCTGCAGCTGAGCAAGCATGGTGGGGGGAGGAAGTGAGGTCCGAGAGGGGGCAGGGAGGGGGGAGGGCAGGTGACGGGGTCCAGTCCAAGGCGCGCAGAGGAAACCCCCAGGTGCGCCCTCTGGAAGCTGCTCCTCCGGCCCTCGCTTCCAGCTCCGTCAAGGGCACCTGTGCGCCCACCGCCTGCACGGGCTTCTCCCTCGCCTCACCTCCACTCCTGCCGAGGGCGGGGGCCCAGCTTCCTCAGATCCATCCGCCCCTCCCCCGGCCGCACAGGGCAGGTCCCTTATCAGTTCTGCTGTGGGGGTCAAAAGAGGAGGCCCCAGTCGAGACACCTGCGTGTAGGGGCAGACGGGGGTGCCAGGCCCGGAGCGGAGGTGGCCAAGAGCCCGCAGCAGACCCCTCTGAGACAGGGGCACACGTTCGGGCAGCACTGTCTCCGAGCCAGTAGTGTCCCCAATGGCCAAGAGGCAGGGCCCCCGATCCGTCAGAGGAGGAAACCGAGGTACTGGGAGACCAGGCACCGGCCCGTGGCCCCCAGTGGCCCGCGCAGGTCCAGGGTGGGAACCAGGCGGTCTGGCTCCGCCCAGGCCTCAGCCCAGCTGATGGTCGCCGGCCCAGAGTGGCCAGGTGGTTCCAAGAAAAACCAGAATCCGAGAATTTGCATGTGAGATATCCCACTTTTCAGAAACGTTGACTCAAATTTGTTTAAACCAAGCAGACAAAATGAAATATGTCTGTCAGCCAGGTTCGGCCTGGGGGTGGGCAGTCTGTAGTCTCTGGGATTCCGGAACTTCCCTAGAGAGAGGGTGGGTGGGGCCTGCTCTCACCGCTCAGCTACCTCGGATGCTCTTTTCCTTCCTGAAATCCCAGCACACCAGAAGCCCTGACTCCTAGAAGCTGAACAATTTCCCCAATCACCCCGTTCCAACCCAGATCTTTTCCTTCCTCAGAGGTCTGCCTGCTCCTAGTTCTGCGTTGACACACAAGCATCAGCAGCCACACCTCCTCTTCCCTGGTTTTAAAGAATAGTTTTCTTTCTAAAGTTTGAGGACCTTCCCTCCCAACTGTTTCATTCTTTTCTTTGTTTGTTTTTAGGTACCGGGGGCTGGGGATTGAACCTGGGACCTCATATGTGGGAAGCCGGTGCTCAACCACTGAGCCACATTGGTTTCCCTGAATTGGTTTTTTCATTTGTTTTGCTCGTTGTTCATTTTTGTTTTTTTCAGGCGGCACCGGGAACCAAACCGGGACCTCCCATGTGAGAGGCGGGAGCTCACTGTTTGAGCCACATCCGTTCCCCTGCTTTATTCTTTTGCAAGAGTCACTCACACTAGAGTATGAAATAGTCCCTTTCCAAAAGGAGTCTTCACTGGAAGGGGAGGTAGCTGCAGCTTCGCTGGGATGGGGCATTAGTGACTGACTAGCGCAGAGGGCGCGCAGAAGCTGAGCGGCTCCCACCCCCCGACCTGCTCTCAGTCTCTCTCAGACCAGGAACCAGCTGAAGGGTTCCAGGGGTCCCATGAAGCAAGGCTGTTGCACCCAAAGTCCCTTGGCTAACGCTCCTCTCATTGTCCAAAGGTTGAGGATCTGTGTAGCAAAGCTGGGGACAGCTCATCTTTAGAGCTCATTCTGCTTTCAGACAGGTGGGTACCACCCAGGGCCTTCAGCTCTTCCTGGAATGTTCTCCCCAGTTTTCCCATGACTGGCTCTCCAATGCCACCTCTCCGGAGGGGCCACACCTCTGGACACACCATCATCTCATCACCCTGCTGTATTTCCTTAATGGCATTTGCCACCTGTCTTCTAGAACAGAAGCCCTCCGTGCCCCCTGGTTCCAGAGCGCCCCCTACCGGTGCGGTCCCACCTGGCAGGGCGATCCCTGCCGCTCGCCCCGCTGCCTTCCGGACCCCGCAGGTCGGGGCGGCCCTGACTGCCCCCTAGTGGCGAAAGGGCGTCACTGCTCCACGGAGGCACAAACACCAGGCACTGGGACCCCGCGGCTTTATTAGACGGGGGACAGGGCGCTGGCCGCCGTGGGGGCGGGGCTAGCGGGAGCAGCTGGTCCGGGGTCTGTCGCTGGGGCTTGGGTGGAGGGCGTGTTCCGAGACCCCGGGCGCCGTCCGGCAGCGGCAGGTGGGCGCGGCCCGGGTGGGTCCGCTGGGGGGGGCCCTGGCCTACATGCCCGGCAGGACACCGTTGGCCCCCAGGTCGGTGAGGTTTCCTCGCAGCTTCTGTTCCTCCTCAAAGGCCTTGAACAGCGAGTTGAAGTTGCCGGCCCCGAAACCCTGGACGGGGGAGAAGAGGTGAGCTGTGCGCCCAGAGAGCCCGCCGCGCCGCCCACACGCCCAGCACCCTGCGGGGCAGGTGGGACCTGGTGGTTGTGGCGCTGGATGACTTCCAGGAAGAGCGTGGGCCGGTCCTGGACGGGCTTGGTGAAGATCTGCAGGAGGTAGCCTTTCTCGTCGAAGTCCACCAGGATCTTCAGCTCCTGGGGGAGGCGGGGGGCAGGGGGCTCATCTAGAGGCTGGCGGGCCGGGCCGACCTGACCGGTGGGCTCCGCGGCAGATCCACAGGGGTCCCCCTGCACCCCAAAGCCTAGGAAACATCCCCTTTCTCCAGCAGCTCCAGACACCTCCATTATATCCCCGGTTCGCCCCGCTGCCGCCCCTGCCACCTTGCCTGTCTGTATTGGGTTGAACTGTGTCTCCCAAAAGTCAGGTTCAAGTCCTAACCCCCATCCTGTGAATGGGGCTTATCTGGAAGGAGAGTCTTTGAAGCTGTGATGAGTTAAGATGGGACCCAGCTGGAGGAGGGTGAGCCCTGATCCCACGTGACGGTGTCCTTAGAAGAAGGGAGAACTGGACAGACAGGCGGGGGAGAAGGCCACGTGACCTGAGCCTGGGCGAAGCTACCCCAGGCCAAGGTGTGCCAGGGCTGCCAGGGTTGCCAGCAACTCTGGAAGCGAGGAATTGACAAGGACCGATTCCCATTGCAGGTTTCAAAGGAAGTGTGACCCTGCCAGCCTGGTTTCAGGCTTCTGGTCTCCAGAACTGTGAGGCACTAAGTCCCGGCTGTTTGAGCCACTTTGTCACAGCCATCCCTGGAGTGCCACAGTGCTTCCTCACGGGCCTCCCTGCTTTCCCCCTCGCCTCCCTGCACTCCACCCTCCCCACAGAAGGCAGAGGGAGAGTTCAAAATCAGATCACATCATGCCCCTGTTTAAAACCGAACTCCTGTATGTCGCCGGTGGAACCTAAAACGGCGCAGCCTCTCTGGAAAAGTCTGGCAATTCCTTAAAATGTTAAACACGGAGTCAGCAGAGGACCCAGCAGTGCCACTCCTGGGTGGAGTCCCAAGAGAAATGAAAACAGGTCCACAAAAATGTGGACACGGACGTCCGGCCAGGTCCACGCTTCCCCAGACCATCCCGTGGCCAGCTCCTTTTCATCATCAGAGAACACCACCCCCCCGGGACGTGCCCCCCCCCCGCGGTGGTCTTGTTGTTTACTTGTTGGTCTTCACGTGCGAGTCCCAGGGCAGAAGGGGCCTTGCCTACTTCTCCTGCTGTGTCCCCAGGTTTGAGGCGGGGTAGGGGCAAGGACGGTCTTTGCTAGGCGAGCTGGAACTCAAGGCTCGTGCCCCCACCTGGGCGCTCCCCGGGGCTGGGCCTCACCTCTAGGATGTCGATGCTCTCCTTCACCTTGATCTTGGCCGTCTTGAGCTTCTCGCGCAGTTGTCTGTAGTACGTGGATGGCACAGCCAGGAACTCCAAGCCTCTCTCTTTCAAGTGGCGAATCTGTCCCAGAGCAGGGTGAAGGTGAGCCTCACCCCGCCTCCATGCTCACCACCTCCAGCCCCCCGGCCGAGCCGGGAGCGGCAGGGAGCCAGCCCCGTTCCCCACAACCACCCCGCAGCGGGATGTCCCCGGCTCTGGTACCCCATTAGGAGGACAGGAATCAGGGCCATTTATGGAACGCTCGCCACGTGCCTGCTTCAAGCCCTTTCTAGGTTTCACCTCGTTATGTCCACACAGGAGTGTGCTGAGGCATCGAGACTATTAGTATCTCCATTTTATGCTGGAAAACTGAGGCATGCTGAGATGAAGGATTCATTCCCAACACAGCAACCAGAGCGACTTGTGAAAATATAAGTCAGATCTTTTCCCTCCTCTGCTTACCCCGCAGTGGTTTCACATCTCAGAGTAAACTTCACAGTTCTCACGCCCACCCTCACCATCTGCCCGGCCCCCGCCTCCAGACTTCTCTCTAGCTCATTCTGTTCCAGGTTCTGATCACCTTGCTGTTCCCTGAGCACATACTCGTCCCAGGGCCTTGAAGCTGTCTGTTCCTGCTGGCTTCCTCAGATTTCCACATGCTTCTCTCCTTCCCCTTCCTCAGCCATAAAAGACCGCCCTTCACTCTCTCCAAGATCCCTTTCTCATGGAGGCCGTCCTGACACCCTGTTTAAACTTGCAGTGCCTTTCGCACTTGCTATCCTACCTACCTCCCAGCTCTGTTTGCCTTTGGGGCAGTCACTGCCACCTAATGTATGGCACATCCTACTCGTTTGGCTTTTCATTTCTGTAAGGACAGAAACACCTGTCTTGTCTGCTGATGTATCCCAAGTGCCTAAAAAAACAGTGTCTGGCGCCTAGTAGGTGCTCAAAGAACATCTATTGAATGAATGAATGAAGTCGCCTAGGTCATGCGGTGAATTCTGGGTAAAGCCAACATTTTAATAATAAGCCCAGGTTGTTGTCCACCTGCCACCCTGGTGTGTAGGGGATAGATGGGACCTGGCCTCCCCGAAGGCTGGGGCCACAGACGCGGGACATTTGATTTGGCTGAAAGGACCACATAGATCTTATGGTCTAATATCCTCATTTTCAAGGGGGGCAACTGAAGTCCAGAGAGGGGGCGTGAATCCTCTCCAAGATACACAGCAAGTCACTGGCAGAACTGGGTCAGGAATCCAGGTTTCTGCATTTCCTGGCACCTGCTTCCTCACAAGCAAAGAGTGTTCTGCAGAGGGACTGAGCCTCCCAGGCGGGGAAGGGTGGACTGTGCCTGAGTTTCAGGGGCTCATAAGGGAGCCTTTTCAACCTTCTGGGTCAGAGAGAGGGGCCCCCGAGTGCCCCTGCCCTCGTCCCCCTCCCTCTCCCTTTTGCAAAGCCTTTCCTCAGAGCTGAATGAGGCTTAGGACCAGGAGAGGGGTTCTAACCGCAGTGATGATGTCCTGGGTCTTGAGAGCGATGTGCTGCACCCCAGCGCCCCCATTATAGTCCACATACTCCTGGGGGAGGGAAACAAGGAAACCACTGTTTGCCCTCAGCACCCACGCCCCTGCCCCTGCAAGAAGCCCCCAGACCGCTTCCCTGCTTTCTGGTTGTCCAACCAGGTCCCCAGGGCCCAGGGCAGGCCCCACCTGGATCTGGGACTTCTTCTTGCCCTGTGCTGGCTCGTTAATGGGCATCTTGATGGTCTCCTCGTAATTGGCCACCACGATGGAACGCAGAGAGCTGTACTCGGTGTGCACCTGTGTGTCGTCCACAGACCAGAAACGGTGGAACTGGAGGTTCTTCACGTACCTGAAGGGTGACCAGAAGGATGCATCTGCTCTGAGCGCCAGCCCGGGCCTGTCTCCTCACCCCTCTTTCCGTCCTCCAGAATCCACCCCTGAGCAGCTTCCAAAAAGGAAACGCTGTGCACATCGCCCATATCACAGATTTGTACCTTTAGTATGACGATTTCCATCAAGTGAAGTAAAGCGTCTCGTTATAACCAAATGTGTTACATGGAAATTCTCCAACAGATGCAAGTAAAGTGCCTCGAGAAAAGGGCACTTGTTTCTAATTTGCACAAGGTGTGGTCTGGGTTGTGACAGTCTTCCTCCAAGCCCCCGTGGACTGGGACACCCTGCTGTCCCGTTTGCCCAGGTTCCCCTGAGAGAGGACCAAGTGATCGCTTTGGGCCTTACAGCCTCTGGTCTTCGTGGTGACGTTTTGAAATGAATAGAATAGTCAGTGACCTCAGGCTAGCCCCTATACCATCCTGTCCTCTATTTTCCACTTTGGCGTGGCCCGGTCCCCAGCGAGGGCCTGACCCTTTGGGGAGGAGAGGGTGGGCCAGGGCTCACCATTCGGAGGCAGACACCATCTCTTGGTCAGGCTGGTTGCCCACGATGTGATCGATAATCTCGAGACGGCAGCTGGGACTGGGGCAGGGGGGAAGGGTTGGAGGTGTGAGAAGTCTCCTCCCAGCATCCATGATTATTGTCACTAATAATCAAACAGCCCACCTACGCAGCGCTTCCAATGGACTCACTTAATCCTCACCACAGTCTTAGGAGGGATGGACTACATTACCCCCATTCTACGGAGGCAGAAGCAGAGGCAGAGAGAAATGGGCTCCTTGCCCCGAGGTTAATGGCTGAGCAGTGACCCTGCTGGATGGGAATCCCAGGCAGCCTGGTTCCAGGGTCCGTGCCCTTAGCCTCTTGTGCCACCTCTCCCAGCCACACTCGGGACTCTCCAGGGGTCCCCAGATGCCCCATCAGACTAGCCCAGCCGGCTTCAGGGACAGGGGGCGTTGCTCTCCATCCCATCAGGGCCAGCACCCCCAGCCCTGCCCTGAGCGTCACTCACAGCTTGGCAAGTAGAGGGTCTGTGATCGCCGGAGCCTCAAATCCAGGCAGGAAGCGGCCCGTGTAGTTCATCTTCTCCACCAGCGTGTGTGTGGTGTCCCCGTACTGTGGTGGGAACAGAGCCCGGCTCGGCCCCTGGGCCCCCATCCACCGAGGCCAGGCCCCGTGTCCCCGAAGCCAACCCGGTCTGGCCCTCCTCGGGGGGTGATCATGGCCTGGCCATCTGTCATTTGTGGGGGGTTCCTTTGACAATCCACCCCCTCAAACCAGACCAGCAGCTCCTGGAGGGCCGGGCTCCCCCTTGTCCTGGCTCCCCTGGCACCTGGCACGGAGCAGGTGCTCAGTAAAGTGCCTGGACTACATGAAGAATAAGCGAGGGCCCCGGCTGCAATTATATAGCACAGCTCTTTCAACCGTTCCAATGAACTTGACACGGTACTTGCTCTTCAGGACCTGCTTTTGTCTCTATGACGGTAATACGGCTACTGAAAAGAATCAGCGTTTGCTGAGCATCTGCAGCAGCATCAGGTGCAACACTTGTTCCAAGTAGGGTCCATGGCTTTCCTCGTCTACCCCTTACGACCCCCGTGAGGGGTGATGAAGAAACCGAGGCACAGAAAGGTGAAGCAGCAAGTCCCAGCTCACACAGGCAGGAGACCTTGCTTATTAAAACGGAGTCATAGGGAAGTGGATTTGGCTAAACAGATAGAGCATATACCTACCACATGGGAGGTCCAGGGTTCAAACCCCGGGCCTCTTGACCCGTGTGGAGCTGCCCATGCGCAGTGCTGATGCACGCAAGGAGTGCTGTGCCACGCAGGGGTGCCCCCTGTGTAGGGAAGCCCCATGCACAAGTAGTGCGCCCCCGTAAGGAGAGCCGCCCAGTGCCGAAAGAAAGTGCAGCTGCCCAGGAATGGCGCTGCACACATGGAGAGCTGACACAAGATGACGCAACAAAAAGAGACAGATTCCCAGTGCTGCTGATAAGGGTAGAAGCAGTCACAGAAGAACACACAGTGAATGGACGCAGAGAGCAGACAACTGGGGGTGGGGGTGGGAGGGAGGGAAGGAGGGGAGAGAAATAAAAAATAAATCTTTAAAAAAATAACATAAAATACAATGGAGTCACAGAGAGGTGAAGTGATTTCTCCCAAGCCACACAGCTGTGAGGGCTGTGGTTTCCCCAGACCCCATCCGTCTGCATGATCTTTTTTCAAAGCCCCTGCCCAAAGCCTACACCCCATGCTAATACCCCCCCACGCACCTGGGGAGGAATGGCAGGCCAGGACGGGCCACTGGCAAAGCATTACGGGGGCAGCTTTGGGAGAATGCCCCTGTGTTGAGGCGCAGGGGTGGGATCAAGCACTGGAGTGGATCAGGGGAGGGGCGGCCCTGACACCTCAGGGGGTGCTGACAGCAGGAGTGGGGGCCCGAAGTCAACTCACCGTCTGCAGCACAGCAAACTTCACCTTCCCAAACTTATCTTCCTCCACCCAGGGCTCCCGCACGATTTTTGCACCCCGCTCCCGGGCTTTCTGCAGAGGAGATGGAACCAGGGGCGGCGGTGTGGGCTGGACCCTCCCAGGCAGCCCCTGGTTTTCCCAGCCCCAGCAGCTTTAGCTCTTACCTCCCGACACCCATGCCTTGTGCCCATTTGACAGATAGGGAGACTGAGGCCCAAGCTCAGAGCTGGGGCTGGGGGAGACAAACCAGGCAGGCTACATGGGTGTGTCTAGTCTGTCTCTGCTAACTCACTCTGTGGCTCTTCCCTCTTTCCAGTCCTCAGTTTCCCCATCTGTGAAAAGGGCGTTTGGATACTAACAATACAAGCTGACAGTTACTGTGTGTCAGACCCTTTGCTAAGTGCTCTCCATGTATCATTTAGGTATTTATTTTGTAAAACCTTACTTCCTCCCTGAGAGACACTCTCCAGGATGCCAACCTCTTTAATCCTCCGCGACCTTGTGTGGAAGGCAGTATTATCACCATTTTATAGACGTGGACATTGAGGCACAGAGTGGAGCCACTCCTCCCAAGTCACACGGCTGAGAAGATTCTGGTCTGCGCACCTGGCTCGGGATTTCAGGCCCTGAACTTCCATTCCCAGGTACGGCGCTTGGTTCTCAGCTGGGCCCAATCATCTCCCTTTATAACAACTTGGTGAGATGGGTGTTGTGGTTACACCCATTTTACGGATGTGGAAACTGAGGCCCAGAGAAAGAACCCACCGCTGGCGAGTGCCACAGAAGCGCCCCCGGAGCCCTGACTGCCACTTTGCCCCCAAACAGAGGGCCCTGCCTGCTCCCCCTCCCAAGGGGCCCACCTGCACGATGGAGGCGCAATCTTCCACCTCGAACGCGATGTCCTTCACGCCGTCCCCGTGCTTCACCAGGTGGTCACCCATCTCTGTGGCCGGCAAGGGGGGGCAGGCACTGGACCCCAGGCCCCGCGCCCGCACCCCTAGCCCTCCGGGTGCTGCCTCGACCCCCATCCCTGGGGCCCCCCACCCTACCATGATACCACCTCCCCCCACCCACCCACTCACCTTTGTTCCCGGGGTTGAGGGCTGAAGAGAGGACGAACACAATCTAGGTCACAGGGGAGAAGGCAGGGGTAGCAGGTGGCTCGGGGGAGCGTGGGGCGCCCCAGCCCCTCCTCCCTGCCCACTGCTGGGCACCCCTGGTGGGGCCCAAGGGCCAGACCGCTGCTCCGGGCCACGTGTAGGCTCCTTGATCCTGGATTCTAGGTCCTTCTCTGCCACTGGGCCCGAGCGGTGGGGGCTTCCTCCCACCCCAGAGCCCCCGCTGGGTCCTGATCCGAGCTGCTGGGTCGGGCCGCCCGTGGGGGAGAACTCCGGGGCTCCTGGGGCTCGGGCGCCCCCCAGACATCCTGTTCTAACACCCCCGGCCTCTGCCAGCCTCTGTGGGGCTGAGCCCGCGGGGAGCTCACTGCCTGGGGTGGGGGGCGCCTGGCCTCCCGGCATTGGGGTGTCCCGGGGCGGGGCTCACCTTGTCCTGCTTGACCACGTGGCTGACGACCTCCCGGGAGCCCGTCTCCAGGCCCCTGTAGGCCAGCGGCTCGAAGCCCATCTTGTTGCAGTAGAAGGAGGCGGCCTGAGGCACAGAGTTGCGGCAGCTTCATGAGGGTGGAGGGGCTGGCGGCCCCCCGGGGGGGAAGCTCCCAGCCCGCTTCCGCCTGGCTGTCCCATCAGTTATCGCAGGGGGCAGAGACCCCCCTGGGAGGGAGGGTGCTGGCTGGCGCCGACCTCAGGCCAGTCTCCCGCCCGGCCCGGGGCCCTGGTTGTGCAATCAGTACCTAACGTGCCCCGCGCTCCTGGGACAGTCCCGGGACCGGCCCTGCGCCTCCCCTCCCAGGGGCCAATCAACAGGCCTGGCCGGACATCTGCCCTCGTCCAGGGCTCCTCTTGCCTGCCCTCTGCCCGCCCCGGCCCCCCAGCCCCGGCGTCTACCTGCTTGGCATTGCCAACCCAGAACGTCACGGAGTGGAAGTGGAGGAAGCGGCCTCTCTCAGGCTGCAGAAGCAGAGAAGGGGTGAGGCTGAATTCCCCAGGGAAGTGGATGGAGAAGAGGACGGGTGGGGAGGGATACCCCACGCCCCTCCCTTGCCCCAGCCCCAACCCCAGAACCGGGCGGAAACTGTCCCCGACTCCTGGGGTTGGGCTCAGGAAGGACCCCTCCCTGCCAGGAGGTCTGCCCAGGTTCCACAGAGGGAAACAGCCTAACACTGCAGCAAAAGGGATTTAAGTTAGACCTCAGAAAGGACTTCCAGACAGGTATTTAAGAAGAGGTAAATGGTGTTTAGGAGGCAAGGCTGGGCCCAGCTTGGTCCGAGTGTGCATGCACAGGCATCAGCCCCCCTTGGAGTTCTGCCACTCCTGCTCTTTGCCCTGAACCCTGACCCCCTCCGGCCCCAGCCCCCGCGTTTCCCCTTCTGCTTTACCTTCACTCCTTTGTCGCTGTAAGTTGTCTAAGGAGAAGGAAAAAGACAGTGAGTCTTGGCTTCTGGAAGTTTCCCAGCAGATGGGGCCACCCAGGGGAGCCTGCCATGGCTCCAGGTAAGACTTACCATGACTGGTCTTAGCCAAGGGTCCTGCTGGGAAGACGGAGACAAGAGGCCTGGGGGGTGCTGGGGAAACGCATTTAATACGGAGCTGGCCCCGCCCCTGGAGCCTGGCCTTCCTGGTGGTGGAGAGCTGATCCCATTCCTGGAAGATCCCAGCCCGCGGAGTGTGTGATCCAGCTGCCGCCCTGGATCGGGGTGGGGGGGTGGGGGGAGGCCCGGAGGGGTTGGGCGACTTGCGCCGATCACTGGCGAGTGGGGGGCAGGGCCGGGGCAGGAGGCCGAGAGCAGGTTCTTTCCGGATGCCCAAGCTGGGACCTGGTCTCTGACCTCCAGAAGCTGGAGTGCAGGGGTGGCTGCAGAAGTTCTTCCTGCGGGGGAGATGGCGGGGATCGGGGATGTTATTGCAGCCCTGCTGGCTTAGCAGGCGTGTGGTTCATGTTGAGGGTGAAAGGGTGCAGTACTGTAGGGGGTGAAGCCTTCCTGAGGCCTGGGGGCTCGTGTCCTGACCTGCTATGGACCGTGTGATCGGGGAAAGTCGCCTCAGCTTCCTTAATCTGTAAAATGGGGGCACTAGCAGTGCCGTAAAAGGAGGGCTAATGGAGATGGCGTGCGGTCCTGGACTAGGCTCGGTTTTCCTCGCCAAACCGTCCCAGGCCTCCTATGTCTCTCTCAAGGTTTCCTCTCCTCCAGGAAGCCCTCTCAGAACTCCCCAGAGCCCAGGTCTGAGCTTCAGCTAAGCCCTGCCCGTGGGTCAGCTTTAGCCAGCAACCCCGGATTGGGGGGCTGGGGGGAGGAGGGTTGGGGGGGGGGTACGGGCAGGCCGTGCGGCGGGCAAGTGGCAGAATAGAGCAAGTGGCAGAATAGAACGGGGCGATACTAACTCCGGAGCCCCCCCTCCTAACGGCCGGGGGCCCGCTCTACAAATGGCACGTGCTGATCTTCCCACCAGCAAGATGGGCCAGCAGGGGCCCAGAGCGGGGGACGCGTGTCCCAGAGGCCACAGAGCAGCAAAGTCCAGCTGGCCTCTGTGAGTCCCAAGTTAGATCTCGTCCCACCAGACGTCTTCCCTGCTTTTTTTCCATTTTCTGAGCAGCTCTGGAGAGAGGCGAGGTGGTCCCACCTGTTATTCTGCCCCTCTTGGGACTGCTCTCCAGCCTGCCCCAGCGTCCACCTCAGCCCACGGGTCTGAATTTCCAACTGAGAAACTGGAGCGGAGGTAACCCAGAGTGGAGCTCACTAGCCCAGAAAGTTCCGGAAGGGCTCAGCGCTGCCCTTCCAGCCCCCCTGGCCAACAGGAACATCTTGTCTCCTTGCTTGCAATGGCCATGCAGACCCCCACCTCTGAGCCTGGCCTGGCTTGAGAGTCCTGAGCGCAGAGTTCATGTTTACTGAGCCGAGGGAGTGTGTTGCCAGTAGCCTGAGGGTGCCAAGGGCTGGAGGGCAGGTGCCCAGCTCAGCTGAGCCACGGTGGTGGCTTGGTCCTGCCTACCCTCTGGACTTTGTTTCCAGAACGCTCTGTGGCTCTCAGTCATGTTCTGGTGCCACTCTGCTCTGTGGGCAGAGCTGGGGAGGCCCCGTCTCGGGAGCCCCCTGTGCCCCCTTCCAGGTTCCTCCCACTCAGGCCAGACTCAGTCGGGTAACAGGTCAGCACTGGCTGGGGTGGCCATCCCTGCACCCCCTGTTCTTCCTTCCTGAGTTGTCCAACCCGTGCCAGGAGCTGGGGTTCAGAGGCCTTGCTCACCGAGCTCCCCGCTCAGGCAGGCCCGTAAGACTGGGCCCTGGTTGTGGACGAGCCTTAGCAGAGCGGCCTGAGGCTGCTCTCCGTAGAAAAGCCAGCCTGCCACGTGGGCCCTAGGATTTCAGGAAGGTTCCTGCCATTCTTGGGAAGGAGAAGAGGGCCTCTCAGAGCTAAAGTGGCTCAATGAACAATGCAGTTCATGCTGAACACCTGCTTTGAAATTTCCGCAAGTGCCAGGCAGGAAAACTGTGACCGTATTTCAGTGAACGACCTTGGGCTTCTTTCCCTGGTCCGCAGCGTCTCCCCAGTGGTTCTGCAGGAGCTCAGCGCCTTCTTTGTGCCTCCACTGGGAGGGGACTCTGGAAGCTTCCATCTGGTTTCCCCCCGGCCTTCGCCCCACACACCTCCTCCCTTTGCTGATTTTGCTGTGTGCCCTTTCGCTGATAGCTAAGTCGGCGCCGAGGCCACGCCTGCCTGCTGAGGCCTGTGAGTCCTCCCTGTAGAGCCACTGAGACTGGTGGTGGGCGTGGGGTCCCCTGACGCAGTGGTGGCAGCGGTGGGATCCACTAGGTCAACCCTGACACTGGAATGTGGCAAGAGCCTCGTTTGGGGAAGGGCAGGATGAAGGGGGTGGCGGGAATGCCGGCCCTTCAGCCCCTGGGGGCCTGGCTGAGCTGCCACGTGGTATGAGATGTAAGAGTCGCCTCTGAGCTGAGAGCGGCGGCTCCCACCCCAGCAGAACTGGCTCGCTGGATCCCCTGGCGAACGCGGCTGTGCCGGCTAAAGTTGGGGGGAAATCTCACAGAGTTGGTGATGCCTTGGTTTTTGTTTTCTCCCCCAGGTGGGAGGAGAAAGGTATCAACATTTCCAAAGGTGAGCTTTGGGTGGGCCAAAATTGAGCAAATATTGCTCTCTCCTCTAAGTGGGAGAGAAAAAGTTAAATTCAATCCAAGGGCTACAGCAAAGCTTTAGATAAAATGGGCAGGGGTGGTGGGAAACACTCTCGGTGTTTGCACTCGCCATCTGCTCTCTGTTCGTCTTTCTTTTTTAGGAGGGACTGGGAACTGAACCCAGGACCTTCCATGTGGGAGGAAGACACCCAATTACTTGAGCCACCTCTGCTCCCTGCTTGTTGTCTTTCATTGTATTTCCTTGCTGTGTCTCTTTGTTGCGTCATCTTGCTGCATCATCTTGTTGCATCAGGTCGCCATACCAGCCCGTTGCGTCTGCTTGTTGTCTTGCTCATCTTCTTTAGGAGGCACTGGGAACTGAACCCAGGACCTCCCATGTGGAAGGGAGGCACCTAATCACTTGAGCCATCTCTGCTTCCTGCTCATTGTGTGTCTCATTGTGTCTCCTTGTTGCGTCATCTTTTTGCACCAGCTTGCTATGCCAGCCGGTCGCATAAGCTCACTGTCTTGCTCATCTTCTTTAGGAGGCACTGGGAACTGAACCAGGGACCTCCCATGTGGTGGGCAGGCACCCAGTTGCTTGCATCACATCTGCTTTTCCCTGAGTTGGTTTTTTCTACTGTTTGCTTGTTTTTTGTTTTAGGAGGCACCAGGAACCGTAAACCTGCAATTAGAAAAAAAGAAGGGGAGCTTTTAAAAAAAAATTTCTTTGTATTTTATGACTATTGAATCTGGAATCTGAATGAATGATAAAAATTATCACACTACACAAATAAAGTGTTACACACTGGTAACTTCAGAATTGCTAGAGGGATCGCCTCTATTAAGAAAAGTTGTAAAAAAAACTCCAAGTGTTAGTGGGACACAACTTTTTTGTGTTTTGCCTTGGTGGGCAGCTTGGAATTTAAATTCTTTGAGTATGGGAAAACAGACCAAGTCTCCATAATTGATTAATTTTCCCATGGTTTTTGCTTCTTGGAGCCTCTGAGAAAAGAGAGACAACATGGAAAAGAAGAGCAATCTCTAAATGGAAACACACTTTTGAGGTTTTAAAAAGCAGCTTTTTGTTACTAATGAGCTCTTTTGAAATCAGCCCCTGTTCTGCAGGGGTGGATGATTTTCTGGCTGATGTGCTTATTCTTTTCTTTTTTTTAAAGATTTATTTAGTTAGTTAGTTTCCCCACTTCCCTTCCCCTCCCCCCTGCCCTGCTGTTTTTGCTACCTGTTTCCATTCTCTGTAAGATCTTCTGTATCTGTTTCTCTTTTGGTCTTCCATTTTTTCTCCCCTAGGATTCTTCAGGATTCAATCCTGGCAACCTCTGATGAGGAGAGAGGTTCCCTGTCAATTGTGCCACCTCAGTTCCTGGTTTCTTCTGCTCTTCACCTTGACTCTCCCCTTCATCTCTCTTTTGTTGCATCATCATGCTGCTGTGTGACTCACTTGCGCGGGCACTGGCTCACCATGCAGCAGCACGCTTTTTTTCTTTTTCAGCAGGAGGCCCCAGGGATCGAACCTGGGTCCTCCCATATGGTAGGGGGAAGCCCTATCCCTTGAGCCACATCCACGTCCCTGATGCGCTTATTCTTGCGTGGGTCCCCTGAGGCTCTTAAGCCCGACGAAACAGAAAGGGCCTTGGGAAGCCTTGCCTGTCGCTGGCACTTGGAACGTGCTGCCGGGTCCTGCAGCCTCTGGGCTTCGCTGCTGCCGAAGACAAGCCCTGGGCTCTTCTGGCATCCTGAACCCCAGATCCTTCCTGCCAGGACCTGAGTCTAAGCTGAACCCCGATCCGTGAGCTCCTTCAGCCCCTCGACAGCTCGGGGCCTGGGGTGCTGCGGTTAGGACACAGCCTGGCCGTGCTGTGCCCAGGGAGAACCAGCGTCAGGGATGATGAGCCAAGGCCCCTGATGGCACCATCTGAAATAGAGATGCTGATCCGCTCTGTCTGTGCAGAGACCCACTGCCTTCCTAAAAGCCGCAGGTGAGGGCCCTTGACAGGTGGGACTCTCCGCCCTCTGTTGCTTCCTGTTGAACTTTCCCAATTAGTTGCAATTGATGGGCTAATGGCCTGACTCACCTGCCCTCTTCTCTCTCCTTAGTAAGCTGCTTTGTTACCCACAGTTGATCCCTAAAAGAGATGGCTCTCTTCTAGATTGCGCACTAGCTTAGTGATGGGGATTGAAGAGCTGGGAGTTATGTTAACCCGTTTTGAAAATTTTAGAAACGTCAGGGTTTCACCCTGACCAATTCCAGAACCTGACGTGTCTCCCTGGTTTAGTTGCCTGAAAGGTCTTCTATGGAAATGCTTTCGTCCTCCTGCGTACAGCCCTTGCAGACCAAAGGTCTGGGGGAGAATTGGGGATGGGGGGGAAACGTCAAGTTTGAATTGCTGAAAGGGCAGTGTAACCAATCAAAAATCAAAAGCCCCGCAGCTGGGGAGTTTTCCTGGAGGAGAGCTGCCGTGAGAGCCTTGAGCGCGGACCGCCGCCTCCCCCACCCCCGGGAGTACGACGTGCACGTCCCGAAGGCCGGGCACCTCCGGATGGAACGCCTCCGCCCCCACCTGGGCAGATGACCCGGTGTCACCCACAGGCCAAGCCCTCCGGAACCGATTGCTTGTCAGCCCCTCTGACACCAAGGACTCAACTGGGGTTTTCAGACCAGGTGGGGGAGCCCACCATGGGGGGCCACGAGTGCCCTCAGGGATTGGGCCCTGACTAGCATGACCCTGCCCCGGCCCTGGAAGGTGGTCAGCTCAGCTTGGACTTACCGGCCAGAGCTGTGCGGGGCCTGGGTGATGCCTTGGGCAGGTAAAAGCGATTCCTACAGGAACTTAAGAAGGAAACCATGTGCTTTCTGAGAGCCGCCTTCCTGGCTAATGGGATTTGTTTTAACTGGCTGGGCCAGGACCTCTAAAGGGTATAACCGAGAGCCATGCTACAGGTGGGCCTCACCCTCCTGATAATAATTTTGCTATAGACACCTTGGCCAAGGGCAAAGGGGTGGCCAGGAGAGTTCACACAAGTGAACCAGACTGCACGCAGCCTTGAGTCTGATTTCCTTCTTTCAGCGCAGTGTGTTTGAAATTCACTTGTGTAGGCGCGTGCACCCAGACTCCATTACTTTTTTATTGTTGAGCAGTGTTTCCCTGAAAGGGCATACCGCAGTTTGTTAACACCACTTATTAACTTTTTATAATCAACCGATTGACAAGTCAGGGAAGTTGGAGTCTTGGTATTAAGACAAAACATAGCAGTAGAGGGTTAGAGAGCAGAAGTCGGGAGACACATTTCATCTTACAAAGAGGAGAATTATGTTGTGCTCTCTAAAGATGATGCCCCAAGAAGCAGAAGTGTTGAAATTTTATTAAAAGCAATAAAGAAAAGCAATCAAAAGACAACTGAGGGGGCAAGCAGACTTGGCCCAGTAGTTAGGGCGTCCGTCTACCACATGGGAGGTCCGCGGTTCAAACCCCGGGCCTCCTTGACCCGTGTGGAGCTGGCCATGCGCAGTGCCGATGCGCACAAGGAGTGCGGGGCCACACGGGGGTGTCCCCGCGCAGGGGAGCCCCACGCGCAAGGAGTGCGCCCCATAAGGAGAGCTGCCCAGCGCGAAAGAAAGTGCAGCCTGCCCAGGAATGGCGCCGCACACACGGAGAGCTAACACAACAATATGACGCAACAAAAAGGAACACAGATTCCTGTGCCGCTGACAACAACAGAAGCGGACAAAGATGAACACGCAGCAAAAATGGACACAGAGAACAGACAACTAGGAGGGGGGAAAAGGGGAGAGAAATAAATAAAATCTTTAAAAAAAAATACAATGGAGGGAGTTGATGTGGCTCGGGCCGTTGGACACTCACCTCCCACAGAGGAGGTCCCGGGTTCGGTTCCCTGTGCCTCAATGAACAGACAGAAGAAAGAACCATCTGGAGTAGGGGGGGAATTTTTTAAAAAGTAAATAAATAAATCTTTGGAAAAAAATCACTAAAATATGGGAGCAGATGTGGCTCGAGCTGTTGAGTGCCTCTTTCCCATATGGGAGGTCCTGGGTTCGGTTCCCTGGTGGCTCCTAAAAACAAAAATACAATGAACAAACAAAGGAAAAAACCAACTCAGGGGAGCCCACGTGGTGTGGCCCAGTGGTTGAGTGCCAAATTCCACGTAGGAGGTCCTGGGTTCAATCCCCAGCCCTGGTACATTAAAAAAAAAAAAAAAAGCAACAACAACAACAACAAAACAGAACTAAAATCTGCTGAGTAGAAAGGGGCAAGGGTGGTCGGAAAAAGCCCTCGTCCTTCACAGCAGTTCTTCAGCGAATTGTTAAGTCCAGAAAACAAAGCTGGAAAATCCCAAGTGGGAACCACTTCCGAGAAGAGGAGGGAGGCGAGTGTGAGCAGGACGGCCAAGTGCTGGCCTGGGACTTGAACCCGGCCCGGCCCTCTCCAGCTCTGTGCTCAGCTCATTCCCCCCATGCTGCCGTTGCTCAGACGCTGTGGAAAAAGCTTTGGGAATGACCCTCCCATCCTGTTTTCAAGCAGCAGGAGGAAATCAACTCCTGGCTTTAGGCTAGGACACTGGTTCCTCCGCCGGGCCTGTGGCTGGGAGAAGCCAGCTTGGCAGGGGCATCAGGCAGGGCCCAGAGGGTGGGAGGAACCCAGCAGGTCTCAGGAGACCCCATAGACCCTCTAGAGAGACCTTCTAAAGAAGCTGATGGTGCCTCCAGCACTTACTGAGACACCCTGGGCAAGACACTTCACCGCTCCCAGCCTCAGGTCACTCATCCATATAATGGGTAGTTCAGAAGCCCCCTCACGGAGTTGTTATGTTGTCCATCTGAGCTCGTGTAGGTAGTGTGCTTTGCTCGATGCCTGATACATGGTAAGGGCTCAATTCTCTTTATTACGATAAGGAAGGTAGGAGGAGCTCAGATGTCAGGTTCGGGGGTTGGGCTTCATCTTTGAGGCAGTGGGGAGCTAGTGAAGGTTTTATAGCAAAGTTGCAACACCATCAGGACTTTATTTTTTCTTTTTTTACACTTTTTAAAAAATTAAAGTTAATAGATCACAAAGCACATTACATTAAGAAACATAAGCGTTACCCATATAACCCACTCCCCACCCCCATCATTTTTGTAAATTGTATTTTTTTAAAGATACATACATCACAAAAAAGGTTACATTATAAAAAACATAAGAGGTTCCCGTATACCCCCCACCTCCCCACCCCACTCCTCCCACACCAACAACCTCCTCCATCATCGTGGCACATTCATTGCATTTGGTGAATACACTGCTGCACCACGTGGATAATAGTTTACCCTGTAGTGCACACTCTCCCCCGGTACATTCAGTGGGTTATGGCAGGTTATATGAAGTCCAGCATCTGTCCCTGCAATATCATTTAGGACAACTCCAAGTCCCAAAAATGCCCCCACATCACATCTCTTCTTCCCTCTGCCTGCCCTCAGCAATTACTGCGGCCACGTTGTCCACCTCAGTGCTACAATTTCTTCTATTACTAGTCACGATAGTTCTATAGTAGAATATCAGTAAGTCCCCATCAGGACTTTAAAGGCCTCTTGCTTAAAGTTCAAGGTCAGTATAGGGAAGAGAGCTGAGCAAAGACCCAGCCATCCATAGCTGCTGTGTTGGATCCACCACATGCCCAGTGGCCTGTTCGTGTTTCCCAATTATGTTTGGGGACCATCAAGACACCAAGAGGCTTTAGTTATATTCTAAAATTGGACGTGAAAACAGCCACACCATCCTGTACCCTGCTTCCTAGAATCTACAGCTGCGTGAGACAAAACGAACGAGGATTCTGGGCCATAAGACTCCCCGTCACCCCCAGGCCCGTGGCCTGGACAGCAGTGGCTGGGGGCCTCCTGGCCAGCGTGCCGAGCTGGCGCTGCTATCGGGGCTAGGGCAGCGGGGCGGGGCCGGTGGGGTGGGGCTGCCCTTTATCTCTTGAGGCACAGAGGCTGCAGGCCCGAGCTTTGGGATGACAGGTGGCCGTGCCCCCAGGCATCACCGATGACCTGCAGGGACCCCAGGACCCTGGTGGCTGTGACATCCCAGCCCATCTCTGAGCCTCAGAGCCCCAAACTGTGCAATCAGGGGTACATGGGGTCTGCCTTGGCTTGCGGGACGTCCTCTGTGCTGGGCACACGGGACATCACAGCCACCTGGACGCGTGTCATTTGACCCTCCGGCATCCGTTCCTCCTCAATCTGACAGCAGCATCTCGCTTTTCCTGCGGCGGGAGGGGACAGCTGGGAGAGGACATTTTCAGGCTTTTAATAAAAACATCTCCTGATGAAGGTGCAGGAATGGTTTTAAGGATTTAAGGTGCTTCCTTTTTTAAAAAGACTATAGTATCAGCAGTCTGAACCCAAATTAACTTTTTCATTATTTTTATTTTTATTGTGGTCACACTACAACACAAAATCCCCCACTTCAACCCCTTTCATGTGTGCAATTCAGTGGCAGCATCTCGTACGTATTTATCTATTTTATATCCGCGTTACACGTTCCTCAGTTACCACAAGACAGCAACCACAAGACAGCAAATCTGCTTTAGCCAGCAGTCCACTCCCCTCTTGTTTTTGTTCCTTTCTCAGTCTTGTCGGGGTGGAGCGGGAGGGACTAAGGGCAGAGGGGCATGGCAGGGGTGGGGGTGTGTTTTGGGGCAAGGCAGCCTACTCCAGGCTGAGAAGGGACGTAGGTGTTGTGGGGCAGGGGAGTGGGATTGCTGTGCTGGCACTTGAAGACACCGCTTCCTCTTAGGCAGGGCTGGTCCGTCCTCATGGCACGCCCAGACAACTGGAGAGGAGCTGGCCCCTGACCTGCTGGGTTCCAGGGCTCCACCGGCACGGGAGCAACACGATGGCTTTCTGTCTCTGTGAAACAGACTTAACGGGGAACTTGAAAATTAGGGGTTCAAGTAAAAGAAGTAAAAGAATCATCAACATACCTTTTTTTTTTTTTTTTTTATGACTCGGGTCTGCTCCTTCTACTTGATGGTTTCTAATGCTTTGCTCTTCTCCTGGGCCTGGGCCATTGGGCATATTTCATAGCCTCTTGTGGTAACCTGGACATTTTGATATTTTAATTCATTATTACCAGACGTTAAGACTCTGAGGTGGGAAGCGGACTTGGCCCAGTGGTTAGGGCATCCGCCTATCACATGGGAGGGCCGCGGTTCAAACCCCGGGCCTCCTTGACCCGTGTGGAGCTGGCTCATGCGCAGTGCTGATGCGTGCAAGGAGTGCCCTGCCACGCAGGGGTGTCCCCCGCGTATGGGAGCCCCATGCGCAAGGAGTGCGCCCCGTAAGGAGAGCCACCCAGCGCGAAAGAAAGCGCAGCCGGCTCAGGAATGACGCCGCACACGCGGAGAGCTGACACAGCAAGATGATGCAACAAGAAGAGACACAGATTCCCGGTGCCGCTGACAAGGATAGAAGCGATCACAGAAGAACAGACAGCGAATGGACACAGAGAGCAGACAACTGGGGGGGGGGGGGGCGGAAGGGGAGAGAAATAAATTAAAACAAGAAAAACCTATTAAAAAGAAAAGACTCTGAGGTGTCTATAACGTAACCTTGAACCCAGCTAATGTTATGACAGAGCTTTCCTTGAATGCCAGAAGATAACCTAAAAGAAAAATCTTTTAAAAATTTTGAAAAAAAAGGACAAAATAGAACACCTCTCCCAGTCTTTGAAGATTGGCTAGTGAGACTTCCGTCCTTCGGGGTTGGAAAAACAGCTCCAGGCCAGAGCTGGGGGGTCTCCGCCGTTCTTTCTGTGCATACATCTTGCAATGGGCGGGTGCATTTGGCCCTAGAAAGCCCACCGTTTACCAGGGTCCCCTCTTTCCTGGAGAGCAGTGTCTTCACGGTCCCGGGCACCGCGCAGCCGCCAGCCCTTCCCTGCGGCACGGTCCGAGCTGTCCCAGCGTGCCGTGGGAGAGGGAGGTGAGCCGCTTTCTCCCTGCCGGGCAGGCTCTGGAAGGGCCAGGCCCCCGGGCCCCCATCACACAGACTGGGCCAGACATACATATTCCCAGGGCGTGCGTGAGGGTTGCTCTGCTCCCTCCGAAACGGGGGAGCAGGAATCGGCCCTGGGAGGGCTGGCCAGGTCGGTTCCCGCCCGCGAGAGGTGGGGCAGGAGCCCTCCCGAGCACCGCAGGACTCCATGGCTTTTTCTTGGTCCGGCCCTCATCCCAGTACTGCAGTCCTTTCACTGTTTTCTGGAGCTTTGAGAGAGGCGTTTCTGTCAGTTCTTAATGGTTGTTCAAAGCTTCTGGGGGGTCAGAGCCCAGAACATCTCACACTACCATCTGGGTTCAGGTGGGCCTGGTCTGGTTAGGTTTTTTTTTAAAAGATCATTTTATTGATACATGTTAATAATGCATAGAATCCATCCAATGTGTACAATCAAGAGTATTCAGTATTATCACACAGTTGTACATTCGTCACTTCAAACATGAGGTAATTTTTATTTTATTCCGATAACAATAAAAACAAAAAACAAACAAAAAATTACCTCTTAATAATTCCCTCTCAACCTCTCTATCCTTCCCCTGCCATGCATAGCTGCTATTCTGTTTCCATCTTCTAACTTACAAATATTTATATTTTGTATAGATGGAGTCAAACAATATGTACTATCTTTTGTCTAGTTTCTTAGTATATTTATTTGTTTAACCCTACTGTCCCTAGTGTGCTTCAGTTGTATTCTAGGTGTCTAGGCAGCTGACGATGATGGTGAGTTGACTCTGATGCTCAATTTCTCTTGCGTAGGGATTTAGTTGTGGGAGGCTGTGTGTTACTGTGTGATTCTTGGTTCAAGCTCTTCTAGCTCTTCAGGATTGTCCCTGCTATTTTGCTCAGGTTTGGACCATGGACCCAGCAATGGTTTGCAGACCCAGGGAGGATGGAAAGGTCAGAAAAATCCTCTACTTTATTTATTTATTAAAATTTTTTTTTATTATCTTACCTTTTTTTTTAAAGATACACAGATCACATAAAATCTTACATTAAAAAATACAAGCGGTTCCCATATACCCCACTCCCCACCCCCGCCACTCCTCCCACATCAACAATCTCTCTCATCAGTGTGGCACATTCATTGCCTTTGGTGAATCCATTTTGGAGCACTGCTGCACTGCATGGATTATAGTTTACATTGTAGTTTACACTCTCCCCCAGTCCATTCAGTGGGTTATGGCAGGATATATAATGTCCTGCCTCTGTCCCTGCAATATCATTCAGGACAACTCCAAGTCCTGAAAATGCCCCCATATCACACCTCTTCTTCCCTCTCCCTGCCCTCTGCAACTCCCGTGGCCGCTGTCTCCACATCAATGATACAGTTCCTTCCAGTGCTAGAGTCACAATAATTCTACAGTAAAATACCAATAAGTCCACTCTAATTCAAATTTTATTCCTCCATCCTGAGGACCCTGGGATGGTGATGTCTACTCCACCTCTAACTCCAGAGGAGGCTTAGCTCCCACATGGCTGATGGATGGGATTCTCCTGATTGCAGCCACAGACTCTCTCCAGCCCCTTAAAATTTACTTTTAATTTCTTTGCATGCACTTCCTCGGTCTGCCAGCAGATGGTGATCTTCAATAGCCCTGTCAGCTTAAACCCTGGGGGGGAGGTGTTCCCTGCAACACCTATGCAACAATGTAACAGAGGACCTTGCCTCCAGGCCATTCAGAGCCTCACAGATCAAACTCTTTCAGAGTCTGTTCTCCAACTTTTGCTGGCTGTCCCCTCCCTTTTCCCTGCTAGGAAATAATTCCACCTCCCTCAGTGTCCTCACAACCAGTCCCGTTCAGTAGGGAGGGTGATTGAGAGGATAGTCCCAGGCCACCTCCCAAGGCAAAGAATGGTGCGGCTCCTCCCAGCCTGGAAGGGCTCCTGGGACACAGCAGACCAAACCTGTTGGCCAAAAGCTGAGTCAGCCTTAGGCAATGTCCCTCTCTCTCTGCTTTTCTGAGGAAGTGGCCCCCTGAGGCTCCCTCTCTATAGCCACTTGGCCAGAGGCTGAGATTTCAAAGCTGTCTCCTCCACTGGTGGGGGGGATGGGCTCTGTCAGCTGCAGCTGCAGCTTTTACTCACAGAGTTTGCCCATCAGACCAAATTTGGGGGTCAAAAGCTGAGTCAGCCTAAGGCTGACACGCACACACACCCTGGTGGTGCTACTCTCTCTTTATACTCCCCCCATTTTAGAGGTGGAACTGAGACTCAGGAAATAAGACTTACCCAAATCAGTTGCCCACTGTGGCTAGAAAGTCCTAGAAAATGGTGGAACCAGGACTTGGTTCCTCACTGTTATCACCGTTGGCCACCATCCACAAAAACCAGTCACTGCTTTTAAGATGCTTTGGGGGGAAGCGGACTTGGCCCAGTGGTTAGGCCATCCGTCTACCACATGGGAGGTCCACGGTTCAAACCTCAGGCCTCCTTGACCCATGTGGAGCTGGCCCATGCGCAGTGCTGGAGTGCTGTGCCTCGCAAGGGTGTCCCCGTGTAGGGGAGCCCCACACGCAAGGAATACGCCCCGTAAGGAGAGCCGCCCAGCATGAAAGAAAGTGCAGCCTGCCCAGGAATGGCACCGCACACACGGAGAGCTGACACAACAAGATGACGCAACGAAAAGATACAGATTCCTGTGCCGCTGACAACAACAGAAGTGGACAAAGATGAAGACGCAGCAAATAGACACAGGAAACAGACAACTGGGGGGCAGGGGAAGGGGAGAGAAAAAAAAAAAAAAGATGCTTTGGGGAATGTGTGTGAAGACTATGATTCCGAACCTTCTTTGTCACTTAAGTCTAGAACAGAAGATAGCAACCACTTTCTGGGAAGAGCCAGAGGGCAAAGATTTCAAGCTTTGCAGGCCACACAGCCTCGGCTGCAACTACTTAACTCGTCGTTGTAGCACAAAAGCAGCAGTGGGCAATATGTGAATGACTTGTTGTGGCTGTCTTCCAATAAAACTTTATTTAAAAAACTGGCAGTGAAACCCTGATACTTTGCTGATAGCATATAAAATGGTGCAGCTACTGTGGAAAACAGTTCGGCAGTTATTCAAAAGGCACAGAATGACTTTCAAGTACAGCAACTCGAGTCCTAGGTATGAACCCAGAAGTGAAGACAGAGGCTCAGATACATGTACTCACACGGTCATAGCAGTATTATTCACAACCTCTACAATGGGGAAAAACCCAAACACCCATCAATTCGTGGTAATGGATAATCCATTTTCTAGGTGTTTACCCAAAAGAATTGAAAGCAGGGACTTGAACAGATATTTGTACAGATGTTCATAGTGGCATTATTCACAATTGCCAAAAGATGGAAGCAACCCAGGTTTGTTCAAATGATGAACGGATAAAGAAAATGTGCAGATACACACTATGGAATATTATTCAATTATAAAAAGGAATGAAGTTCTGATACACACTACAACATAAATGAACTTAGAAACCATTATGCTCAATAAGCCAGATGCAACAGGACAAATACTATATGATTTCACAAGTATGAAATATTTAGAAATAGCAAATTCATAGAGACAGAAAATAGATTAGAGGTTACCAGGGGCTGGGGGCAGTGGGGAGAAGGAGTTGTTGTTTGGTAGGTTTAGAGCATTTGCAAATTTTGGAAAGTTTTAAATAAAATTAATTTAAAAGGAAAAAAAAATGGTTAAAAAAAAAGGAGTGTGTGTGTGGCCCAGATTTGGCCCAAAGGCTATGGTTTGCCTAACCCTGCCACAGACAATTAACAAAGTCATAAATGAACCTTGGTTTGTAGCATTTGCTGGGTGTAAACGCTCTCACTGTGGTGGCAAGGTCTATCTACAGGTACAATGAGCTCAGGAGCCCAGATAAAGCTACAGTGCAGGGGAATGATTAGGGAACAATGAGATTTGAGCATTTATTACCATTGTTTTTAGTGTAATTAATTTAATTGCAAGTTTATATTATTTAATCCTGAATATTGTTTAATTTAAAATGATACTGGTATTTTAAAACCAAATTGCAAAATTCCTGCAGTCAGCCTTCAGCTCTTGTGAGCCAGCAGGCATGGCTCCACCGCTGGAGTTGCCGAAGGTTTGGGGAGTGGGAGGTCCCCAGGGCTGGCAGATGGCCGAGGAGGCTGGACAGCTGGTATGACACAGAGGCCCAGGGCACATCAAAGGGGTTTTCTCTTTCCTCTTGGGCCAAACTGCCATCACGTCAGTGACTCCATCACTTGCATAAGCTGAGGGCCAAGGTACTCAAGCACGGTCGTTGACCCCTTCCAGGCTGAACCTGTGTCCTCGCCACCCAGCCTCCACACTTGGGCACATCCCGCCCCCTTTGGTGGGGAAGGCTGACTTTCACTCTTGGCAAGGGTGACCAGGCATCGGCTCTGGCCTCCCAGCTGCTGAGCTGACGTCAGCAAATTGCTAAACCTCTCTGGGCTACCTTTTCGGGATGTAAGGTAGCACTGGTAAGAATCTCTGGACGGACAGTTTTGATGCTTTGCCAACCTGACCTCATTGACACAACAGCCCTGTAGGGGAGGTATTGTTATAATTACTCCCACTTTCCAGGTGAGAAAACTGAGGCTCAGAGAAGCTAAGTGGTTGGCCCCAGGTCTCAGACTAGAAGGGTGAGTTGGGTGTCGTCCCCCACCTCCTCCAATCCCGCTGCTCCTCCTGTACCCAGCACCTCCTGGCCTCCGGAGAGCCTCGGGGTTTCTTTTCACAAATGAAGGCATCTAGGAGGCCACTTCTCCGAGGAGAGACAAACTGGGTGGGAGCTGGCGAGTGTAGAGAGTGGACAGGGCACAGCTACATAGCGCCAGCCAGGCGTGGCCTGCAGAGACAGACATGGCTCTGGTTTGGCCAGATTTTTTTCAGGAGAAGCTGAAAATCTGAATTTTTATGTGGAATTCGTTGATTTAAAAATTACCCTGGTTTGGGAAACAATATTTTGATAACTTTTTATAGAAGATTAATATATACGGAAAATGTACGTAAGTGTACAGCTCGCTGAATTTTCACAAACTGAACATGCCTGAATAACCAGCTCAAATAAGTACTTTGCTTTTCTTTATAACAGAGTTAATACACATTAATTTTAAAAAGAAAATATATATAATTAAAAGGAAAAAGGAAAAAAACACTCATCTATATTCCTTCATCCATAGACAATTAACATGAACAATTTGCATGTATCTAAACAGTCTAATCTTAAGAGAATGAATAAATATGTATAGATATGATGGTTTTCTCTAAAATAATTATTTTCTACTTAAAAATATACTTTTTTTTTTGGATTTTTAAAAAAAATTTATCTCCTCTTCCACCCCACCCACCCCAGTTGTCTGTTCTCTGTGTTCATTTGCTGCATGTTCTTTTGTCTGCTTCTGTTGTTGTCAGCAGCAAAGGAATCTGTGTCTCTTTTTGTTGCGTCATCTTGTTGCGTCAGCTCTCTATGTGTGTGGCGCCATTCCTGGGCAGGCTGCACTTTCCTTCGCGCTGGGCGGCTCTCCTTACGGGGTGCACTCCTTGCGAGTGGGGCTTCCCTACGCAGGGGACACCCCTGCGTGGCACGGCACTCCTTGCGCGCATCAGCACTGCGCATGGCCAGCTGCACACGGGTCAAGGAGGCCCGGGGTTTGAACCGCGGACCTCCCATGTGGTAGACAGACGCCCTATCCACTGGGCCAAGTCTGCTTCCCCCCCAAAAAATATACTTTTTAAATGCTATTTTCAGAAAGTGGAGTTGGCTCAACTGATAGAGCTTCTGCCTACCATATGGGAGGACCTGGGTTCAATCCCTTAGGCCTCCTGGTGAAAAAGAAGAGAAAGCGTGCCTGCACGGTGAGCCAGTGTCCACCTGAGCGCCCGTGTGGTGAGCCAGTGCCCACATGAGTGCCTGAGCAAATCCTCACATAGCGAGCCAGTGCCCCACGCAAGTGAGTCATGCAGCAAGATGATGACACATCAAAAGAAAGACAAGGGGAGAGTCAGGGTGAAGTACCGCAGAAACCAGGAACTGAGGTGGCGCAATTGGCAGGGAACCTCTCTCCTAATCAGGGAGGTCTCCAGGATCAAAACCAGTGAATTGAAACAGGTGACTCCTAGAGCAGAGAAAATGAGAAGAGAAGACAATACAGACAGCAAAAACAGCTGGGTGGGAGGAGGGGAAGGGGGGAAATAAAATAAGAATAAATCTTTCAAAACAATGCTATTTTCGTGGTAATAAATACATGTTTATCATACATGTATATACATATATGTACACATGTGTCATAATTTAACTAAACCCTTACAACCAAACACTTGAGTTGTTGCAAAAATCTTTACGTGCCCATTTGCTATCAATACATCTTTTTTGCCATTAAAAATAGCAGCTGCAGGGAAACGGATGTGGCTCAACCAATTGGGCTCCCGTCTACCATATAGGAGGTCCAGGGTTCGATGCCCAGGGCCTCCTGGTGAGGGCAAGCTGGCCCACACGGCGAGCTGGCCCACACGGAGTGCTGGCCCACGTGGGAATGCGACCCCGTGTGGGAATACCGCCCTGTGTGGGAATGCTGCCTTGTGCAGGAGTGCCAGCCAATGCTGAGGGTTGGCACAGCAAGATGACTCGACAAGAGACACAGAGGAAAGAAAATAAGACGTGGCAGGACAGGGTTGAGGTGGCATAAGAGAGTAATGGCCTCTCTCCCATCTGGAAGCTCCGAGAATCGGTTCCCGGCGCCGCCTAATGAGAATACAAGCAGACACAGAAGAACACACAACGAGTGGACAAAGAGAGCAGACAACGGGGGGATTGGCGGTAGAGGGGTGTGAGAAATAAATAAAAGAAATCTTAAAAAACAAAACAAAACAGCAGCTACAGTGATCTCACTTGATTGTACAGTTACACACTCTGATGATTTTCTTTATTAAGCTACCCTGAATTCGTAGTCCTAAATATCCTATTTTAAAAATGTCTTTCTCCCCTGCCCCATGCTCTGCCCAGGTACTATATATATATATATATTTTAAAGATGCATCCAGCTGATTTCAGTCCCCACCCATTGAGTCACCCCCAGCCTTTAAGTCTTCCTGGCTGAGGTGTCAGATGTGGCACAGTAGAGGCAAGTCATTCTTTCCCTAGTACCCTGTCTGAATTCCCGACCCACAGAATCTATAAGCATGACACAATGGTTGTTGTTTTTCTTTTTTTAAGATTTATTTTTTATTTATTTCCCCTTCCTCCCCCTCCCCCCAGTTGTCTATTGTGTCCATTTGCTGTGTTCATCTGTGTCTGTTTGTATTCTTGTCAGCAGCACCTAAATGTTAACATCACAGGTGTACACCCTCACCTTTCTCCATTGCCACATAACTGTATGCAAACCTACTGTGTGCATGTACATGGGGGGTTGACTTTGTTGTATAAAAATAGGGCCATACACTCTGTGATTCTCTGCATCTTACTTCTCCAAAGGGTTAAAGATTGACAAAGGGGCTGGATATTGCTTGTCTCTCCAAATCGCTTCCTACTCGGTGCTGCTCTGTGCCTAGGCCTCACTGCTCTCAGCCAGAGCCTCCGGCCGGCCAGGTGAGGAGAGGGGAGTATTTCCTTCAGGCTCCCTCCCTGCTGTGTGTGGGCTCAGCAGTGGCTGTGCTCCCCCATGCCTAACTGACCCCCTCCCATGGCCACAGTCTCCCTGGGCTCCCCAAACTGCTCCCTCCCTTTGCCCCGTTAGTTTTGGGGTGATAACAGTCCCCATTGCTGCCAGCTCCAGGTCTTTCCTTTTTTTGTCCCTTTTTCTTTAAAGATTTATTTTTAATTTATTTTTAATTAATTAATTTATTTCTCTCCCCTTCCCCCCACAGTTGTTTGTTCTCTGTGTTCATTCACTGTGTGTTCTTCTGTGTCCGCTTGTATTCTTGTCAGCAGCACCCGGAATCTGTGTTTCTTTTTGTTGCGTCATCTTGCTGCGTCAGCTCTCCGTGTGGGCGGCGCCATTCCTGGGCAGGCTGCACTTTTTTCGCGCTGGGCGGCTCTTCTTACGGGGCGCACTCCTTGAGCCTTGCTCATGCTTCTGTAAATAGCCCCTTCCTGAAAAGCCCCTCCAATACCCTTGTGAGTGCGCCAGCTGTTTCCTGATGGGACCTATCATGGCTATGTTCTTGTGTCAACCTGACCAGGTGATGGTCCAGTTGTTTGGTCAAGCCACATTGGCCTGATTTTTACTGTGAGGATGTGCGTGGACTTAAATCGTCAGTGAATTGACTGCACCGATGGCTGCTTCCCTCTACAACCAGCTGAGGAGAGGGCCTGCAGCAGGGGTCTCCTCTGATCGAAGCCTTAAAAGGAGAAGTGGTGACTTCAGCAGTCAGAAGAGAGCATTCCCATCTCCACCACAGCCAGCCAGCTTCTATTGGAGAATTCACTGAAAACCTTCATTGAGCTCCAGGCTGCCCTCCGGAATTTGGACTTGCCCATCCCCATGGTTGGATGAGATAATTCTTACAAAAATCTCATACTATTTACAGATATCTCCTGTCAGTTTTGTTTCCCTAGAGCAGCCTGACTAATACAGACCTAAAACTGATTCAGCAAATAATTAAAATCTTACACATTCTGAGTAAGTCAGCCCACACAGCCTGCCACCAGTTAGGACCTCAGAAGCCAGCCCCTGGCCTCATGGGGCAGGAGCTGAGGGCAAGAGAAGGGGGGTGCCTTGCTGGTTGGCCTGACTCCTAGGCCAGGTCCCAGGTGAAATGTGGGAAGTGTGGTGGGTCCTTAGGCCAGGAAGTGTTCATTAGATCCCAGCCACGTCTTGCTGGGGTAGCTCTAGCTCTCCGGCTGTTTTCTACTTCCTTATTTCTTGGCTTTTCTCTCGTTCTGAAATGAAAATGAGCAAGGAATGTAGAGTTGCAAGAGGGAAGCTTAAGTTCTCTAGATCTTGGCAGGTTGTTAAAACAAAGGCTTTGTCGGGCTCTCTGCCGCTGCAGGTAAGGAACCAGAATAACTGGAGAGGGAAAGGGGTGAAGATGGTTTTTGCAGCTTTTCCCCTTAGGATCCTCTATGAAACACTCAGACACTTGAAGGTAAGCAAGCCTCAGAGTTCATGTCTTCTCAGAGTTCCCAGTGCATGGGACAGGCAGGTAAACGTGCATTTACAGTAACAAATGAAAAGTGCAGAAAAGAGCCACACTTTGGGACAGGTCAGAGAATGGTTCTCAGGGGAGGTCATGTCTGAGCTGAATCTGGAAGGAGATGCTAGAGTTAGCGTGGCATGAAATGGTGTTCTTGAGAAGGGGAAGAGCAGGTGCTAAGACCCAGTGCTGGGAAGGGATGTGGCTCAAGCGATTGAGCTTCCCGTCTACCATATGGAAGGTCCCTGGGTTCAATTTTTGGGGCCTCCTGGTGAAGGCAAGCTGACCCGCGCCTGCTGAGAGCTGATGGCCTGCACCGCTGAGAGCTGGAGCAGCAAGATGAATCAACAAAAGGGAGACACAGAGAAGAGACAGTGAGAGACATAGCAGACCAGGGAGATGAAGTGGCTTAAGCAATTGAGTGCCTCTCTCCCACACTGGAGGTCCTGGGATTGGTTCCTGGTGCCTCCTAAAGAGAAAGATGAGAAGGAAAAAAACAAGCAGACACAGAACAACACACAGTGAATGGACACAGAGAGTAGAGAGCGAATGCAAAAAAAGAACAATGGGGGGGTAAAATAAAATAATAAAAATTCTTAAAACACACACACGCACACAAACCAGCGCTAAGAAAGACTGAGCAAAACATGTGAAGGTTTTAGAAGTTCGTTGTGGCTGGAACATAAGGCATATATATGCTCCCATGTGCGTGGTGGGGTTGGGGGAGCTCAAAAGGCAAGCTGGAGTTCAGAAGGGTCTTGAAGGTCAAGAAAAGAGCAAGAGAAAGACATAGAAAGATTTTAAGCAGCAAAGAGATAACCTCACTCTTTGGAAAGCTTATTCTGGTTGTGGTATGGGAAGTGGATTAAAGGGGGCAAGTTGGAAGCTGAGACTGGTCCAGATGTTGCTGCAATCAGACAGAGATGAGACTGGCTGGAACGATGGTAGAGACGGAGGTGATGGGTGAACCTGAGAGCTATGAAGGCAGCAGAAGGGACAGGGCCTAGGTTTATTATAATAACAACAACCATATTGACAAGAGCAACATAACACAGTGATTTAAACAATAGCTCTAGTAGGAATCTTTTTTCTACCCTTTGGTTTTGAAAATTTTCTAACCTCAGAAAATGCACATTCCTATACCCTTCACCTAGATTTACTAATCATTACATTTTGTCCGTGTGTGTATATATGTGTATATATATATTTTTTCCTAAACAACTGGAAAGTTAGTTGCAGAAATTATGATGCTGCACTCCTAAATACTTCAGCATTTATCTCCGAATGAGAAGATTCTTTTACAAAATCACAATATCTTACTGAGGAAATTTAATATCAATATAAAATGATGATCTAATATAAGTCCATATTCAAATTTCACCAATTGTCCCAATAATGCTCTTGAAACTGTTGCTTAAAAAAAAAACAGTCTCAAGCAACTGCATTGCAATTGTCTTGACCCTCTCCTTTTCTTTTTTTGTCTATGTTAGAAATGTTAGTTTATTAAAAAGATCAGTTGAACAAAATAAGAGGCCTAATGTAATTGGTTCTACTTTTTTAAACTTTTTATTTTGAAATCATTTTAAACTTAAAGAAAAGTTACAAAAATAGTACCAAGAATATTCATATATGTCTCACTCAGTGTCATCAATTATTTGGATTTTGCCACGTTTACCTTTCCCTCTCTACAAATATCTATTCATATTTTTTCTGAACCATTTGAAAGTAAGGTGCCCCTTTTGGCCCTAAATATTTCAGAGTGTATTTTCTTTTTTCTTTTTAGATTTATTTATTTATTTAATCCCCACCCCACCCCCCACCCCGTTGTCTGTTCTCTGTGTCTATTTGCTGCATCTTGTTTCTTTGTCCGCTTCTGTTGTCGTCAGCAGCACGGGAAGTGTGGGCGGTGCCATTCCTGGGCAGGCTGCATTTTCTTTCCCGCTGCTCTCCTTATGGGTGCACTCCTTGAGCGTCGCACATCAACACTGCACATGGGCCAGCTCCACACGGGTCAAGGAGGCCCGGGGTTTGAACCGCGGACCTCCCATGTGGTAGACGGACGCCCTAACTACTGGGCCAAGTCCGTTTCCCCAGAGTGTATTTTCTGAGGTCATTCTCTTACATAACCACAGGATATGTATCAAAATCAAGAAATGTAACATTGACACTATGCTATCCATATTCAAATGTCTCCAATTTTCCCAAGAATGTCCTGAATGGTTTTTTTTTCAGTTGAGGGTGGAGGACCAAGAGCCAATCAAGTATCATTCATTGCATTTAGTTCTAGTGTCCCTCTAGTCTCCTTTAATCCGGACAATTTCTGAGCCTCTTTGTGTTTGCGTGTGCAAACATGCATATGTGCGTATGTGTGTGTTTCACAACATTGACCTTTTTGAGGAGTTCAGGTCCAGTTGTTTTGCAGAATGTCTCTCAATTTGGATTTGCCTGGCTATTTTCCTCTGATTAGTTTCAGGGTAAACATGTTTGTCAGGAAAGTTACCTATGGTATATTGTGTACTTTTCAGAGCAAAATATTAGAAAGCATATGATGTCAACTTGCCTCATTATTAGTGATGTTAAATTAAGCTGGGTTGGAATCTTGGTTTCACATTTTACTACAGTTTTTCTCATCTGTCAAACGGGGGTAATGAGGTTTTTAAATTAATAAGTGTAAGATACTTAGGACAGTGTTTGGCACCCTGTAAATGTTCAATAAATAATTATTACTATCATCATCTCTTCTATTTTTACCAACATTGATAGAGGTCTTAATATGTGAGAGGTGCCCTGCCCGGTTGACTAGGGCATTTCTCATGAATTCTTCATCCCTCAGCATCTAGGATAGTGCATGGCACACAGGCGGCAGAATGAGTCTCCATGAGATGGACTGCTTTTAACCTGGCATCATTTCACAGATGAGAACACTGAGGCTCCCCGGAGGGATGTAACTTACCTGAGGTCACTGCGCGTTATAGTAAATGGTAAGAGCCAGGATTTGGAGTCAGGATTTGAACCCAGTCTCGTTGGGTTCACCATACAACGGGGGATAGGAAACTGGATGTGTTTTGTCAACTGTCAAGGGCTGCGTAGCCGTGAATAATCGAATTGGAGCGCCTTGAACAGTGCTCTGGCACATATATACAGTAGGCCCTCAGTCGATGTTTGTGGCATGAACAAGAAAAAAAATCATAAGCTCGGGAGGGCTCTCCCTGCCGGGGTAGGTTGAATGCTGGGCTGGACCCCAGAACCCATTCCTCGCAGTCCCCCCGCTCCCCGGCAATGCCGGGAACACCTCTGGATCACGTGCCCCAGCAGGGCGCGGCTTCCTGTGACTCCGCCTCGCAGACCAACCCTCACCCATCCCCTAGCCTCGCGATCACTGACGGCTGTGGTATTTTGGCCCGCGGGCGGAGCCGTAGCCACAGTCTCCTCGGGCGTCCGTAGCCCCGGAGCGAGGTGTTTCGCGCCAGGGGCCAGGTCCAAGATGTCGGAGAAGGAAGCCAGGGAGAGCTCAGGTTCCCCGCCGGCCGGCGCAGTGACAGTCAGCGACATCCAGGAGTTGATGCGGCGCAAGGACGAGATCGAGGCGCAGATCAAGGCCAATTATGACGTGTTGGAGAGCGTGAGTGGGGGCCCCGGGTTCCCTGCCCGACGTGAGGGACTCCCTGGTTTTTCTGGCTGGGTCCCCCCAACCCGGCGGCCTGGGAGGCTGGGGGCGGCCTCTGCTTGGGCTCTAATCAGTAGAGCTCTCCCTCGCTGAGAGGGCCAGGGCGCCACAATTGCGGCCTCTGTCGGCAGCAGGCAGTACAGACAAGTAAAAATAAAAGTACTAATAACATATGGCAGGTGTCTATTGAGACTTTACTGCATGTTAGGCGCTGTTTAAAGTGCTTTACGTTTGTTCGCTCATTTAATGCTCTCAATAACCCTTGGAAGTAGTTACTACTATTTCCCTCATTTTAGGGTTGAGGATATTCAGCTAGGAGTTGCAGAGACAGGGTGATAATTATCACTCTCAGCAGCCCTTGTTGAACTGTGTTGACCGGGGTTCATGTGCTTTGTTTCTACTTTACACCAGGGCTTCTTAAACATTAATGTGCATACGAATAACTTGGGGGGGGGTTCTTATTAAAATATGGATTCTGACTCAGAAGTTCTGTGTTGGCTGCCTAGTTCTAGCAAACTTTTAAGTGATGCTCATATGCTGCTGGTCTAAGGATTGCGCTTTGAGTAGAAAGGATTTATGTGTCCTGTATTCACCTCATAGGTAATCCTAGTTATCCTTAAACAGTGGACGAAACGGAGACCCAGAATGGGCTAAATGCTTGCTTGGAGTCATGACTCTAGGATGTGGCAGTGGTGGGGCTGGTGCTCAGGTGTGTGTGGTTTGAAAGCCGACAGTTTTTCTTCTGTCACTGTGTAAAACCACACGTGAGTTTGTAGAGAGAGTAAATACTTCCTGTACAGGCAGGATGGAATGTACTTTAGGTGATGGGAGTAAGATAAAGTAGCATTTAGAGGCCTAAATATCCTTTTATTGGATGCTGACTGTATGCACTGCTATTCCCTTGATATTTTTCTTTAGCTGACCCACTTTTTTACTTAAATGAAGTTTATTTTAGAAGGAAACTCTTGGGGAGTGGTTGTGGCTCAAGTGGTCAAGTGCCTGCTTCCCACATGGGAAGTCCAAGGTTTGGTTCCCAGTGCTTCCTTCAAAAAACAACAACAAACAAAAAACCTTGGGAGAGCCTATGTGGCTCAGTGTTGAGCGCTGGCTTCCCACATATGAGGTTCAGTCCCTGGCCCTGATACCTCAAAGAGAAAAAAAAGGAAACTCTTTTAAAATATATGTGTAGTGTATGGAAAATCAGAATCTCTTAAACATAAAGTAAAAATGTACACAAAGGTAATGCAAAATGTTAGTTGCCTTTTAGCTAGCTATTATTGCTTGCAGAAGACTTAAGCCCTACCCTCTTCTTTTTAAAAAGAGAGTTAAAACACTCTTAGAAGAAAATATAGGAGTAAACCTTCCCGATGTTAGGTTTGTCAAAGCCTTCTTAGCACAAGCTGCAAAAGAAAAATACATAAGTTGGACTTTGTCAAAATTAAAAGCTGTTCTTTAGAGGACACTATCAAAGTGAAAAGGCAACCCACAGAATGGGATAAAATATTTGCAAATCATATCTGATAAGGGACTTGTATTCAGACTGTATACAGAGCTCTTACAACTCAATAATATAAAGATAAATTAAAGCTCTTACAACTCAAACTCAATAATAGATAAACCAATTGCATCGACAGAAGTTGGACTAGACATTTCTCCAAAGAGGAGACACAAATGACTGATAAACATATGAAAAGATGCTCAGCTTCATTAGCCACTAGGAGATGCAAATCAAGATCACAATGAGATTTTTGGGGTGATGATAATCATTTGGAGACAAACGAAGTAGTAGTCGTACAACATTGTGACTATACCAAATGTAACTGACTTGTGCACTTTAAAATGGTTAATTTTATGTTATTGAGTTTTGCCTCAAAAAAACATACACAATGAAGTACCAGTTCACAGTCACTAGGGAGGCTAAAATTTAAAAAGACAGTAACGAGTTTGAGGAGGTGGTGGAGAAATTGAAAATATCGTACATTGCTGCTGGGGATGTAAAATGGTACAGCCTCTTTGGAAAACAGCTGCTTTGGCAGTTCCTCAAAATGTGACTTCCCATATGTTTTATTTATTTTTTAATCACAAAAGACTTTATTATTAGTTTTCTGAATAGTCAGTATTTGTTTAGATTTACCCATTAATCTCTCCATCCTCAGTGATCTTTGGTCCTTTTTGCATGGTTTTCATTCCATATGGAATCTTTTTATTTTTTTCTGCATGAAGTTCTCCCTTTAGTGTTTCTATTAGTGCAGGCCTTCAGTCACTTTTTGTTTGTCTAAAACTTTATATTCCCTTTATTTTTTTAGGGTATTTTCACTCTAAGTAGAACTGTGGATTTCAACATTTCTGTTGAAAAGCCAGTTATCAATATTCTTGGGTTTTTTTGAAGGAGATTATCTTTTTCTGAATGCTTTTAAGATTTTTCTGTCTTCTGTTTTTAGCAGTTTGAATATATTGGGTCTAGATGTGGCCTTTATGTCAATTCTGATTGAATTTCATAGCATTTCTTAACTCAGTAAGCTTGATGTCATCTAATAGTTTTGGAAAATTTATGACCTGTCTTCCTTTTAATTAAATGCTTCTGTTTCCTTTTATCTCTTTTCCCTGAATTTATAATTACATATAGTTGTCATTTTAAACATCAAACATATTTCTTACACATTTCTGCATTTTCAGTCCTTTTCTTCACTGTGTGTTTTCCTCTGGACCCATATGTTTTAGTCTTCTACGCTGCTCAGAGCAGATGACAGAAAATGGATTGGCTTTTAACAATGGGAATTTGTTAACTTTTAATGTCTAAATCAAGGCATCATCAAGTCAATACTCTATTCCTGAATACCAGCTGCCAGTGATACTGGACTCCTCTCTCACATGGCAAGGCACATGGTGGCATATGCTGGTCTCTCCCTTCTCTTCTGGGTTTCCTTGCTTTCAGCTTCTTGCTTCCATGACCTTCTCTCTTTGAATTTCATGCTTTTATAAAGGACTTCAGAAAGAGGATTAAGACCCACCCTGGGCCATGCCTTAACTGACGTAAGCTTATGGAATGGTCCTACTCACAATAGGCTTACTACCACAGGAATGGGGTAGCTTTAAGAACATGATTTTCTGGGGTACATGCAGTTCCAAACCACCATACCATTTGACCCAGCAGTTCCACTCTTAGTGATATACCCAAGAGAAATGAAGATACACATCCACCCAAAAACTTATGTACGAATGTTCATGGCAGTATTATTCAAAATAGTTCAAATGTGGAAACAACACATGTCCATCGACTGATGAATGGTAAACAAGACATGATCTATCCATACAATGGCATGTTATTCAGCCATAAAAAGAAATGAAGTGCTGATATGTCTGATACGTGCTACAAAATGGAGGAAGCTTGAAAAAATTGTGCTATGTGAAAAGTCAATCACAAAAGAGCACATATTATTTTATTCCATTTATATGAAATATCTAAAATAGGCAAATCCATAGAGATGAAGTAGATTAGTGGTTGTCAGGGACTGGGGGAAGGGGGAATGCAGAGTGACTGCTAGTGGGTATTGGCTTCTTTTGGGGGTGATGAAAAAGTTCTGAAATTGGGAAGTGGATTTGGCTCAACTGATAGAGTGTCTGCCTGCCATGTGGGAAGTCCAGGGATCAAACCCAGGGCCTCCTGACCAGCACGTGAGCTGGCCCACGTGCAGTGCTGATGTGCACAAGGAGTGCCCTGCCACGTAGAGGTGTCCCCTGTGTAGGGGAGCCCCACGCATAAGGAGTGTGCCCATAAGGAGAGCCGCCCTGTGTGAAAAAAACACAGCCTGCCCAGGAGTGGCGCCGCACCCGGAGAACTAAAGTAGCAAAATGATGCAACAAAAAAAGAGACACAGATTCCCGGTGCCGCTGACAAGAATCCAGGTGGACACAGAAGAACACACACAACGAATGGACACAGAGAGCAGACTATGAGGGAGGGGGGGAGAGAAAGAAAAATCTTAAAAAAAAAAGTACTGAAATTGATTGTGGTGATGGTTGCACATAAATGTGAATACACTAAGACCATTGCACTATACATATTAAATGGATCAATTGCATGGTTTTGTGAATTATATCTTGCTAAAGCTGTTTAAAAGGAAAAAAAGTAAGAAATGGAGGGTGCCAGAGATAGCAAGGTGTTATAAAGACCAACACCAAATTGAGACTTTCTACTTGATTATTGAAGGGTTAAAAATAAGTGGAAAGGAAATAAGCTTTTTAGACTCAGGGGTTCTTCATACCCTGCATGTGAGCCACCAGTGGTATGGGTCCCACAGTTTGGGAAACTGTTTTATCTGGTTTTAAGTCTTTGTGGGAAGGCAGGAGGCTGATAGAGATATTTAAGCCCTGGCACATTTATGCAGTATCCGTAGAGTCCTGGGTTGAGGGAGTATGTGGGACCGCTCTCCCCACCTCAGGAAACAGTAGGTGCAACCCAGAGGCTTCCAGAAAAGGAGAGCAGTAAGTGGACTCCCTCCTCCCTGTGGCTGTGGCCCCTGGACAGCATGTCTGCACTGTGCTAAGCCCTCTACGTAGGCCAGCTCATGAATTCCCATAATGGCAGGAAGAGAGGTGAGTACTATTATTCCCATTTTATAGCTGAGGAAGCTGAGAATTAGAGAGGTGAAGATCTCAGCCAGAGACACAACTCGTACATGGCAGAAATTGAGGTTCAAATCAGAGTCTCACAGTCTGCAAGACCACCCTCCACTATAGGACACGTTTTATTGCTTTTGCACATTCTGTTCTGGTTTATGTAGGAAAACGATGAAACAAATGAATTGTTCTGGGTAGGTAATGCATTGGTCAAAATTCAAAATCTTTAAAAGGATATAAAATGAAAAACCTCCCTCCCTCCCCTGTCTCCAGCCACCCATTTCCTCTCCCCAGAGGCATCTCCTTCCAGAGATGGAAAGTCTGTCTGAAAGCCCTTTTATTTTTAATTAATTAATTATATTTCTCTCCCCCGCCCCCATTGTCTGCTCTTTGTGTCCACTCACTGTGTGTTCTTTTGTGTCTGCTTGTATTCTTGTCAGCAGCACCCAGAATCTGTGTCTCGTTTTGTTGCATCATCTTGCTGCGTCAGCTCTCTGTGTGTGTGGAGCCATTCCTGGGCAGGCTGCGCTTTTTTCGCGCGGGGCGGCTCTCCTTGAGGGGTGCACTCCTTGCGCATGGGTCTCCCCTATGCGGGGGTCACCCCTGCATGGCACGGTACTCCCTGCACGCATCAGCACTGTGCATGGTGAAAGCCCTTTTAGATCTCTCTTTATTTTCAGAAGAACAAGTCCTGCCACAGCTGAATGCTCTTTGGGCTTTTACGCCCCTCTCTCTTCCAAGGCCACCAGCCAGGTGTCAGCTGCTATCATGAAAAGGAGGGTTTGGAGGAGTTGAGGATGAGAGTAGCCTTGGGGGTGATGCTCAAAGGAGTCTTTGGTTTTATCTGCACTGTTCTAACTTCAGAAAGGGAGAATGTATTCATGTATTACTTGTGTTATTAGAAGTTAAAACAATGACGCCACCCCCGAGGGTGGCTGTGGGGTGATGTGGGGGCAGCACGGGTCCTTGGAAGTGATCAGTCTATGGCAGGGACTGTTATAGTTGTCATTATTACCGCAGAGGAAAAGGGTCTGTGGAAAGGGATCTTGAGGACTTTGTATCTGAGAAATCTTGTTAATCACATTCTTTTCCTTCAGCAAAAAGGAGTTGGGATGAACGAGCCCCTGGTGGACTGCGAGGGCTACCCCCGGGCAGACGTGGACCTGTATCAAGTCCGCACCGCCAGGCACAACATCGTCTGTGAGTGACCTTGCAGTGGGGGGTGTTAAAGGCACACAGATTGAGTCGCTAATATTCGATGGGATCTGCACAACTCTCGTCTGCCTTGGAAGAATTAGGACTTAGGAAGAAAGTGGCCTGTTTCTTACACCCAGCCAGCTTCACTCATTTGCATGTCCACCACACGTGCCCCTGTGTGCATTGCAATTTTTTTCTTAAAGTAACTTAATTGATATATAGGTATATGTATCAATTATATATATATATATACATCAAAGCAATTTTATTGAGATCTGTTTACATATCATACAATCCGTCTAAAGTGTACATTTGGTGGCTTTTGGTATAATCACAGAGTTGTACATTTATCATTGCATTTAATATTATATTAGAGCATTTTCATCACTCCAAAAAGTAAAACCCACTACTCTGTAGCAGTTGCCTCTCAATCCCTCTGTCCCTCCCATGCCATACTGCTGTGCATTGGAATTTGTAGCCCTGAATTCAGCTAGTTGGTGCCTTACTTCTGCTCACCTTTCAGGTCTCAGCCAAAGCAGCACTTCCCTTGGGAAGTCTTCCCCGGGCTCCTCTGCTAGCAAGGTCAGGTCTCCTTGCTGGATAGGCCCTCAGAGCAGTCATTACAAGCTACTGTAATTGCTTGTTCCACATCTGCTTTCCTTGCTAGCCTGTAAGCTTCAGGAGGGTCGGTACTCTCTCTCACTGAAACGTTTGTTCTCTGCGTCTTGCCCACTGTCTGTCATGGAATGAGTGCTCAGTAAATATTCAGTGAGTAAACGGGAGTCTATGTCCTCAGCAGTCATTTCTTGGCCCCTGATATGATGGTTCTTGCCCCAGGCTTGCAGAACGATCACAAGGCAGTGATGAAGCAGGTGGAGGAGGCCTTGCACCAGCTGCACGCTCGGGACAAAGAGAAGCAGGCCCGGGACATGGCTGAAGCCCACAGAGAGGCCATGAGCCGTGGGCTGGGCCCGAGCCTCAGCCCCCCTCAGCCTTTCGCCAAAGTGAACAGCATCAGCGCTGGCTCCCCTGCCAGCATCGCGGTAAGCCAGGGCCTGGCAGACCAGATCTCCGTCCAGAGGCCTCTGTGGGTCAGGTAGCTTTGGGATGGGGGACGGAGGGGATAGGTCCACTCTCTCCATGCTGGTCAGAAGCAGCTCTGAACTCATTTGCTCATTCAGCAAAGTGACCAAGGTCCATTGTGTGCCCAGCTCTGTGCCGGGGGCCCAGACTTTGGAGAGGGGTCAGCCCCTGCTGCCCACTAAACTGGTGGATGAGGGACTTTTTTATGGTGACTACTGGGGCACAAGATAGAAGGTGACAAATGTCCAAAGAGAGAGAAAGGGGCTTTCTCGGGCTCATGTTAGCTTGGCATGACTCAGGAATAACAGCAAATCACCGACTCTTACTGAGCCCTTCCTTTCCACCAGGTGCCCTGCCTCACACATTGTCTCTGGCTTGGTGTGTTTCATTTTATATAACTTTATTGAGCTAGAGTTCATGTTACATGCAGTTCACCCATTTAAGGTGTGCAGTTCAGTGGCTTTTAGTATATTCACAGAGGTGTCTACCTGTCATCCATCATCAGTCAAGTTTAGAACTTTTTCATTACTCTAGAAAGAAACCCTTCCCCCCTTAGTCATCACCTGCAGATTCCTTCCACCCACCACTATCACTAATCTGCTTTCTGTCTCTGTGGATTTGCCTATTCTGGACATTTCATATAAATGGGGTCAAACAATATGTGTTTGATGACTGGCTTCTTTCACTGAGCATAGATTTTAGGATTTATCCAGGTTGTACCATGTATCAGTACTTTATTCCTTTATGGCCAAATAACATTCCACTGTACAAATATGCCACATTTTGTTCATCTCTTCATCTTTGGTGGACATTTGGGTTGTTTCTGGCTATTATGATTAATGTTATGAACACTTGTGTACAGGTTTTTGTGTGGATGTGTATTTACTATATAATCCCACTGCCACCCTTTGATCTAGGTACTAATCTTTATCCCATGTCACCCATCAGGAAAAGCTTCAAAGACATTAAGTAATTAGTTTTAGGATACACAACTCAGAGTGGTAGCACTGGGTCCAGGTCCTACGATCCTCTTTAATGACTGCGTGGCTGTAAGTTACATGTAAACTCAGTTGCATTCACTTCATCTAGTGCATCTAATGCAGTGCTGCTGCCGGCACAAGCTGATATTTGTGGAAAAAGAAGAATGAATGGTATTCTGTGTTCTTAGAGCTAGCACAAGAAGGGTCTCTCTAGTCCTGGGTCAGCCTCGTGCCTCTGGCTGCCTGTTTGGGGATTTCTAGGGTGAACGTTTTATCTTGTCTGGATTTTGACATTTGTATAAATGGACCCAGGTCGAGGCTGAAATGGGGGCACCAGAGCCCTTGTGCTTTCTGTGGGACCTTAACCTAGTAAGGAGATGTTTTCCACGGTGGAGCTACTGGCTTTGGGGAGGGCTGCTGTGGCCGCTGCCCCTGGAGCACAGACCAGCTTGCTTCTTCTTGACCCTGAATCTGGGTCAGGGTCCCAGAGAGCCTCATTTGGCCTCTGCCCACATTTCTCAAGGTCTTTGTGACTGCTATTTAGCAAACACTTGGTTGGATCTGATTACCTGCTACCAGATTTTCCCTAGAAGAAGGAAGTGACCCAGGTCCTCACTGCCCCTTCCTGTATGAGGTGTCCACATCCCTAACCTCTTAGCTGTGTGCCTGCCGTTCTCTGAAGAAAACAAGCTCTTTACCTTGTGTATGGAAAGGTAAAGAACACTAGAAGCACATTTAACCACTACCCTGGTGTAGCAGTTTGATATAGTTATGAATTCCAAAAATATATATTGGATTATGTTTGTAATCTGATCTGTAGCAGGGCAGGATTGAGTTATGAATATGGTGTTGAGTCTCCACCCCTTGGTGGGTGGGGACTTACAAAAAGAAGGCATGGCGAAGAACAGAGTTGAGGGTTTCTGATGTTGGAGTTTGATGCTGAAGACTAAGCTGGAGCCCCTGGATGTAAGCTCACAGAGGAAAGAGAAGCCAGCCCCAGCAAGAAAGGAACCTTGAATTAGGAAAGAAGCAAGACCCTGGAAGGGAGGAACCCAGGAAGCCTGAACCCTCACAGCCATTGGCAGGCAACTTGCTCCAAAGTGAAAATAGACTTTGGTGAGGGAAGTAACTTATGCTTTATGGCCTGTATCTGTAGACTCCTACCCCAAATAAATACCCTTTATAAATTCCAACCAATTTCTGGTATTTTGCATTAGCACTCCTTTGGCTGACTAATATACTTGGTTTTTTGTTTTCTCTTCTTTTTTTAGGGTCTGCAGGTGGATGACGAGATTGTGGAATTTGGCTCTGTAAATACCCAAAACTTCCAGTCGCTGCAAAATATTGGTAGTGTGGTGCAGCACAGTGAGGGGGTGAGTTGGTATCTGGACAGAAACCCCTGGAATTGGTGGGGCCAGGAAAACACTGCCTGGGCCTTTGACTGCTGCCCTGTTGTGCGTTTGCTGGGGCACAGTTCCTGCTCAGAGCCTTTGAGCTTCCTGCTCCCTCTGCCTGTGCTTTCCCTCTCCTATCACCTAACACCAAGGACTCCATCTCAGGGTTGCCTTTCCTAGCCACCCTATCTAAAATATCCCTCTCCTACTTCCTGTCCTCCTCTTCCACTTTCTTTTTCTCCTTAGTACATATGGAATCTAACGTTTATCTTGTGTGTCTACTCATACTAGAATGTAAGCTGTCTGGGACCAGGAATTTTGTGCGTTTTGTCCCAGCACCCTCATTGTCTGGCATAGTAGGTTTTCAGGGAACAGGACAGGGAATCATTATAGCTCTCATGTACTGAGGGCTTCTTGTGCTTCAGGCAACTCTTTTGATATGTGGTCTCATTTAGTCCCTAAAACAACCTTTTGAGATTGAAATTATTGTTCTTTCCCTTTTACCACCAGAAAGGACAAGTAACTGCCTAAGGTCACAAATAAGTGGCAGAGAGGGAATTTGAACCCAGGCTGTTTGCTGTTCTCAGTCAATAATTTCCACTGCCTCTCTCAAACAGCCTGCCTTCAATTTTACTGAGCACCTACTATGTGCCAGGTCCATTGTTAGACACAGAGTCACAGCATATAACAAGACATTTGTGACGCTTGTCTTTGTGGAGCTCGTATTTTTTTCCTTACAGATTATGTAGATATATGCATGTATATTCTGGTAGTGACTTAACAAACTCAAAATTATAGCATAGATGCTGTCTTTTAACTTTACAACACTGAATTAGTTACATGAAAGTACTGTATTTCAAAAAAAATAAACAATGAAGGTAAAGATGCATGTAGAATCGCCAGAGAAATTTTCCTTTGTTCTTTAATTTCACACCTCTTCCTAAATATTAACATGGTGTCCTGGACATTTTTTTGCACATTTACCTGTATATAAATAGTATTATTATTATTATTTTAAAGATTTATTTATTTATTTATCTCCCCACACACACACCCCCGCTCTGGTTGTCTGTTTTCTGTGTCTGTTTGCTGGGTCATCTTCTTTATCCGCTTCTGTTGTTGTCAGCGGCACAGGAATCTGTGTTTCTTTTTGTTGCGTCAGCTCTCTGTGTGTGTGGCACTATTCCTGGGCAGGCTGCACTTTCCTTCACGCTGGGCGGCTCTCCTTACTGGGCGAACTCCTTGTGCGTGGGGCTCCCCTGCGCGGGGACACCCCTGCGTGGCACGGCACTCCTTGCACACATCAGCAGTGCGCATGGGCCAGCTGCACACGGGTCAAGGAGGCCCGGGGTTTGAACCATGGACCTCCCATGTGGTAGACAGACATCCTAACCACTGGGCCAAGTCCAACTCCCATAAATATTATTTGAATAATTTTTTTTACAAAAGGCAGGTGGGGTCATCTGAACCTGAAGTTTTGCAGCTTCCTTAATTTAACTTGTCTGAAAGTTATTCATTCTTTTTAACAGCTATGTAATATTCAGTAATATGGAGATGCCCTTATTTATTCTTTTTAAATGTTTCTTTTTTTTTTTTTTTTTAATTTTATTTTTATTTATTTAATTCCCCTCCCATCCCCCGGTTGTCTGTTTTCTGTGTCTTTTTGCTGCGTCTTGTTTCTTTGTCCGCTTCTGTTGTCATCAGCGGCACGGGAAGTGTGGGCGGCGCCATTCCTCAGCAGGCTGCTCCCTCCTTCGCGCTGGGCGGCTCTCCTTATGGGTGCACTCCTTGCGCGTGGGGCTCCCCTACGCGGGGGACACCCCTGTGTAGCAGGGCACTCCTTGCGCGCATCAGCACTGCGCATGGGCCAGCTCCACACGGGTCAAGGGGGCCCGGGCTTGAACCGCGGACCTCCCATGTGGTAGACGGACGCCCTAACCACTGGGCCAAAGTCCGTTTCCCTTAAATGTTTCTTTTTAATTGTACAAATAATCTGTAATACAGTCTCGTAAAAGATATAATCAGTTCAGATAAAGTAAAAGTCCTCTGATCATCAGTCCAGTTCATATCTCTTCCCCATTTGGTTTGTTTTTCTCCCTGATTGTTTTCTCTGCTGTTAAATACAAATAATATATATCTAGAAATGTGTCGTTTTATTGTGTGCTCCTTGCTTTTTTCTGCTTAGACAGTATAAAATATAGATAGTATTTTGTTACCTTTTTCCATTTAGTGATGTTTCTTGGAGACCTTTTATTTTGACACATACCTCTCACTCTGTTAACTGCTGCACAGAACCCCGCTAAAGGAATGGAGTGTGGTCACTGCCTTATCAGTGGACACTGAGGCCATATCATTAGTCTGTCCTTGTGCATAGCTGCACAGGTGTGGGTGCTTCTAGGCAGATAAAAAAAGTAGACTTGCAGGCTCTTAAGCATATGTACATTTAAAATTTTCATAGATAATTTGAAAAGGCTTTCCTCATTTATACTCTAGCACTAGGTGAGCCTATCATATCATTAGTTCTGTGTTACTGATCTTTAAAAATTTCTGCTGAAATGGCATCTTGTCTTAATTTATATTTTCCCAGTTACCAGAGAGGTTGAATATCTTTTGCTTATATGTTCATTAAATTCATCTTATTTTTGTGATTTATCTCTTTATATTTTTTTCCCCAGTTTTTCTATTGGGATATCTATCCCTTTTTAAAATTGATTTGTAGGGATTCTTAGATATTCTGAATGTTAAACCTTTGCCTGTTAAATAGGTTGCCAGTGTATTCTCCTGGTTAGTTCCTTGCTTTGTTTTGTTTTTTTAAAAGATTTACTTATTTATTTATCCCCCCCTCCCTCCATTGTCTGCTCTTTGTGTCCTTTCACTGTGTGTTCCTCTGTTCTTCTGTATCTGCTTGTATTCTCATTGGTCGGCTTTGGGAACTGATCCTGGGACCTTCCGGAGTGGGAGAGAGGCCATCTCTCTCTTGCATTTCCTCAGGTCCCTAGATCCTTGTTGTTGTTTTTTTGTTTTTTGTTTTTTTTAAAGATTTATTTTTTATTTATTTCTCTCCCCTTTCCCGCCCCTCCCTCCCCAGTTGTCTGCTCTCTCTGTCCATTCACTGTGTGTTGTTCTGTGTCCGCAGCACCTGGAATCTGTGTCTCTTTTTTTGTTGTTGTTGTGTCATCTTAGTGCGTCAGCTCTCCGTGTGTGCGGTGCCATTCCTGGGCAGGCTGCACTTTTGTCGCGCTGGGCAGCTCTCCTTACGGGGTGTACTCCTTGCATGTGGGGCCCCCCTATGCGGGGGACACCCCTGCATGGCATGGCACTTCTTGCGCGCATCAGCATTGCGTGTGGGCCAGCTTATCACATGGATCGGGAGTCCCTGGGTTTGAATCTTGGACCTCCCATGTGGTAGGCGGACGCACTATCTGTTGGGCCAAATCTCCTTCCCTAGTTCCTTGTTTTTTAACTTTGTTTATGGTGACTGCATGAAATAGTTTTTTAGTCTATTGAATTTGTATTTTATTGATTTTATTAATGTTCCAGGGTTCCTGCCCTGCCAAAACCATACTGGAGTTTAAAAAAATTTTTTTGTGGTAATATATACATAACAAAGCATCTCCCATTTTAGCCACTTTCAAGTATATGATTCAGTGGTGTTAATCACATTCACATGCTGTGCTACCATCACCACCATCCATTATGAAACTTTTCTATCACCCCAAACAAAAGTCTATACCCATTAAGCATTAGCTCCCCATTCTCCACCCTGAATCTTGCGCCTGGTATTCTATAATCTTCTTTCTATACCTGTGAATTTGCATATTATACATATTTCATATAAGGAAAATCATACAATATTTGTTTTTTTCTTCCTGGCTTATTTCACTCAACATGATGTCTTCAGGAATCATCCATGTTGTTGCATGTATCAGAACTTCTTTTACAGCTGGATAATATTCCATTGTATGCATATACTACATTTTGTTAATCTCTTCATCGGTTGATGGATACTTGGGTTGTTTCCACCTTTTTGGGTGTTGTGAATAATGTTGCTGTGAGTACTGGTCTACGGTTACCTGGTTGAGTCACTGCTTTCAATTCTTTGGGGGTATATACCTAAAAGTGGGATTGCTGGATCATATGGTAATTCTGTACTTAACTTTCTGAGAATTTGAATAAAGAAATCTGGTACAATGCACGGTTGTAAAGTATTATACAAACAGTAGTACATTAGAACTTAGCTCATGTACATATTGGCATTTCAGTCTCTTAAAAATTTAATAAGCACGGCCCATATGGACAAATATATATGATTTCATTTATGTGAACTATCTAGAAATAGCAAATTTGCAGAGACAGAAAGTATTAGAGATTACTGAGGAAGGGGGAAAGGGAGAGTTGCTTGGTGGATATATAGAGTGTGTGTAAACTTTGGAAACTAAAAAATAAAAACAACTTAAAAATATACACATATATAAAAAATGAGAGTTGAAATAAAAACCTGCTGCAGGTCTTCCAGTTTTGGGCATGCTGTGCTATTGAGTAACACTTTCCTGTAAGCATTTCTATTCATTTCTCTGTCCTGTAACCCCCAACAAATTTTTTGGAAAAGATGGGTACAACTCAGAGGAAATAGGTGCCTCAAAGTCTAGAGAAATTGTTTTAGTAAAGTTTTTTTCCCAAATGGAATCTTCAGTTTAACCAACAGTTCCCAGTTTGTTTCATGGTCACTCAGTTACCTGCTCATCCATGTGTAACTTGGCAGAAGGCAGGCATCGGCCTTTGGTGCCAGGAAATAGCTGCCTCAGCCCTGCTAGAAGTTGAGCTGTTTTTTCTCCATGGACGCTTCCATCAAGTTTTAAATTTTGATTGTCAGATTTATCCAATTTTTGCTTTCTGGTTTTTGCGTTTTGTGTCTGTTTATAGACATTCTTCTAGTAGTTTTTTTTTTTTAAGGAGCGTACCATATATTGAACCCAGGACCTCACATGTGGGAAGCAGGCGCTGAACCACTGAGCTCCACCTGCTCCCCTTTCTAGTACTTTTAGTCTATTTATTTTTTCTCGTTTGTTTTTCTTTAATCCTGGAATCCCCCCTCCCCAAAGGATAGTAATTGTCCGAATGCCATTTATTGATGAAATAATACTTTACCCACTCATTTATATTGTCATCTCTCTTAACGTATCAAATTTCCATATTTGGGATTCTTTGTTCTGTTCCATAGTTCTGTTTATTCTGAGCACAAATCTATTTGTGCTGCTAGGTTTGGAGGTGACTTTTTATTCACCCTCAAACTTAGCAGCTTAAATAATAGACCTTTGTTACCTCACAGAGTTTCAGGGTGGCTTTGCTGGGTGGTTCTGGTTCGGTCATGGTCTCGTGAGTCTGCAGTCATGTGAAGGCCTGACTGGGGCTGAAATTTGGCTTCCAAGTGGGCTCACTCACCCGACTGTTGGCAGGAGCTCTCAGTTCCTTGCACAGGGGCCTCTGTAGTTGCTTAGGTGTCCTCACAACACGGCAGCTGGCTTCCCCTGAGTGAGCAGTTGAAGAAAGAGTGGGGAGGAGGAAGCCCCAGGGCCTTTTTGGACCTAGTCTCCCGAACCACACACTCACTTCAGTCTACTGTATTGTTGACAGCACAGCACTGAGTCTAGCCCACAAGCAAGGGAAAGGGAGCTGGGCTCCTCCTCTCCATGGAGGACTGCCAGAGAATGTGTGGACATGCTTTAAAAGCATCCCCCAGGTTTCTCTCTGCTCAGTTACCACTTGTCCAGTTTCTATCAGCCTGTATATTTTGTTGCCATCTCTCACCTTTGTAACCTACTTTCCCATTTCATTTATCATTGTTTCTTTTTAAAAAAATTTTTTAAGGTTTATTTTATTTTATTTATTCCTCTGCCCACTGTTGCCTGCGCTTGCTGTCTGCTTCTGTGTCCATTCACCATGCATTCTTCTGTGTCTGCTTGTCTTCTCTTCTCATCTTTTCTTTAGGAGGCACCGGGAACTGTTCCTGGTACCTCCAACATGGGAGAGAGGCACCCAATCACTTGAGCCACCTCAGCTCCCTGGTTTCTTGTGTCTCTTGTTGTGTTTCCTCTGTGTCTCTTTTTTTTTTAAGATTAATTTTATTTATTTCTCTCCCTTGCCTGTTCCCTCCTCATTGTCTGCCTTCTGTGTCCATTTGCTGTGTGTTCTTCTGTGTCTGCTTATATTCTCATTAGGCAGCTCTGGGAACCAATCCTGGGACCTTCTGGAGTGAGAGAGAGGCGATTACTCTCTTGAGCCACCTCAACTTCCTGTTCTGCTACATTTTCTTATTTTCTCTCCTGTCTCTCTCTTTTTTTTTTTAAAGAGTTATTTATTTATTTAATATCCCCCCCCTCCCCCGGTTGTCTGTTCTCGATGTCTATTTGCTGCGTTTTGTTTCTTTGTCCACTTCTGTTGTCGTCAGCGGCACGGGAAGTGTGGGTGGCGCCATTCCTGGGCAGGCTGCACTTTCTTTTTGCGCTGGGCGGCTCTCCTTACGGGGTGCACTCCTTGCACATGGGGCTCCCCTACGTGGGGGACACCCCTGCGTGTGCCCCTTGCACATGGGGCTCCCCTACATGGGGGACACCCCTGCGTGGCATGGCACTCCTTGCGCTCATCAGCACTGCGCATGGGCTAGCTTCACATGGGTCAAGGAGGCCCGGGGTTTGAACCGCGGACCTCCCATGTGGTAGACGGACGCCCTAACTACTGGGCCAAGTCCGTTTCCCTCCTCTGTGTCTCTTTTTACGTCATCTTGCGGCTCCAGCTCAGCATCAGCCGGCACTTATGCATGGGGTGGCTTTCCCACGCTGGGCAGCATTCCCACACAGCGGGGAACTCCTGCAGGGCGACATTCCCACGAGGGCTGGCGCTCTGGGTGTGCTAGCTTGCTGTGTGGGCCAGCTTGCCCTCACCAGGAGGCCCTGGGCATTGAACCCTAGACCTCCTGTAATGGTAGACAGGAGCCCAATTGGTTGAGCCACATCTGTTTCCCTGTGTCTCTTTTTTGTTGTGTCATCTTGTGTCAGTTTGCGGCATAGGCCAGCTCTCTGTGGTGCAGGCCAGTTCTCCACAGCGCAGCCAGCTTCACCTTCACCAGGATGCCCCAGAAACTGAATCTGGGACCCCCTCATATTGCAGATGGGAGCCCAGTATCTTGAGCCACATCTGCTTCCCTCATTGTGTCTTTTTTTTTTAAAATTAATTAATTAATTAATTTAATTTCCCCCCCTCCCCTGGTTGTCTGTTCTTGGTGTCTATTTGCTGCGTCTTGTTTCTTTGTCCGCTTCTGTTGTCGTCAGCGGCACGGGAAGTGTGGGCGGCGCTTCCTGGGCAGGCTGCTCTTTCTTTTCACGCTGGGCGGCTCTCCTCACGGGGTGCACTCCTTGCACGTGGGGCTCCCCCACGCGGGGGACACCCTGGCGTGGCACAGCACTCCTTGCGCGCATCAGCACTGCGCATGGGCCAGCTCCACACGGGGTCAAGGAGGCCCGGGGTTTGAACCGCGGACCTCCCATATGGTAGATGGACGCCCTAACCACTGGGCCAAAGTCCGTTTCCCCCTCATTGTGTCTTTATGACTTTTTTTTCCCCCTTGTTCTTCTGTCATCCATTTAGTGAGGTTTCTAGAGCTGGTGCATCCAGAGGTAGGTTCATTCCGACATGCTTACCCAAAGTCTCTCTAGTTTTCATTCCTTTTCTTTTTTCCCCAGCTTTCTTCTGTGTTATGTCTTACTCATGTCTCTGTGTACCTTGCTGCTCATACTTTTTTTTTTTTTAATTACTAGGGCTGCGGATTGAACCTGGGACCTCGTAAGTGGAAAGTCAGTGTTCAACCACTGAGCTGTATCGGCTCCCCTGAGTTGGTTTTTTTGTTTGCTTGTTGTTTTTTTTTGTTTTTAGGAGGCACTGGGAACTGAACCTGGGACCTCCCATGTGGGAAGCAGGCATTCAACTGCTTGAGCCACATCTGTTCCCACTTTTTTTTTTTAGAGAAGTTGTGAGCTTACAAAACAATCACACATAATGTGAAGAATTCCCATACATCACCCCTCCACCAAAACCTTACATTGTTGTGGAACACTTACAGATTATAAAAGAATATCATCAGACTATTATCACTAACTGTGGTCCATAGCATACATCTAGTATATTTTTCCCATATACCCCATTTTATTAATGTCATGTATTAGTATTGTACATTTGTTCTAATTCATGAGAGAACACTCCTTTATTTGTGTAGTTAACCACAGTCCATCTTCTATTAATACTCCATGCTTCACTGTGTTTACAGTCCCTTGCCTTTGTATATTCTATCCAGAGTGTACACTGAGTGGCTCACGCTTTCATCAGAGTTCTACCATCATTGCCCCAGTACTTTTTAACATTTTCCTTAGTTCAAAAGAAAAAATCCCCTACCTCCTTATTATTGATGGTTGGTGTTCATATAGTACCTTCTTTGACATTGATGCAGGAATATTAGAATTTAGCTGTTAACTATAGTCCATAAATTCCATTAATTGTATTTTTTCCATACATCACCATGTTCTTACCACCTTGTAATAGTGACATGCATTTGTTCTAGTTCATAGAAGAGCATTCTTGTACCATCAACCACAATACTCATCTACCTCCAGGTTCACTATGTCATTCAGTCCCTAGATTATCCTCTAAGTTTCTTTTTTTTTTTTTTTTTAGATTTATTTTATTTATTTCTCCCTGCCCCCCCAGTTGTCTGTTCTCTGTGTCCATTTGCTGCGTGTTCTTTGTCCGCTTCTGTTGTCAGCGGCACGGGAATCTGTGTCTCTTCTTGTTGCATCATCTTGCTGTTCAGCTCTCTGTGTGTGCGGCGCCATTCCTGGGCAGGCTGAACTTTCTTTCGTGCTGGGTGGCTCTCCTTACAGAGCGCACTCCTTGCGCGTGGGGCTCCCCTACGCCGGGAGGACCCCTGCGTGGCACGGCAATCCTTGTGCGCATCAGCACTGCGCGTGGGCCAGCTCCACACGGGTCAAGGAGGCCTGGGATTTGAACCATGGACCTCCCATATGGTAGGCAGATGCCCTATCCATTGGGCCAAGTCCGCTTCCCTAGGTTTCTTTGAATTGACATTTGCATCCCTAGACTATCCCTTTTAGCCACAATCCCATTTATAAACCAGCCATGTTAGTTATACGCACTACAATGTGGTACCATCAACTCTATCCATTTCCACATTTTTATAGTCAAGCTTGATGCTCATACTTTTTTAACTTTGCAGTTCGCTGGGCTCATTGTTATTGGTTTGTTTGCAGTGTGTCTGCTAGCCTGCCTTATTGCTTCCCCTCCTTCCTTCCTTTGTCGTTTTTTTCCCCCTGGCAGAATTTTACCATGCACATGCTAAGAACAGAATCAGAGGACATGTAATGAAAAGTCTTCCTCCTGCCAAGCCCATTTCCTCTCTTACAGAGGCAGCCACTTTCCAGTTTTTTTGTCCATCCTGAGACAGTCTGTTCATACAGCAGCATAGAGAGCTACTGGTTATTTTTATTAAGGTATAATCTACCTACCACAAAATTCACTTTTCAGCATTCAGTCCTATGAGTTCTGACAAACACAGTTAAGGAACCGCCACCATGGTCAGGATATAGAACAGTGCCGTCACCCATAACCATTGCCCGTGTCTCTTTAGAGTATCCTCCCCCAGCTGCACCCCAGCAACAACTGATCTTTGTTCCATCCCTATCGTTTTACCTTTTCCAGAATGTCATACACTGAATGTAGCCTTTTGAGGCTGGTTTCTGTCACTTAGCATAAAACTTCTGAGGTTCTTCCATGTTGTTGCATACTTCTATAGTTAATCCTTTTCGTTGCTATGTTGGACTCCGGGGTGTAGATGTGCCATAGATTGCTTAGCCATTCACCAATGAGGGACATTTTGGTGTTTCCAGTTTTCATTGATTATTGATATTTGCTTCTGCCTTGTAATCTGCCTTTTCCAATTAAATATAAGCCTTTTTATCAGTTTGTAAATCCTTCTTTACCAAAGTAGTTTTTCGACATTTTTTTAGTGGTGGAATATTTTCTTCATATGAAATTTTTTGGGGAAGCCCAATAAATCACAGATAAAAATTGAGCTGCTGTGGGCAAGCTATAGGAGGTAGAGTAGGCTGTGTGTTTTAAGATCTGAGCTCAGCCTCATCCCTTCAGGTGCCCAGGGTCCTCTTGGGACTAGAGCCCAGCTTGTAAAAAAAGGATCTGGGTTTTCACTGTCTTTTCTGTGATATTTTTTTAAAGCCCTTGATTATTAGTCATTTAGTTAGTTTCTGGTTTTATGGAAACTTGGAGATTAACACTATTGTAGATAAATGTTTCTTCAGCTAACTTTCTAAAAGGAGTGTTTTGGGTCAAATGAAACATAATTTTTAGAAATTTTTGTTTTTCCTTTTTAAAAGAAAAAAAATCTCAAAATTTTTTATTATAAAAGTGAGGCATATTTTGATCCCTGCCTTGATCAAGATAGAAGAATGAAAAGCTTCAGGGTTCTACAACCCCCCTTCCCCCCAGAAGCTTTGAACAACCAGGAAGAACTAGCAGAAACATCTTTCTCGAATATCCAGAAAAGAGTTGAAGGATTACAGTAACAGTGTGAGTGCCAAATGAAGAAAAAGGCACCCTGGCTGGCCTCACCCCATCCCCTTACCAACTTGGCATGGAGCTGACCTGCATGTGCAGTGTGAGTCCCTGGTCCCAGTTCCAGAGGGAGCAGAGTAACTCTTGTGCATGTTCTGGAAGCAGGCATGTCTGGCCTACTCTTGTTGGTGGCAGCCTGAGGGACTGAACCAGGACCCTTGTTGCAGGGTCACTGTCTCAGAACCTGCCCTCTGTGTAGAAGGCAGCTCACAGCTCTCCTACAGAGTACTGCAGGAGAGTAGGCAAGTTGTATTGCCTGGGGCAAGGGATTGCTGCCTGTAGAACATAAAATACAGTGCCTGGGACCATGAAAAAATTGTTTCCTAAGAAAGAAGGGATGTTTGTATCTGTATAAATGGGGGATTTCCCAGGACCACACACACATGCCCAAGAAAAGACACATGTACAGAAAGCATCATGGAGGCCCCTATGCTTTGGCCTGGAGCAATTTTCTAAACCCATTTTATGGATAAGCTCTGAAGAGGAGAGTACTCAGCATGAGTCCATCTGCAAAGTCTAAAAAAGTTGTTCCCTCCCTCCCTCTCTCCATTCCTTTTGTTCCAGCAGCCAAGGAAGGCGCTGTCAAAACACTAGCCGGATACAAGTTTAAGGAACAGATGCCGCAGAATCAAAATTTCAGTAATAATACATTAAAATATAAAAATGTTCAGGTTTCAACAAAAGATTACAAAACACACAGATAGGAAATGACAGCTCAGGCAAAGGAGAAGATTAAAGCATTAGAAATCATCAAGGACGAAGACCCGACCTGGAACATACATAAAAATGGTTCTAAATATGCTTAAGAGCTAAAGGAAAACCTGAACATAGAACTAAAGGAACTCAGGAAAATGATAGATGGGAACAAAGAGAATATTAATAGAGAGATGGAAATTATGCAAAGGAACCAAAAATAGCTGAAGACCACAGTGACAAAAATTCCCTAGAGGAGTTCAAGAGTAGATTGGGGTTGGCAGAAGAAGATCATTGAATTTGAAGGTAAGACAATGGAAATCATACAGTCTGAGAAGCAGAAAGAAGAAAAATAAATGAAGAAAAGTGAACAGAGCCTGAAGAACCTGTGAAACACTGATAAGAATACCAATATATGCATTTGGGAGTCTGAGAAGGAGAAGAAATGGAAAGGGGCATAGAGAATACTCAGAGAAGTAATGGCTGAAAACTTCCCAAATATAATGAAAGGCATGAACACACACATCCAGGATACTCAATGAATTCCAAACAGGATAAACCCAAATAAACCCACACTGTGGCATATTATAATCAAACTGTCAAATGCCAGAGATAAAGAATTCTGAAATCCACAAGAGGAAGTAGGATGTCATGTCCTCAAGATTGATTTCTCATCAAACCATGGGGACAAGCAGGCAGTGGGATGATATATTTAAAGTGCTGAAAGCAAAAAATGGTCAACCAAAAACTCTGTATCTGGCAAAACTGTCTTTTTAAAAATGAGAGAGATTTAGATGTTCCCAGGCAAACCAAAGTTGAGGGAGTTTGTTTCCAGTAGACTGACAGTAGACTGACAATGTAAGAGATGCTAGTGAGAGTTCTACAGGTGGAATGAAAAGAACAGAGGAAAATAGATCAAAACCTTATGAAGAAATCTCTCCAGTAAGGGTAATGACATGGTAAATATAAATGCTTTTGTGCTTTTGGTTTGTAACTCTAGTTTTTACTTCCTCCAATATCTAATAGGCAAATGCATAAAATGTAATGATACAGCAATGGCTTTGGACTCATAGTGCATAAACATGAAATTTATGACAAAAACTACATCAAGGTGGGGGAACAGGTGTATAGAGCATAGTTTTTTTTTTTTAACACTTTTTTTAAATTAAAGTTAATAGATCACAAAGAATGTTACTTTAAAAAACGTAAGAGATTCCCATATAACCCACTCCCCACCCCGTATAGTTTTTGTTTACTATTGAAACTAAGTTGGTCTCTGTGGTGGTTTTGTGGTGGTTTCTGGTATGTACTCCAGAAAATCTTTTTCCTAGAGTTAACCCATTCCTATGGTGTAAACCTATTATAAGTAGGACCTTTCAGTTAGGTTACTTCAGTTAAGGTGTGGCCCAAGGTGGGTCTTTATCCTTTTACTAGAGTCCTTTATGAATGAATGAATACAGAGAGAGAGCCATGGAAGCAAGAAGCTGAAAACACAAAACCTGGTAGAGAAGGGGGAGACCACAGATGCTGCCATATGTCTTGTCATGTGACAGAGAATTCCAGGACTATTGGCAACTGGTCTTTAGGAAGAAAGCATTGCCTGATGATGCCTTGATTTGGACATTTTTCTCAGCCTTGAATCTGTAAGCTTGTAAGCTAATAAATTCCCAGTGTTGAAAAGCCAATCCAGGGGAGCAGGTGTAGCTCAGGGTTGAGTGCCTGCTTCCCACGTGTGAGATCCCAGATTCAATCCCCAGTGCCTCCTAAAAAGAAAAACAAAAAAACCGATCCATTTTATGATATCTGTGTTTGGCAGACTAGCAAATTAAAACAATATCAAAGCAAATGAGATAGTTATCAATGTAAGATGTTAAATTTAAGCCCCTCAGTAACTAGAAAGAAAATATCAGAGGATATGGAAGCTTAAAGAGACAGAAAAAGGACAGGTTGTTAAGGAGAATGGGAAGTTAATGTATAAGGGTAGGGTTTTTGTTTGGGAGATGGGAAAGTTTTAGTATTGGCATGTGGTGAGGGTACCTCACTATTGTGAATGTGGTCTGACCCACTGAATGGTACTCTTGGGAGGGGTTGGAAAGTTTATGTTGCACATATGTTCCCACAATTAAAAAAAAGAAAGAACAACCAAAGAGACAATGACAATTAAATGCAACATGTGATCCTGAGTGGGATCTAACAAGGGAGGAAAAAATGCTCAGAAGGACATTATTGGGACATAAGAAAAAATTGGAATATAGACCATAAGCTTTATACAATATTAAATTTCTTGAACTTGATAACTGCACTTAAATTGGATAAATAAGTGAATATCCTTGTACTTAGGAAATGTACATGACAGTATTAAGTTTTCAAGGAGCATTATGTATACAATCTACACTCAGGTGTACAGAAGATGGATTGATATATAGTCATATAGATTAGCAGATAGATGGCTTGATGGATGGATAGATAAATAGAATGATATGGCACGTGTGACGAAAGTTTAAAATTGGTAGATCTGGATATCTACCAATGGGTATGTTGGAGTTCTGTCTATGGGATTTGTAATTGTCCTATAAATTTGAAAGTATTTCAAAATAAGAAGTAAAAAACAAAACAAAACAAAAAACCTCAATAATATGTATTTCCTTCAGCCAGGAAAAGGAATGGAGTGCTGATAGATGCTACAAAATGGATGAACCTTTGAAACATGATGCTAAGTGAAAGAAGCCAGACACAAAAGAGTACATATTGTGTGGTTCTGTTGATATGAAATGTCCAGAATAAGCAGATGGGCAGAGACAGAAAGTAGATAAGTGGTTGCCAGGAGCTGGGGAGAGATTAATAGGGGAGTCTGTTGATGGGTATGTAGCAGTTTGATATGATTATGAATTCCACAAATAGATATTGGATTATGTTTGTCATTTGGTCTGTACCTGGGCATGATTAAGTTACGATTAGGGCTTTGATTGGGCCATGTCATTAGGGCCTTGAGTCCCCAACCTTTGGTGGGACGGCAAAGGACAGAGTTGAAGGGTTTCTGATGTTGGAGTTTGATGTTGAAGACTTAAGCTGGAGCCCCGGGAAATAAGCTCACAGAGGAAAGAGAAGCCAGCCCCAGGAAGAAAGAAACCTTGAACCCAGAGAGAAGCAAGACCCTGGAAGGGAGGAACCCAGGAAGCCTAAAGCCTCACAGCTGTCGGCAGGCATCTTGCTCCATCAAGTGAAAATAGCCTTTGGCGAGGAAAGTAAGTTATGCTTTATGGCCTGGTATCTGTAGGCTCCTACCCAAATAAATACCCTTTATAAAAACCACCCAGTTTCTGGTATTTTGCATCAGCGCCCCTTTGGCTACTAATACAGGGTATGAGGTTTCTTTTTGGAGTGATGAAAAAATTCTGGAATTAGTGATGATGGCTGCACAACCCTCTGAATAAATACTAAAACCATTAAATTGTATATACTCTTTTTTTTTTTTTTAAGATTTATTTATTTATTTATTTTTCTCTTTCCCCTTCCCCCACCCTGCCCTGCTCCAGTTGTCTGCTCTCTGTGTCCATTCGCTGTGTGTTCTTCTGTGTCCACTTCTATTCTTATCAGCGGCACTGGGAATCTGTGTCTCTGTTTTTGTTGTGTCATCTTGTTGCGTCAGCTCTCTGCCAGTGCGGCGCCACTCCTGGGCAGGCTGCACTTTTTTTGCGTGGGGCGGCTCTCCTTATGGAGCGCATGCCTTGCGCATGGGGCTCCCCTACACAGGGGTCACCCCTGCATGGCATGGCTCTCTTTGCACACATCAGCACTGCACGTGGGCCAGCTCACCACACAGGTCAAGGAGGCCCTGGGTTTGAACCATGGACCTCCAATGTGGATGCTCTAGCCGTTGAGTCAAGTCTGCTTCCCTGTATGTACTTTCTTTTTTTTTTTTTTTTTTAAAGATTTATTTATTTATTTCTCTCCCCTTCCCCTCCCCACCCCAGTTGTCTGTTCTCTGTGTCTATTTGCTGCATCTTCTTTGTCCGCTTCTGTTGTCAGCGGCACAGGAATCTGTATTTCTTTTTGTTGTGTCATCTTGTGTCAGCTGTCTGTGTTTGCGGCGCCATTCCTGGGCAGGCTGCACTTTCTTTCGCTCTGGGTGGCTCTCCTTACGGGGCACACTCCTTGCGTGTGGGGCTCCCCTATGCAGGAGACACCCCTGCGTGGCAGGGCACTCCTTGCGGGCATCAGCCACTGTGCATGGGCCAGCTCCACACGGGTCAAGGAGGCCCGGCGTTTGAACCACGGACCTCCCATGTGGTAGACAGACACCCTAACCACTGGGCCAAGTCTGCCGCCCTGTAGTACTTTGAAAGGGTGAATTTTATAACATGAATTTTTTTTTAAAGATTTATTTATTTATTTCTCTCCCTTTCCCCCCACCCCGGTTGTCTGTTCTCTGTGTCTATTTGCTGCATCTTCTTTGTCCACTTCTATAACATGAATTATATGTCAGTAATAATGATGCATATTTATTGTAAAAAAAAAATTTGAAGCAATACAGCAGTGTTTTAAATAAAAGTCTTGTGCCCTCCCTCCCCCTTCCTTAATACTTTCTCATGCTATGTGCTAGGTCCTGGGCTAGGTGCTGGGACTGTGGGGGAACAACACAAACAGATGGTCCTTGCTTTGGGAGCACTTTGGTGGGGAGAGACATATTAACCAGAATGTCATGTATGTGATTATACACACTGATAAATGACAGGACATACAGGGACTGGAGGGTGAAGAGTGGGGCTGGAGGAGCATGTCTTCACAGAACAAATGAAAAAATAGATAAAATTGGGATATATATTTAGGAGAGGAATTGCCAGGTCATATGGTAATTCTGTGTTTAACTTTCTGAGGAACTACCACACTGTTCTCAGTGGCTGCACCATTTTATATTTCCACCAACAATGTATAAGGGTTGCTATTGCTCTGTAACCTCACCAGCACTTGTTATTTTATCTTTTATTATTAATAGCCATCCCAGTGGCTGGGAAGTGAAATCTCATTGTAGTTTTTTTTGTTGTTGTTTTTGAGGTACTGGGTGCCGGAGATTGAACCTGGGACCTTGTATGTGGGAAGCTGGCTCTCAACCACTGAGCCACATTGGCTTCCCTGAGTTGGTCATTTAGTTTGTTTTGCTTGTTTTTGTTTTTTCAGGAGGTACTGGAAACTGAACCCAGGACCTCCCATGTGGGAAGTGGGCACTCAACTGCTTAAGCCACATCTGCTCCCCACCTGTTGTAGTTTTAATTTGCATTTCTCGAATGACTAGTGAGTTGAGTATCTTTTCACATATTTGTTGGTCATCTTCTTTGGAGAAATGTCTATTCAAGTACTGGGCCCTTTTTTTTTTTTTAACATTTAAACATTAAAATTTGTCTCATTGAGAACATTCCCTAACAAACTATAACAAATATGTAATAACTAATACAAAATGTTAATAATAGGGTAGATTGGGGAAAAATGCACCAAATCGGCCCCTTTTTAAAATTGGGTTCTTTGTCCCTTTTTTTGTTCAGTTGTAGGAGTTCTCTATATATTCTGGTTGCTAAGTCCTTATCATATATGTGGCTCCCGATTATTTTCTCTCATTCCATACATTGTCTTTTTCACTTTCTTGATAATGTCCTTAGATGACAAAAGTTTTTAATTTCGATGAAGTCCATTTTATCTGTTTTTTGTTCCTTGTGCTTTTGGTGCAAAATCTAAAAATCCATTGCTTACAACAAGGTTCCAAATATATTTTCCTATATTTTCTTATCAATAATTTTTTAAATGTTTATTTTTTTCTTCCCTTCCTCCTCCCCCACCCTGCTGTTTTTGCTGTCTGTGCCCATTCACTGAGTGATCTTCTGTATATATTTCTCTTTCTGTCTTCTCATCTTTCTCCTCTAAGAGTCACTGGGATTCAATCTTGGGGACCTCTGTCAATTTCACCACCTCAGTTCCTGGTCTCTGCTGCACTTCACCTTGACTCTCCCCTTCATCATCTTGCTGTGCGACTCACTTGCACAGGCACTGGCTCACTCCACAGGCACTCAGCTTGCTGTGTGGGCACTTGGCTTGCTGCACGGGCAGTGGCTCACCACATGGGCACTCACGCAGGCACTTGTCTCACCATGCAGGCACTCGGCTTGCCATGTGGGCACTCGCACGGCACTGGCTCACCATGTAGATACTCAGTGTGCGCACCCAGTTCACTGCATGGGCACCCAGTTCACTGCATGGGCACTTGGTTTGCCACGTGGGCACTCTCATGGGCACTTGGCTCACCGCATGGGCACTCGGCTCGCTGCGTGGGCACTTGGGCTTGCCGTGCAGGCATGCTTTCTCCTCTTCTTTTTCACCTGGAGGCCCCAGGGATTAAACCCGGTTCCTCCCAAATGGTAGGCGAAGGCCTTATCCTTTGAGCCACATCTGCATCCCTCCCTGTATTTTCTTGTAAGAGTTTTGTGGTATTAGCTCTTGTGTTTAGATCACTGAATCATTTTGAATAATTTTTATATATGGTGAGAAGTAGGAATCCACATTCATTTTTTTGCCTGTGGATTTTCATTGTCCCTGTACCATTTGTTGAAGAGACTACTCTTTCTCCATTGAATGGACTTGGCACCCTTCTCAAAAATCAACTGGCCATAGATGTGTGGATTTATCTCTGGACTCTCAATTCTATTCCATTGATATGTTTGTCCTATATGCTGGTTCCACATGGTTTTAATTCCTGTACTTTGTAGTAAATTTTGAAATCAGGATGTGTGAGTCCTTCAACTTTGTTCTTCTTCAAGATTGTTTGGTCTATTCAGGACTCCTTGCAATTCCATATGAATTTGAGGATCAGCTTTTCCATTTCTGCAAAAAAGGCTGTTGGTATTTTGAATTTGTATTGACATCTGAACAATATTAAGTCTTCCAATCCATGTCCATTGAGAACATTCTTTCCCCTTTATTTAGGTCTTCTTTAATTTCTTTCAGCAATGTTTTGTCATTTTCAGTGTACAAGTCTTTCACTTTTTTGGTTAAAGTTATTCCTAGGTATTCTATTTTTGTAGCTGTTATTGTAAATGGAGTCGTTTTCTTGATTTCCTTTTCAGATTGTTCATTACTGGTGTATAGAAACCCATCTGACTTATGCATATTTACCTTGTATCCTGCAACTTTGCTGAATTTTTATTAGTTTTAGTAGGTTTCTTATGGATTCTTTGGGATTTTCTACATGTAGGATTATTTCATCTGCAAATAGGGATAATTTGACTTCTTCCTTTCCAATTTAAATGCTTTTTATTTCTTCCTCTTGCCTGATTTCTCTGACTGGAACTTCTTGAACAATGTTGAATAACAGTGGTGACAGTGGGCATCCTTGTTTTGTGCATGTATGTTTATAATTGTTATATCTTCTTGCTGGATTGAGTCTTTTATCAGTGTATATCATTCTTTTGTCTTCTGCTACTTCAGCTCTCTTTTGATTACAGTCCACATGCATTATCTTTTTCTATGCTTTTACTTTCAGTGTCTGTATCTAAAATGAGTTTTTTGTTGGCAGCGTATAGATGGATCTCACTTGTTCATCCAGTCTGCCAATCTCTGCCTTTTAATAGGGGGGTTTAATCCATTGACATTTAAGGTAATAACTGAGAAGGAAGGATTTACTTCTGTTCGGCCATTTGTTTTCTGTATGTCTTGTATATTTTTTGTTCATTTACTTCATTACTACTTTTTTTGGTGTGCAATTGCTTTTTTATATAGAGAATTGTATCATTCTCTGTGTATTTTAGTTATTTTTTTAGTGGTTACCCTTGTAATTACTGTTAGCATCATAAAGTAATAACAGCCTAGTTTGACCAGTACTAGCCTAGTTTCAATAGTATATAAACTATTCCCATGTATCTCTGGTCCTCCACTTTTTTTTTTTTAAACCACATGTTCATCCATTCTTTTTTTTTTTTTTTTTAAATTTATTTATTTATTATTTAATTTCCCCCCCTCCCCTGGTTGTCTGTTCTTGGTGTCTATTTGCTGTGTCTTGTTTCTTTGTCCGCTTCTGTTGTTGTCAGTGGCACGGGAAGTGTGGGCGGCACCATTCCTGGGCAGGCTGCACTTTCTTTTCACGCTGGGCGGCTCTCCTCACGGGTGCACTCCTTGCGCGTGGGGCTCCCCCACGCGGGGGACACCCTTGCGTGGCACGGCACTCCTTGCGCGCATCAGCGCTGCACATGGCCAGCTCCACACGGGTCAAGGAGGCCCAGGGTTTGAACCGCGGACCTCCCATGTGGTAGACGGACGCCCTAACCACTGGGCCAAAGTCCGTTTCCCTCTTTTTTTTTTTTTAAGATTTATTTTATTTATTTCTCTCCCCTCCCCCCCACAGTTGTCTGTTCTCTGTGTCCATTTGCTGCATGTTCTTGTCTGCTTCTGTTGTTGTCAGCGACACGGGAATCTGTGTCTCTTTGTTGTCACATCATCTTGCTGCGTCAGCTCTCTGTGTGTGTGGCACCATTCCTGGGCAGGCTGAACTTTCTTTCGCACTGAGTGGCTCTCCTTACAGGGCACATTCCTAGCACATGGGGCTCCCCTACCCAGGGAGCACCCCTGTGTGGCATGGCATTCCTGGCGTGCATCAGCACTGCGCATGGGCCATCTCCACACGGGTCAAGGAGGCCTGGGGTTTGAACCATGGACCTCCAATGTGGGAGACGGACACCCTATCCACTGGGCCAAGTCCGCTTCCCTGGTTCTCCACTTTATACTGTTGTTGTCTCAGAGAACATCTTTATACATTGTATGCCTATTAACATAGATTTTAAATATATTTTTTACACATTTGCCTGTTAAGTCATAAAGGGGAAAAAACAGTTATAAACCAAAAGTACAATAATATAGGATTTTATGTCTACCTACCTAGTTACCTTTAATGTTATTTTTCCTTATGGTTTCAAGTTTCCATTGTCCTTTTTTTTTAATTTAGATTTTGACAGTTTCTGTATAATGTGTCTTGGTGTAGCTTTCCTAGAGTCTATACTGCCTGAAGTTCATTGAGCTTCTTTGATGTGACTATTCATGTCTTTCATCAGATTTGGGGGGTTTCAAACATTATTTCTTGAAATATTTTTCCTGTTCCCCTCTCGCTCATCTTTCTGGGACTCCAGTGATGTGTTTATTGATATGCTTGATGGTGTCACCCTCAGGCTCTGCTCATATTTTTTTTCCTTTTTTTCATTCCGCTTCTCACACAGTAATTTCAATTATCTTGTGTTTAGGTTTGCTGATCCTTTTCTCTCCCTATTCATATCTGCTGTTAAACCATCTAGTGAGTTTTTCAATTACTGTACTTTGCAGCTCCAAAATTTGTTTTGGTTTGTTTTTAATAATTCCTGTCTATTTTGTTCAGACATTTTCCTAGTTTCCTTTGTTCTTTGTAAATGGATTCCTGTAGCTCATAGAATGTATTTAAGACAGCTGATTTAAAGTCTTTGACTAATAGTTCCAATATATGAATTTCCTCAGGGATGGTTTCTGGCAAATTATTTTTTTTCCTGTTAATGGGCCATATCTTCCAGGTTTCTTTGTGTGTCTTGTGCTTTTTTCCCCCTTGAGAACTGGGTGTTCTGAATTTGTTGTTACAATTCTGGAAAGCTAGTTTACTTCTCTGGGCTTCCAGGGCTTTTTTTTTTTTAATTGTTGAAAGCTGGAGCTGTCAATTTGATAGTTTTATTTTGCTACCAAATGGGGAATGGAAAGAGAAATGAGGGGGAAAAATAGGTACTGCTTCTTTAAGACTCCTCTGTCACTTTTCCCTGAGGGGGGGATTGGAATAACAGCGACTCTCAGAGAGCTCTGAAGTGATCCTCAGTGCTCTGAAGTGGTTAATCAAAAGCAGTGATCAGTGATCAGACCACACTCCCCCAGATTTTGAAGGAGTAGATCCTTATAGCTCACTGTGGCATCAGCAAACTGTACCAGGAGCTCAGACTACAGTACCCACTGCTACCTGCCACATGGTTGGAGGATGAGGGCTAGTAGCTGCTGCACTGAGGGTGAAATTCATTGATACTTACCACAATTTACCAGCCTCTGCATCCAGCTTTTCCTTGGATGTTGCATAGTGTTCCACTAGACTCCAGAATTCCAAAATAGTGATTCATACAGTTCCTGCCAGTTCATTAGTTGTTTTGCTAGGGGGACTGATTCCTGGAGTTTCATACTCTGCCGTCTTTACACAATCCTCTCCTGCATGCACCCTTTAAAGAGTTTTTTTTTGGCCATGTTTGTAAGCTGTCCTCCAGGAAGATGGTGCCAGTTGGCAGCACTGCTGGCAGCTCCGAGAGCACTGCATTCCCCCTCTTTGTCACCAAACTGGGATTATACTTAAAATAAAAATCTTAAGAACTTGATGAGTGAAAAGGTTATCTTAGCATTTTAGCTAGAAGGTCTTGAAGTATTAATGATGTTGAACATAAAAGGAGCTTATTTTCCTTTCAGAAGCCACTGAATGTAACAGTGATCCGAAGAGGGGAGAAACAGCAGCTTAGGCTTGTTCCATCACGCTGGGCAGGAAAAGGACTGCTGGGGTAAAGTATCTGTTTCCTTTCATTCACCCTTCAGTGTCAGTTGAGTGTTAGCTCTAAAGCTGGTGGGGTGAAGGGGGATGTCGGGGAGTAATGGGAACCCCCAGAATTCCAGTCGAAACTCCTGGAATAAATACTAATGGAATGAACTAGGCTGGTGCAGAGGTGGAGGGAGTGAGTCCCTCGGCTCTTTCAGTAACTGGGCATTTGCTTTGAAAGAGTTGAAGAATGTAGGTGAAAAGCTCAGGAGGGCTCACTTTCTACTGTTCTGAATACACCCATCAGACTTAAGCTGTTCCTTTTTTTTTGTCCTGTTTTTTTTCCAGCTGTAACATTATTCCTTTGCAAAGATGATTGTCCTTGGGGAACCGTGACAGGAAGCATCTTCCCATGCCCTGGACTTGGGTCTAGTGGGGATTTCCTCATTCTACTCTCTCCCTGAAGCTGAAACATCTGGAAGAGGCTGGAAGCCTGAACTTCTAGCTGGTGGAAGTGCCGTGGCCTGTCCATGTAATCTGTCTGGATTAAGGCATTGTTAAAAATTTGATTTGTATTTAGTGTCTTTTACAGATTAGGCCATGACCCTAAATGGGAATCATCTTGATTGTGGGAAAGTGGGTGGGAGTTAATCCTACAGGTGTTTATATGACTTTATTCTTTTATGGAATTTTTTTTTTTCTTTTAAGTTCTCAAATAAGTACAGTTTTACAGTGTGTTGATATGACTATCACCCCAACTGAACTTATTCTGAACCTCTCAGTCCAGAACTTGGATGGGTTCAGAATGTCTACAGAGAAAGTTGGGAAAAATAAACTGGCAATAGTGCTGATGTCAGTGTGATTTCCAGACATTTATGCTACACTGTCTGCTTTCATAGCATTGAGGCATTGCTGCTCTGCTGCGGGAATTCTGTGCATCCTCAGCAGCCTGGCTTCCGAGACTTCCAGAAATCATTTTCTTATGGAGAACCAGAAAACCTGGAGGCTCCCCAGGGAGTGGTGATAGGGACTTGGTATGGGCTTATTTTCCTGTAATCCACCAGAGGGCAGCAAACTCCCTTAACTTCTGGGGATGGGGGGTGGGAAATCTCCAAATTAGCTTTTAATCTGACTTTTTTTATAATTGCACCTCCTGAGCATAACCTCAGATCACCACTATTTTGTGAAATGCCAAGTTGTAGTCGACATTGCTGATGGGAACAAACAGTGTTTGTACTTCTGACCTCTTGAAAATGCTTGATTCCTTCTTTTTTCTTTCTCTTTTTAACATGGTAAAACAGGTTTCAGCGAATCCTAGTTATTCCTAGTTGTTGTCTTTCTTTCTTCCTCTCTTCATGTGTCACAGTATTTATTTCCACAGTTCTTTCAGATCTCTTTCTGCTTTGGAAGAGGTCTGGCACATTCTGCTGAGGAATCCTGTGTTCCTTGGGATTGGATTTGCCTCTGCTAGGTACACATAGCAGCTTGTCCTGATGGGAGTCAGTACTGGGGTGTGCTTCCAGCTGCGGGTTCTCATTCTCATCTTGGAAGTCCTCCTGCTTCCCCAAACTGCATTCCTGCCAGACCACTTGTATTGTCCTCTTATAGCCACACACGTGCCGTATGTACCAGGGTTTGCTGTTTAAATTGTGTTCTAGTTCCATGTTTTCCCATTTCTTTCCATAACCACAGACTACAATAAACAGCTTGCATCATCCCGTTTATCTGTGTTTCTTGGGCCGACTGCACCTTTTCAGCACTGGGGCAGGGGGTCTGATGAAGAGAGTCGTTCACATGCTCCTGAAGTGAGGGCCGCCGAGAGTCTCCTGCCTCAGGCTGATGGCTGCTTTCCTGAAGCCCTCCCTTTACAAATCAGGGTGGTCACACATTGCCCTCTTCTGTGAGATTCCAGCGGAGTCATTTTGACCTGGAATGATCCTAATAGATATAACCAGAATGTTTTTGCAGAAATTCTTTGGGAAAGGAACAGCAAGATTATGTTACCTGTGTAATATTAAATCCCAGCTGGCTAAAATTATTTCCCCAACAGTAGTGCCCCTGTGACGCTGCGGGGAGGACAGAAATATGTTGTGTCCGTGAGACCTGGATGTTTTAGTTTGCTTTTGGCGTCTTTACTTGTCAAATCTTTAGAAAGTCAGAACTGCCAGTACTGGCTGCTGCAAGGTCTCGGGGGATGGCACTTTGGGAAAGAATGAGGGGAAGAAAGGGGGGGAGGAATTTAAGACGGTAAAAACCGGGCGGCGCCTCTCCCTTGGACCGGCAGAGGGCGTCCGGGCCCCGCTCGCGGGCGCTTTCTGGACTAGTGAGCCGCCGTCCGGACATTTGGGCATCTTGCTTTACGGCCTGCCGCCCGCACGCTGCTGCGGTTACCATGGGGACGGCGCTATGTTGACAACCGTAACTAGGGAGTCCGTGGCGACCGCTACAGACCCGAGAGGTGGCCAGGGGATCCGTGCGGCGGCCTTTGAGGACAGGTGTGGATACGCTCTGTAAGTCAGGGCGGAGGCCACGGGGCCCAGGCGGGGGTCCCCGGCATGGCGGGGCCTGTGTCTCCTGGGAAGGAGGTGGTGGTCACCTCTCCCGGCCCGGGCGGGGTTTGGGATGCTACCAGGGAAACCACAGACTCACCCACCTGCCACCCCTCTCCTCAACGCCTCGCGGCCCGACTGGGCATCAAACCCGTCCCGGTCAGGATTCACTGGCGAAGTTCTCATTAGTCAAAAGAGGCCCTGTGGTAAGAGCCTAGACCTGAAATCATAGCAGTGATTTTTCAGGTGGAGGAACTGAGTATCAAAGAGATCTGCTTCTTACTGAACCACTTCAACGTTCAGAGCTGTAAATTCTTAAGTTTGTTGTAAGGAATAAATAAAAGAGGCTGTGTTACAGGACTTACAACTTTAAATTTCTCCACAAATCAAGGTTACTTTTGCATTAGTATTTAATAACATTCACTACCATTTCTTGAGCACTCTGTCCTGGAGCTTTGTTGAACATTTGAACAGGTTAATCTTCACAACAGCCCCATAATCAGGAATTATCATTTTTATTTTGACCAAAGCCAATTTAGATTCTGAGGGGAAATTGACTTGCCCAAGGTCATGGAGCAAGTGAGCAATGGAACTGGGATTCAGTGCTGGGACAGGCTGACTGCCACACTGCTGCTTCTCTTATTCCTACTGTTCCAGTTGTTGCTGATGCCTGGGTTATGTGTTTTGCTGTTTGTGGGACTATGAATATATTTAAAATTAGTTCGGGGGCTCTAAGGTTATTCCCAGAAAGAAGAGAGGCCCTGGAACCAATGTTTTTTTTAAGAATTGGAACAGGCTTTCTTGAAGGTATGACATTCATTTTTATTCCCATGGAAAGGAACCTGAACTGGTAATGTACATTTCATCAGTTAGGTTAGTGAGCCAGGAAATAAAAATGGGAAACAGAGGAACTTGCTTATTATTATGCTGAAAATTTCTCTAAAGGAAACTCTACAGAGAAGAATGTCAGATGCAGAAGAAAACCCACCAGAAGAAACACAAAAGGGCAGAGGAACAGAAATGAAAGGAGGAGGAGGAGGAGAAGAAGATCCAAATGACTTAATGGCAGACAATATGCAACAGGAATCAGAAGAAGAAGACACATTAGCAGGGAAACAGTCTCAAGAGGAGGAGGCTGCAGGAGAAGAAACAGAGGAACAGGCTCAGGAAGCATACGAGGAGGAGGAGGTTGCAGGAGAAGAAACTGAAGAACAGGCTCAAGAAGCATACAAGGAGGAAGAGGCTGCAGGAGAAGAAACAGAGGAACAGGTTGAAGAAGCATATGAAGAAGAAGAAACGGAAGAACAAGCTCAAGAAGCATACAAGGAGGAGGAGGTTGCAGGAGAAGAAACAGAGGAACAGGCTCAGGAAGCATACGAGGAGGAGGAGGCTGCAGGAGAAGAAACAGAGGAACAGACTCAAGAAGCATACAAGGAGGAGGAGGTTGCAGGAGAAGAAACAGAGGAACAGGTTGAAGAAGCATATGAAGAAGAAGAAACGGAAGAACAAGCTCAAGAAGCATACGAGGAGGAGGAGGCTGCAGGAGAAGAAACAGAGGAACAGGCTCAAGCAGCAGCAGAGGAGGTGGAGGCTGAAGAAGAAATAATGGAGGAACAGGCTCGAGCAGCAGCAGAAGAGGAGGAGGCTGCAAGAGCACAGGAAGACATGAGACTGGAGAGACTTATGTTTACTGATTCCTTGTTAGCTGTATCAGCAGCTTTCCCAGTAAGTACTAATTGTAATTGTAATTCATTCATTCATCCATCCATTTATTCAGAATCATTAATTGAATGCTTAACATATGCCGGGCTGTGAAGATATAAAAATCAAAGGATACACAGTCCATTGTCAGGGAGCTCCAGGGTGCACGGGGAGGCAGACATACTAACTAAACATAACACGATGTGTTAAGTGCGGTGATTGAGACATGCACAGGAGATCAGGAGGATGATCTAGGAAGGCTTGTTGGAGTAGGTATGTTCCAGAGCTGACTTTGAAAGGGCTGGTAGGGGTCAGCAGAAGTATGCTTGTCTTAGAACAGAGTCAGAGTGGTAATAGTAACCTAGGCTTCCTGCAGCCTAGCCTGTCCCTGCACAAAAACTCAGCCCTGGTCCAAGGATAATTCCCTGTGACTAGTTAGCCTTTTGGAGACCTCCAGTGTTGCTTAGAAGGGTGGTATAACTGTTGTGTGACTGCTAATAGGCTGGGAATAAACCAGGCACACCCATATATAAAAATATATATATTTTTAAAGAACAAACCTTCCCAGACCCCTTTTAAAAACACTTCCTAATTCCAAGGTGAAACTAACCGGCTAAAGTCTGATTAATTAGGAATAGAAAAGAAAATCAGATAGGGGAGGGTAGTGGCTTGTTTTGTTTTCAGAATCACAATCTCCTTATATTTCTTTTTGATTCAAAGCATTCATTACAACCAAAGCGTTCCAGGTTTTCAGGAGACCTGAGCTCACAATTTGAATCACTTGACTTGGATCAAAGCCGTTCTGACAAATCATGGAGTAGTTACCCTGAAAAGCTGCCCTCAGGTGAGATTGAGGAGACAACCAGCCAGAAGCCTGAAGATGAGCGGGAACAAGAGCAGAGAGTGCAGGAACCAAGAAAGGGAGAATGGAGGAAAAAAAGGAGAGTATCATACTTCAAACATGAGAAAAAAGCATTCCAGTCCAAAGCAAAGGTCCGGAAAGAGTCACTGGTGTCCACCACCAAAGAAGATGGTTTGTTCAAAAAGGATGACAGTGCCAGTGTGTACCCCTTGGTAAGCATCTCATGCTGCCCTCCCCGCCCCCGGTGTTTTGGGAATATTGTGAAATAAGGGGATTTGATGCATGTGAGAAAAAAAAGATACTTCTTCAACTTTTAAAGTTCAGTTAAGAGTTCTGGCTGGCTGGACATGTGCGACAAAACATGAATATGAACAAGAACATTGCGTCTGGGTTCCATGGTTTTGCTCAGCAGGCAGGAAATTCCGGGCATAGTTTGTCCTTTGCATAGGGTGTGCCATTTTGAGTGGGAGATTTCAAGTTCTTCCTCCTCCCCTCTCCTCCCTTTCTCTTTCTTCCTCTCTTCCCTTTTTCTCTCCCTCTCCCCTCTTCCCCTCCCCCCTTCTTCTCTTTCCCGCCCTCCTCCTTTCTTTCCTTCCTACTTTCTCCCCTTCCCTTTTTCTTCCCCTCCCCTTCTTCTCTTCCTCTCCCCTCCCTCCCCTTCCCTCTCTCTCTCTCTTTTTCTCGTACTGTGGTACTCTCATCCCATCTGTGCCTCCCCTTTCCCCTCGTTCCTCACCTCTTCTGCCTTAAGTGAGTTGATACCTTTACAAGCTCCTAAAAGCATCCCAAGCCACTGATGGACCAGAAAGTGAAAAGGCTGGCAAGAGTGGGAACTCCTGCCGAAAAGCACCAGTTACTAGAGGAATCTGCCTTTGCTGCTGCTGCAAATATTCCAGGGAGGCACCATCTGTGAGGAATAAAAATAGCATTTACCAAGAGAAAGGAAGTTTTTTTTTTTTCCTTCTTCCATCTGCTACTTTCTGAAAATTGTTTCCCAGAGTTCATCTCCTTTTTTTTTTCTTTTTCTTTTTTCTCCTCTGATTCCTGCCTTTGGAAGATTTAGATGCAATGGAGTGTATATAAACTACTTAACATAGTTAATACATAGTAAGCACTCAATAAATGTTGGCAGCTATGTGATAATGATGATGGTGATGATGATGATGATAATGATGGAGGAAAGATGCCTAGTGGGAAGTTCAGACAACTAAAAGATTTGGCTTAATTTGAGCATTGGAGTTAAAGGTTCTTTCCAGTTGCTCAGTCTGAAAGAAAACACAGTTGAATTTTAGAACTCACAATGATTTTTGTTGAGGCAGCTAACTAGAATCAGGAAATATCATTAAAGAGAACAACCATCTTTGCATCAGGACCCAGCTACCTGGACTTGACACAAGCCGCTCCCCAGGTCTGGGTTTCCTGTTGGCCTTGGGCTCCTGGCAGTATCAACTTTTCTAGACTGACTCCCTTTGCAAATGTGTTTAACTCTTGCATGCATCTTCTTTCCTTTTCCTTCCTTGCCTTTCCCTTCCCCTTCCCTTCCCTACCCTGCCCTGCCCTGCCCTTTTATTGCTCTTTTTAAAAAAAATATGTCCAATACTTTATTTAACTCATGAAATAATGAAGGAACCAATAAGATGCTTTAACTGATTCAAAGGAAAATTCAAAATGCCACATATTTATAGGCACTCTGGAATGCCGATATAAATTTACAGATAGATTAAAAAAAAACGAAACTATCAATGTTTCAGTGTATCAGTCTTTCAATGTATCAGTGATCAATCCATTACCTTCACTGGCCACAATTCATTTGCATTTCTGAGTGGGACTCATTTTGCTTTTGCTTTTTATTAAACGAACACATGCTTTTCGTAAGACATTCAGACAACACATAAACCTGTTTGAAGGCAAAGGTAAACACACACACACACTCCCACCCCAACCTCACTTCCCTGAGGTAAGTTCTGCTACAGTTTGGTCTGCGTATCTCTCCAGACCTTTTCCTATGCATATACAAGCATGTCTTCTGCCCATGCACACATGTACTTTTTGTTTTTTTTAACCAGTGAGATACTCTCCATTTCTGAAAAATGTTTTTCCTACTTAATGCATCTTAGAAGGTTTTTTATACCAGTGCATGTAGAGCTACCTTTTTTTTAACTTTTTGTTGCATTTTTGTTGCTTCCCACTTTTTAAAATTTTAAATTATTTTTTATTTCAAAATTTTAATTTGTAAAGTTGTGAATTAAAGCAATCATGAATACCATACAGAATTCCCATATATCACCCCACCACCAACACCTTACATTGTTGTGACACATTTGTTACAAATGATAAAAGAACATCATCACAGTGTTACAGCTGTCTATAGTCCATAGCTTATATTTGGTGTATTTTTTCCACAGACCATTCTATCATTAGCACCATGTTTTAGTATTGTACATTTATTATAGTTCATGAAAGAATGTTCTCATTTGTACCATTAGCCACGGTCCATCACTCACCACGGGGTTCACTGTGTTATACAGTCCCCTGCCTTGTACAGTCCATCCAAAGTGTACCCTCAGTGGCTCTCAGTTCATTACAGAGTTGTGCTGTCATCAGCTCAGTCCAGTTCAGAATGTTTTCCTTACTCCGAAATGCTTCCCCTTTCTTGCTCTCACAAAAGGTGCTGTAGTGAGCATGCTTCTTTCTCCATCTCTGTTTGTGCCAGCAACATCCTCCTTTTCCTTTGGGTTCCCTGACTCACTCCAGTCTTCAAGGCAAGTATGTACCAGGGATCCCATCTCCAGCTAAGAAAGAAGGAAAGCACACATTCATGAGAAGGAATCTTAAATATAGTGAAATCCAGTTTCGACAATAAAGTTTTGTGTTCCAGATCACAATGTTTTAGAAAAGATAGATATAAGAGATGTCTGTTCCATGATTATTTGCCATGAATGTTAAAACTTGTGCAAAATGCAATGATTAATTTTATTTGATTTCAGTAATTGTGAATGCTACTTGAGTAAGAAGTTCTGTTACTACTGAGTGAAGTTAGCTTGTGTTGACTTTGGGAAGTTCTATTTTAGCTGTGATCTGGCTAGGAATGTTTTCTTTACATAACTAATTTGTTAAATGGCAAAATAAATTTCCAGGATGAATAATATGCCTTTAAGAATGAGCAAGTGTCCAAAAGAACAATCTCATTTGAAGAGATTGGCTTTTAAGAACCAGCCAAATATTAAATAATTCTTTTCCTAGAAGGTGCAGCTGGAGACAATTATGACTTCATAATTCTACCACTCACACCCACTTGGTAAGCATCTAAATATAAGTATATATCTTAGGGAATGAGCAGATGGAAAGAGGAGAGGATGGAGTACAAAAAGTGTAGGAGAGAGAAGTTGGCCACATTGCCTAGTATGTCTTTCTTGAGGAGAAATATTTATCAATTTAGCCTTATAAGTATTTATTGTTCAAAGAGAAGAAAGGGAACATACCAGATTTTGTTTCTGTATCCCAGTATGATTCACTGATTTTTGGCAACTAATCACTTAACCATCACTTTCTTTTCTTTTTCTTTTCTTTCTTTTTTTCTCTTCCCCTCCCCTGCCCTGCTGTTTTTGCTGTCTGTGTCCATTCGCTGTGTGATCTTCTGTATCTGTTTCTCTTTTTTTTGTCTTCTCTTCTTGTCTTTCTCCTTTAGGATTCACCCGGATTCCATCCTGGGGACCTCTGATGTGGAGAGAGGTACCTAGTCAATTGCGCCACCTCAGTTCCTGGTCTCTGCTGCACTTCACCATGACTCTCTCCTTCAGCTCTCTTTTTGTTGTGTCATCATCTTTCTGTGTGACTCACTTGTGCAGGGACTGGCTCACTGCGCAGGCACTCGGCTTGCTGTGCAGGCACTCAGCTCACCATGCAGGCACTGGCTTGTCATACGGGTACTGGCTCACCATGCGGGCACTCACATGAGCACTTGGCTGACCACATGGGCACTTGGCTTGCCACTTGGGTACTGGTGTGGGCACTCAGCTCACCACATGGGCACGCACCTTGCTGTGCAGGTACCCACATGGGCACTCAGCATGCTGCGTGGGCACTTGGCTACTGCGCGGGCACTCAGCTGGCCACACAGTCACTGGCTTGCCATGCAAGCATGCTTTCTCTTCTTTCTTCACCAGGAGGCTCCAGGGATTGAACCCGGCCCTCCCATATGATAGGTGGACACTTTATCACTTGAGCCACATCTGCTTCCCTTAACCATCACTTTAAAGATTCAACCACATTCCATTTATTGGCCATAGTTGATTTAAGTAAAAGATTTTTAAACACAAAAATATTACGTAAATACACTAATGTTGAATTAAAAGCAGTAGTCATATGTATAGTACCTATAATTTTTCACTTCATGAGATTTTATTTTGGATTTATTCTTGGGAATAAGAAATTTTTATTTCTTCTAAGGAAATTTTGCCTCTTTCTCCTCCCAGGCAAAATTACCTGTAAGAACCAGTTATGCAAGCTGATAATTGCCCTTCTTTTAAAATTGCTTAGTGACTTTACTGTAACTTGTCCATTTTCCCTCTTTTCCTGCTGGCTCTGCATGTGGTACTGAGCTAGGTCCAGGTCCTGGGATGTGGAAGAATAGAATGTTGTTTCTATTTACCATCAATATCTTTCTTTTCTTTTTAAATTGAGTAATAATCCCCAGATCATAAAATTCATTCTTTTAAAAGTACAATTCATTAGTTTTTAGAATAGTCAACAAAGTTGTGCAACCATGACCTCTAGCTAATTCCAGAACGTTTTCATCATCTCAAAAGCAAACCCTGTACCAGCTGGCAATCACTCCCTATTTCCTTCTCCCCTCAGCTTTACCGAGCTCTAACTCATGTACCACACAGTTCACCTGTTTGAAGTGTACAATTCCATGGCTCTTAGTATGTTCACAGAGTTGTGCATCCATCATCACAAGCAATTTTAGAACATTTTCATTATCCCCAAAAGAATCCCCACCCCCTTAGCCATCACTCCCTAGTCCCCTCTAGCCCCCAGTCCCTGGTAATCTGCTCTGTCTCTACAGATTTGCCTAGTCTGTATTTTTTATATAAAGGAGTCTCATATAATATGTGGCCCTTTATGTCTCTCCTCTTAGCGTATTTTCATATTTTCAAAGGTCATCAATGTGTAGCACGCGGTTGAGGACTTTCTTGATGTAGTTTCTCTTCCCTGGGTTGTGGATGTCAGATCCTTCAAATCCTTCTCCAGGGGCTTTGGCGGGGAGAGCCTGCCATGGTAGCTTTGGGCTCAGCATGCTTGAGTGTCTTGCTGGTTTTGCCTTTGTCTTCCAGTCCATGACCTGGTCGTTTGGATGGAACAGTTCTCTTCCTGTTTACTATATTCGAGGTGAAACACAGAGAGTTCTCCTTTACGTCTGTGCTCACACGGTGGTCATCTACGACGTGTTCAAGAATGACCAGCGCCACCTTCAGGTATGCAGGGTTTTCTTATTGAAGGTGAAGAAGAGTGCCTTTAACTTGTACAGAGCACTTTATTTTGCATTTCAAGGGCTGACTTCATTATATCATCGCCTTAACTTTCCTACTTCTGTTTGGAACGACAGCCAATCCTATCTTTAGAAACATGTTATTGTTCATTGCCTTTCATCTGATCAGAACCAATGGACAAACAGCAGTTGATGTTCATTATATAGTTGTAGACATTTAAAACATCTGTATTTTTTACATTTCTGTAAAAATGTGGCAGAATTTTCTTATTATAGTTCATTTGTCTCCACAGAGCTATGGTATAACACAAAAGGTGGCTATTTAGCAGGGATTTAGATCTACTTAACACTTAGACTCCTTTATTTGTCAAAAGGCTATAATTCTCATAATAGGCTAAGAAGTAGGTAATATCCCCATTTTACAGAAGAGGAAACTGAAGCTAATAGACATTTAAGTGATTTAAGTGGATTGCACTAGTAAATGGTGAAGCCATGTGTTGAATCTAGGTCTCCTGACTTGAAATTATTAAGTAGGTGGTGGTATCCTGCTAGTCCCTCCCTCCCTTCATTCCCCTACCCCCCAGCACTTCCTATATGCCAGCCTTTCCCATGCCACACCGTTTCCTGTGTTCCTAACATTTTTTACTCCTTCCACTTTCATCATTTACCTTTTGAAATGTCATATTTTCTTAGCATCTAACTTTCCACTAGTTAACCTGGTGAACCATACTATGTCTCCCTTTTCAACAGAAATGCATTTTAGTAGGGATCTTCCACAGTCAATGCCTTGATCAAAAGCATCATGAAATATTTACCAAGAGCTTAGTCAACACTCAGCATTGTGCCAAGAAGCCAAACATGTGGATGCAACTTATGGAATTTGCTTTGTAGAAAAGGAGTCGAGCTGAAAACACATGAAGAAAAAATCAGCCAGCAGCTCCCCTCAGAGCTTGATTGAATGTGCAGCACTGAGCACAGTGGTTCAAGCAGAGGGAGAAGGGGAAGTGTAATGTTGGCCGGCTCAGACTCTCAGGAAGAGCAGGAATGGGCAGATGTGCTGAGATGTAGGGAGGCTGCAAGAAGAGGTGTCAACCAGCCATTAGGGGAGACCAGCCTCACCAAAGTCAGATGGCTGGGAGTGGCTTGGCCATTCATTCATTCACCTGTTCATTCATCCCACAGATATTCATTCTCATCACTGTTTGTCAGATCATGAGAATGTAGACAGGAAGAAGATAGATCTAGTTCCTGCCCTCATGTAGCTTACAGTGTAGTTGGGGAAACAGGCATTCAACAAGTGAACACATGGAGAGATATATATTTATAAATTTTAATAAGTACTTGAAATTAAAAATTCTCTAAGAGAGAAAATCAAGGGTGGGAGGAGACCCTTGATTCTGATACAGTCCCCTGGCAGGGAATGTAAGGGGCTATTAATGCTGAGACCTGAAGGATGAGAATGAGCTGAGAGGGGCCAGTGTGGGGAAAGAACATTCCAGACAGAGGGTGCTCCAAGGGGCCAGAAAGCACTCGGAGTTTTGTGGGCTTCTGTGTGTGAGGCCCAGAAAGGAGGTCAGTGGGGCTAGGCAGAGCAGGTGGGGAGAGATGAGGGAGGAGAGGTAATGGGCCTTTTCCATGCAGGGAGTGGTAGGATCACGTTTGTTTTTCCAGAAGCTTCCTCTGATGTATGGGGAAAGGACTGGGGGAGGATGAAAATAAAACCAGAGAGAGCAGTAAGAATTGCTTTTGCTCTAGAACTGGTTTTTGGCCTGATGGGGACAATCTTTTAGGGACATGAGGCTGGCAGGAGGTTCAAGTGGGGCATTGGGGGTGGGGGTGGGGGTGGGTGTAGCTCAGACATTTATTCTCAACCAGGGTCGGGAGTTGGGTAAGCTGAGTACATGATTTGACCCCTCGGGAGCCTCTGTTCCTCTGGGGAGGGTAGCTTGTCCTTCAGGTGTTTTGCGGAAGGAGACGTTTGAAAACCACAGGCTAGGAGATGGGAAACTCCAGGGCGGGCTGGTGGGATTAGAATTTTCAGCCAGGTGGGCCTAGAAAGGGAGCCTAGCTCTCCCTGGGGGGAGTGGAGGGCGGGGTGACTCACCCTTTCCTGCTGGGGCCCAAGGCTGGGCAGCATCCTTGATGAGTCAAAGCATTTCTCTCCGTTCCCGTAGGGCCACCCGAATGCTATCTCCTGCCTTTGCATCAGCGAAGACAGGCGGTGGATAGCCACTGCCGACAAAGGCCCAGACTGCCTGATAATTATATGGGACTCCTTCTCAGGGTAGGCTTTTCTTTTTTTCACTTCTAGTGTCTATAGAATATCAGCCACTGTGGCTAAGCAAAGAATAAGTAATGCCCATCTGGAGATGCAGAACCAGTGATGGGAGGTGAGGTGGGGGGAGCGGATGCTGGAGAAGCCTGCTTGTCCCGTTGTCGTGAGACCCAGTAGAGTAACGTTACCTTGGTGAATTTCCCATTCATGGTTCTTGGCTTTTTAAACCCAGGAACTTGGTTTATCTCATGTTTCAGAGTAGACTGGGCTCAGGGAGGTTGACTCACACTAACCCAGCTCATAAAAGCTCAAAGCATACACCAGATGCCAAGTCTCCCATTGACAGTGAAAACATTAGTTTCACAAGGACCAGATTTCTTATCGCTGGTCAGGCTGCCTCTTCCTGGGCAGTACTTGATGGGCACTCCCAAGTGTCTCTGCCCTGGCTCTCCAGTCGGGTTTTTGGCTGCACGTTCTGCCTTCTGCTGATGCACTTTCTCCTGGGGCACATTCAGTCCATTTACAATGCCGTAGTTTTGGATGTGCTACTGATGAGAGGCTTTCCAAAGCTGCTGTTCTGCTTCAGCTGTTTGCACTTCCAACGACTCCCCCTGCTCAGAGTATTTAAAAATTTTTATTACCGGATTTTTATTTTTTAAGAACACTTTCAGGTACGGAAAAACTGAGGCAATAATACAGAGGGTTCCGGTATATCCTATTATTGACAGCTCACATTCTTATTTTGCATCTGTTAAAATTAATAAACCCATACTGGTGGAATATTAACAAAAGTCCCCATAGTTTATTCAGCTCTCCTTAGTCTTCCCTTTATGTCCTTCTGCTCCAGGCTCCCGTCTAGGACCCCACGTGACAGTAAGTTGTCATGTCTCCCTAGGCCGCTCTTGGCTGGGACAGTTCCTCAGACTTCCCTTGTTTTTGGTGACCTTGACAGTTTTGAGGAGGACTCGCCAGCGATTTTTTTTTTTTTAAAGATTTATTTATTTATTTAATTCCCCCCCCCACCCAGTTGTCTGTTCTTGGTGTCTATTTGCTGCGTCTTGTTTCTTTGTCCGCTTCTGTTGTCCTCAGCGGCTCGGGAAGTGTGGGCGGCGCCATTCCTGGGCAGGCTGCTCTTTCTTTTCACGCTGGGTGGCTTTCCTCACGGGCGCACTCGTTGCGCGTGGGGCTCTCACGCGGGGGACACCCTTGCGTGGCACGGCACTCCTTGCGCGCATCAGCACTGCGCATGGGCCAGCTCCACACGGGTCAAGGAGGCCCGGGGTTTGAACCGCGGACCTCCCATATGGTAGACGGACGCCCTAACCACTGGGCCAAAGTCCGTTTCCCATCGCCAGCGATTTTGTAGGTGGCCCCTCTATTGGAGTTGGATGTTTTTCTCATGATGAAGCTGTCGTAGCCTTTCGACACACACTGAAGTCTGGAAACGAGGGGCAGGAGGCTTCTTAACTGGAGCAAACACCGTGCTCGTTTCAGCCAGCTCCCGGGGAGGCCAGCCCAGCGCGCACGGCCAGGTCCAGAGCGCGGTTCCCTCCCCTCCTGCTATCTGCTTGTTCAACTCTGGCCACAGGACCTCTGGCCTCAAGGTCATTTTTTTTTTTTTTTGCCTTCTTCCTCTGTCAAAAAGGCCAGAATGAGGGAGGGAATGGTGGGATTTCTGTGGGCCAGAGCAGTACTACTCAAAGTGTGGTCCCCAGACTGGCCTGGCCTGTCAGCAGGCACTGTCCTGGGGGGACCGTGAAGGACAGGTGAGAGGAAGCCTGTAGGGACTTTTCCAGCGATTGGACATTGCAGTGACGTTTTTATTTGATAAAAGCATTAGCCTATGCTCAGTTTTTCTGTAAATCTAAAGGTTTCTAAAAAAATTGTCTATTGTAAAAAAAGTAGTCCTGAAATTAAAAACTTTAAATAAAAATATAATAAAAACTATAAAATTAAAATATAAAATATTAAGTGTGAAAATTTTTGTATTAAATTTAAAATTTAAATTTAAAAATAGAAATAAAAAAGTAAAAGTAAACAGTTCTTCACCCCAGACAGTTTGAGAAGCGCTGGGCTAGAAGATACACAAGCCGTCGGGGGAGACTGTGAAGCTGAGCACATCACTGTGAAGGTCTAAAGCAGGAGGCGGGCTTACTTGTTGAGGATATTTGGGAATGGTGCTGGGAATCTGAAATGTGGGACATGGCTTGATGTCTTCAGTGGAGAAACAGTGGAGAACCACCCCAAGTGAAAGGAAAACACCATCAACGAGGAGCGGGGCGGGCCTGACTGAGGACAGTGGCTCGGCCAGCAGTGGTGATGCTGCGTCAAGTGGTGCTGAGCAGAGCAGGCCCCAGGATAGAGAGGGTGGGCTGAGGGGGCTGGCGGGGGGAGGAGAAATGGAAGGGGGGGGGTGGGAGCTTGGGGACTCCAGAGGGGCAGCATGGCCGGGAGCCAGGGGCAGGCTCTGCAATCCCCCGGCTTCTGTCCCAGCTCTGCCATTTGTTCCCTGTGTGACTTGGAGGCTCAGGGAAGCTAAGTGACTTTCCATTCGTGAAAAAGTGAGGATATCACCAACCCACCTCACAGGATTACTGTGGCGACCCAAAGACAGGGAAGCTGGCCCGTGGTAGATGCTCTTACGTGGATTTTCTTTCTGAGTCCATGGGCCCAGAGAGCAGCGCTAGTCTAACTGACAAGAGTGTAAGGCCCTAATAGGAATTCAAACAGGTCATTGAGCACCAGTGTTCACAGCAGCAGTATTCACAGTAGCAAAAGGTGGAAACAACCCAAGTGTCCATCAACAGATGAATGGATAAACAAAATATGGTCTGTCCAGATAATAGAATGATATTCTGCCCTAAAAATGAACAAAGTGCTAATAACATGGATGAGTCCTGAAAACATCATGTTAAGTGAGAGGTATGGGACAGTTATTGCTTAATGGTGACAAAGTTTCTGTTTGGGGTAATGAGCAAGTTTTGGTAATAGATGCTGGTGATGGTAGCACAACATTGTACATGTAATTAATGCCATTGAATTGTAGTCTTAAAACGAGTTAAAATGGTTAAGTTTTATGTTATGTATTTGTTATCACAATAAAATTGTATTAAAAAGGTGTAAGACCTTGGTTGGGTGTGGAGTCAGGGAGGCAAGTGAATCCAGATGGACAAGAAGGTTAGGGAGGAAAGTGGATGTGGCTCAAGCAGTTGAGTGCCTGCCTACCACTTGGGAGGTCCTGGGTTCAGTTTCCAGTGCCTCCTGGAGAAGACGAGCAAGACAGTGAGCTGACGTGACGGGCTGGCAAGGCAAGCTGATGCAACAAGATGATGCAATGAGATGACACAATGAGGAAACACAATGAGAGGTACAACAAGCAAGGAGTGGAGGTGGTTCAAGCGATTGGGCACCTCCTTCCCACATGGGAGGTCCCGGGTTCGGTTCCCAGTGCCTCCTAAAAAGAAGACGAGCAGACAAAGAGCACACAACAGAGACAGAGAGCAGAGCAGTGCAAACAATGAGGGGGTAGGGAGAAATAAATAAATCTTTTAAAATATGTATATATATATATTTAAAGTTTAGGAAAATGTTATCTCTAACATTGTGGAGACTAGGGACACAGGCACTGTTCTCGCCCAGGACCCACGTCCTCCGTATCCTCCGTACCTCCACATTACTGATCCTGAGCCTAATCTTGCTTGCCCGACCAGTGGCATTTGATGCTTTTCATTTCCTTTGGCTCCTTTGCGATCACATCCCCCTGACTCTTGGCCTGCTTCCTGTCTCTCTCTCAGTCTCACCTTCCTGTAGCCATTCCTTAGATGTGGCCCGAAGTGGTGAGGAGGCTCTTGTTGCTGTTACTCTGCTAGGAAGGACAGATCCAGGATTTGAAAATACTGCCTTCATATTTTCTTAGTAGCCCTAGACTAGCTCAGTGTTTCCTTTCTACTGACGAGGAAGCTGTTGGAGAGCATTCCACCTGGAAGCCCCATAGGCGCCTCCTGCTAAAGTATCCCCAAATCCTGTTGCATCGACCTGTCAAATAACTCCTGAACCCAGCCCCATGGAATCCAACCCCATCATCTCTTGCCTGGGCTATTGCAACAATCTCCTAAATGATCTTTCTTCTTGCAGTGAAACATGCATTTTGAAAAACCAAAGTCTCCTTTGGCTACTGTCTCCAATCCTAGTCCTCTTCGTAGCGACAGTCGTTGTTTGGTGTGTTGCCTTCTAAAACATTCTCTCTTGTTTTACATACACACATGTAGAAATATATAATATCATCATGAGGTTTTTCTCACTACAACATTTTAGTGTGACTTCCCAAACGTGCATCTGATTGTGTCACTCCCCTGCTTAAAACCCCTGAGAGGCTCTTTGTTGCCAAATCAGCATCCGTTCAGGAATATGTCCCCTGCACCATGGCCACATGGATGTCCAGGGAGTGAAATGCCCTTTGCCTTCATGCCTGGTAGGAAAAAAACAATGAAGGAAGTTTATTACCTCAAACAGCACAGTCTGCAGGTAGGAAGGATGAGTCCTTCAGTTATGTCTTTACTTCTGAAGCCTTTCCTGGCAGCTCCCCACCCAGGCAGAGCCGGCCCTGCCCTGGGCAGTGCATATGACAGGGCCTTATTCTTGTTTATAACACTGTCTCCACCATTAGACAAGGAGCAACTTGAGGGAAGGGAGTTTTGTTCTTGTTTTTTTTTATTATAAAGTAGAGCACATGTAATGAGTTTTATGATATACCAAAGTCTACCTTGAGATCCAGAGAAGATTATTTGGAGGCTTTTTGGTTTTTTAAGTAGTAGTTGCCTTACTAAAGTGACATTAAAAACCATAGTTCTGGGAAGTGGACGTGGCTCAACTGATAGAGCGTCCACCTACCATATGGAGGGCCCAGGGCTCAATACCCAGGGCCTCCTGACCCGTGTGGTGAGCTGGCCCACGCGCAGTGCTGCTGCGTGCAAAGAGTGCCATGCCACGTAAGGCGCTCCCATGTAGGAGTACCCTATGCACAAGGAGTCCGCCTTGCGTGAAAGAAAGCACAGCCTGCCCAGGAGTGGCGCCGCACACAGGGAAAGCTGACACAGCAAGATGACGCAACAAAAAGATTCCCAGTGCCGCCTGACAATGCAAGTGGATGCAGAAGAATACACAGCAAATGGACACAGAGCAGACAACAGGGGGATGGGAAGAGAAATAAATAAAAATAAATCTAAAAAACAACAACAAAAAAAACCATAGTTCTGGGAAGCAGATGTGGCTCAAGCGTTGAGCACCTGCTTCCCACACGGGAGGTCCTGAGCTTGGTTCCTGGTGCCTCCTAAACAACAACAAACAGAGAACAAGCAAAACAAAAGGAAAAACCCAACTCAGGGAAGCTGATGTGGCTCAGTGGTTGAACACTGGCTTCCCACATTTTGAGGTCCTGGGTTCAATCTGCAGCCCCTGGTACCTCAAAAAACAAACCATAGTTCTTCTTTAAACTTTTTAATTTGACTTGCAAATTCTATTTATAAATCTAGCAAGTTTTTGCAGTTGCCTTTTGGGGCTTTGATTGTTTGGCCTCATTTATAAATTTGGTTATTAACTCATTTTAAGCATTTAAAATTACATTTAGAAATTTAATACATTCGGTTTCGTTTTTAAATTCTTTAGGTGTCTAATGAACAAATCCTTCATAAGTACTTAAGTAATTCCTGTAAATCTATTAAATGAGACATAAGTATGGCAAATCTTAAGTTCTCTTGTGTTCTAATATTCTTTATAAAACGAATGGAATTTCAGTTTAAAATCAAATTAAAAACTATATGTTTTAGATTAAAATCATAAATCTAGTTTGTTAGATACTCTAAGTCAAATCTTCATTGCTAAAAAAGGAACAAATTCCCAATCACATATATTAATAGTCCAGGCCTGACATTCTCTTCTTCCTGTTTAATTCTAAATTTCCCCAGGAGCAAGATACACTTTCCCACTAAGGATACCATTATGTCAATATCAGCAACTTGGGGCTTGCCTTCCCTAGTGAATTTTGGGAGCTTCTTCTCAGTTGGATGAAACTTCTTAAATGACACAAATTTCTTAAATGACACAGAATCTGGGGCTTGCCTTCCCTGGTGAATTTTGGGAGATACTTCTCAGTTGGATGAAATTTCTTAACTGGGAAACACACTTGGTTCCAGGCAGTTGGGACACTGATGTGGCTTGCTGAGGCCTGTTTATAGTTGGTATAACGAGGAATGTATAATGAAAACAAATGGGGTAGCCATGAACCTGACTTAGTTTTTTGCTATCCATTCTTCTCTTCTAGTGGCAGCCCGCAGAACCACCAAGGATATAGCTTCCTTCCATCATTGCCTCCGTGTATTTCTTTGACTCTCTTAGATGTTTAATCATCATCTAATTAAATTCTGTGTGTGTCAAGGGTTTTATCTGAATCTTTCAGTTTAAAGTCTTGCCAGTGGCACAATACAGAAACCAAAAAGAAAGCCCCTCGCCACTCAAACCCCATCTCCAGAGGAACTATTGTTTTACAGTTTGGAGTCTCCTCCAGGCCTTTTTCTTTACATATAAGAACATACATACATACATATACATATATGCACATATACGGAGAATATATAATATGGTATGATGCTGTGTATACTGTTCTGCAATTTGTTTTGTTTTCTTTACCCACAAAGTTTTGGTCTCTCTCCCAGATCTACCTTATTTTTTTTTTTTAAGGAGGTACTGGGTACTGAATCCTATACCTTATACATGAGAAGCAGGTGCTCAACCACTGGAGCTATATCTGCTCCCCTACCTCATTCTTTTTGTTTATTTTTCTTTCTATTTATTTATTTTTCCCTCATTCTTTTTAAAGACAGCATAGTTTTTCATTATATAGTTGTGTCATAATATTCTTTAACTCTTTTCCCTGTTAATGGACATTTATGTTGCTCCCAGATTTTTTGCAGTTAGAACAGTGCCACAATGAACATGAATTTACATTTATCTCTGTTTATTTTTGCTACTATTTCTCTGGTATAAAGTTGTATAAGTGGGATTGGTGGGTCATAGGGCATGTACATTTAATTTTGATAGATACAGCTAAATGACTGTCTGAAAGGCAGTACTCATTTACATTCCTGCTTACGTAGGACAGTGCCAATATTCCTGAGAGCTGGGCCATTTTGTCCTAGTCATCTTTTTTCATATTTGCAACCGTCATGCCTGGCACTGGATCAGCACACTCAATATAAATGAGTGAGAGATGGGAGTTCACAAAGAGAACAAACAGCACATTTGTGGTGCCCTGAGTTGTAATGTTTCTGGACGGTTTGAGCTGAGCTCCCACTTCCCCTGGGCTCCTCTGGGAAACAAGATATAACTCAGGGAATTGGACTTGGCCCAATGGATAGGGCATCTGCCTACCACATGGGAGGTCTGTGGTTCAAACCCCGGGCCTCCTTGACCCGTGTGGAGCTGGCCCATGTGCAGTGCTGATGCGCGCAAGGAGTGCCGTGCCACGCAGGGGTGTCCCCGCATAGAGGGCCCCCATGCGCGGCAAGGAGTGCGCCCCGTAAGGAGAGCCACCCAGTGCGAAAGAAAGTGCAGCCTGCCCAAGAATGGCACCGCATGCACAGAGAGCTGACACAAGATGACGCAACAAAAAGAAACACAGATTCTTGGTGCCGCCGATAAGGATAGAAGTGGTCACAGGAAAACACACAGCAGATGGGCACAGAGAGCAGACAACTGGGGGCGGGGGAGAGAAATAAATAAAATAAATAAATAAATCTAAAAAAAAAGATATAACTCAGCTCCCGCCTCCATCTCCTGTTTTGCAGGATTCCCGTGCACACAATATTTGACAGCTGCCCCAAAGACAGCGGCATCAGGGCAATAGCCATCACCCGTGATGCCAAGTATCTGGCCACCATCTCAGATGCTGAGGTCCAGGTAAGAGCCTTCTGGAGTCAGAGGCTCCTGTGGCCTGGCTCATGGTACTTGCCTTCGTTAGCCTTTACAGAGTTAAGCGAAGTGATGGTGTTATCATGATAACAGAAAGTTATTTCGGCAATCTACAGAGACCTCATTTCTCTTTCTCTTGCCGATATATTTCCCTGCAGCAAATTTGCATCTGGAAGTGGACCTTAGCTGTGGAAAAGCCTGCCTGCACACTGGACCTTAACAAAGAATATGGTTTCCAGGTGAGTTCACCTCGAACCTACAAAGACCATCCTGAACTCACACTGACGCCAGGTCAGAATCTGCTTTTCGTTTCAGTGGAGTCTTGTTATGGTGCAGTAGTGCTTTTTGTAAACACTTCTCCACCCATGATCTCATTTGATTTTTTATAACAATAGCTAATATTTATTGAACACTTACCATGTGCCAGGTTCTGCTCAATTCTTTGCATAGATTATCTCACATAATCCATGGATTCATGCTAGGATGTAGTAATATCTGTGAACTGCTTCTCGGAATTATGAAATAATTTGTCTGTATTCACTCACCAGAAGCATGTGATTAACTGCTTCTAACTTTATAACTAATTTGTGAGGTGCATAGGGAAATAATAATAATAATAATGATTCTCTGTTTATATGAGGTGACGTGTTGTAGATACCCAGAAAGCTTGTGCCAGGTCTCCTGAGTTCCCACGTCCCCGCCCTCTGCTCTTCTGCACTGTCTCATCTGTCCTCGCACCTCCCGTGCAGGCACCGTGATACATGCATCTGTAGCTGGCAGGAGTTAGAGCTCAAGCAGAGGTGGCTCCCCAGTGGCCAGAACTCAGCTGAGCACATCTCATTATGCCCATCTTCTCTCCTCCCCATAACATTCCCCACCCTTCAAAAAAAAAGGTTCCTTCTTAAAGCTGCACTGTTGGATACGGTGGCCGCTGGCCACTCGCAGCTATTTACATTTGAACTGATTAAAAAATTAAGTAAAACTTCAAATTAAGTTCCTTGCTTGCACTAGCCACATTTCAAGTACTTCATAGACACTCGCGGCTAGGGGCAACCGTATCGGAAGCATGGATTCTAGAATGTTTCCATCATCGTGGAAAGCTCTGTTGGACAGCCATGCAGAAGCACCACTCTGGAGGAACTCCACCACTGGCCTTCTCCGTGCCTGTGCCCAAGCAGGTGGAAAGTGTCTGGAGAAAAACACCCAATGGAGCTGATTCATCTTTCTTGTGTTTAGTCAGATGTTTCAAATGAGCTCTTGGCACTGCCTGGCTCTTCTAGTGACTGTCTTTTGCTTCCAGAGACATCAGCTTCTCACCTTCTCTTCACACCTCCCACAGACCCTCCTCGCACTCTCAGCTGATGACCTTTCTTATGTTTCATTGAGAAAATGGGAGCCGTCAGCTACAAATGTGGCCCATTCCCATTCTGCCAAGCCTCTAACTGCTTTTAACCTCACCCCCTTCCTTGGGCTGGATCCCATTCCCAGCCCTAACTCAGGGCCCTCCTCTGTAGCTATCCCCCACCCTCCTCCAGACCGCTGTCTTTACTAGCTCCTATCTTTTAAGGACTCCCTTTAACCCCACATCTCCTTCCAGCTGCTGTTCTGTGTTCCTCTTCATAGTTAAACTTCTCAGTTTAACTTTCTTTTCGACTTCCTCATCTCTCATTTACTTGTTTTTTCAAGAAATATTTCTCTCTTAATATTTTTATTGTGAAATAGTGCAGATGTGTACATTTTAAAGAAGAAAACAAAATGGATTAAACCAGACCATGAAATGAACCTTACCTATACCCTAGAGGCCCTCTTTGTGCCCCTCCTCAACCTCACCCCTCTTTCCTCCCTAAAGTTAGCCACTTTACCAAATTTTGTGCTATACATTTCCTTGTTTAGCTGCACACTCTTCTCCACTGATGGATGTATCTCTCAATACAATCTGATTTAGTTTTGTCTCTCTTTGACTTTTGAATATTTGGATTCATATGAATGCTTCACTTCCTCGCCTTGTTTCATATCGATTCTTGGGCTATGATTCCTTCATTTTCACTGTATAGTTTTCCATTGTTTAAGTATAACACAACTTATTTAACCCTCCTATTGTTACACATTTTTGGCCTTTTCATCTGTCTTCCACCACCCTCCACACCCCCCAACCCAACATGACACAACTGAAACTGTGCTTGTCATGTCACTGGTGTTCCCAAAGCAAATGAGCATTGCTAAATCCTCTTTTTACTCTTCCTCTCAACAGCAGCTGCACACTTCCTAGTGGGCTTAGAAGACACCTTCCATGCTAGCCCACATTCTTTCTAAATCTTTTTTGTGGGTTCTTCTTTCTCTTCCTCCTTTTCTTTCTTTTTTCTTCTTCTTGCTATAATTTTCTTGGTTATTCTCATCCATTCTTAGACTTTTAAGCACTATTTACTCCCAAGAGATATCCTGAATCCCTCCTCTCCTTTCCATTTCCTCCACCACCTGCGTGCTTAAACATCTTCCCAACTGGTCTCTCTGCTTTCACTCTTGCCCTATCCCTTAACAATCTTCCTGCAGCGGTCAGAGTGATATTTTTAAAATACATGTAACAGATGATGTTACTCCCTTACTTATAGCCTTTCAATGACTTCCTGTTGTGCTTAGAATAAAATCGAAACTCCTTATTGTGGCCTACAAGGCATAATCTGATTCCTCCATCCATCTCTCAACATCTATCCCCCGATTATTATGAGACTGAAATTCCGCATCCTGTCCTCTATTTTCCTTCTCATATTAATAACAGTTATTTTCATACCTATGTCTGATAACTCCAATATCTACATCTTCTGTGTGTCTCTTTTTGTTGATTGTTTCTCCCTCTTGGCTTCAGTCATTTGGATGTATCTCTTCCATGTGCCTTATTATTTTTCATTGAATGCCCAATATTATATTTAAAGAACATGGAGATAACTTGAGGTTCAGGATGATAACTTCCACCAAAGACATCTTACTTTTGCTTCTGACAAGCATTCGGCTGGAGGTAGATCTTCTTAATCTAATTGAAGATAGAGCTGACTTGAGGCTTATTTTCAGTTTTTGTGGTCCCTGAACCTGCTTTAAAAAAAAAAACTAATCAATTTTATTGATACATATTAATAAAGCAAACAATTCATCCAAAGTGTACAGGCAGTGGTATTTGCTCTAATCAAATAGTTGTGCATTCTTTACTTCAGTCACTGTTAGAACATTTTCATTACATGCACCTACTTTTATCAATTCCTCACCCATCCAGGTTTTTGTATTATCCTAATATGAATTCTCAGACACTGGCATTGGTCATTTACCCTACTGCAGTGAAGCAAAGAAGAGATGTAGGGATGGTTAAAGAACAGGCATGGAAGTTAGAAAGCTTTTCTCTAGCCTGTTTCACGGTGCTACCTCTGACAGCCCTTGGTCTCAGGCTGCAGGCACCTACTTCCCATCCACACACCATTTCAGGACAAGTCTCCCCAGGGATTTCTCACTTTTTGTTGTTATCGTTGTTTAGTTTCTGGATTTTATGTTTCCCATGCATGTATAGTTTCTGCTGGGCTGATTTTTGGGAGGGAAACCAGCAACCCAGGCTGGTCCACCATCTTGGCAGGAACCAGTATCCCCTTTCAATATTTTGCATTTATTCCAAGATCCCTTGTGGCCCTGCTTATTTTAGGAATGTGTTCACAGCAGGACAAAGAATAAAGGTTATTGGTAAATACTGGTTAAGTTTTGCTTGTTCCAATTTATAGATGATGAATTATAATAAAGACTAGAAAAAGAAGATGTTTGGGACTTTTAATTTTGACAATCATTATTTAAATTATATTCCTATTGCTTACCAAATGCCATATTCCTTTTGTTTTATATTACCTCTCAGTTATTTATTTTAATTAAACATATTAGTTAATTTTAATATTCAACTTAACCAGACAGAAACAGAAAATTAATTATAATGTAATACATTTCCATCCTTTATATTTCAGAACTACCTTACTTTTAATCCAACAAATAATAAAGAACTGGTGAGCAATAGTAAAACACAAGCAATATATTATTCATGGGTAAGTAGAAATATTTTCATGTGTTTTAAATATGACTTCAGGTGTATGCTTATTCTTTGAGGTTTTCGTAATTTAGCGTTATAGTGTTTATTTTACTTAGGAAGCAGTGAATACATATTAAAATGTTTTTAATGTAATTATAATATTTCTTTTAGTTCCATTGGAAATTAGCATATTAAATCAGAAGCAGATATTTAATTTTCATTTAACTTTTAAAGTAATGAAGCAAATACTTTTTGGATGTATTATCAGGTCTAAATTCTAAAATCTAAAATATTGGACTTTGTTCCCTTTTAGAAAACAATTTAGCAAACAGATCAGAGATATATATACTGGCCTGGGGCAAAATCATGAGATTAAAAAACATTGAATCGCTGGGTTTCAGTGATATTCATTACTTCAGGTATTTATTAAAGTAAAGCCTTATAAATGTAGAATTCAAATTTGCATTAACCACCACTGAAAGTCACAATTTTTGTGACATATCTTAATGTGTTGCTTTTCTTTCAGAACACTTCTAGATGTTTCCAGAGGTAGCAGGTCCTCTTAATTGTAGAAATTACAAAGCTCTGACCCTGTTCAGATGCATTTGTTTTTATTTTGTTATTATGTAGTTCTTCTTTTGGAAACCAGGTCTTTTTTTAGCAGTGATTATTTTTTCTGTACTTATCAGCAGGAAGAGAGAAATGTACTTGTACACAGTGCTCCACTTTTAACAGGAAAAGTGAGTATGTCTGTTGCATTTATAAATACCACATTTTGGTGAGAATAAACATATGTATGCAAGCTGAGTTGCTCTGGGCTTCTCTTTGTATGTCTTCATATCAGATCATTGGGAAATAATCTGAAAATGTCTATTTGTGTCCTTTATCCATATTGAAGTATCAGTTGAAAGTAACAGGAATATTGTTAAAAATAAAATGTATGGTAAGGAGCTGAGGTGGCTCAAGAGATTGAGCACCTCTCTCCCACTCTGGAAGGCCCCAAGATCGGTTCCCAGTGCTGCCTGAAGAGAAGACAAGCAGACACAGAAGACAAGCAAATGGACACAGAAAGCAGATGGTGGGTGCCAAAACAGCAAGGGAGGGGAGCAGAAATAAAGAAATCTAAAAATAAATAAATAAATAAAATGTTACGGAGAAAAAATTACTGTCATAAGAAAAGCTCCTTATAAATGAAGTGATAACTTTTATAATGTATGTGTACACACTGACAAAAGAATCAAAGTTAATGGAGTGATGTATCTGGAGTAGTTGAATATGGGTGGGGCCCTTATAATATAGCTGCGCAGTTTCGGAAAAACAAAAAAAGTGATAGACTTTGATGTTTAAGAGTCAGTAGGGGCTCTCTGCTCTTCCTCATTCGACAGACAGCTGTAGCTTTAAGAGCAGCGGTCAGCCGCATTCCTGAGACACGATGGTGAAGGTTGGAATAAACAGATTTGGCCCTGTTGGGAGTCTGGCCATGAGGGCTGCTGTGAACTCTGCCAAAGTACTAGTTGTTGCCATCAATGTCCCCTTCATTGACCTCAGCAACGTGGTCTGCATGGTCCAGTACGATTCTGTCTATGGCAAGTTCAAAGGCACTGTCAAGGCTGAGAACAGGAAGATTGTCATCAGTGGGAATCCCATCACTATCTTCCAGGAGCAAGGTCCAGCCAACATCAAATGGGGTGATCCTGGTGCTAAATATGTTGTGGAGTCTACTGGTATCTTCACAACCCTGGAGAAGACTGGGCTCCTTTGAAGGGTGGTGCCAAGAGAGTCATCTCTGCCCCTTTGGCCAATGCCCTCATGTTTGTGATGGGAATGGACCATGAGAAGTATGTCAACTCCCTGAAGATTTGACCAATTGCCTGCTCCATGGCCAAGGTCACCCATGACAACTTTGGCGTTGTGGAGGGACTCAGGATCACTGTCCATGCCATTACTGCCACCTAAAAGGCTGTAGGTGGCCCCTCCAGAAAAATGTAGCGTGGCAGCTTTGGGGCTGCCCAGAACATCATCCCTGCAGCTACCAGTGCTGCCAAGGCAGTGGGCAAGGTTATCCCAGAGCTGAATGGGAAGCTCACTGGCATGGCCTTTGTGTCTCCACCCCCAGTGTGTCCATCATGGATCTGACCTGTCTGGAGAAACCAACCAAATAAAAGGACATCAAGCAGGTGTCAGATGGCCCCCCAAAGGGCATCCTGAACTACACTGAAGACCAGGTTGTTCCCTGTGACTTTAATAGTGCCACCCATTCTTCCACTTTCGGTGCTGGGGCTGGCATTGCCCTCAATGACCACTTTATCAAGCACATTTCCTGGTTGGTACAACAGGATGGTGGACCTTATGGTCCACATGGCCTCCAGGAAATAAGAGCCCCCTGGACCCCCTGCTCTGGCAATGGCAATGGCATGAGAGGAAGAGAGCTGTCAGCAGCTGGGGAGTCCTAGCCCCAACTCAGTCCCCCAACACTGAGCATCCCCCATCCTCCACTGCTTCCATCCCAGACCCTCTGAAGAAAGGGAAGGGCTTTGAGGGCCCTACCTTGTCCTGTACCATCAATACAGTACACTGTACCCAGCCCCCCAGCCCAGCCCCAAAATAATAAAAGAGTCAGTAGGAACGTGGTGAAAGAGATGTTGGAAGAAAACGATTTTATCTTGGTCTGCTTACCTCAAGCTCTTGCATTTGAGGATAAAACTTGAGTTTTGTCTCCAGCAGCATTTTCTGCATTTGACTGCCATGTAACTAATCTGCCCTTGGTGTCACCTTATGAGGATTTTTCTGCTTTCTTTCCTTACTCTTGGTATGATTTACAGAAATTTCTTTTTTAGGATGGCATGTAAAAAAAAAAAAAAAAAAAGAAAGAAAGAAAAAGGTAGACCCAAGGAAAGATTATTCTGCCTGCAAACTTTTTTTTTTCATAAACCAGATATCCTAAACAATAACCATTTGAATGATAAAAATGCCTTGTATTGAAACAGCACTGCTCTTAGAAAGAGCATTTATTATTTTACTAATCTTCTTGTGTTCCAGTCAGAAGAGGCCAGCCCTTAGGTCTTTGCATAATTTGAGAGTTGAGCAGCAGCCTTTCTGTGTCATATCACAGTTTGCTGAGTTTCGTTCATTTGCTCAATAAACATTCACTGAAAGGCTTCAAGTCATTGCTCTGGGTTCTTTCTATAGCTCGTCTCTAAGACATGTCTAAGAAAGACAACCTATTGCTTTTATTTTATGTACCACAAATTTAATAAGGAATCTTTATACAGGAGCATTTCTTTGTACTTAAATGATTTCTAACGGGGGTAGGGGGTGGGGAATATACTTTATGATCAGAAGAAGGTCAGGAGAATTTTCAGTGGTGCTTGACAACCACAACATGCTTTGGCTCACACAGGCAATTTAGCAGTCTGTGAAATCTCTTTAAGAGCAGCTGACCAGGTATAAACAGTGATTTTGTACCTATTTAAAATCTCTTTCATTTGCTTTCAGCAAACAGTTTAGTTGAACACAGTAACCCTCCGCTTGCTCTTTGCGGACCTTTGGAGATTCAGAACAGTCTCAACTATGACCCTCCACTGTGGGGAGAGTTTTTCAGTGATTGCTTTTTCTACCTTATCTTTTTTCCTACTGTATTTCAGGGAAATGTTACAAAACGTTGGGTTGATAAATGCTTTGTTTTATATTTATTACCAACAATAACTCACAGCCTGTCTCTTGAAATGCAGACGTTCAACAAGCTCGTGGGAAAATTTAGTCAGTCCGTCTTTCACCTGAATTTGACACAACTGCTCTCTGCAACAATGGAAGGAAAGCTGGTTGTCTGGGACATACACCGCCCACCGCCAGCTGCCTCCTCCCATTCGGGCTTTCCCCATATCAAACCTTGTAAACTGGTTCATTTGCAGAAAGAGGGCATCACTGTGCTCACAACAGTTGATAGGTAATTAACTTAATTTAAAAGTAGCTATGGATGATTGTGAAAGTCAATATTTGGATGTGGGTGCATATTTTGCCAACGCATAGAATATGTCTGGGGAGAGTCAGAGTTAACTGGGGACAGTGGTTGCCTCTGAGGAGGAGAACTGAGAATTAGGAATAAAGTGGGAGTGGGCTCTTTTTTTTTTTAAGTCCCATTTGTACTAATTGAACTTTAAAAAATCATGAGTATGTGGTACTTAAAAAAAATCCCTTTGGATGATGAAACAAAAAATAACTGTTTAGACTTATTTTGTACCCTAAAGTTTATATATTTTAAATTTAAAAAAATAACCTGAACAGCTACACTGCTTTTCTTCATATTACAAAATAATATTTACCCATTATGAAAAAATCAGAATACAGCAGAACTTTATGATGTTCACTAGCTGTTTGATTTCTAGACATTGGGGCCAGGGGAGAGGAGGTGGCTCATAAATGACCTTAAAAACCGTAGCTGTCCATTCCAGCTGCATCCCTTCCTTGCTGAATGACCTTGGGCAAGGGACTTAATTTTGCTGAGCCTCCATTTTTCCATCTAGTAAATGGGCATAACAATGCTATCTATGTCAGAGTGAGTTTATGACGATTTAGTGAGAGAATATCTTAAAACTCTCTGCTTGCTGTCTGGCTCAGAGGAAGCTCTTAAGTAAATAGTACCCATGTTAGTGTGCTAAGGAAGCTCCCAAAAATAAAAATAAAGAAAATTGCTTAAGGAAAAGGAGCTGCCCATGTCATTAGAATCACTGTGCTGCCTACTTTCAAAAAGCCCATTTGCTTTCCTTTTCCTTTCTTTTAGGTCTTGGCATGGTTTTGCAAAGAGAAATGCAAATTGTCATCCTGACTCTGGTGCAAAAAAACAAGTAGAATTGTAATTGACCATGCAATCAACTTTTAGTTAGGTGGGGGTTAGGACCCAGTGAAGACTGGGCATTGGTTTCCCCCTCTCCGTGTTAAATAAAATCCAGCCAGGGCCACAGAGCCCATAGACAAGGTGTCTGAATGCACTTGACCTGTTTTGCTGCTGCTGTCCAGCAGAGGGCAGTGAAAGATATTCTAGCCAATTAACTGCCCACCTGACTAGCTTATTAATTGGAAACCTCATTTAATCATTCTGCATATATAAGAGAAAATTCATCCCCATCTCCCCCCAGCCATGGTTAGAATGATGTCACAGTCTTAAAAAAACAAGCCCATTTGGGATGGATCCAAGGACTGGAAATAAAAGCCATTCTGTCACGCTTTGGCTGTGAAGGCCGGACAGGGTTTTACAATCACTTTAACAGCGGTGCCTTCCTGTAAAGCAGCTTGTATCCCATTGGCAGCCTGTGTGATTTCGGAGGCCTGGCAGATTGAGTCTCTCTTCGTTGTCATCTGCAGTCACATGGAGGAGAATGTAAATCATTACCCACCACCATTGTATGTGGTTGATCTTGGTGAGCAGAGAGCACGGGCTTTGGCTTTAGCTACACCTGGATTCACTGCATAGTCCAGCTACATGGCTCTGATAGGCTTGCCAGACGTATGTATATCCCATGCCATATTTGGGACATACTTAGGACACTACAAGATTACTCATTGTTTATTTGAAATTAAAATTTAGCTGGACATCTGTATTTTTATTTGCTAAATCTGGCAACCCTAGGCCTTAAGTAAATCTCTTAACCTCTCTGAGTCTTAGTTTCCTAGATGTAATGTGGGGTTAAAAGTAAAATCAGCTTTATGGGGCTGTAGTAAATGAAGTTTTTACCAAGCACAGAGTCAAGATGTTTGATAGGTGTTGTGACTGTTATTTACTAAGCTGAGGTTATTCTCCGTTCCAGCTACATTGTCACTGGTGACATTAAGGGCAACATTAAGTTCTATGATCACACCCTGTCCATCGTCAACTGGTACAGCCAGTTCAAACTGAGCGCCATAAGAACCCTGTCCTTTTCAAAGATCCCACCAGCCTCTCCTACCGAAAAATCAGACTATCCTCCAGACTGCACTTTAAAAGGTGACTCGTTTATTGTAAGGTAAGTTGGTAATGAATCTAGCCATTTGAGTGACTGGGAATGACTAGGAATCCTAATTTAAATGATCAAAAAATTATCTTTGCTGGGAGCAGATGTGGCTCAAGCAGTTAGGTGCCCACCTCCCACATGGGAGGTCCCAGGTTTGGTTCCTAGTACCTCCTAAAGAATAAAACAAACCGACAATGAGCAAAAAACTATGAGCAGACAGCCAGCACAAACCAAGAGCAAAAACCACAAGCAAATGGATGAGGGAGCCATCTCGGGCAGGGGGTAGAAATTATCAATGCCTTATTTAAGTTCGAATGTAATAAAATGTTCATTTTGTTAATGGGATATGAAATAGAGAAGGAATTGACCTTACTAAGCAATCCTTTATCTGGTTTGCAGATGGATTTCCCTTGGCTGATTACAATCACTATTTAATCATTTTAAAATATTAGTTAGTTATTTTGATATTAAGACTCTTCAGTAACTTAAAGCTTAAAAATCTTTATTCAAACTGGGCTCTAATGTCTGTTGTCTGGAGTCCTTCACTCTAGGTTGGTGGCTTTTTCCTAAACTGAGCTTGTCCTAGCCACTGCAGTTAAAGCCTTTTGATAATTAATAGCCATAACATTTCAAGACCGGATTGTCTGTGAGTCTGCTTAATTGCCCTTGCAGTATTTACAGGCACATCTGTATGTATGAACCAAACTCCATATTTGCATACACAAATGAATATTTGCATGTGCAGATTAGCTAATTGTACAACTGACTGTCCATCTGCATACTTAATGACTCAATTTACATGTAGAGATGTGGGGTTTTTCATTTGCAAATGGAAGCTGTTGGGTATTGCTGGTATATTTTTGGAGATGCTGGGTTAATAATGTCACTAAATTACAGACGACAGAGGCGTTTCATGTGCAATTAGAAGTGGAAAAGCTGGCGTGCCCCATTCCCTGCAAACACTGATACGGTTTGCTCTCTCCTTGGCAAACAGGAATTTTATCATTGGAACATTTGACGCGACGGTGTACCACTTAACAACAGATGGGACCAGACTGGAGAAGTTATTTGTAGAGCCCAAAGATGCCATTTGTGCCATCGCCTGTCACCCATATCAGCCCCTCATTGCCATTGGGAGTCTCTGTGGGATGATCAAAGTATGGGATTATAACAAGAAAAAATATATTTTCAGCAGAGTCTTTGAGAAGGGACTTGGAGTCCAGAGTCTGACCTACAACCCTGAAGGTATTTTCATTTGCTCAGCCATTACGGGGCCCGATCGAAAGCACACCCGCATGGGTGGTGCCCTTGCTGTCATTCCAGAAAGCGTTCCCTGGCCCAATTCCCTGCACCAGATCTCCCTCTGAATCCTATCCAGTACTATCCAGTACCATCTGAGCACTCACCCCAGGTCTCCTGCTTTTCAGGTGGTTTCTCTGTAGTTAGCCCTACTGTTGTGTTGCTTCAGCACCTAGAACTCAACTAGCGCAGAGCCAATATTTCTTGAATGAAGTCCTTTTCGATTGTTATTCTCTGAATTGTGATTTCAGGAGCCCTTCTTGGAGCTGGCTTCACAGAAGGAACAGTTTACATTCTTGATGCAATGTCCTTAGAAAATGGAAGCCCACAGCCTTTCAAATATTCCAGAACCAATGTGACTCACATAAGTTTCTCCCATGACTCCCAGTATATGGCGACTGCTGTAAGCATTTTCACTGAGTGTGGTCCCGTGGCCCAGCAACCTCATGTAAAACCAGAAGAGACAGGAGGCTGGGGGGGAATGGGGGGTGACTACTCATGGGGGCAGGGTTTCTTTTCGGGGTGATGAAAACATCCTAAAATTGTTTGTGGTGATGATTGTACAACTCCGTGAATATACTAGAAAACATTGAATTGTACACTTTAAATGGGTAGGTGAATTATATCTTAGTATAGCTGTTATATAAAGAGAGAGAGAGAGGGAGAGAGAGAGAGAAAGAGGGAGGCTCTTACCTGAAAACGAGACTGGGGCCTCAGAACATCCAGGCTTGGATTCTGCTACCCCAGCAGCTTTTTGATTTGCTTGTTTTCTGGAACCCTCTCTCTGCATCCATTCCTTCATCTTTCCCTTTGATTTTTGACAAGATGACATTCTTATTTATCTCAAAGTCCACTGGTATTTCCCTCTCTGAATAGGGCTGTTAAGCTCAGTCAAGGTTTTCTTAGACCTACAACCGCTCCCTCTGCCAGTTCTCTGGGTCTGCAGCATCCTCCTGTTCCTCTCTTCTTCACCAGTCCCACTGGCCTTCTACCTCTGCCCCATGTCCACTGGGGCTCTGCTCTCTTCTGGTTTGTGGAGGCCCAAGGCAGTCCCTCACGCTTCTGCCTGGAGTCACATATGCTCACAAGTCCCAGTATCCCTTTGATTTGTTCCACTGTTAGCCATCTTTCCTTTCTTATTTTATGTACTTGAGGAAATAGAGGGGAGGGAAAATGTGAAAAGATTGAGGGAGCTGGTTTTCCACAGAATAAGGAGGGAACTAGGACAGGCAGGTAGGACCAAGATGTCCACTAACTGTAAGCTCTCTACTTTTACCCTAATCCTCTCCTCTATAAAATGGGCATTATTTTACTACTTGCTGCAATAGACTAAGCTTTTTTTTTTTCATAAAATATCCTAAAAGCAAAATTAGTGTGAAAAGCATAACAATAATTCTTAACTTACCCAGTTTTATTAGGAATAACTTCTGCTCTTTGCTTATATTCAGGATGTAAGTTTTACTGTGGCAGTTTACAAGGTGGTAGTAAAAAATGGACATAGGATCTGGGAATATTTAGCAAGGCTTCGTTCTCATCGCAAAAGCATCCAGAATCTCCTGTTTGGGGTTCATCTGGACAACAACGAACCCAGACTGCTAAGCCTTGGAAAAGACCGGCTTCTGGTACGATGTTTGTTTTCTGTTTACCTGGTCACTAGGACTGTGTTTGTCTCATTCTTGGCACCTGGCGCATGGCACATGTGTTTCTTGGAGACAATGAATGTAGAATGAAGTAGTGTAAACCTCTCAAAGTCGGCATTTTCCCTGAACATGGCAGTAACACTGCATAGAGGGGCTGATGTCCTGAGTGAGGAGGCTTCTGGGAAATGGCAAGTCAGGAGGCAAGGGGAGGCAGTGCTCCCACAGCAGGAAAAACTCAATGACCCCTGCCTCTCAGTGTTGAATGGAAAGCCAACACGCACTGACCCTCTTCACATGCAGGGGTTGGGGCCAGGCTGCTAACCTAAATGGGAAAACTAATCGAGAGTGTGAGATAAGGGGGAAAGGTAGGGACAGTAACTCACAGGAGATTACATGAAGAGGCAAAAGGATTAAAAATCAATTAATTGATACCTATCTGTTAGTCTGTCTATCTGTCAGTCCATCCATCCATCCATCCATCCATCCATCCATCCACCCATCCATCCATCCATCCATCCATTCATCCATCCATCCATCCATCCTTTCTGGTCTAGCCATCAAAACAACTAAAGTCAAATTCAGCAGGCTGCTAGTTTGTAATTGTCAAGTGCTGAGATTTAGATCGGAATTAGTTGCTACCCAAGACGTGTTGGTCCTAAATTTTAATTCTTGCTCAACCACTTCTTAGCTGGGTGACCTTGGGCAAGTCACTGAACCTCTCTGAACATTTGTTTTTCTCATCTGTAAAATGGGTCTAACAATACTACTTTGCAATGCTCACCTTGAGAGCATTCCCTAGATGATAGATTAGGTAGGTACAAGAATCTAAGTAAGGCTTCTCTTAGGAGGCCTGAAACTGTCTCCCCACAGAATAGAACAAGGGAGAGCTTGTGGGGTGGTAATTATAAAGACCATCACCCAAGATATGGGGCCCCTTAGCTGAGCTCTTCATTCTCCTTAGGCCTCATGTGTCTGTCCGGGTTCCTCTGCAGATAGAGTATAATCTTCTGAGGAGCTACAAAGACCACTTGGAAGTCCTAGACATTCACCGAACAGACCAGGGTTTCTACCCTACCTGTATGATCTGGTATCCACCCCTCACCAGGGAACAATTCCTGCTTATTTGCACCAGTGGTTACAAAGTAAAACTTTTTAATTCCACCACAAAAATGTGCAGGTAAGCCTGGGAGCTCCCCTCCAATGTCGTGCTTCAGTTTCTCACGTAAAGTCCCAATTTAAACACCTGAGAGCAACCTGGCCAATATTGTTATCGTCCCCATTTTGCAAAAGAGTCATAGTATAAGTTATTCTCACTCAAAGTCACATGGCCAGGAGGTGCCAGTGGCAAGATTCAAACCCAGAGCCCATGCCCCTAAACCTGGCACTGCACTGGGATAAGGTACCTAGAGCTCAGTGGCTGGCACTTCTTAAATGATCAGTACCTGAGATTAAATGAAAAATGGACCCTGGGGTCTTGGGAAGGTTGCTATAAAAAACTGTTGCTCTCTCAAAGTTAAGAACAGATATTTTCACCCCAATACTAACAATTATTTGATTCTTCTTACCCTTGACTCACAAAGGAGTTTTTTTTTTTTTTTTAAATAATTTCAAACCTATAGGACAGTTGCAAAAATAATACAAAACCCATACAGGGGAGCAGGTGTAGCTCATGGTTGAGTGCCTACTTCACATATATGAGGTCCCATGTTCAATCCTTGGTACCTCCTAAAAAATATTACTTAAAAACAAACAAACATACAGGGAACTCTAAAATACCCCGCACCCAGATACCCAGATCTACCAATTTTAATATTTTGCCACATTTGCCTTACCTATGTTCTAAACATTTGAAAGTTGATTACATCACTTCTTGAACCCTTATTACTTCCATGAATAATTGCTTAAGAACGAGGTCACTATGTAACCATCTTACATACAGTTACCAAGTTCAAAAAATTTATGGTTGATATAAAGCATAGTCTGTATTCCAATTTTTTGGATATTTTCTACTCAATTGTTAGATCCAGTCTAGGATTATGTGTTGCATTTAATTGTCATTGTCTCTTTAGTCTCTCTCTTTTTTGGGGGGAGGGGCAGGATTGAACCCGGAACCTTGTAGGCGGGAAACCAGCACTCAACCACTGAGCCACCTTGGCTCCCCAAAGTTGACCCTCTTGCCTGTGTGCTTGTTGTTTTCTCCTGTCTCTAGGAGGCACCGGGGACCGAACCCAGGACCTCCCATGTGGGAAGCAGGGACTCAACCTCTTAAGCCACGTCTGTTTCCTCGCTCTCTCTTTTCTTTTTCAGATTTTATTCTTTTTATTTATTTCTCTCCCCATTCCCCACCCCCACTTGTCTCCTCTCGGTGTCCATTCACTGTTCTTCTTCTGTGTCTGCTTGTATTCTTGTCAGTGGCACTGGGAATCTGTGTCTCGTTTTTTTTTTGTTGCATCATCTTGCTGCATCAGCTCTCCATGTGTGCGGCGCCACTCCTGGGCAGGCTGCACTTTTTTTGCACTGGGTGGCTCTCCTTGAGGGGCGTACTCCTTGCGTGTCGGGCTCCCCAACGCAGGGGACAGCCCTGCGTGGCACGGCACTGTGCGTGGGCCAGCTCATCACACGGGTCAGGAGGCCCTTGGTTTGAACCTTGGACATCCCATGTGGTAGGCGGACGCCCTATCTGTTGGGCCAAATCTGCTTCCCTCTTTTTTTTTAATTGTAGAAAAATATACACAACATAAAATCTCCCTGTCAACCCCTTCCTAGCACACCATTCAGTGTGCCCAAGCACGTTCACAATGTTGGGCTATCGTCACTCACCATCCAGTACTGGGACTTTCCCATCACCCCCAACAGAACTCTATACCCATTAAGCATTTACTCCTCATTCTTTTTCCCTACCCTGCCCCTAGGAACATGTATCCTACTTTCTGTCTCTGGTTATTTCATATAAGTGAAAATTATACAATATGTATCTCTTTGTGTCTGACTTATTCCACTCAACTTGATATCTTCAGTGTTCATCCACGTTCATCCACGTTGAAGCATGTATCAGAACTTTGTTCCTTTATATGACTGGTTAAAATGCCCAGGTACCTATAGACCACATTTTGTTTATCCATTTATCTGCTAATAGACATTTGGGTTGCATCTACCTTTTAGCTATTAGTAGTAATGTTGCGATGAACATTGGTGTACAAATATCTGTTTGAGTCCACCTTTCCAGTTTCTTTGGGTATATACCTAGAAGTGGGATTGCCAGGTCATATTGTAGTTCTGTGTTTGGCTTTTTGAGGAATTTCTAAACTCTTCCACAGCAACTGTACCATTTTACATTCCCACCAACAATGTACTAAGGTTTCTATTTCTCCACATGCTTGTCAGCATTTATTATTTTCTGTTGTTTTATTAATAGTCATTCCATGGATGTGAAATGGTATCTCAGTGTGGGTTTTTTGTTTGTTTGTTTTTGTTTTATTTATTTTCTCTCTCCCACCCCAAGTTATCTACTTTCTGTGTCCATTCCCTGTTTGTTCTTCTGTGTCCGCTTGTATTCATGTCAGTGGCACTGGTAATCTGTGTCTTTTTTGTTGTTGTGTCATCTTGCTGCGTCAGCTCCCTGTGTGTGTGGCTCCACTCCAGGCAGGCTGCACTTTATTTGTGTGGGGCAGTGCTCCTTACAGAGTACACTCCTTGCGTGTGGGGCTTCCCTACACAGGGGACACCCCTGCATGGCACGGCACTCCTTGCACACATAAGCACTGCATATGGGCCAGCTCCACGCGGGTCAGGAGGCCCTGTAGTTTGAACCTTGGACCTCCCATGTGGTAGGTGGATGCTCTATCCATTGAGCCAAATCCACTTCCCTCATTATGGTTTTGATTTGCATTTCCCTAATGGCTAATGATATTGAGCATCTTTTCTTGTGTGCTATATCTTCTTTGGAGAAATGTCTGTTGGATTTTTTGTCCTCCCCCTCCCAATGGTTCCTTCATCTGTCTTCTTGTTGTCTCTGCTCATTGTCTCTGCTCATTGTCTCTGCTCATTATTTCCACTCGCTTTCTGCTTATTTTCTTTAGGGGGCACAGGACACCAAACCTGGGACCTCCCATGTGGGAGGTGGGCACCTAACTGCTTGAGCCACATCCACTCCCTCCATTTTTTAATTGGGTTATCTTTTTGTTGTTGAATTATAAGAGTTCTTTATATATTCTGGATATTAAACCCTTATCAGATATATGGGTCCCAAATATTTTCTCCTGTTCCGTTGGTTGTATTTTCTACTTTCTTTATGATGACCTTTAATATACAAAACTTTTAAATTTGGTTAAGTCCAATTTATCTATTTTATCTTTTGTTGCTCATACTTTTGGTGCAAAGTCTAAGAATCCATTCCCTAATAAAAGGTCCTGAATCTATTTTCTGTGTTTGCTTCTAAGAATTTTATAGCATTTATTAGCTCTTATATTTAGATCATCGATCCATTTTGAGGTAATTTTTAAAAAAAAGGTGTGAGGTAGGGGTCCACTCTAATTCTTTTGCATGTGGATTTTCAGTTTTCCTGGCACCATTTGTTGAAGAGACTGTTCTTTCCCCATCGAGTGGACTTGGCACTCTTGCTGAAAATCAGTTGACCTTAGGTGTGAGGGTTTATTTCTGAACTCTCAATTCAATTACATTGGTCTATATGTCTGCCCTGTGCCAATATAAAAGGACTTTTAAGATCAACTCTTGGTATTCATTTGTTCATTCAATAAAGATTTGAGCCCTGCTAGACCCAAGAACTGCTTTAAGGGCTGGAGGCAGGACAAAAACAAAACAGTATTTCTGCCACTATTATATTCATGTGTGTGTGTGTGTGAGATAATATGATAGAGAAATAAGTAGCTAGTTAGCAGGTACATGGCAACCAGTGCTGTGCACAAAACAGATGAGGGGGGCAAGGTAAAAACATGGGGAGTCCTGGAGGACAAGAGGCTGCTATTTTACATAGGATGGTCTAGGGCCCTCAGAGTAGGGAAGGTCTAAACAGAGACTTGAAGGAAGTATGGGGCAAGCTGTGCAGTGGAGGGAAAAGCTCTGTGCAAACCAAGTGCGAAGGACCTAGGGTAGGAGCTGTGGGAGAGCAGGCCTGACAGGAGCTGCTGGGCAGGCAGAGAGCCTGGAGGAGCCCCTGGGGGCTTTGGCCGGCCATCACCCTTGGAGACACCTGCTTGTTTTGGCTGTAAGATTGACTGTAAGGTGGTTGGAGTGTTTCGAGCAGAGGAGGGCCTCATCCTGATGTGTATTAAAGAGTGATGTCTGGCCTGGGCAAGGAGACCAGCCTCAGGGGAGCAAAGCAGAAGAAGGTTCAGGAGGCTGTTGTAAGAGACAATGATGGCTTGGACCAGCGGGCAGCAGGAAGGGGCTCGGCTTCTGGTAGGTTCTGCAGGCAAAGATGGCAGGATTTGCTGTGAGGGTGAAAGTGAGGCGTGAGGGAAGGAGTGGCCTTTCTCACACCCTTCATTATTCTTGGCCTGAGCAACCAGAAGAATGGAATTGACCTTTACCGAGAGAAAGGAGACGCGGGGAGGAAAAGATTTAAGAGAGAAAGAACGAGTCGGAGTTTGAAAAAAAAAAAAAGAGTCAGAATTTGGATAAGTTAAATTTAATTTGTCTCCCTGTCATCCGAGTAGGAATACACAAATTAGGTTCTTGAGTACAGAGTCCAGGAGAGGCTAGGCTGGAGATCCAAATTCAAGGTCAAGAGCATACAGCTTGTTGGGACACATATGATATCATGGATGAACCTTGAGGACATTATGCTGAGTGAAATAAGCCAGACACAATAGGACAAATATTATATGGTCTCACTAACATGAACTAAATACAAAGAATAAACACATGAAGTTAAAACCTAGAGTATAGGTTACTGGGAGGTAGGATGAGGGCTGAGAAAAGGGGTACTCATGTTTAATGTATATAGAATTTGTAATTTGCTTGACTGTAAAAAGGTGAAAATAGATAGAGTTGATGGTAACCCATTATAGTGAGTATAACTAACATGGCTGGTTTATAAATGGGATTGTGCCTGAAAGGGGTAGGCTAGGGATATAAATGTCAATTGAAAGAAAGCTAGAGAATCATCTCAGGACTGAATAACACAGTGAACCCAGAGGAAGATGAGGATTGTGGTTATACAAGAACGTTCTTCTATGAACTAGAACAAATGTATATCACTATAACAAGGTGGTGACAATATGGTAATGCATGGGAAAAATACAATTAATGTAATTTACGGGTTATAGTTAACAGCAATATTGTAATATAGTTGCATCAGTGTCGAAGAAGGTACTATATCAATGCAAAGGGTCAATAATGGGGGAATGGGATTTTTTTCTTTTGCACTAAGGAAAACGTTCAAAACTTTACTGAAGTGATGACTCCTCAACTCTGTGATGAAAGTGAAAGCCACTGAGTATATACTTTAGATAGAAAGTACAAGACATGGGACTGTATAACACAGTGAACCATGTGGTGGGTGATGGACTGTGGTTAACACTACAGATATGAGCGTGCTCTCTCATGAACTGTAACAAACGTACAATACTAATATATGGTGCTAATAATAGGGGTGTATGGGAAAAATATGCCACGTGTATGCTTGGACCGTAGTTAGTGGTCGTAGTTTGATGGTGTTCTTTCATAATTGTAACAAATGTTCCACAACAATCTAAGGTGTTGGTGGAGGGGTGATGTATGGGAATTCTGTACATTATGCATGATTGTTTTGTAAGCTCACAACTTCTCTAATAAACATAAAAATATTTTTTTAAAAAAAGAGTGTACAGGTTGTTTGAAGCCATGATACAGAAGATTCCCAGAGGGTAGACAGCAGAGTCAAAGGGCTAAGCACAGAACATTCCAAGGTCAGCCTCTTAGGGTAGCAGCCCCATTGGGAGATTGTTTACATCTGTGACTGGCCCCTGGGCTGCTGGGCCTGTGGCTCCCACAGTTTGCTCCTGATGATAAATACTTGGTGTTGAGCAGCTGTCCTGCACCAAAAACCCTGCACTCATCATCCCATTTAAACTCCAACAACCCTGCCAAGTATTATCCTGCTCAAGTTCAGCAAGACTCTGTAGTTGCCCAAGGTCGAACAGGATTCACACTCAGCTCTGTGTGATTCTGTCCTCTATGGGGCTCTCCTGGGCTCTGATACAGCCCTGGCTCTGAGCTGCTTTCCGCTTCTTGACAATGACTGGAAAGAGCAAAGGTGCCGAGGGAGGAGAAACAGGAGCTAAATGCTTCAGTCACTCCACCTGCAGGAGGAGGTTGGCAAATGGGCCGGCAGCAGCTGGCACATCCTAAGGAAGATAATTTTTAAAAAATGTATCTCAAATAGGTCTTTAAAAGACTGGGATCATCTGGGAGTTTTTCGTTGTTTTTTAAAATTAAAATTAAAAAGGCAGTTCTTCTCCTGAAGAGCCTAAGAGAAAATGACTGTTGTTACATGACAGGGACAGTAGAGAAATCCAGCACAATTAAAACACAGGGAGGGAGAAGTTTGAAAGAAATATGTAAAAAAAGTGTTCTAAGAAGATTTCACTATCTTTGTACATTGTCTTTAATGGGCACAAACTTGTTGAACAAAGAAAGCCCCACAGATATGCCTGATCACAAGAAAATGTGACCTTGCTGAACAGGTGAATTAGGGATGAGTGAGTGCCTGATATTCAGGCTCCTGTGTCCAGCTGTTAACTAGGAAAAGCAGGCATGAGGGATGCAGGGCCACACAGTGAGGAATTTCTGCCCATTGAAGACCAATCAAAATTAGCATAAAGCATTTTTTAAGTTGTAGGAATAATAAAGCCTCATAACTTAGGCCTAAGTGAGAAGGAATTGCCTTTTCATGGTAAATCTGAAATAATTTTTTAAAAAAGCATTTAAAACTATTTAAAAGAACATGAAAAGGCAGGTCACAGAAACAGGCCAATGAATTTATGAGCTTACTACTATATGAAGATGCAAATGAAAACAACATACCATTTTTCGCAAATCAGATTAGCAAAGATAAAAATGATTGATGGGGAAGCAGATGTGGCTCAAGCAATTGGGCTCTCATCTACCATATAGGAGGTCCAAGGTTCGATACCCAGGGCCTCCTGGTGAAGGCAAGCTGGCCTGTGTGGCAAGCTGGCCCATGCGGAGCACTGCCCCACGCAGGAGTGCTGCCCTGTGCGGGAGAGCCACCCTGTGGAAGGAGTGCTGCCCCACGCAAGAGCCCTGGCCCACACGGAGAGTTGACACAGCAAGATGATGCAACAAAGAGACACAGAGAGACAATAAGAAATGCAACAGACCAGGGAGCTGAGGTGGCACAAGAGAATGATCGCCTCTCTCCCACTCTGGAAGGTCCCAGGATCGGTTTCCGGAGCCGCCTAATGAGAATACAAGCAGACACAGAAGAACACACAGCGAGTGGACATAGAGAGCAGACAATGGAGGGAGGGGGGAGAAATACATAAATAAATCTATTTTATTTATTTCTCTCCCTTTCCCTTGTCTGCTCTCTGCGTCCACGCGCCACACGCCCACTGCGTGTGGGCCAGCTTACCACAAGGGTCAGGAGCCCTGGGGATCAAACCCTGGCCCCTCCATATGGTAGACGGACACTATCAATTGAGCCATGTCCACTTCCCTAAATAAATCTTAAAAAAAAAAGATTTATGGTCCGTAATGTTGGCCAGAGTAGGGAGAAAAAGTCAAGTGCCTCTGCTGGGGGTAAAAATTGGTGCAACCTGTTAGGAGAACAATTTGTCACCCTCTATTAAATTTTATCTTATCTTTTGACTTCTAGGAATGTAGCCCACAGAAGTATGCCAAGACATAAGTAAAAGGATGTCTTGTTTGAAAATATTTTGAAAAATGGAAACAATCCAAATGGCCATTAATAGGAGATTAGTTAAACGATGATTTGTCAGTGCTCTGGAACACTGTGCTGCTTTTATGAAAGGAAAAAAGGAATGAGATAACTCTCTGGGTAGCAACATGGAAATAGGTCTAAGATATAAAATGAGATAAAGCAAGTTATCTGATAAGCATGAATAGTATGCTTCCATTTTTTATATAGAATTACAATGATATACATTAGAATATATATAAAAGAGAAGATGGCAGGGCAGGGTGTAATTCTCTTGCAAAATAGTGGAGAAGGCATAGACATTGTCTGAGGGAGCTGCTTTGGGGACCCCTGCAGACCAGGAGAGTGCTGCTTGACTGGGAATGGAGAAATGGAGAGGCCAAAGTTGATTCTCTCACGTTGGGAAGTTGGGAATCCTGTCTGCCCCCCACCCCCTCACCCCCAGGCCTTGGTTTAACCTGTGGCTGAATGGCCAACAGAGAGGGGAAAGGAGAGATTCCTTTCAGGGAAGAGAAAGGGTGTGGCAGAGGGCTGAGTGTGGTTTCTCTTCAGTGAATGTAACTACCATAACTTGTTGGTTCAGAAGAGCTAATGGAAATTGAAGGATTCATCTCTGTGGAAGGCTTTGCCAAGGAGCACCATTTGCTGACCAGATGGTAAATCGAAGGGAGCAGGCTGGTCTCGTATCTTAACCAGGCTTGACAGACCTAGTCGGGCCCTGTTAGTGGCTCCCTGCCCCTGTATTACTACTTAAAAAGGGCAATATTAAAGTTTTAGAAGTTCAGTCCCCCCACTCCAGTAACTCAAAACAAACAAACAAACAAACAAAATCAAAGAAGAGCTATGAAATAAAACCACTCTGCAAGAAAGAGAAATTGATCAACAGAGTGAAATCAACAATATATGCAGATGCCTAGGTATCAACAAAAGATAACAACCCATAGTAAGAAACAGGAAGAAACGGCCTAGCCAAAGGAACAAACCAAAAATTCAGATAAGACACAGGATTTTAAACAACTAGTAAATGATGGAGGGAAGCGGACTTGGCCCAGTGGTTAGGGCATCTGTCTACCACATGGGAGGTCCGTGGTTCAAACCCTGGGCCTCCTTGACCCGTGTGGAGCTGGCCCATGCACAGTGCTGGTGTGCGCAAGGAGTGCCCTGCCACGCAGGGGTGTCCCCCATGTAGGGGAGCCCCACGCGCAAGGAGTGGCGCCCCATAATGACAGCCACCCAGCGCAAAAGAAAGTGCAGCCTGCCTAAGAATGGCGCCGCCCACATGGAGAGCTGACACACAAGATGATGCAACAAAAAGAAACACAGAGGGAAACGGACTTTGGCCCAGTGGTTAGGGCGTCCGTCTACCATATGGGAGGTCCGCGGTTCAAACCCCGGGCCTCCTTGACCCGTGTGGAGCTGGCCAGGCGCAGCGCTGATGCGCACAAGGAGTGCCGTGCCACGCAAGGGTGTCCCCCGCGTGGCCCCCACGCGCAAGGAGTGCGCCCGTGAGGAGAGCCGCCCAGCGTGAAAAAGAAAGAGCAGCCTGCCCAGAAATGGCGCCACCCACACTTCCCATGCCGCTGACAACAACAGAAGCGGACAAAGAAACAAGACGCAGCAAATAGACACCAAGAGCAGACAACCAGGGGAGGGGGGAAATTAAATAAATAAATAAAAAAAAAAAAAAAAAAAAAGAAACACAGATTCCCATGCTGCTGACAACAACAGAAGCAGACAAAGAAGATGCAGCAAATAGACACAGAGAACAGACAACTGGGGCGGGGGTGGGGGAGAAGGGGAGAGAAATAAATAAATAAATCTTTAAAAAAATAAAAAATAAAAATAAATGATGGAGGAAAATATAGCTAAAGAGATAAGATGACACTGTGTGAGCATAAAGAACAATTTGAAAGCCTGCAAAAAGAAGTAACAGAGCTTATGGGAATGAAAGATACAATGGATGAGATTAAAAATACATCAGAGGCATATAGCAGCAGATTTGAAATGTTGGAAGAACAATTAAGTGAATTTGAAGGCAGAACATTTGAGCTTGAAAAGATAGGAGAATAGACAGAAAAGATTGCAAAAGAAAAAAATTGAACAGGGTCTCAGGGAATTGAATGACAACATGAAATGCACAAACATACACATTATAGATGTCCCAGAAGGAAAGGACTTCAGAAAAGGAGTAGAAAGAATATTTGAGGAAATATAGATAAAAGACATGAATATCAATATTCAAGAAGGACAATGTACCCCAAACTGAACAAATCTGAATAGACTTACTCCAAGGTATCTACTCTTCAGACTGTCAAAGACCAAAGGTAAAGAGAGGATTTTGAGGGCAGCAAGAAAAAAGCAATGTATTACTCACAAGGGAGGCTCAACAAGGCTAAGTGCCACTCTCTTAGAAACCTTGGAGGTGAGAAGGCAGTGGTATGATATATTTAAGGTATTGAAAGAGAAAAACTGCCAGTCAAGAATCCTTAGTCTGGCAAAACTATCCTTCAGAAATGAAGGCAAGTTTAAAGTCTTTACAGACAAACAAAAGCTGAGATATTATGTTACCAAGAGACTGAATCTACAAGAAATATTAACAGGTGTGTTACAGCCTGAACTGAAAAGACAAGGACAAGAGCCCTGGAGAAGAGTGTACAAATGAATATAAGCAAGAGATACTGAAAGTGTTAAAAGACAGACAATAGTAGATATGACAACAGGAAGCCAAGGGATAAAATGGACAAAGTAAATAACAGCTTTTTAGTAGTAACATTGAATGTTAATGGATTGAACTCCCCAAATAAAGATGTAGACTGATAAAATGGGTTAAAAAAACATGAGTCATCTATTTGTTGTCTATAAGAGACTCACCTTAGATGCGAGGACACAGTCAGGCTGAAAGTGGAAAGTTGGAAAAAGATATTCCAGACTAATAGCAATACAAAAAGAGCGGGTGTAGCAATACTAATGTTGGATAAAATAGATTTAAATTGTGAAACTGTTATAAGAGATGAAGAAGGTTACTCTGTATTTATAAAAAGGAGGAGTGGATGTGGCTCAAGAGATTGAACCCCTGCTTCTCACATGAGAGGACCTGGGTTTGGTCCCCAGTGCCTCCTAAAAACAAAAAAACAGACAACAAACAAACGAAGGGACCAATTTAGGGGAGCCGATGTGGCTCAGTGGTTGAGTGCCTGCTTCTCACATATGAGGTCCCAGTTTCAATCCCCAGTTCTGGGTACATACATACATACATACATACATACATACATACATAAATAAATGGGACAATTTGCCAAGAAGAAATAATAATAGATATTTACGCATGTAACATAGATGCCCCAAAATAAATGAGACACACAGTGGCACAACTGAAGGAAGAAATAGATGTCACTACAATAATAATTGGACACTTAAACACTCCACTCTCAGCATTAGATAGAACATCTGGAAAGAGGATAAATAAGGAAATTTTTAAAGATTTATTTATTTATTTCTCTCCCCTTCCCGTCCCGCCCCCCTGCCCCGGTTGTCTGTTCCCTGTGTCTATTTGCTGCGTCTTCTTTGTCTGCTTCTGTTGTTGTCAGCGGCACGGGAATCTGTATTTCCTTTTGTTGCGTCATCTTGTGTCAGCTCTCCGTGTGGGTGGCGCCATTCTTAGGCAGGCTGCCCTTTCTTTTGCGCTGGATGGCTCTCCTTATGGGGCACACTCCTTGCGCATGGGGCTCCCCTACATAGGGACACCCCCGTGCGGCAGGGCACTCCTTGTGCGCATCAGCACTGTGCATGGGCCAGCTGCACACGGGTCAAGGAGGCCCGGGGTTTGAACCGCAGACCTCCCATGTGGTAGACGGACGCCCTAACCACTGGGCCAAGTCCACCGCCTAAATAAGGAAATTAAGAGCTTGAACAATATGAAAAATTAATGGGCATTTATGGAGCATTACACCCCAAAATATCAGGATAGACATTCTTCTCAAGTGCTTATGGATCTTTCTCCAGGATAGACCATATGCTGGGACATAAGTCCAAACTCAATAAATGTGTGTCTTGAAAACAAGAACATGATATATCAAAATTTACGGGATAGAGCAAAGGCAGTGCTGAGAGGGAAATTTAATGCTTTTATTTAAAAAGAAGAAAGAGCTAAAATCAAAGACCTAACTGTACACTTGGAGGAACTAGAAAAAGAACAGCAAACCAGTCCCAAAGAAGGAAATAAATAATAAAGATTAGAGTAGAAGTAAATCAAATGGAGAGTAAAAAAAAATAGAGAAAATCAACAGAACTAAAAGTTGGTTCTTTGAGGGAAGCAGATGTGGCTTAACTGATAGAGCATCTGCCTACCAAATAGGAGGTCCAGGGTTTGAACGCAGGGCCTCCTGGCCCATATGGTGCGCTGGCCCATGTGCAGTGCTGCCACGTGCAAGGAGTGCCATGCCATGCATGGGTGTCCCCCATAGGGGAGCCCCATGTGCAGGAAGTGCGCCCCACAAGGAGAGCTGCCCCCCACACAAAAAGCACAGCCTACCCAGGAGTGGTGCTGCACACATGAGAGCTGATGCAGCAAGATGACACAACAAAAAGAGACACAGATTCCTGGTGCTGCCAAGAATGCCAGTGGACACAGAAGAACACACAGCAAATGGACACAAAAGTGCAGACAATGGGGCAGGGGGAAAGGGGAGAGAAATAAATAATATAAATCTTAAAAAAAAAAGTTGATTCTTTGAAAAGATCAACAAAATCAACAAGCCCTTAGATTAACAAAGGAAAAAAGAGAGAAAATGCAAATAAAATCAGAAATGAGAAGGGTGACATTAACCACTGACCCAAAAGAAATAAAAGATGTCATAAAAAGATACTATGAACAACTGTATGCCAACAAACTAGACAACACTGTTGAAATGGGCAAATTTCTAGAAACACATGAACAAACCACATTGACTCCAGAAGAAATAGAACACCTCAACAAACCAATCACAAGTGAAGAAATTGAAACAGTCACCAAAACCTCCCCAAAATGATAAGTCCAGGACTAGGTGGCTTCACAGGGGAATTTTACCAATCATTTAAAGAAGATCTGGAAAGCAGACTGGCTCAACGGATAGAGCATCTGCCTACCACGTGGGAGGTCTGTGGTTCAAACCCCGGGCCTCCTTGACCCATGTGGAACTGGCCCATGCGCAGTGCTGATGTGTGCAAGGAGTGCCCTGCCACGCAGGGGTGTCCCCCACGTAGGGGAGCCCCACGCGCAAGGAGTGTGCCCCACAAGGAGAGCTGCCCAGCATGAAAAAAAGGAAGTCCAACCTGCCCAGGAGTGGTGCTGCACACACGGAGAGTTGATGTAGCAAGATGACGCAACAAAAAGAGACCCAGATTCCCGTGCCGCTGACAAGAATAGAAGCGGACCCAGAAGAACACACAGCGAATGGACACAGAGAGTAGACAACTGGGGGGGGGGGGGGGCGGGGAGGGAAGGGGAGAGAAAGAAATAAAAAATAAATCTTTAAAAAAAAATAAAGAAGATCTAATAGGAGTCTTCCTCAAGCTCTTTCAAAAAAATTGAACAGGAAGGACTACTACCAGATTCATTCTATGAAGCTAACTTCACCCTAATATCAAATCCAAATGAAGATATTGTGAAAAACAGTACAGACCAATTTCTTTAATGAATATAGATGCAAAAATCCTCAACAAAATACTTGCTAACTGAATCCAAAAACACATTAAAAAATTATACATCGTGATCAAGTGGGCTTTATACCAGGTATGCAAGGCTGGTTCAACATAAGAAAATCAATCAGTATAATAAACCACATTAATAAATTGAAGAAAAACCACATGATCATTTCAATGGCTGCAGAAAAGGCATTTGACAAAAGACAACATCCTTTCTTAATAAAAACACAAAGACAGGAATAGAAGGAAACTTTCTCAATATATTAAAGAGCATATATGAAAAACACACAGCTAACATTGTTCTCAATGAAGAAAGACTGAACGCTTTCCCACTGAGATCAGGAACAGGATAAGGATGCCCACTCTCTCCACTGTTATTCATTATGGTGCTAAAAGTTTTAGCTAGAGCAGTTAGGCAAGTAAAAGAAATAAAGGACACCCAAATAGGAAAAGAAGAAGTAAAACTTTTACTATTTGCTGATGATATAACCCTGTACTTAGAAAATTCCCAAAAGTCCACAACAAAGCAATTAGAACTTACAATTTCAGTAAAGTGCTGGGATACAAATAAATACTTTAAAATACATAGCGTTTCAAAAACAATTAATGAGCACTCTGAGGAGGATGTCAGGAAGAAAAATTCCATTTGCAATAGAGACTAAAAATAAAATATTTAGGAATAAATTTAACTATGTACATAAAGGACCCGTATTCAGAAAACTATAAAACATTGCTAAAAGAAGCCAAAGATGATCTAAATAAATGGAAGGATATTCCATGTTCATGGATTGGAAGACTAAACATTCTTAAGATTTCAATTCTACCCAAACTGATCTACAGATTTAAAGCAATCCCAATAAAAATTCCAATATCCTTCTTTGTAGAATTGGAAAAGCCAATTATCAAATTTATCTGGAAGCTTAGAGTTCCCAAATAGCCAAAAATATTTTTAAAAAGAACAAAGTTGAAGGATTCTCACTGTCAGACTTTAAAGAGTAACTAACTACAGTGATAAAAACAGCATGGCACTGGCATGAAGATAGATGACCAATGGAAGTGAATCAAGAGTTCGGAAATAGACCCTTACATCTATGGTCAAGTGATTTTGACAAGGCTGTCAAACCCACTCAGCTGGGTCCGAACAGCCTATTCAACAAATTGTGCTGGGAAAACTGGATATCCATATCTAAAACAAAGAAATAGGACCCTTTTCTCATGCCATATACAAAAATTAATTCAAACTGGATCAAGGACCTAAAGATAAAAACTAGAATAATAAAACTCCTAGAGTAAAATGTAGGGGAACATCTTCAAGATCTTGTGGTTGTTGGTGGTTTCTTGGTCCTTACACCCAAAGCTTTAGCAACAAAAGAAAAACTAGATAAATGGGACTGCCTCCGAATTAAATACTTCTGTATTTCAAAGCGTTTTGTTAAGAAGGTTAAAAGATAGCCAAATTAATGGGAAAGAAATCTTCAGAATCCATATATCTGGTAAGGGATTGATCTCAATGTTATGTAAAGAGATCACACAATGACAAAACAACAGACAACCTAATTTAAAAATGGACAAAAGAATAGATGTTTTTCCAAAGTGGAAATACAGTTGGCCAAAGGGCATCACTAGCTATTAAGGAAATGCAGATTAAAACTACAATCATCTCACAGCACACAGAATGGCTGTTATTAAAAAACAGAAAACTACAAGTGCTGGAGAGGACATGGAGAAATAGGAACACTCCTTCACTGTTGGTGGGAGTGTAAAATGGTGCAGCTTCTGTGGAAGATAATTTGGCAATTCCTCAGGAAACTAAATAGAGAACTGCCATATGATCTGGCAATCCTGCTACTAGGAATATATTCAGAAGAACTGAAAGCAAGGATATGAACAGATATTAGCACTCTGATGTGCATAGTGGCATTATTCACAATTGCTAAAAGTTGGAAACAACCCAAGTGAAGGTCAGCTGATGAATGAATAAATAAGATGTGATATATTCATATGATGGAATATTATTCAGCTGTAAGAAGAAATCAGTTGGGGAAGCACATGACAACATGAGGGAACCTTGAAGATATTAAACATGCATGAAATAAGCCAGACACAAAAGGACAATTATTGTATGTTCTCACTAATATGAATTAATATGAATGAATAGACTTATAGAGTTAGACTATGAAGTGTAGGTGGGTGGGAGACAGAATGTGTGCTGAGGAGGGAGAGACAATGCTGGCTCTGTGTAGAATGTTTAATAAGATCAAATGTAAATATGTAGTAATGGTTGGTCTTGATGGTAACACGTTATAATGAATGTAACAAACTATTGATTTATGGATGTGATTGTGGCTGAAACAAGTAGTAGTCTACAGAGATTTTTAGTTGGAGGACAGCTGGAAGATAAGATAGGAATGTATAGCAGTGATTTTTGGCGATAGATGAGGATGGTGGTTAAAAATGTAAATACAGGAAAGCTCTACTACAGGATATTAAGAATGTGGTGATACATGGGAAAATATAACTAATGTAATTTATAGACTATAGTTAATGAAGACATCGTAATGTTTTTGCACAAAAGCAAACAATGTTAATGCTAAAGGTAAAAAAAATAGGAGTTTTGGTTTTGTGAAATATAAATATGATTAAGCATTTTTTTCAGTTCATTTTTTTCATTAATAAAGTGACCTTGATTATGTCATTTAACTAATCTGTGTTTCTCTATGTATCTTTCTGAACACTAACAGAAGAATTGAGTTAGTAGTTGGAATTAGATGAGATAAAAGTACCTGGACAGAACTTTTTAGAAGTGATACTTGCACAATTTTTTGAGCTGCCTTTTTCTGTTATTTTTTTTCAGTTTAAAATAAAATTATTTAGAAAAATATATATAAGAGAAATTCTGAGACATATGTACCAAAATACTACCAGTGATTGAAGTAAGAGAGTTACAGCAATGTAGAGTTGTTGGTAGATTTTCTACTTTATATTTGTCTAAATGTTTGAAAAATTTCACAATGAATATGTAAAAAGAATCACTTTTGCAATCAAAAGTAAAAGCTATTGGGAAACAGATGTGGCTCAACCAGTTGGGCTCCTGCCTACCATACAGGGGGTCCACACAGGAGAGCCACCCTGCATGGGAGTCCTGCCTCGTGCGGGAAGAGCTGCCCCGTGCGGGAGTGCTGGCCAACGTGGAGAGCTGGCACAGCAAGATGGTGCAACAAGAGACACAGAGGACAGAAAATAAGAAGATGTACCAGAACAGGGGAGCTGAGGTGGCACAAGAGAGTAATCGCCTCTCTCCCACTCCGGAAGGTCCCAGGATTGGTTCCCAGAGCCGCCTAATGAGAAAACAAGCAGACATAGAGAGCAGACAATGGGGGAATGGAGGGTGGGGGAGAAATAAAGTAAAAGCTATCAATTTTATAGAACTGTTAGATTTGTTAAAAATACTAGATTTAACAGTGATATAGCTGCTACTATGTGCCAGAAACTGTTTTGAGGCCTTTATATATGGTGACTCATTATTGCTTACCACAGTCTTATGGGCTAAGTACTGTCATTTTCCCGATATCATCTCTAGTTTACATATGAGGCATCTGAGGCTCAGAGATGTTAGTAACTTATATACACACATAAATATTTTTTGCATTGTGCTTTCTTTTAAAATTAAGAATTCACATACCATAAAATTCAGGGGTTTTTAGTATATTCACAGAGCTCTGCAACTATTACCATTGGCAGTCACTCCCTTTACACTCCTGCTCCCCAGCCCCTGGCAACCACTAATGTACTTTGTCTCTTTGGATTTGTCTCTTCCACATTTTTGCCTATTTTCCTGTTTTGATATATCCACATATCATCATACAATATGTGCCTTTTAGACTAACTTCTTTCACTCAGCATGTTTTCATGGTTCATCCAGGTTGTAGCATATATCAGCATTTCATTTCTGTTTAGGGTTGCATAATATTCCCTCGCAGGGACAGACCACATTTTGTTGATCCATTCATCCACAGATAGACACTTGGGTTGTCCTCACTTTTTGGTTATTATGAATAAAGTTGCTGTGAACATTCATGCGCAAGGTTTTGTGCAAACATATGTTTTCATTTCTCTTGGGTACATAACAAGGAGCGGAATTGCTAGGTCCTATGGCAACTCTATGTTTAACTTTTTGAGGAACTGCCAGGCTGTTTTCCAAAGTGGCTGCACCCTTTTAGAATCCCGCCAAAAATGTGTGAGGGTTCCAATTTCTCCACAACTTGCCCGTAATTTTCAAATCAGACTTAAATCAGAGCCTGTGCTCTGAGCTGTGCTCTACCCTGTTTCCATACACTCAGCAACATTTGGAAAAGATACTTAAGCATTTCCATTTGAATGATTCAATAAGGGTGACTTGAAATTATCTCGTGCATTGTCTCCCTATTTGGTCACTTTCGTATTTTTGACATTTCATCAAGTTCCATGGCCATATGAACCTGACTGTGGATCATCCCAGCTCACCCCTTTCTCTGGCATCCAGGAACCCAGCAGATAAGGTCTACCTTCATAATCAGAGCCCTGCTTACCTCCTCACTTTTATCTCCCTCTCCCTCCCCACCCCTTTCCCTTGTACATTGTATCCTCCTGCAGTGTTAAACACAGCATTTCATGCCCCCCTCTCCCCCTTGCCTGCTACCTTTACCTACACGTTCTTTCCTACACTTCTGATTCATTCAAACCTCACCTCAGATGTCACCTGATGATATGGAAAGCTCCTCACTCCTTCCTCAGCACCATCTCTGTACCTTGGATTTGCTCGTATTATCACACTTCCCTCCTCATCTTGTTTCCATGTCTGTTGTCCCTGCTAGACTCTGAACACCTCAGTGGCCAGAGTCATGCCTTATTCTGTATCTGAGCATCTCACACAGTATCTGGTGCCTATGAGCAATGCTCAAGAAATGCTTGTTTAATGGAATTTATACTCTCATTTATTCAGTACACATATACTGAGTGCCTGCCGGTGCTGCCAGATACAGTCTGGGTGCAGCAGATCCAGGGAGACACATGCAAATAGAGAGGCTTGCAAGATAATAGGATGAAAGAGCTGCAGGGCCAATCCAGGTTTTATGGGGCCTGAATCGTATTCAATTTTGGGCACCCTCTTTAAAAAAAAAAAAAGTTTGTAATTAAGAATAAAAATTGACAAGGACCCCTCCCAGGGCCTTAGAATATGCCCATGTGAATGAGGCGGGCTGCAGTTTAAATTTTGCTAGCTCCAAGGAAAATCCATCTCTGGGCTTGTTGTCCAGTATGTCCAGTAAATGTCCAGTAAACCCACCTCAGGTCATATTCCTAATGGGCGTAAGAGAGACTGAATTAAAGGAATCTGACCATTGTGGGGATATGGGTTAGTTACAGTTTGATTCATAGATAGTTTTTTGGAAATCTCTCTGTTGCATGTACCCCTGTAAGGTCAGGTGGCTGCAAAGACGGGCGACATCTCATTCTCATCTCTTGACCCACCATTGGGAAATGGGTGTTTTCTTTCATCCTGCCAGTGCATGTTACTTTCTAGCAGCTTTTTTCTAGTCCCTTGTTCATGTTCCCTTTACTCAGCTGTCAAGGAGGAAGTCAGAACCACGACTGTTAAAAGCATTCTTCACAATCAGAGTTTCCCTGGAGTTGCTGTTTGGAACTGTTGTCCCTTATTTACAGCAGCCGTTAGCAGCGGTTGCAAGCGAGGCTCTTATGTACATGCTGTCAAGGAGGACATCCAGAATTAACAATGAGTAAGAGTATTATGACCAAAAAGTCATAAAACCTACATTCCCTTTTGTGGAATTAATTATTTGTCTTTTTTATTATGCAGAAAGACTCTTCTTGGGCCAACGTTTGGTTCTCCCATTGAACATATACAGCTGCTCCCAGTGAGAACCACTAGCGAACTGCAGAAACGCTACTTGGTGTTCATGAACAGAGACAAGGTATCCTGCCCCTTTGCGCGTTACCTCTGTAAAATGAGCGCATGTCTTCTGAGCACCAGTCAGGCCCGCATTTTATTAGACTCAAGGACGTTCGGTTTCCTATCCACCCAGTCAATTGTGATGTTGACAATTGCCAGAGATTAGTTAGAATGCCTTTTTGGAGACATTTCTGAGCAGTTACCATGTTTCCTATACCCCAAATGAAGACATATGGCCCAAAGGATTTTTTACTCCAGATTCATACACCTGGTAATCTTTTATAAAGACCTAAAAATTAGTCATGCTTAGTTGTACATTTAATGAATAATCAATAGAGAAGAGCATAAAATGATACATCATAATTATTCTGGAAAATCTTGAACATCTGGCATTGAAGACGTGGAGGAAAACCTCCTCCATGTGCCTGCTGAACCTGTGCAGAGGGGGCCCTCCCTGCTGGAAAATTTGGTGTCTCTTCTAAGGATCAGTGGGTGCAAAAGCCCAGCTCTATGAAACATGGCTCTTGTGCACTAGAATGGTTTCAGACATACAGGTCCCTCCAGTAAACAGATCTGGAGGTGACATGTAAAGATGGGGCACAGTTACCTGAGTCAGAATATCCAATTGCATATTTCTTTCTAGGTCGGACTTCAGATATTACCAGTAGATGGCAACCCACATAAGACCACTGCTATTGTCTGCCACCCGGAGGGGGCAGCTGGGATGACCCTTTCCTATGATGGATGTTACGCCTTCACAGCAGGAGGAGCTGATCGCTCGGTAGTGCAGTGGAAAATTAACTTAAGGTACATGATGGGGCAAGAAGCTTGGCCCCATGAGTTAGGCATACTTGATGTCTATTTGTTCACTTAGCAACAGTGGGCAGGTTTTAATACCTGCTTTATGCCAGGTGCTGTGCTAGGCCTGAGGATACAAGAGAACCAAGATGCAGGCCTTGGCTTCAGGCTGCTCACATATGGGCATGGGAGACAAAGAAATGAACAATGATGATGGAAGGGGACGTTATGATAGAAGCGTGATTTGGGGGCTTTGGGAAAACCAAGGAGGCACATCTCACCAGCTGGGGTAGAGTGGGGGAGGGTGGGCGGGAGCACGGGCGGAAGGGAAGACATCTTAAGAGAGTCAGGACTCTCATTGCCATATTCGTGTAGCATCTGTGCTATTGTTTATCCTATACTTTTCCTAATTGACTCATTTTTTTTTTTACTTAAATTTATTTTAAAAGAAAGCTTTGTAATATTTTGGAAATTATTGGTTTGATGACTGTGTTACATATTTTAAAACACATGAAAGAAAATATGTAACTAGTAACATTTAAAAAGTTCATCTGTGACTAGTACCACTGGAAACTATCTTTCAACTGTAGGAAGTTTCAAAGACTTGGAAGATCTTAGGGATTTGCCAGGTCAAGAAGAAAGAAAGGACGACCCAGATAGAAGAAACAACTCATGCCCAGGCCCAAGACCTGGAACTGCCTGGCGGTGGCTTTGGGAAACAGCAAGCAGCTCAAGGATCTGGGGGAGAAAGTCTTAAAATCCTTTCCTGCGAGCTCTGGGTGGCCCTCCAAGAGTTGCTCCATCAGGTTGGCACTTCAGGAAGAGCACGCAGATAACACGTGGAGAATGGATTTGTAGGAGACGAGGGAGGGAGGTGGCAAAGGGCCCATTGTAGTGACCGAGCGGGGAGAGGGGTGAGAGCGTCTGGGTCAAGGTGGTAGAGTGGATGTGGAGAGCAGAAGGGGGCAAGGCAGACTTAGAAGTGAGGTGAAGAGAACGTGGTTACCACAGGAGAGCCTGCGTTCCCTGCCACTTCTGCGAGGGCGGCCGGACGAGTGGGGCACGGCCTTCCCCTCCCCCGTCTTCCTCTGCCGTCGTGATTTATGATAACGTTCCTTCTACAAATATTTATGAACCACTCCTGGGATTAGGCCCCCGCGAGAGCTCCTGCTGTGAGCAGGTGTCAACATCAAGCAGCTGCCACCACATCCCTTGGTTTACTTAATGCCGGGGACCCTTGTGACATCCATTCCAATGAATTTGCAGACAAAAAGGTTCATTTTGTGTCTCACGGGCCTTGCAGTACTTTCCTAAGGCTGTGACTTCACCTTGGTTCACCCTGGCCCCTGAAAATTCTTTCTCACTCTGTCTTCTCCACATCCACACCAAGTAGAAAGATTTAGCCCGAATCTCTAAAGTGCATTACAGAAATTATGAAAGTATTACTTTGCATGCATGCTTTTAGTATTTTCTTCTCACCCCACATGCCCTCACTTGAGAATCTCTGCCTAAACCTAGCCTGAAAAATTCTGTAGGTGACCATAGAGAGTATATGGACTCTGAGGTCAAATAGACATGACTTTGAATCTGAGTCCTATTCTTTGCTGGCCGTGGGACCACGGACAGATTTCTTAACATCTCTAATCTTTAGATTCCTCATCTGTGAAATGGCCTTTCATAGGATGGACTTTAATACAGACTTTTATAGGATCCTTGTAAGGATCAGGTAGGTTAATATATGTAAAGCACCAGCACAGAGCCGGATTCTCAGTAAATTAATGATTTCCTATCTTCTCTTCTTCCTTATAAAGATATTTGCCTGTGAGATCAGGATCTTATCACCAAAAGAGAGCAGGCACTGGGGCTGTCCTCTCGTCTACCCAAATTCACCTGAGGCCACCAGAGTGATGCAGCAGCCAGCTCCTCTCTTGGCTGTCTTCTCCCAGCCCTTTCTCTGCCTCTGCCTGTCAGACAGTGTCACATTAAGGGACAGTGTAAAAACAGCAAGGAGGCATCTCTCTGATTGCTGGTCCCCAGTAAAAGTTTACGCCATAGCCTCTGACAATTGCACATCTTCTTATGGCAGACATCAGAGCTTCTCCACTTAACCAAAATAGCCAGTTAAGTCCACTTTGGAGCTGCTGGGGTTTCAGAGGGCAGCTGCTGCCCTCACTGGGCCCTCTGCCTTCATCTCAACGAGCAGATCTTAGGGACTGGGGAATTTAGGAGCTGCAGGTGGTCTGTCCTTTTGAAAAGCCCTTCCTGATCATGTCCTCAGATCTCGATACCTTGAGACCTCACCTGTTACCTGGAACCATGGGGGCAAAGACACCTTGGTAGATCTTTTCCATTTTTGTTCTCAGTCATCTTGGGATCTGGAATGGTAGACAGGGAAAAAAAAAAAAGGGGGGGGGCCAGCTTTCCAATAGCTTTCCTGTGCCTGGCCAGAGTCCAGGCTTTGGAGAATTTCAATTTAATTTGTTGTGGGGACAAAGGATCATTATAAACTAATTAGCACTTCATTGCTGCTTCTGGTGTCTTAATATGTTCAGCGCTCACTAACAGAAAGAAATGTTAAAACCCTAAGCGAGTAAACAAAATTCTCTCCTAGATTTACTGATGGTGAATTGTAGGATGAGAAAAAGATGTTAAAATCCCCTCGCATTCCAGTTATTTTAAGCAGTGCCTTCCTGGGCCCCACATGCTCTCGTTGCAGCATATTGACCCTCCCCCCTGGGAGACCCCTCCCTTTCTCCCACAGTCCATTCCACATCCTCTCTCCCTTCTCCCCAGCTTTGCTAGCATGCCGCGCTTTCCCTCCTTATCTGGCATTTGTTTTTAAAATCTCCCATTATTTATTTATGCTCGACCTCACTCCCACCTGTAATCCTGCTGCTCTGCTCAGAGAAAAGAGAGTCAAATCCAACTTCATGCTAGCTGTGTGACCGCAGACAAGTCACTTAACCTCTCTGAGTCTCAGTTACTCCAGCTGTGAGATAGGAATATAATCAGACCTGAGTGCCATTACTACTAATTTCTTCCTCCTCCTCTTCCTCCTCCTCCCGGGAGAGTTCTGGAACATTCACTATGTCACAGTCATAGTGCTCCTTGCTTCTCCAGTTTTATCTCATTTCACAGAAGTAATGTATATATTGCTAGGCACATAGCAGACTTCCAATCAATGTTACTTTTCTTTTGTGCCCTAGTGACCTCTTTTTACTTTTTTTTAAATTTTAGAGAAGTTTTATATTTACAGAAAAATTACACAGGAAGTACAAAGAGTTCCCATATAACCCCCCACACCCACACATAGTTTCCCCTATTATTAATATCTTACATTACTGTAGTACATATGTTACAATTGATGAACCAACACTGAGGTATTGCTCTTGACCGAAGTCTAGAGTTTACATTACAGTTTTACCCTGTGCACTGCATGGTTATGGGCTTTGACAAATGTATAATGTCATGTATCCATCATTACAGCATCTTACACAGCAATTTCACTGCTCTAAAAACGCCCTGTGTTACACCTCTTCATTCCTCTCGCTCCCCTCTGAACCCCTGGCATCCACTCTCTCTATATCAGTGCTGCAAGTTCCTCCATTAACGCAATATAATAACTACAGTAACAAATCTGCTTTGGTCTGTGGTTGCACTCTCCCCTTATGTTTGTTCATTCCTCAGTCTTGAGGGACTTGGGATGATATCTGCTCTGACTGCTTCAGGCTGAGAGGGATCTTAGGTATCATGGGTCAGATGGAAGGAACTGTTCCACTCGCAGTTGTAGACACTTCTTGTTTTTTGGGCAGGGACTTGTCAATCATCATCCAGGGCAGGTCTGAAGAACTGGAAGCAGGAGACAGCTGCAACTCTGCTGGATTTTAGGTTTCAACTGGCACATGAACAATCCTAAGATTTAATTCTCTGAGAAATATATTTAACAGGTATATTAAAAATTATAGGTTCAAATAAAAGTAGAAAAATCATAATTAGGGGAATTATAAATTGTACAACTATGTTGTATTGGAGGAGTAGATTTTCATCTATTCCCAAATAGGGCCCACCAAGGGGGCGTTGATTTCATGAGGATGTATGCCTTGCCTGTAGTGTCTGGACGTCCCTAGAACCCTTAGGAACACTTTTTTTTTTTAGATTTATTTTTTTATTTTTATTTATTTCTCTCCCCTTCCCCCCCCCCACCCATTGTCTGTTCTCTGTGTCCATTTGCTACATGTTCTTATTTGTCCACTTCTGTTGTTGTCAGCGGCATGGGAATCTGTGTCTCTTTGTTGTTGCGTCATTCTTGCTGCGTCAGTTCTCCGTGTGTGCGGTGCCACTCCTGGGCAGGCTGCACTTTCTTTTGTGCTGGGTGGCTCTCCTTATGGGGCGCACTCTTTGCACGTGGGGCTCTCCTACGCGGGGGACACCCCTGCGTGGCACAGCACTCCTTGCGCGCATCAGCACTGCACATGGGCCAGCTCCACACGGGTCAAGGAGGCCTGGGGTTTGAACTGCAGACCTCCCATGTGGTAGATGGACACCCTAACCACTGGGCCAAGTCCGCTTCCCCTTAGGGGCACTTTTGTTTGAGACTTTGTTTACTATGAAAGTTTGTGAAATATGCCTGAGACCTGCATAAGTGTAACCTCTAAAATGGCCTCCTGACTCACTTTGAAATCTCTTAGCCATAAAAACGTGGTTTCATTGAATATTTCCCCCTTTGGATAAAGGTCTTTTTACTTTTTTTAAAAAGATTTATTTATTTATTTATTTTCCTCTCCCTCTACCCCTCCCCCCAGTTGTTTGCTCTCTGTGTCCATTCTCTGTGTGTTCTTCTGTAACTGCTTCTATCCTTATCAGTGGCACCAGTAATCTGTGTTTCTTTTTGTTGCGTCATCTTGTGTCAGCTCTTCGTGTGTGCAGAGCCATTCTTGGGCAGGCTGCACTTTCTTTCATGCTGGGCAGCTCTCCTTACAGGGTGCACTCCTTGTGCATGGGGCTCCCCTGTACGGGGGACACCCCTATGTGGCATGGCCAGCTCTGCACGGGTCAAGGAGGCCTGGGATTTAAACCGCAGACCTCCCATGTGGTAGGCAGATGCCCTATCCATTAGGCCAAGTCCACTTCCCAAGGTCTTTTTCCAAATGCATCATTGATTAATGCTTGCTAATAATCCCTCAGTGCCAGGGAGGCTCATCCCCAGAAGTCATGTCCCATGTTGAGGGGAAGGTAGTGAGTTTATTTGCAGAGTTTGGTTTAGAGAGAGACCACATTTGAGTAACAAGGAAGTTTTCAGGAGGTAACTCTTAGGCATTAATTCTACTTAGGCTTAATTTCATCTTTACAGGAATAAGGTTCATAAATACAAGCATTAAGATCAAGGACTTGGTATATTCTAGAAACTTTTGTCATCTTATTTGAGAAAGTAGCAAGACTTCCCCAGAATAAAAGTTTAATATTTTGTTAGTTACTATATAGGCCTCTGTTGAGAAAACATATCTATGAGAACAAGAATACATTTACATTTCACAGATGTAAGCTTTTGGTGCATTTTTCCTCATATACCACCCCCCTATCAACACCCTATACTAGTGACATCCAGTGATATATTTTTAAAAATTACAAGTATTAGAAACCCAGCACAGGCAAAAAGGAGAATTTATGAGGTCGCTGAGATCTTATGTAACCACACTGCACGTGCAGTGGCCCTCAGTATTTGGGCTCCGCTGGGCTCTGCTCTGGGCTCCTCTGTGGGCTCCTGTGGGCTCTGTTATGAGCTCCACTCGGCTCTGTTATGGGTTCTGCTCTGGGCTCCACTGTGGGCCCCTCTGGGCTCCATTGGGCAGTTATGAGCTCTGTTATGGACTTTACTGGGCTCTGCTAGACTCTGCTCTAGGATCTGCTGCATCTGCTGGGCTCTGCTCTGGGATCTGCTGCAGAACATAGCTCTGAGCAGGGGAGCCTGAGCCCTGGGCTCATCCCAGAGAATCAGGAGCCCTTGTGATCCTTCCCCTCAGGTTCGTAGTCATGATGGGCTCTTTTGTGTCATATCTGGCCTTTGCTTGGTCTTGCTCCAGAACTATATGGCTAAAGGTGGATTCAGCACCCATGGAGCCACTGGGGTGGAGCCTGGGCCTGGCCTGGAGGCCGCAGAGAGGCAGACCTCTCAGCCAGACCCCTGTCTCCATGGCCTGATAACACAGCCAAGAAGCCGGGGCCTTGCTGGAGAGAGACCTCTGGCCTCCCTGGGCCCAAGCCCACTGAGAGAACACACCAGGCTCCCATAGCCCTGACCCAGCTGACAAGAAGACTGAGGACAGTCTTGGGGCTAACTCTTTGTAAGGGGGTGTAGGCGCCCCATAACTAATAGTTCAATGGGAATAATATTCACAACCACTTTTTTACTGAGACTTTTCTACAGGCCAGACACTGTGCTATATGCTTTCTATGCGTTGTCTGATTTCACCCTCACAACTGTCCTGTGAGTTTGGTAGTATTGCTTCCCTCACTGGAGAGGTTAGGAAACTGGCTCAGGGGGATTAAAATGGCCTACTCAGGTGATGGAATAAGCAGTGGTGATGGGATTCAGATATTCAGATCAGGTCTTTCTGATTCTACCCCGCACTTCAACATTCTTTTTTTTTTTCTTTTGAGAGAAAAATATATGCCCTGTTAGCCATATTCATTTTTCACAAGAGAGTTCTTTATGCTATGCAGTCCCATCTTTCATTTTTTAACTTTCCTTCTAGTGATATACATGACCTTAGACTTTCCCTTTTAACCATTATCATACTCATACGTTAGTGCTGCTAATTACAAACACTATGATGTGCTTTCACCATTCCTATTCATTTCTTTTTCTTTTTTTTTTTTAAGATTTATTTTTATTTATTTTTCTCCCCTTCCTCCCCCCCCAGTTGTCTGTTCTCTGTGTCCATTTGCTGCGTGTTCTTGTTTTTGTCCACTTCTGGTGTTGTCAGCGGCACGGGAATCTGTGTTTCTTTTTGTTGTGTCATCTTGCTGTGTCAGCTGTCCGTGTGTGCGACGCCATTCCTGGGCAGGCTGCACTTTCTTTCGCGCTGGGTGGCTCTCCTTACGGGGTGCACTCCTTGTGCGTGGGGCTCCCCTACGCGGGGGACACCCCTGCATGGCAGGGCACTCCTTGCACGCATCAGCACTGTGCATGGGCCAGCTCCACACGGGTCAAGGAGGCCCAGGGTTTGAACTGCGGACCTACCATGTAGTAGATGGAAGCCCTATTCACTGGGCCAAGTGCGCTTCCCCTATTTGTTTCTGAACATTTATAAACAACCTCATTCTATTTTCTAGTGACTTAAATTCTAGCTGTTAACTCCATGAGTTTCAACAAACATTCTTTACAGGGGAAAAATAAGGGGCATCATGTCAAATTCTTGAGGTCCGTTAACATATATATTTAATCCTCAAAACAACCCCATGAGGCAGGTTCCATAATTATTCCCATTTTACAGATGAGGAAACCGAGGCCTGGGGAGTTTAAGTTACTTGCCCATGAGCATACGACTTGCAAATGTCAGAGCCCAGGCTGAAATGCATGTCTGTTTGACGCCAGATCCTGGATGCTTAACCACTTGCCTACTGTGGTCTACTGCTAAAGTGTGTGTTAATATCCCGATCAAGAGGTTAATCACCTGATTAGCAGAAATCCATTTAGTGGATTAGTATAATGATTTCACATTATTAGTATTTTGCCTGAGGCAAAGTTGGTCACATATATCAGTAGGTTTTCTAACCATTCAAATGGCCTATTTTTTGGAAAAATGTGACCCTATGCTGGAGAGCAGAGGGTTATTTTTACCTGACTGGCAAGGGTCCCTTGTGGTCTCTGGGTGTTGAAGGAAGTAATTAGTGTTGGCAGTCCACCTGCCCAAGATCCCGTTCTTTTGGCTCTGGTCATAGGCAGATCTAAAGTTACAGGCAAAGCTGCTCTCCTTGGGAGAGTTGTGGTCCCAGCATAGAGGAGCCCGCCCTCCCTCCCCTAGGAGAGATGAATTCCCCAAAGATGACAGACAAATTGCCAAGCACCTGGCCTGACATCAGTGAGGGAATATCACATAATTAAAGCGGGTGCCCTGTACCACTGGGTTCCACACTTGAAATTGCATTTTCTGTTCTCGGCTTCATTTTGGACGGATTTTTCTTAACAAGTTTACAGACACCCTAATTGCATCTCCCCCCTAATACCCTTCCGCGGAGCTCGGCTCCGTGGCAGGCGAGCCTCTGAACCGCGTTCTCGCATGAGCGCTTTCTAATAGTGATGTTTCTGTTATTGTTCCAGCGCCCTGGAGGCAGCAGTTTCTCTCGGGGGTGAAGACTTGACCCCGTTCTATGGTCTGGTGACTGGTGGCAGGGAAGGAAAATTCTACAGGGTAATTGTCCTCAGAGTAAACACTTCCTGGTAACATCTCGTTAAGTTTTTTAAACAAATGTGCCCAGGGTTCACCCTCTTGCTTTTTTTCCAAAGCTCCTTTTCCCACTGAGCTCCAGATGTACTTTCTAGCAAATGCCCTTGAAGTCTTGATGCTTCAGACTTCAGCCAGAATGTGTGTTGTGTTTCCATTTTGTTTTACGTAGGAGCTGGAAGACTATTTTTACTATTCCCAGCTCCGCAGTCAAGGTATCGATACGATGGAGACCAGAGAGGTGTCGGAACACATATGCCTGTCAGAACTGCCGTTTGTCATGAGAGCAATTGGCTTTTACCCATCTGAAGAGAAGGTAGGAAGAAAGAAAACAAGAACGGCTATGGGATGTGTTCGTTATTAGAAATGACCCCTGGGAACAATAATTATAGGTCAGAGTAAAGATTGAACATTATCCTTACATAAATACAGCAGAAGAAGGTTCTAGGCATTATAGAGGTACCCCTGAGAAACTAATTGTGAAGGAGCATGCTATTCCTAAAAGACGAATTCCTTGCAAAGTTTGATGTCGGTAAGAGCATGGGAGTTAAGATCATGGGATTTGGAATCCTACCAGGGTTCCAGTGCCAGCCCTGGCCTCACTGGGCGAGGACCAGCCTTGTGGGTTCAAGGAGGCGATGCCTGAGAAGCACTTGACACAGCGCCCAGTGCACAGTAAGAGCTCAAGAAATGGGAGTTGTTGTTGTTGTCATCACTGAATGGTTGCTGCTCTTGTAGCACCTGGGAGGTGGATGTCCTCTCTGGGCTATGGAACTGCCACTCCTCATGTCCAGGAAAACCCTCCCCCAGCTGCTCGGAGCTGCAAACGGGCCGGAAACATGCCAGGAAAACTGTTCCTCATATAAACGATTGCCTAAATGCAATGTAGTGGTTTTTTTTCTCTCTGACCTTGAAATGTAATACATTGTCATTGTAGAAATTTTGGAAAAGATATGCAAATATCAAGAAGAAAATAATTATTTAGTATTCGACCATCCAAAATGAGCAGTTGTTAATACTTTCCTAGATTTTTAATATATACCCACTGGGGTATATATTAAATATATACATATATACACATATACACAGATGCATGTAAAATTTTTAAAAACTAATTGGGACAATAGTTTATTCTGTATTTTTGACTAACATTGTACTATAAGAATTTTCCATTTTATTAAAAATTCTCGGGGGGCAGATGTAGCTCAGTGGTTGAGCGCCTGCTCCCACTTATGAGGTCCTGGGTTCAATCCCCAGTACCTCCTAAAAAATTATCTGAAAATATGATTTTAAAGGATGTATCTTAGTTCCATAGCTTTTTCTGCTTTCAAAATAGAACTATAAAGAAGGAAGTAAAAACTACTCAGATGATCGCTACTAATATTTTAGTGTTTTTTTTCCTTATTGTTTTACATATGGGTTTATCCGTATTTTTTTAAACAAAGAATTAGTGTGTGATTTTGAAGGCTGCAAATTTTGTATTTTACCACTCCCCGGTTGTTGGGCATTTAGGGATTATCTGATGTATTGGTCTATCAGAGACACAGCTGTGATGACTATTTCCAGGCATGTTTTTTGCATACTTCTCTGGTATTTTCCTGGATCACATTTCTAGAAAGACAATTCCTGAGTCAGAGAATATGAAATGTAAAGCCCTACTGCCAAACTGCTTCCCCAAAATGTTGCTGTTTTCCTGCCCACCATCGGGTGTATACAGAGATTGAAACCCAACTAAGACTCCACGATCACGTTAAGTGGCTGGGAACATTTTAAGGTTATAAGCTGTGGTCACCAGTCCTTTCTCTTGGCGTCTGTTGCCTACCCAGAGTTACCTGTTTTTGCATACTCCAGGCAGAACCAGAAGGGGAATTTTATTCTCCAAATGGTATCTGGAGTAATGAGCTATCGGACTCTGATAAAACTGTGCTGGGTCTTGAACGAGTGCCTTTAAAAACACCAGGGACTCTTTTAAGCTCCTCAAAGGTCTTTTGACCAAATGTATGTTTTATACACATGCATAGCCAGAAACATCAGCCACTGCTGAAAACATTTGTGTAGCCATGTAGAAGACTGCAAGTTTCCAAAGCATGTTCTTGTGAACATTGGCTCCCAAACTGGCAAGCTGCATCAGAATTTCCTGGAGCACTTATTTTTGAAAATCAGATGCCTGAGCCCCATCCCTGATGTAACTGACCAGAACCCCCAATAAAGGGCCTGGGAGTCTGCGTTCTTTCTTCTACCAGAGATGTTCTTCTGTGCGCTAGATTGTGAACTCCTGCCTTAGAACACTGGCTGTTTGTGGAAGGACGGAGTCAATAAAACTGAACAGGATAATTAGCTGGGAATCTTTTGGTTGTAAGGGACAGAAACCCAAATCAAACTGGCTTGGTAGAAAACGGCATTCTTTGGTTCACAGAACTCCAAGTTCAGAGGTAGGGATAATGTCCAGTATAACTTAGTGCTGGAAGCATCCTTCTCTCTGGGCCCCACTCTCCTTGGTGTTGCCTTCTTCTCATTCGGGACCGTCCCCCAGTCTGCAGTCAGTCAGGTCGGCCCAGCAAACCACTACCCACGAGGACTCTGAGCAGGGAGGAGTGGTTTCCAAAAGAAAGTCTGCACAGGCCAAAAAACAAAACAAAACGAAAAAGCTCACTACTCTGAGGCTTTGAAAGGCATTACTCTGAGGCATTAGGAATCTCGCAGAGAGTTTACAATGTGCAGTGTAGCATTCCCCACACTTGATTGATTTTGGAGAACTTTTCTCATGAACCCACTTTAGAAATGCTGCCTTAGACATCTTACTCAGTTTCCATGTCCACCGCATATTGCCATCGTTATTTTACCTGTGGTTCTTCTCTCTCTTTTCTTTTAAGATTTATTTATTTCTCTCCCCTTCCCCCGCCATTGTCTGTGCTCTGTGTCCATTCGCTGTATGTTCTTCTGTGTCTATTCGCTGTGTATTCCTCTGTGTCTGTCTGTCTTCTCATTAGGCAGCTCTGGGGACTGATCCTGGGACCTTCTGGAGTGGAGAGAGGCAGTCATTCTCTTGCGCCACCCAGCTCCTGTTCCGCTACTTCTCTTATTGTCTCTCCTCTGTGTCTCTTGTTGCATCATCTTGCTGCAGTAGCTCTCTGTGTCAGCCAGCGCTCCTGAGCTGGGGGACACTCCCATGCAGGGCTGCATTCCTGCGCAGGGTGGCACTCCACGTGGGCCAGCTTGCCTTCACCAGGAGGCCCTGGGCATCAAGCCCTGGACCTCCTAAATGGTAAACAGGATCCCAACTGCTTGAGCCACATCTGTTTCCCTTTCTCTCTCTCTCTCTCTTTTAAATTTATTTCTCTCCCCTTCCCAACCCCCCCCCCCCCGGTTGTCTGTTCTCTGTGTCCATTTGCTGCGTGTTCTTCTTTGTCCGCTTCTGTTGTTGTCAGGGCACCGGGAATCTGTGTTTCTTTTGTTGCGTCATCTTGCTGCGTCAGCTCTCTGTGTGTACAACGCCATCTTGGGCAGGCTGCACTTTCTTTCGCACTGGGCGGCTCTCTTCACCAGGCTCACTCCTTGCGCATGGGGCTCCCCTACGCGGGGGACTCCCCTGCGTGGCAGGGCACTCCTTGCATGCATCCGCACTGCGCATGGGCCAGCTCCACACGGGTCAGGAGGCCCGGGGTTTGAACCGTGGACCTCGCATGTGATAGGCGGACGCCCTATCCATTGGGCCAAGTCCACTTCCCCTTTCTCTCTTTTTTTAACCAAACAGTTTTTCTAAACCAATACCCATGTTTTCTGATCGCTTGCATAACATCTACCACTTCAGTTTTGTTGAAATGAAAAAGCACATGGGAGTAGAAGGTGCAGTGGAATTGGGCTGACTTTGGGCCATTCCGAGCCAGTTATGTGTGCTGCAGTCTGAGTTCCTGTTTCCTCACCTTTACGACCAGGCCGGAAAAGCCTCTGCCTCCCAGGGTTGTGCTGAGGGCCGAGGACCAAGGGGTGGGGGGCGCCCAGCATGGCGCCACGCTGAGTCGATTGACGTTTCATAAACGGGAGCTCTTCTCCTTCCTTCATCTCTCCTGTCAAACTGATGCCCTCTTTGTAAGAGGCTGATGGGATGGCTCTTCTTACTTTTAACTTTTTATTGTGGAAAATTCCAAACATACACAAAAGTAGGGAAAATAGTCTAATGAACTCCCAGGTACCCCTCAGCCAGGGTCAAGTGATGAAGCTGTGCTATATTCACACCCCTGCGAGCGTCTCCCCGCCCCCTGGGTTATTTTGACGCAAGTTCCAGCCATGGTCACTTCATAGGGAGGCCTTTTGAGCCAAGGCACCCTTCCTGGGTGACACTGCATGGAGAGGGCCTCCTGCACAGTGCCGTAGGGTGCACTCACTACTGGTGGGTGTCCGAGGTTCACACGTGTAGGAAAATCACCCACCTGTCCCCGTGGGCCATTGGTATCACGTTTCCTCCCTGGTGGTTTGAGTGGCTGGTCAGGGCCTGGGTTTACAGTGCCTCTGACCTCCCGCCAGCTAGATGAGGCCTCCGTTACCCATTTTAAACCTGAGGACAATAATAGGACCTACTTCCTGGAGTTATTGTGAAGGTGAAATGAGACGATCCATTTAGTACATGGCATATGGTAAATATTTGAAAACTCATCCAGTATTATTGTTTTTAACATGTCCTTGCATCTGGATGTATAATTATAAATGTCCTTTTCGTAAATCTTTCTCTGACCTCAGGGGTCTTTGTCCATAATACCCTTTCTAAAATCTTTTTTAAAAAGTATCATTTTCTTGATTTAGCCGATAAAGACCCTTCCATAAATGGCTGAATACTGATGACAGTATTCTCATTCCGGATTCTTGATTTTAAACCCTGGGCCCACAAAAATGCACCTATTCTGAAAGTCCTGCTTTGTTGAAAAGGAAATTCTGAAAGCTTAGCCCTTGGGACCATTACCTCCTGCCATACCAGGTGCTAAAGAGAGGAGGCAGGTATGGCATAGCCAGTCTTTTTCTGCTCCTTTAAAGGTAGAGAAGTTAAATTGCAGGTATACTCATTTATCACTTCATTGGCAAGAAATAATAAAGCTTACCAACCAACTGTTAGAATCTTACTGATGAATAAAAAGTACCCAGGTAAAGTGATAGTCTGTGTAGCAGTTTGGTATGGTTCATGAATTCCAAAAATAGATATTGGATTATGTTTATAAACTGGTCTGTACCTGGATGTGATTAAATTATGATTAGGGCTTTGACTGATTGCCACATCAGTTAAGGTGTTGAGTCCCCATCAAGGGACCTTGTTACAGTCTTCAACAAATGTTATGAAAGTGGCACTGACAATATTTATAAACATAAAAGCAAAAAGAAATGAAAGTGGTGGTGGTTAGGTTTTCATTGGCTGTTGTATTCTCCTCCACCACTACCAAGTGGAGTTTCGGTGCCTCTACCAACGTCTTTATAGATCACTTGGACTCCAGGGCTTTTAATCCATTAAAAAAAAATACATTTACTCTTTGGAGACATCTTCTGAATGCCCTGTAATCCAGATGTACATTGTTTTAGTTAGCCAAAGGGGTGCTGATGCAAAATACCAGAAATCAGTTGGCTTTTATAAATGGTATTTATTTGGGGTAGGAGCTTACAGATATCAGGCCATAAAGCATCAGTTACTTCCCTCACCAAAGTCTTCTTCCACATGTTGGAGCAAGATGGCTGCCGACATCTGCCAGCGTCAGGCTTCCTGGGTTCCTTTCTTCCCAGAGCTGGCTTCTCTTTCCTCTGTGTGCTTTACTTCTTGGGGCTCCAGCTTAAGACTTCAGCATCCAACTCCAACATCAAAACTCCAACATCAAAATCCCCTAACTCTGTCCTTTGCCATGCCTTTTGGCACAAAGGTTTACATAATTACTTTATCAAGTAAACTTATAAATCCAATATAATCTAGTATGTCTAAAGGAGAAGATCAGTTTACAAACATAATCCAATATTTCTTTTAGGAAGTCATCAGTAATATCAAACTGCTACATGCACAACTTTATTAGTCCATGCACAAACTTTCTTAGTCAATGAGTTAGTTTATATCTGAGGCTGAGGGGAAGAACTTTCTGATCTTTTGTTTTTGTGTCAGATTTATAGCAATTTCAATACAAATGTTCCTAGGGCTTTGAAACTTTAAAAACCAGGCTCTGCTATGGTTAATGAGATATTTCCTACTAAGATGTAGCAGTTTCTCCTCTGCCCCCAGAACCTGCGTGAAGAAGTATGCCCAGCTAATATAATGTTTTAACAGTTGGTTTCATAAAAGACTCAGGTGGAGATTCAAACTAGCCCCCCAAAGACTATGTATTACTTCTGTTTTTCCTTACATCATTGTCACTGCTTTGGGGATTTGAATCTAGTCAGTGCAGTTAGCTGAAGCCAAATTATACAGGAATATTACTGTCTCTAAAGAATTCCTCACTGCTCCACCTTTTGCAGACCCCCGTGCTCTGAGACAGAACATAGCCGAAGTGGTCAGGGCTGACACAAGCTGACCGTCTCAGGGTTGCCCTCAGGAATCTTCATTTTTTAATGAAAACTTTACAGTATAATGGTATAGAAGGAACCTTAACTTAGGTTTCATAGTTTCTGGAGATGATTTTGCCTACACCGAGGCTCATCTTTTATCTTTGCAATCTGTGTCTTCCTTGGGGACATTGGAGTATTTTGTTGGGGCAGTGCCTAATTTGTGTTCCTGGACACTTGCGGTTATACTCTCTTTAGCTCACGGAGTGTGTTCTAATCTTGACAGGTTTTGCAGTGAGCTAACCTTGTGGCGACTAGTCAGTCCTATAAAGGCTAATGCTGGCAGAGTGTGTGCCCAGCACGTGCCCACGTTAGTGGATACTCAGCAAATGGTTGAATGAGTGAATGAATGATTCTAATGACTGCAGAGACAAGGGGGAAAAATAATGACACCATTATTTGTTATTTGATCTTAGAGTAATCAGCACTAACCCTGAAGCTTTTGGTGTGTTCCGGGGCTTTCTGAGTGTTTAGAGAGGAAATAAGCAATCAGTTAACTTTTCTTTTTTTAAGATTTTTTTTTTTTAATTTCTCTCCTCTTCTCCACTCCCCTCCCCCCGCCGTCCCAGTTGTCTGTTCTCTGTGTCCATTTGCTGCATGTTCTTCTCTTTGTCCGCTTCTATTGCTGTCAGCGGCACGGGACTCTGTGTTTCTGTTGCGTCATCTTGCTGAGTCAGCTCTCTGCGTGTGCGGTGCCATTCCTGGGCAGGCTGCACGTTCTTTCGCGCTGGGAGGCTCTCCTTACGGGGCGCACTCCTTGTGTGTGGGGCTCCCCTACGCGGGGGACACCCCTGTGTGGCAGGGCACTCCTTGCATGCATCAGCACTGCACATGGGCCAGCTCCACACGGGTCAAGGATGCCCAGGGTTTGAACCACAGACCTCCCATATGGTAGGCAGATGCCCTATCCACTGGGCCAAGTCCGCTTCCCAAGTTAACTTTTTAAGTGCATGTCTTTGGACCCAGCAAATCTCCTTTTAGGAGGGTATCCTACAGAAAAACTCACACAAGTGTACATATGGAAGGGACAGTTATTGTAGCATAATTTTTAATGTGAAAAATTAAAGCAGTCCTAATATCTATCATTAGCAGATGGGATGAATAAAACAAGGCACATCTAGACTTAGTAGGCATGAAAAAGTGCGATTAACCTCTGTTTAGTGTACAGGATTTGTTGTTAAAGGGAAAAAGTCAAGTTGTAAAACAGTATTAAAGTATGATCTAATTTTTTATAACTATGTATATAATTATAAATATATACAAGTATTTGTATATGCCTAGCAAAACTCAGAAGGAGCACGATCCAAATTCTTAACAGCACTGATTTCTGGGGGTTGAGATTTGTGAGAATGTTTACTTTCTACACACAACCCAGATGTCAGCTGGAGACTCCTGTAGCAACTGGAGCCCATCCCCGGTCCTTGGCCAGTGGGAGTTTTGTGGCAACCCCTGGGGCCCCCATTTGTGCATTGCAAACTCGGTCCACAGGACCTGCCTTCTGACCCAAAACAGCCCTTCCTCGCTGTCCAGGAAAACATGAAGCCCACTCACAGAAGATGGGGGTAGATGCTCTAGAAAATCTGGGCATGACAAGACAGGGTCACACATGACCATATTCACACAGTTTACTTAAAACTTCTCAAGACGTTCTTCCCAGTCTTGATCACCCTCACCGCTGGCCTTCATCCCATTCAGCACCCCGTGGCTCCTCCCCCTGCTTCCTGGAGCGCCCCAGAAATGCTATATTCTTCTCTCTCCATTAGCCATAGCCGTTTGGCTCGTCTTACCTTCCGTTTCCGAATTTGTAATGTAAGCCCGTCTAGGGGCTCTAAATATGAAAGAACTTTCCACTTTAGTGGCATCCACCTCCCTAGATGACAGTTGTGGTTATAAATGAAGTAGGGGGGCGCTTATAATACATTTCTGTATATTTAATTTTTCTTAACCTAAAACTGTAGCTTTTGTATTCGGAACAAAAGCCAGAAAGATAAACAAATAATCCCCCCAAAGCTCTGTTGGCTAAAATTCACGGCTAAAATGCAGTCCCAGCTGGGAGGGAGGGACTGCGGCCAAGTGGTCCAGCCCCTGTAATGAGAAGAAATTTGAGCCAAGGATCATGGGCACAACTTCTGCTCTGATAAAGACCCCGTGGGATTTTGGAAATTTGCACTTTGAAAAGAGGTCCTCAGTATGTTGGGGTTCACGCTGAACCGTAAATATCAGGAGGTGCTTCCATCCTGAATGTTAGAGAAGCGACGCACTGTTCTAGGGGAGCACTGCCTCGTTAATGGGGAGGGGGGAGTGGGTAGGCCCTTAAGCCGGTAAGCAGTGAGCTTCCCTGCAAGGAAATTAGGGCAAGACAGACATTTCAGCTTTTCACATTTTGAGCCTTTAAAGAAATGCTGGAATGCCATGCAGTCTCTAAAAAAGAGTGATAATACTATAACAATAACAAATAGCTCCTCTCTTTTGAGCTCTCACTAAGTGCCAAGTACTGTGCTAAATCCCTTGGGCCCTTTTGTCCTCACAGTAGCTCTGTGAGAAAAATGCTTTTCGCATCTCCATTTTGCAGATAGGTAAGGTGAGGCTTAGCGAGATGAAGCCCACTCAAAGTCACTCAGCTACCCAGGGCAGTGCCAGGGTGTGACCCAAGCTGGCTGAGTCCATACTCCATGTTTTATCTAGAAATGTCCTTAAGTACAAATGAGGAAGGAAATCCCGAAAGTCACAACATCAAACCCTAGTTATTAGTGAGGTATGGGAGAATTACAGGGCATTTTAGACTTCTCTCTCCATTGTTTTAAGATTTCACAAGCAGGTATTAATCTTTATCATTTTTATGATTATATAAAGGTAGATCTAATGTTCTTAGCACTGAAATTTCACTTACTTGTCTTTGCCATGGCTTTGCCTCCATATTATTTCTCTTCTCTTTTTTTTCTTGAGATATAATTCACATACCACACAATTCAACAGCTTTTAATATATTCGCAGATATGTACAACCATCACCACTGTCTAAAGGACATTTTCATCACCTGGAAAAGAAACTGCATACCCATTAGCAGTCACCACCCCATTCCTTTTTCCCCCCAGCCCCTGGCAACCACCAATCTGCTCTCTGTTTCTATGGATTTGCCTATTCTGGACATTTCATAGAAATGCATTCATACAGTATGAGGCCTTTTGTCTCTAGCTTCTTTCACTTAGCATCATGTTTCTAAGGCTTATCCATATTGTAGCATGTATCGGTAATTCATTCCTTTTATATAAGTGAATAATACTCCTTTGCATGGCTGTGCCACATTTCGTTTATCTGTTCATTCACTGACAAACATTTGAGTCATTTCTACTTTTTTACTAATGAGAATAATGCTGCTGTGAACACTGGAGTACAAGTTTTTGTGTGACCATGTTTTCCATTCTCTTGGGTATATACCTAAAAGAGAAATTGTTGGTATGTTTATTCTATTTTTAACTTTTGAGGAACTCCCAGCCTGTTTTCTATCCATATTATTTCTTGGCTTGAACCAGCATTTATCTGATGCTTCTGAATATACTCACTGGGGAAATTTAGGACTTCAGAGAGCTATGGACCCTTATCTAACAAATCCTCACTTGTGGATTTGAGGCAAGTTGAAGGACTCGTCACTCAGAGAAGACTGCCATTTCAAGATCTTGAAAAAGACTTCTGGTCAGCCATGATGGCAGCATAAAATATTCCAGGATGTCATTCCATACCGAATCATAATCTTTGAGCAACTGGCAAGGACTGGCAGAGCCATCTCCCTCAAAACTCTGGAGAACGGGTCAAATGTTGCAGTAACTGGGCAAGTGCTGAATCAAGACTCAAGGCTTTAAAGATGGTAGGAGAAGCTCATGGTCCCCTTGCTGGCTCCCCCCCTCCCCTCCCCAGAGCAGTGTGGAGTCAGCCAGTGCTCCCATTGGGGGTGCCTGGCCCTGTTCCAGAGGGACCCTATGCATCTCCTGGGGAGCCTACATGTCAGTGCCAGTCCAGCAGGTGGCAACCTGAGAGCCGGGACCAGGACCCTTGTCTCTGGCTCACTGTCCCAGAACCTGTCCTGCAGTCCCTCAGTTGAGCTTGCATATTCTCTGATATTTTCTTTGTAGTTACCATGGGCCTTAAATTTAATACCCTAAATCTATGAAGAATCTTGTTTGCTTTGGTGCCAACTTAACTTCAAGAGTACGCAGAAGCCGTGTTCTTATCCCCCTCCACACGCTCACCTTTATGTGGTTCTCACAAACAAATTACGTGCGTCTACACTATGAGTCCAAAACCACTGCTTTCTTGTTACATTTATGCCTTTTAGACCCGGTAGGAAGTAAAAAGTGGAGTTGCAAACCAAAAATGGAATAGTATTGGCATTTATGTGTACTCATGTCATTACGTCCACCTACCACATGGGAGGTCCAAGGTTCAAACCCAGGGCCTCCTTGACCCGTGTGGTGAAGCTGGCCCACATGCAGTTCTGATGCGCGCAAGGAGTGCTGTGCCATATAGGGGTGTCCCCTGCATAGGGGAGCCCCACACACAAGCAGTGAACCCCGTAAGGAGAGCTGCCCCGCACAAAAAAAGTGCAGCCTGCCCAGGAATGGCGCCACACACACGGAGAGCTGACACAGCAAGATGACACAACAAAAAGAGACACAGATTCTGGGTGCCACTGACAAGAATACAAGCGTACACAGACGAACACACAGCGAATGGACACAGAAAGCAGACAAAAGGAGTCGGGGGAAGAGGAGAGAAATAAATAAAAAATAAATCTTAAAAAAAAAAAAAAGAAAGCACAAATAATAAAACACTGGATAGCAGAGTGGGAAAACCTATTAGCTTTAATTTTCATTTTAGGTAAAGAGCAGCACCCCGAGAAGAATCAAACAATTAGTAATACTTGTGTATACTAAGAAATAATATACATAGGAAAAGTAGTGATTGTACTGACTTTATTATTTTTGCTAAGTCATTTTATCTTCCTCACATTCAATGCAAAGAAATGAAACTTAATATGAAGAAAAATATGTCCTCATTATTCACAATAAAAAGGGCCTGCTTCACCCTGAAGGCCTGGGAGGGTTATACACTATGGATCACTTAATGGCTTAAGCACACCAATGTACCAGTTTGATTTTGATCCACTGCAGAGAATCTCTTTTTTTTTAAAGATTTGTTTTTTATTTCTCTCCCCTTCCCTGTCCACATCCCACCCCTATCCCCTACCCCATTTGTCTGCTCTCTGTGTCCATTCACTGTGTGTTCTTGTGTGTCCGCTTGTATTCTTGTCAGCAGCACCAGGAATCTCTGTTGCTTTTTTTATTGCATCATCTTGCTGTGTCAGCTCTCTGTGTGTGCAGCACCACTACTGGGCAGGCTGCACTTTTTTCCTGCTGGAGGCTCTCCTTATGGGGCACACTGCTTGCACGTGGGGCTCCCCTATGCGGGGAACACCCCTGCGTGGCACGGCACTCCTCGCGCGCATCAGCACTGAGCGTGGGCCAGCTCATCACAGGAGTCAGGGGGCCCTGGGTTTGAACCCTGGACCTCCCATGTGGTAGGCGGATGCTCTATCTGTTGAGCCAAATCCGCTTCCCTGGAGAGAATCTTATGCATACTTGGTACCTGAACTAACTCCATGGAAGCTGACATATGCTGAACCATTTTTGTAGTGTGCCCGTATCTCACTAAAGAAAGAAATAAAACAGTCTGTCCAGAAATTATATCTATAGGTTCTTTCTTAGTATAAAGAGTCCTTTCTTGAGTACGTGGATGCAAGTATTTTTGTAGTCTGAAGATTGCTGTATTGATACTGTGTCTGGCATAATGAAGATAAGGTATGTATTGAATCCACTGTCAGATTAAGAAACCGTCAGTTCTTCCAACAGTGGAGAAAGATTCTTTTCTAGGCTGACAGTTAGTCCTGGGTTGGCATTGCTGCTGGCTATGAAACTCACCACCAAAGGTAAACAATTAAATCTAACGACCTAGTAGTTGTTACACTAACAGATAGTACTGTTGTTTTTAGAAGTACAAGTTTGCTCCCTTAGTCTGTTGCAAGGGCAAAAGTACATAAGAAACCAGGCATAAAAGCATGCTCCAGGGCATTATCATTTGCCACTTTAGTAACAGGTACTCCACCTCTGTCTGATACAATAATAGTGTGAAGCCTTCAACACTTGGCAGTTTTTTATACAGGATTATTTTAGATCATCCACCATGGTGAGCCCATTTCTTCTGCAGGCTCAATTTCCACCCCTGGACTTTGGGTTTTCCTTGCTGTCAGTTTAGGAACAGCTTCAAAGACAGATTCTTCTACAGGCCTCTGTCACATCTTTCTTTTTTTTTTTTATCCCCCCCTTGCGGCTTTTTTTGTGTGTGCTGTCTGCTCTCTGTGTCCATTCACTGTGTGTTCTTCTGTGTCTGTATTTTATCCACCCTCCCCCCTTGCAGCTTGCTTGCTGCCTACTCTCTGTGTCCATTTGCTGCTCGCTCTTCTACATTTTTTTATTTGTCTCCCTTTTTGTTGCGTCACCTTGCTGAGTCGGCTCTCCGTGGCGCTTGCGGGCCGGGCAGCCCTCGGCAGCATGTCCAGGAGAGCCTGCTGTCACAAGGCCTCCCATATGGTAGATGGGAGCCCAACTGATTGAGCCACAGCCGCTTCCCTCTCCTTAATTTTTGAAAGGCAGTTTTGCCAGATACAGAATGTTTGTTGACAGATTTTTCAGCACTTTAAATATGTCTTTCCACTGCTTTCTTGCTGCCATGGTTTCTGATGAAAAATTGGTACTTAATCTGTTGAGACTCCCTTGTATGTGACACATTGCTTCTCTCTTGTGGCCTTCAGAATTCTCTAACTTTGACAATTGACAGTTTGATTTTTGTGGGTCTATTTGAGTTTATCCTATTTGGAGTTCATTAAGTGTCTCAGATATGCATATTCATGCCTTTCATTAAAATTGGGAAATTTTCAGCCATTATTTCCTTGAATATTCTCTCTGCCCCTTTCTCTCTTTTTCTTCTCTTTTTGGGACTCCCAAATACATATATTGGTGCACTTGTTGCTGTCCCACAGGTTCCTCAAGCTCTATTCACTCTTCATTTTTTCTTCTTTCTGCTCCTCAGACTGTATAATTTCCATTGTCTTATCTTTAAGGTCACTGATTCTTTCTTCTGCCAGCTCCAGTATTCTCTTGAACCCCTCTAAGGAATTTCTAATTTCTGCTACAGTGGTCTTCAGCTCTGTTTTGTTCCTTTTCATAAATTCCATCTCTATATGGAGATTCTCTTTGTGTTCATCTGTCACTTTCTTGATTTCCTTTAGTTGTTTTTCCATGTTTCCTTTAGCTCTCTGAGCATGTCTGGGCTCTTTTTGTTGTTGTTGTTGTTTTGATATTTATTTTAATTATTTTTTTATTTTTATTTTCTTCTTTATTCTTTGGAATCATTTTTTTTTAAATCTTTGTCAGGTGTGTCCCAGGTCTGGTCTTCCTCATTGCTGGTTTCTATTGCTTTAATGTTTTCCTTTGCTTAGGCCATCAGTTCCTGTTTCTTTGTATGTTTCTTTAACCTTTTGTTGAAATCTGGGCATTGTGATATTTTGATGTATTATCACTGGAATTTAGACTCTCAGGTGTCTCTTTTTAAGCTTGTATCAAGCTAGTGTTATGAAAGAGCTTTCCTTGTATGTTAGAAACTAACAACAACAACAAAAGGGTAAAAAAGGAGACACCGTTCCCAGGTTTCCCTTTGCAGGTTGGCCTGTGTGAGTGCTCCCTCAGGGCTCCCCCACGCAGTGAGTTTGGAGGGCAGCTCCAGGCCACGGCCTCGGGGCTTCCCTGGTGCTTTGTGTGCACGACTCTTCTCTTGGGCATGTGTGTGTGGCCCTAGGAATTCCCCTATTTACACGGATAAAATGTCACCTCTTCCCTAGGAAAACAGTTTCCTGAGAATCCTGTAGGAGGACTCTGTGAGCCACATTCAGTGTGCAGGGCAAGTTCTCCATCACCATCAGACTGGGCCAGACATACGTGTTTCCAGTATGTGCGCGAGGGTTATCTGCTTCTTCCAGTACCAGGACGGGGGGTCCTTGCTGGGAATGCAGGCAGCTCCGTGCTGGGCCAGTGAGGGGTTGGGGTGGGGCAGCCAGGACACCACGAAATCTTACCTTTTTAAAGTAGCCTTTTTCTTGTCTTGGTGCTTGCCCTGTTACTGCAGTCCTTTAACTGTTTTCTGGAGCTTTGAGAAAGATTCTTGCTGTTTTGGGACAGTTTTTGGTGGTTATTCAAAGCTGCTGTTGGGGATGGAACCCTGAAGTATCTCCTATGGCCAATTTATCTTTCCAAGGGTGCCAAGTTCACTCAATGGGAAAAGAATAGTCTCTTTAACTAGTGGTGCTGGAACAACTGGATCTCCATAGGCAAAAGAGTGGAGGTGGACATCTTCCTCACCCCATGTACAAAAATGTACTCAAAATGGATCGAGCACCTAAATATAAGAACCTAAATTGTAAAACTCCTAGAGGAAAATGTAGGAAAGAATTTTGAGGACTTTGTGTTAAGCAGTATTTCTTACACTTTATCCCAAAGCATGAGCAACAAAAGAAAAAAGATAAATAAATGGGACCTCATCAAAATGAAAAACTTTGTGCATCCAAGGACTTGATCATGAAAGCAAAAAGACAACGTACAAAATGAGAGCAAATATTTGGAAATCACATATCCAATAAGAATTTAATATCCAGAATGTATAAAGAAATCCTACATTGGGAAGCGGACTTGGCCCAGTGGTTAGGGCGTCCGCCTACCACATGGGAGGTCCGTGGTTCAAACCCCGGGCCTCCTTGACCCGTGTGGAGCTGGCCCACGCGCAGTGCTGATGCGCGCAAGGAGCGCCCTGCCATGCAGGGGTGTCCCCCGCGTAGGGGAGCCCCACGTGCAAGGAGTGCACCATGCAAGGAGAGCACCCCGCAAGGAGAGCCGCCCAGCGCGAAAGGAAGTGTAGCCTGCCCAAGAATGGTGCTGTACACCCGGAGAGCTGACACAAGATGACACAACAGAAAGAAACACAGATTCCTGTGCTGCTGACAACAGAAGCGGACCAAAGAAGAACACGCAGCAAATAGACACAGAGAACAGACAACTGTGGCGGGGGAAGGGGAGAAAAATAAATAAAATAAAATCTTTAAAAATAATAATAAATAAATAAATAAAAGAAATCCTACATCTCGACAACAAAAAGAAAAACAGCCCCGTTAAAAAACAGGCAAAAATTTGATAGACATTTCTCCAAAGAAGATGCAACAATGGCCAGTAAAGATGTTCAACATCATTAGCCATCAGGGAAATGCAAATCAAAACCACACCCACTAGAATGGCTTTTATCAAAACAAGAGAAAATAAATTCTGACAAGGCTTTGGAGAAATAGGAACCTTAATACATTGTTGTTGGGAATGTATAATGGTGCAGCTGCTGTGCAAAAGCATTTGGCAATTCCTCAAAAAGCTAAACATAGAAGTACCATATGACCTAACAATCCCACTTCTAGGAATGTACCCACAAAAAATTGAAACCAGGGACTTAAACAGATGTTTACACATGATGTTTGTAGCATCATTATTCACAACTGCCCAAAGATGGAAGCAACCCTGGTTTCTATCCTCAGATGAGTGGATAAACAAAATGTGGTTTATAGTCACCATGGAATATTACTCAGCTGTGAAAAGAAATGAAATTCTGATACATACTACAACATGGATGAACTTTGAAAACATCATGTTGTATGAAATAAGCCAGATACAAAAGGACAAATATTGTATGATCCTACTGTTAAGAAATATTAGGATAAGTAAATTCATAGAGTCAGAAACTAGAATACAGGTTACCAGGGGCTGTGGTGAGGATAGGGAATGGGGAGTTAATGCTTACTTGGTACAGAGTTATTGTTTGGGTGATGATGGAAAAGTTTGGGTAATAGATGGTGGTGATGGTAGCACAACATTGTGAATGTAATTAACACCCCTGAATTATATATTTCATGTGGTTAAAAGGTGTAAAATTTTAGGTTGTATATATGTTATTAGGATAAATGCTTTTTAAAAAACCTTAGTACTGTGCAACACAAACAGTAAATGCTAATATAAACAATGGATTATAGTTAATAGTATTATTATAATATTGTTTCATCAGCTGTAACAAAGGTACCATACTAATGCAAAATGTTAATAGTTGGGAAAACTGTGTGTACTAGGGCGGTTGTAAGGGAACTCTATTTTCTCCATGTTATTTCTGTAAACCTACAACTTCTCTTGGGGAAAACAAAACAAAACTTTGAAAACCTTACCTGGGTGTGGGCGTGAGGGGCTGGGTGAGTCCCCATAAAGAGCCCCCTGAATGGGCGTTATTGAGATGGAGTAGAATTTCCGAGTCACCCCCCCACAGAGAGCAGGGAGGGCACACCTTGGCCAAGCTCAAGGGCTGGCCTGTCCCTGTGGCGGCGCCCGGCAGGCAGCTGTCCTACCGCGGCTGTCCCAGTCCTGAGGGAAGAGGCAGCCGCCACCCAGACGGAGTCCCTGGCGGAGGCGCAGAGTTCCTGAGGGCACCCAGGTGTGTCCAGGTGCAGCCGCACACGGAGCTGCACAGGCCCCAAACCTCCTTGCCCCGCCCCAGGCCAGCGCGGAAACCCTGGACGGCGAGACGGAGGGGCGTGAGGCGGGTGATGCGCTCAGAAGGAAGGCTGCCCGCTTGTTGAGCACCGTCTGGAGGGTGGTAGGTGGTGGGCGGTGGGGTGGGGAGGAGGCGGGGTGGCCGCCCGGCCCGTTAGTCTGTGAAAATGTAATAAAAGAAAACCGGACTGCGCCAGGAGCCTTTTTATAGAAAACTCGAAATGGCCTCGTTCAAATGTATCATGTTCCTCTCCATTTAATAGGGAGGCTATAAAACTTAATTATAAAATGTAATTCTAAGGCCAGCGATGGCTTCTTGAGGCTCACAGCAGGGCCCATGTACCGTGAAGCCTGCGGCGGCAAAGGGAAGTTCTCCCGAGTGAGGGGCTCTGGCCCACCAGCAGCCCACCCTCAATTCAGGGGCCTGGGTGGCAGCACCCCTGGAGGCCCAGATGCCGGGCGTCTATCTAAAAGTTGTAAATCAAGCCACAAGCTGTGAGATCAATATCCCACCTTGCCAGTACCTTCAACACAGGCTGGTTCAAGCGTGGAATCAGAGTTGGGGGCTAAAGTGAGGGGAGTCGTGGGCTCCGGGGCCCCTCCTCGTGGCCCTGCCTGGCTGGAGCCGCCGGAAGGAACCTCGGAAGCCCTTGGCCCCAAGCAGGGACCCCGTTCTCCTGGGTGTTAGGGCACCCCTGCCAGAGAACACGTCTCTTCTCTCTTGGCTGAAGAGAACAGTTTTCTCTCAGCTCCAGCAAACTATCCGTGTGGAAATGGGGGCCCACTTTTACTAGACTCTAATTCAGGGGTTCTTAACCAGGGCTCCACAGATCCCTTGTGGAAAGATTTCAGGGGATCCATGAGCTTGAGTTAGAAAAAATCAACTCTATTTTCTCTGACCTCTAACTGAAATCTAGCATTTCCTTCACTTAGGAATGTAGGCAATTTTAATAAATTACAGTAGTTTTCCTTCCACCTGACTGGCAAAGGGGTCCGTGGAACAAAAAAAGGTTAAGAAACCCTGCTCTAATTTTTCAAGAGAAGTCTGAAGTCCGGATTTTTATCTGTCTCCTCATCTGAAAACACCGTTTGAACCAAACAAAGTCCTTCTGCAGGCTTTGCCCGTGGACCATCAGTTTGCACGTTCTGAGCTGCAGGCCAAGCCCAGCCCCAGCGCAGCAGCTGAGACCCCACTGCTCGGAGGGGCCCAGCCCTCCAGCCCCCGCCTTGTGACTCCTCTCCACGAATGCAGCGCGTTGTCGGCAGAAGCACCGACCCCGGAGGCCCCCGGCCTAATCGTCAGACCCTTTCAGGTGTGAGTAAGGATTTGGAGGTGGGGAGAGTACCCTGGACTATCCAGGCAGGCCCAGTGTGATCACAAGAATCATCTGAGGGGGCAGGAGGTCAGAATTCAGGGAAGCAGAAGCAGTGCTTGCTGGCTTGAGGGTGGAGGCGGGGGCTGCAGGCCAGGGAGTGCTTGGCTACCTCTGGGAGCTGGGAGAGGCAAGGGGACGGCTTTTCCCCTGGAGCCCCCAGCCCTGGGAGGCTGCCCACACCTTGCCCACAGCCCGATTTTAGCCTAGTGCCGCCCATTTTGGACTTCAGGCCTCCAGAACTGTAAAATAACAGATGTGTGTTGTTTTAAGCCACGAATGTGCAGAAATTTCTTGGAGCAATAGTACACTACTACAGAGGCACTTTGGGGAGAGTTCTGACTGTACCCTACCGTACCCTGCCCCTTCACCCTTGCCGAACCTGTTTCCCAGCCTGGAGATTCTTCCCCTCTCCTCTTACTTGACACTCCTGGTCCAATGCTTTCTGGCTTTCCTGGCGCTCGGAAGCCCCTCCAGCCTTCCATGATGTTCCTGCTGCACATCCTCACTGAAGCTCGCCTGAACCCAAGTCTGGCTCCCTGTTAAAAATCACTGGAGGGGGAAGTGACGTGGCTCAACTGATTGGGCTCCCGTCTAACATATGGGAGGCTCTGGGTTCGCTTCCCAGGGCCTCCTTGTGAAGGCAAGTGCCCTCAGAGAGCAGACGGCCCGCGCCTGCAGAGAGCTGGCATAGCAAGATGAAGCAACAAAGGGAGACGAGCAGACACAGAAGAATGCACAGGGAATGGACACAGAGAGCAGACAGCAAGCAAGCGGCAAGGCGGGGAGATTTAAAAAAATCTTTAAAAAAAATCGCTGGAGGGCACTTGGAAGGAGTGGGGGTGGGTGGGGTGTGGGGTATATGGCAACCTCTTATATTTTTTAATTTAACGTTCTTTGTGATCTATGTATCGTCAGAAAATACAATAGGGAAGCAGCTGTAGCTCAATCAGTTGGGCTCCCGTCTACCATATGGGAGGCCCTGGGTTCATGTCCCAGGGTCTCCTTGTGAAGGCAGAGAGCTGCCAGCCTGCAAGTACTGTGGAGTGCCACCTGCCTGCAGAGAGCTGACTCAGCAAGGTGACACAACAAAAAGGGAGACAAGCAAAAAACGCAGAAGAATGTGCAGCGAATAGACATAGAGAATAGACAGTAAGCAAGCCGCAAAGGGGGGGGAATAAATAAAAATAAAAATACATAACAGAAGAATGCACAGCAAATGGACACAGAAAGCAGACAGCAAGCAAGCTGCAATGGGGAGGGGAATAAATAAAAATAAAAATACAGACACAGAAGAACACACAGTGAATGGACACAGAAAGCAGACAGCAAGCAAAAAGCCGCAAAGAGGTGGGGGATTAAAAAAAATTTTTTTTAATTAAAAAAAAATTACTGATGCCTGGGCCTCACCCAGACCATTTGCGCCTGCGGCTGGAGCCTGGGAACGGGTGGAGTTTGAAAGCCCCAGGTGTTTCTCCTGGGCAGCCAGACCTGAGAACCGGGGCTGGAGCCCCTCTGTGGCTCATGCTCTTTGTGCCTATGGCTTGTCCCCCAGGTCTCTTTCCACTGGGCCCGACCCAGCTGATCACTGGCACTCAGTAGGTGCTTAAGAAGCATTTGCCAACTGACTGGGAGTGTACCTGGGAGAACAGGGATGCTGTAGTCATATTTAAATGACTTGGCCTTTCATTTGCCTAGCGCTAACCCAAATGCTCAGTAAATACTAGAAAACTGAATTAAATTAACAAGGGAAGTAGGTGATCATGCTAAATAAGCCTTTTGTGAAGTTTAAGATAAATTCTCCCATGGCCTCACTGGTACCCACGTTGTTTATTGATTCACTCATTCATTCGTCCATTAAACATTTTCTGAGTCCCTAAAATGTGCCAGACTCTGTACTAAGGTGCTCAAGAAATAGAGACGAAAGCTATGGCTTCAGCTTCATAGGGGAGACAGATGTGAGCACAAAGAACTATGGCATATGCCACAGCCGTAATTCCTCCCAGTACGGAAAATCACAGGCCGGGTACCAGTTCTTCTGGCACCTGCGGGAACCCCTGCGGTCTTAGAGTAGGGGTTCTCAGAGTGTGGCGCCCGGACCGGAGTGTCGGCGTCACCTGGGGCTGGCACGCTCCCGCCCCCAGCCCAGCAGCCCTCCGGGAGATGAAGTTTGATAAAGCCGTGATTCTCAACCTCGGCTGCGCATTTGAATCACCTGGGAGCTTTAAAAATATACACGAATTTTTAAATATTTCACCCCAGACCAATTAAATCAAAGTCTCCCTAGGAATAAGATATGGGCCTCAGAATTTTTTTAAAGGCCCCAGGGGGTTGACTGGTCACAGGGTTGAGCACCACGGCCTTAGCCAGATGATGGGCCAGCGTGAGAATGCCAGTAGAAGGCCTGGCAGTCAGCCGGAGCCCCCGGGCGTTCAGCCGGGTCTCCCCTCCTCCCGGGCACGCTGGCTTCTGCCTCCACGGGTCCTCTCCCAAGCAGGAACTTAAGTATGTAGCAGAACCTGCCTTTTCAACCAACACTTGGAAAGGAGACTTGGGAAAGGAATGTCAGTGATGCCGAGAGCTGCCAACGCTGCGCATGTCGAGCAGTGATTCTTGATCGGTCATATGGGAAAAGAGAGTAAGAGGTGAGTCACCCACAGGGTGGTTTGTGCGGAAAATGTTCACTGAGATCTTTGGAATTCTCTGGGAATGAGGACCTCGAGCATTTCTCAGTTCCTTTTTGTCACCCTTGGTTTAGTCTCCTGTTTCTGAGTCGAGTGAAATGACATAAACATTTATAATCTTTATCGTTTATATTATGATTATGTAACCAAATTATAGCTTAGAATTGTATTGTAATTAGCAAGAGTATATAGAAATTAGAATAATCACAAAAAAATAGTTACTGCTTTTTTTTTTTTAAAGGTTTATTTTTCTCCCCTCCCCCCCCCCCCCATTGTCTGCTCTCTGTGTCCATTTGCTGTGTGTTCTTCTGTGTTTGCCCGTATTCTTGTCAGCAGCACCCGGAATCTGTGTTGGGTTTTTGTTGCATCATCTTGCTGCATCAGTTCTCCGTGTGTGCGGCGCCACTCCTGAGCAGGCTGCACGTTTTTTGTGGGGGGTGGCTCTCCTTGTGGGGCACACTCCTTGCGTGTGCACCAGCCCTACACTGGAGGGGGGGGAAGCATGGCACTCCTTGCACACAGCAGCACTTCACGTGGGCCAGGAAGCCCTGGGTTTGAACCCTGGACCTCCTATATGGTACGTGGACACTCTATCAGTTGAGCCACATCCGCTTCCCAGTTACTGCTTTTTGAGTGCTTGCTTTGTGTGAGACAGTTGGTGAAACACTTTACAAGCATTGTTGCATATAAGCTTCAAAACCTTCCAAAGTACATGTATTACCCCATTTTCAAGATGAGGAATGTTAAGTGACCTGCCCAAGTTCACACAGATAGAAAATGTCAGCGCCAGGGTTTAAACCTAGGTCTATCACTGAAGAGCAAACTTCCAGGCTCAGTCTTCACTGTCTCATAGTTAGTAGTAGCACCTGTAGATAATATCAAAAGTATATCACAAGGGAAACGGACTTTGGCCCAGTGGTTAGGGCGTCCGTCTACCACATGGGAGGTCCGCGGTTCAAGCCCCGGGCCTCCTTGACCCGTGTGGAGCTGGCCCATGCGCAGTGCTGATGCGCGCAAGGAGTGCTGTGCTACACAGGGGTGTCCCCCGCGTAGGGGAGCCCCACGCGCAAGGAGTGCACCCATAAGGAGAGCCGCCCAGCGCGAAGGAGGGAGCAGCCTGCCGAGGAATGGCGCCGCCCACACTTCCCGTGCCGCTGACGACAACAGAAGCGGACAAAGAAAAAAGATGCAGCAAAAAGACACAGAAAACAGACAACCGGGGGAGGGGAGGGGAATTAAATAAATAAAAATAAATCTAAAAATATATATATATATATATATCACAAAACATTTAAATAATGTACCTCCAGGAAGTTACTTATACATTATACATGTTATTTATACAATGCATGTTATTTATACATTAGCCTGCAATGATACACAATATATAAACTCAATAAATGCTATATATAACACAATATTATAGTTTTAAAGCTATTAATACAGTATCATTTACGTTTCATTTGTATCAGTAACAAATGATGTTATTTCAAAAGGCTATTTCTTGAACATTGCATTCAGACTTTGTGCCTACTTTTGAAAATACTGGGCAATTACTGTGTTAAAGGAAAAAAGCAGGTTACATAATTGCATGTGCATATGATACCGATTTTGCAAAAATATGCATCTGTATTTTATATGCCTGGAAAAAAATGGAAAGCAAGTGCACCCAAACTTTCACAGAAGTTATGACTGGATGGCGAGACTGCAAGAGATTTTTGTATTCTTCTTGACACTGGAGACAGATCAAGACACGAGAGTGCCCCAGGAAGGCTGATAATCTGCATTGTTTCAAACTGGTGCCCTTCAAGTTTTTGTTCTATGCTTATTAAGTGAGACAGGGAGAAATTGGTTACCTATTGATAAATATTGTCTACAAATATAGATTCATTTCCTGATTCACTCTCGCAGACCAAAATAGAGTTCTTGTCCTGAAAAAAGAGGGAAAAAAATTATTTCCAACTTTTTTCTGGCTCTTATTCTCTCTCTTTATAAAATCCCAAACCCTATAATTTATTGGGAGACATTTTAAAGAGTTGTTAGAATGTAGATACTAAAATAAATTACTCATTCCTAACCCTTTGCCAGGCATAATACGGGTTTCCAAAATCTGGCTGACTGCAACACATACGGAACAAAAATACCACGTAGAGAAAGGCAGGCCGATGGCAGCAAACAGTGCTTTGTAAAATTGTATTATATTTCTTTTTCCCTGCATTTCGCCACTTCCATAAGGATTCCCACGCAGAGACCTGTGTTCACTGGCACCACATTTCCATTTGAACCAGTGGGCACGGCAGCATCCTTTGTAGACAGGACCTTCATGAGGCATCCTGGCTGGCCTGCCCTTTACTGGCCTCTGTTTAATCTTTGCTCATCCTGGGAAATTTGGAAAATATGCAAAGAATGACTTTTCAAGTCAGGAAGGGAATTTTTAAAATTATTCTTTTTTTAAAGATGCAACGAATGAGCATCTACAAATCTTGTTGACCCTGGATTTGGATTCCCTGGGTGATGGTAGCAGGAGCACAATCAGCTGGGACTTCTGTTGTGGCTCAAAAGAAAGCCTTTATCAAAATGGTCTTTAGGAACCTTGAGTTACAGCTTTTGTTTCTGAAGATGAGGTACATGATCGAGAGGTGAGACGGACCATTGCAGCCCAGCTTTAGGTTACTTTGAAGTTCTTGGAATCAACCAACATCTTACATAGATGGAATAAAAAATCATCACATTTTCTTTTTATCTAAGCAACAGACATCTGAAAGTGAACAGAAATGAAAATGAGATGAGTTAGTATGCTGTACTGGTGTGGGTGACCCTGTAAGTTGAGTATCAGAGCAATAAGTCACTAGTTTTAAAGGATCTCCTTTTAAAAGTATCCTTATAGCAAAAGTCAATAAGATAAAGGCTAGTCATACATAAACCTGTAATTAACTATATGAAATGGTGAAGGAGTGATGAATGGAAAAATCAAATAGTGATTACGTGGGGGAGGTAGTGAGGTGGACTAGGGAAGGAGCACAGGGTGGACGCAAAGGTTTTGGTGATTTTCTTCTTTAGTTGATTGATGACTTTTTAAAAAAATAGCTTTATTAAGACAATGCACATGTCATATATTTTGCCCATTTTAAGTGTATAATTCAATAGATGTTAGCATATTCACAGAGGTGTGCAACTATCACCACAGTAAATTTTAGAATATTTTCATTATCCAAAAAATAAATCCTCTACCTATTAACTGTCATTCCCCAGCCCCCTAAACTCCTCCTCCCTTCTGTAACCCCGGTGGCCACTAAACCGCTTTCTGTCTCTATGGATTTGCCTGTTCTAGACATTTCATATAAATGGAATCAGACCATTTGTGGTCTTTTGTGACTGGCTTCTGTCACTTAGTGTAATGCTGTAGTATGTATTGGTACTTCTTTCCTTTTCGTGGCTGAATAGAATTCCATTTTATGGATAGACCACATTTTATTTACTCATTCATCACTTGATGAGCATTCAGGTTGTTTTCACTTCATAGCATTATGAATAATGTTAGTATGAATATTTGTGTACAAACTTTTGCAAGGACATATTCTACTTTAGGAGTGGAATTGCTGAGTCACGTGGTAACTGTATGTCTAACATTTGAGGGACTGCCAGCATGTTTTCCACAGTGGCTACACCATTCTACCTGCCCACCAGCAATCTCTGGGGTTCCAATTTCTCCACATTCCCACCAACACCTGTTATTTTACTTTTTAAAAAAAACTGTAGCCATCTTAGTGGCTATGATTTTTTCAGTAGTTTTATTCACACACCATACAATCCAGCCAGAGTACAATCAGCGACAGCTCTCGGTATAATCGCAGAGTTGTGCTTTCATCACACAATCAATTTTAGAACATTTTCATTGCTCCAAAAAGAAATACCCCATACCCCTTATACCCTTATTATTTTCACTGAGCATTGGTTATGGAAGACTTTTTAAATATTGCTGTTAACTATAGGCCATAGTTTGCATTAGGTATATTTTCCCCCATATATCACCCTATTATTTTTTTTTTAAGATTTATTTATTTATTTCTCTCCCCTTCCCCCCCACCCCAGTTGTCTGTTCTGTGTCTATTTGCTGCATTTTCTTTGTCCCCTTCTGTTGTTGTCAGCGGCATGGGACTCTGTGTCTCTTTTGTTGTGTCAGCTCTCCGTGTGGGCAGGCATCATTCTTAGGCAGGCTGCACTTTCTTTCGCGCTGGGAGCTCTCCTTACGGGGCGCACTCCTTGCGTGTGGGGCTCCCCTATGCGGGGGACACCCCTGCGTGGCAGGGCACTCCTTGCACACGTCAGCACTGTGCATGGGCCAGCTCCACACAGGTCAAGGAGGCCCAGGGTTTGAACCGCGGACCTCCCATGTGGTAGACGGACGCCCTCACCACTGGGCCAAGTCCGCTTCCCTCACCCTATCATTAACGCTCATACTAGTGACATACATTTCTTCTGGTTCATGGAAGAACATTCTTATTTGTGCTATTAACCACCTTTGTTGTCCACAGCAGGGTTCACTGGGTTATACAGTTCCATGTTGCGTCCTCTAGCTTTCCTTCTAGTGACATACAAGACCCTAAACATCCCCTTTCAACCGCAATCACACACGATTCAGCACTGTTAATTACACTCTGGATAATGAGGACCTTGCGGACATTATGTTGAGTGAAATAAGCCAGACACAAAAGAACAAATATTGTATGATCTCACTAATATGAACTAAATATAATGATCAAACTCTAGTATATAAATTATCAGAAGATAGAAGTTAGAAAGTATTAAGTTTATAGATGAGTTTGGGGAGTAATGCCATCTTAACAGTATTATGCCTTCTAACCCGTGAACATGGGATATCTTTCTCTTTATATAAGTCTTCTTTAATTTCTTTTAGCAGTGTTTTATAATTTTCAAAGTACAAATTTTGCACTTATTTTGTTAAATTTAATCCTAAGTAGAGTTCATTTTTTTGAAATGGAATTTCTTAATTTTTTGGGGGGGAGTTGTTTGTTGCCAAAATGTAATAGAAATACAGTTGATTTTTTTATGTCGATCTTGTGCCCTACAACTTTGCTAAACTCATTTATTAATTCTAAAAGCTTTTTAGTGGATTCCTTAGGATTTTCCATTTACAAGATTGTCATCTGCAAAGTAGAGACAGTTTTGTTTTACTTCTTCCTTTCCAATCTGAATGCCTTTTAATTCTTTTTCATGCCTGTTCAGATTTTAATTTTCTTCTGGAGTTTTGTTTACTTGTGTCTTTCTGGGAATTTTTTTCGTTTCATCTAAGTTATATGATTTGTTGGCACACATGTGTTCACAGTATTCCCTTTTTATTTCTTTAGGATTGGTAGTGATGTCTCCTTTTGTATTCCTGATGTTAGTAATTTGAGTCCTCTCTCTTTTTGTTGGTCAGTCTCACTACATTCGTTGATTTTGTTGAACTTTTCAGTGCATGATCGCTTCTTGAGTGTTCATTTTAAAAATTACATTGTGTTAGCTACAGATGTTACAAATATTTTTTTGTATGTACGAAACATTGCAGAATAAAAATGGAAAAGAAAGAAAGGAAAAAGGAACCATAGTGTAGTACATTGTCTTAAGAAGCTTACCAGGGCCATTGGTCCTGTAGTTGAATTTCACAGAATTATTTGCTTATTCAGAGAAATTAATTTCTAACTTCTTGAGGAATTTGTATTTGAAATGATGCTAATACCTGCTTCACAAGGCAAGAAGTAGTTGATACACTTTGAGATCCTAGGTGAAAGTTGATAAAATGAGACAGTATTCATGCCAGTTCTAACAGCGCTTGACACATTGCACACATTGTAAGCCAACTGGGAGCATTTGTCTGGTACTCTGTAATTTTCAGATGTGTATCAAAGTTACCACAGCCTTTATTTTTTTAACCTCTTCCCTAGATTGAAGATATGTTTAATGAAGTCAAATTTGGTGAGTATGTGGAGACTGGAAAGATAGCTGACAAAATCAACTTACCAGATTTCCTCAAAATTTACATCAATCACAGGCCACCTTTTGGTAACACCATGAGTGGCATCCAGCACAGTTTTGACGTTCTTGGTTTTACCAATTCAGAAGGAAAAAAGGTTATTCAAAGAGACGATTTCCTGAAACTACTTCTAACCAAAGGTGAGTGTATAGCTATCGTTACCTCCTAACACTTATGGGCCATTACCACTGGAGGGGACAGAGTTGGGGAGGCGGGCATCCTAGGACCTCTGTCTGTCACGAAAAGCAGTAATTTGACTGGGATTCAGCCATGGGAGGGTGCTCCTTGCTGACCCACCTGTCTGGCAAGCATGGACGCTGATCTGCAAATCAGAAGAACGTGATTATGTTCCAGCTTTCTGAAACCCTGCAGGCCTCTGTGTCCTCACTTGTGAAACGAGAGTAAAGATGCCAGCCCCTCGCGCTCTCAGGGCTGTGAAAAGATTGGGATGTGTTTGTGAAATAAGACAAGGAAACTATTATTTATTTATTTATTTATTTCCTATTATTTTCCTCATTTTATGTGAGGAGGTCAGGTAGCCTTTCTCTCTGGGTGACATTTTCACGGTAGTCAAGCAGGGTGGTGTTCCTCACGTGAGGGAATTTGAAATAAAGCTTAGCCCAGTCTTTACCAGTAAGTTTGCCTTACTTCTGGTACAAGCCCTGACATAATTTCCCTGGTTGGAGTACCACTCTTAATGCCATGTGAAGAGTCTTATGTGACAGTAACACAGGACTCTAAAACTGTTTTTGTGTCTAAAGAAAAGGAAATAGTGAAATAGTTCTCTTTAAGACCTTAGAAATAATACTAATCTCTTACATTATACTTAGCCCCAAGAGCTCAGCAGCTTTTTTCATTTCATGATACCCAGGTGAACACATGACACAGGAGGAGATGTCCGACTGCTTTGCCACGCTGTTTGGCCTGAATCCAGAAGGGTGGAAATCTGAGCCTGCGACCTTCTCTTTCAAAGGTGCTGTGGTTGGCTTTGTCTGGGCATGTAGCCCGGGCTCACTAATTTGTTGTAGACTTAAGTGCATTCATTTCTCTTGACTGGTGCAAGCTTCTCTCCTTAATACTGTGCACACAACAAAGTGAGTCTGTTGGGAATCCCATAAGAATAAGTTATGAGAAGCCCAGGTGAGCCATGGTTATGTCTAAGAGATGAAAGCTTCCGTTCCCAGGCGCTCTTCAGCCTCTGTCTTCTGGCCTTGCATGTCCCTTTTATCCACTGACCTGTTCTTCATATTTCTGGGTTAGGTGGGTGACCAGTGGCCACTGGCATTTGTTTCAGAAGGAGGGAGACGTCAGGAGAGACTTGAATAAGGAGAGGGCGACAACTGGGGAGGCCACACAAACCTGACTTGAACATTCCTGGTTCTAAAGATCCTCTCCCTCTCTCTTCCTGCCGGAGGATTTCCCACCTTCTTCTTTAATCCACTGGAGGGAGAAAAACGGACCTGAAGTTAGGGTTGTGAGTTTAAGCTCAGGAGAAACTAATCCAAATAGCTCATCTGGCCTCCTGGTCCTGAAGTATCCACGGACAAGCCAGAAGATGCTCCCTGCGGAACCAGTGGGTGGTTCGGAGCCGCCACCATCCCTGAGCCTGGAGGGGGGAGCAGGGGTCCCTCGCCGATCTTCCCTGTCCCTCTCCTCGTACCACGCATTTCCAGTTTCCAGTTGAACAAAATTCCTGAACTCCGATCACTCTAGGCCAGGGCTTCTTAACCAGGGGTCCAAGAGCTCGAATCAAAATCAGAAGAACATCATTCTTGTGGGGACGTGTTGGTGTGGGTGTGATATTTTTATTGGTAATACACAGTATTGTGTGGACTTAATAAGGGGTCCGTGGTTTTCACCTGACTGGCAAAGGGGTCCGTGTAACAAAAAAGGTTAAGAACCCCTGCTCTGGGGTCTGATGGGTCATTTCCAACCTGCAGGCTCCCCCTACCCCATTCAGATCTCAGAATGTAACTTTCCCAATTGTTATTTATTTACTCCATGTTCCTTGGTGTCTGGAAAGAGTAAAATCAATAAGTGTAGTTAAGGCTTCCCAATGAGGTTTGCAGAGATTTGGTTAATGGTGCTTAATACCATAAAGGAAGACTTTTTAACCAATTTCTACCTGGGGTTTTCAAGAAATCAAAGCCAAACCATAGCACAAAGCACCTTTCACTTTGTTTAGTATTATTTCTCTGTGTTGTTGGGGTTTTTTGGTGGGGAGAGGGGAGACATCCTTCTGAGTTAGAAACCTAACCACTGTGACGGCATTTGTTTTTCTCTTCTTGTTTGGCTAGGTTCAGAAATTTGCCTTGAAGAAGAACTTCCCAAGGAAATCACTGCAGAAATATTCACAACCGAAATTCTTGGCTTAACCATTTCAGAAGATTCGGAACAAGATCATACGGTCAGCGGAGTGTAAGGAATGTGTGAAACACAAAGGACATTGTGTTGTGTTTTTTTTCCCTAAAAGGCACTGCTTTTCCTGAGACACCTCCCCCCCCATCTTTAGAACTTTTAGACATTAAAAGCAAATTTCTGTTAAACCATGGAATTCACAAAGTTGTACATTCCCGTTTCTGAAATAGAAAAGTGGGTGGAGGCAAGAAAAACACTGGCAGCTGAATGACAATGGTTGCTGGAGAGGCAGGCTTGTGTTCCCGCCCCAGCCTCAGGCCTGGGAGAGGGGTTAGCACAGGATGCCAAGGGTGGCGCGGCGTGGGCCGGCAGCCAGCCTACCTCTGGACACACACGGCCCCATTCCGCCCCCTGGCGCGCTACCTGCGCCCCACGGCCTGGCGCAGCCGGAGGTGAGCCGCCCTGTCTGGCGTTAGGCTGGGCCAGGGCGCTGGGTGCTCCGGGCTAATGAAAGTCCCGGAAACAGCTTCTTATCTGCAAAACCCCCAAGCAGTTGTGTGTGGCCGTTGTGCAAGCACCACTGGCCACGCCAACTCAGGTGGCAACTGCGAAAGAGACCCCCCAAAGCAGCGTGGGCCCCGCGTGGCTGCACCTGCTACAGAAACCACAGCACACCCGGCTGAAGGCCGGTGCCGCCTCCCAAACCGCAGCACAAGCCGGCGAGGGGGACTTGCTGCCTCACGCTCCACTGGGCTTCAAAACAGGCAGTGGGCAAAAACAGGCCGGTTCAGCCGCTCTGGGGAGCTGCAGGGGACGTTCCTAACTAAGCTCACAGCGGCACTTTGTGGAAATAGAGTACCTTCTTAGTGTGAGTGGATGGACGTTACGGCCTGACTGCAGACACTTGCCATCAGGTACAGGGTGTGGTCCCGGGAAACGTGTCCAGTGTGATTCGCGCATCCCAACGTGTGCCCATTCCAGCCCCCACCCCACCCCCACCTCAGGGGCTTCCCCAGAGAAAGCAGCACTCGAGATGACATTTGTGATCCACTTGAAGTCACTTTCTCCTGCGTGAGAGAAACAGGCGGCAGCCATCTCCTCGTTCAAGCACCGAGGTCTCCCTGCTGTGTGGGGTCCAGTTGGGAATGGCCTGGAACACGGCGGAACCATCTCCCCCAACCCTGTCCATGTCAGCATGGGCCGGGGGTCCTCAGGTGTGTTGGATTGTGTCACCATGACCTCAAGAAGGTCAGCGCAGGCCAGGGGGCCTCAGGCATGTCCAAACGCATCACTGGGGCTTCCCACCCTAGTTTCCAGTTCTTTCTTTAAAAAGCACAGAAAAAACAAGTTTATGAATCAATTTTGATGCTTAGGGTTTAGGAGACACAATACTCAGTCAGATTAAAAGGTTCCTGGGGGGACACCGATATGGCTCAACTGATAGAGCGTCCACCTACCACATGGGAGGTCCAGGGTTCAAACTCCGGGCCTCCTTGACCCTGTGGAGCTGGCCCGTGTGCTGTGCTGATGTGTGCAAGGAGTGCCGTGCCACGCAGGGGTGTCCCCCGCGTAGGGGAGCCCCACACGCAAGGACTGTGCCCTGTAAGGGGAGCTGCCCAGCTCAAAAGAAAGTGCAGCCTGCCCAAGAATGGCGCCCCACACACAGAGAGCTGATGCAGCAAGATGATGCAATAGAGACACAGATTCCTGGTGCTGCTGCAATACAAGTGGACACAGAAGAACACACAGTGAATGGACACAGAGAGCAGACAACTGGGGCAGGGGGCAGTGGGGAAGGGGAAAGAAGTAAGTGTTTTTTTAAAAAAAGCTAATAAAGCATTCCTGGCATTGGGTAGCCCTCAAAATGTGACAGCAGCTCTTATTACAGACAGAAGCTGTACCTGGGAACTGGGAAGACCTTTCATGAGAACTGACCTCTCCAATTCCAGAGCTTTAGCATTGGTTAACCTGTGTTCAAACGTGGGTCTGTCCTAGTTTTGATAATGGCCCTCAGTAAATATTTGTTGAATGAGTGAATGAATGAACTTGAAGTTCACTGCTCTTTGTTGTTGTTTTTTCTTTATTTGAGAAGTTGTGCGCTTACAGAACAATCATGCATAAAACACAGGGTTCCCATTTGCTACCCTACTATTAACACCTTGCAGTGGTGTGGAACATTAGTTACAGTTGATGACAGCACGTTTTTATAATTGTACTGTTAACCGCAGTCCATGGTTTAACTTAGGGTTCACTGTGTAGTACAGTTCCATGGATATTTTTTTTCTTAATTTTTATTCTGTTACCATTTATACAATCTAACATTTCCCCCCTTACATCACATTCAGATAAATAGTTCGGTGCTGCCAGTGCTCTTTTCTTTTTAAATGCACAATTTTATTTATTTACTTTGCAGTAAGTTTAAATCCTTGAGGGGCACAGCACCACACGGATTCAGTGTCCAATGGCCTTCGCTGGGAGGCGGCTTCGGAACTTAGCACAGACCACGCCGCTGTTCCATGGCGCCAGTTACCTTTCCCCAGATGACTCTGGTTTGTTAGGTTTGCCGCCAGGGGTCACCGTGTTGTTTTTCGCTCTGTGCATGGACGCACATCTCTTGCCCAAATGGAACTCAGTTCCACTCAGGCACAAGCGTCTTCAATTTTAAGAAGGGCTGTGCTCCCTCTGGTTCCAGAGCCTCCGCTTATAGCCAGTAAAGGTAGCTTTGGACCTCAGCCTTCCAGACACACTGGCCATTTCAGAAGTCTGGTTCCAGCAGCCTCCACGGGCTCCAAGATGGCGGAAAGCGCGCCAGTGCTCTTTTAATAGCTACTTCGATTTTGCATGAAAGTGAATGCCACCCCCTCACATCAAGGCCCGGTGAAGGGCCAGGTTGTCAATATTTTAGGCTTTGCAGGTTTGCGACTGTTCCCCTCTGCCGCCGAGGTGCACAAGCAGTCCTAGACTATCCGTAAAAGAACGAGCGTGGCTGTGATCCTATGACACTTTCTTTGTAGACACTGAAATTTGGATCTCATGGTCATTTTCCTATCATGAAATAGTACTGTTCTTTTGAATGACTTTCCACCATTTAAAAATGTAAAAACCGTCTTAGCGTGTGGCCACACAAAACCAGGTGGCTCGTTGGAATTGGTCCTGCAGGCTCAGGTTTGAAACCTCATTGGCATGGCCACTCATCCCAACAAAATTTTTCTTTTTAAGATTTATTTATCCCCCCCTTGCGACTTGTTCCTTTTCTTTGCTGTCTCTTCTCTGTGTCCATTCGCTGTGCGTTTTTTCTGTGTCTGCTTGTGTTCCTTTGTTGTGTCACCTTGCTGTGCCAGCTCTCCGCAGCGCTTGGGCCGCCAGTTCTCCATGCGCATAGGCTGTCAGCTCTCTGCGGCGTGGGGGCGAGCCTGCCTTCACAAGGAGGCCCCGGGACACGAACCCAGGGCCTCCCGTGTGGTAGATGGGAGCCCAACTGATTGAGCCTCAGCCGCTTCCCATCCCAACAGATTTTTATGGAGAAAAATTTTATGCACAAAATACCTGACTCTTTGAAGGTCATAACAAACCTGGAAAGAGCAACTCTCCAAGAGGGCCAGTGACTAAGGGAACATGACAACTGAAGTGGCATGGCACCCTGGATTGGATCCTAGAACCGAAAAAGGGAACTTCGAACAAAGCCTGTAGCTTGCTTAGCAGTGTCACATCCATGTTACTGTCTTAGTTTTGATAAGTGCTCCACAGTTAGGGAAGACATTCGCATTAGGGGAAGCTGGGTGAAGAATAGATGGGAACATTCTGTACTATCTTTGCAACTCTTCTAATAATTATTCTAAAATTATTCCTAAATAAAATATTTCTAAAAAGTGGTATCTGTGCCCCTTCTGTGACTTAATTGCACCCTGAATTGTTTCCACGGCCTGCCCTCCAGCCAACTCTCCAGAAGCCAGTCGGCACCCACTACTATGTCAGCTCACTTCCTGTCTGGCCTGCGCACACTCAGACCCTCTGCTCTGTTCCAAGGTAATGCAGAGCAGAGGGCACTTTTTAAGATCTCTGTCCTCCAATTATAGCAGTCCTTTGCCCACTGATTTTCAGCTGGAGGGATTTGGCCAGCTGCTCCCCTCCAGGCACCTCTTTCAAAAGTGACTGTAAGGGAAGTGGATTTGGCTCAACTGATAGAGCATCCACCTACCATGTGGGAGGTCCAGGGTTCAAACCCAGGGCCTCCTGGCCCATGTGGTGAGCTGTCCCACGTGCAGTGCTGATGTGTGCAAGGAGTGCCGTGCCACATAGGGGTGTCCCCTGCATAGGGGAGCCCCACGCACAAGGAGTGCGCCCCATAAGGAGAGGCGCCCCACACAAAAAAAGTGCAGCCTGCCCAAGAATGGCGCTGCACACACGGAGAGCTGACACAACAAGATGACGCAACAGAAAGAGACACAGATTCCCAGTGCCACTGACAAAAATGCAGACACCAAAGAATGCACAGCGAATGGACACAGAGCAGACAGCGGGGGCGCGGAGAAGGGGAGAAAAATTTTTTAAAAATAAATCTTAAAAAAAAAAAGTGACTGTAATAAGTAGATGCAGGGCACTGGGGATCACCTGCAAGCTGCCACCCTCCTCACATGTCATATAATCACCCTCTGCCAGCTTAGCTTGGAATATTAAAAAAAAACAAAACCACAAAATTAAAAAAAAAAACAGTGATGCAACACTGTTCAATGGCAGTGCAACACTGAGAGCTGGGAATGGCTCCATAGGACGGTGACAGCAGGGACTCTGTGCCCATGAGCCGTGCTCTCCGGAGCTGCGCCGATGCCTAAAGCTGGCCTCTTGCCTTGGGTAAGAATCTGTGGGAATTTATCAGTGCCCAGCCGAGAAGTGCCCGGCCAGGGGAGGGCCTGCGGTCCTGGCCCACTGCTGGCGCCTGCCCTGCCTGGGGGTCTGAGCACACCGGCGGAGCGTTCGCCCCCACAGGAAGGCAGCTGCACTTTCTGCCCTTGTCCCCTGGGTACTCTCATTTAGTTGACTGGAAGTCACAAAGCACATCAATGTAAACATGGTGTTTCTTGGCTGTATAGCTTCTCCTTTAAAGCCAATGGGTGTTTTCCCTTTGGCGGGGGAGGGTGGACAACAATTGGTCCACACACCCTGTGAGCGATTGAAACAACGAGCAGCTGCAAAGTGTGAATGACCCCTCCCCGCCCAAAAGCCACCGGCCAGCATGTCTGCCCCAGAGGAGCAGTTCAAAGCGGTGGGTGGTCTGGACCAAGGATCTCAAGCCCAAGGGATGCAGCCAATGCACCTCCACGGGGACCAGGCAGGCCCCCGTGTGGGAGGAGGCGACGAGGTGGGGCTGTGCGGTGGGACCCAGCGCACTCGGCTGTCCAAGGGGATGGCTGCTGCCCAGTGGCTCCTCAGGGAGCTTCCTATTTCTCCATTTCATTCTTCCTTTCCTAGGGTTGCCATGACAAAGGCCCACAGACTCACTGTCCTGTACAAGAGAAATCTGTCTCACCATTCTGGAGACTGGAAGTCTGAAGTCAGGGAGCCAGCAGGGCTGTGCCTCCTCCTAAAGGGGGAATCCGTTCCCAGCCTGTCCTTGGCTGCTGGTGGGTGGCGAGCACTCCACGGTGCTTGGTTGGTGGTGGCATGACTCCACCTCCGCCTGCGTGCCATGGCCGTCGTTCGCAGGCTCCGTCTCCCTTATAGACTGCACCCAAATTTCCTCCACTTATAAAGACACCAGTCAGATTGGATGAAGGCCCACCCAAATCCATTTCGTCTTCAGGGTAACTAATAACACCTTCAAAGAGTCTATTTACAAAGAGCTTCCTATTCACCTGTTAGGACTTGAACTTGACTTTTTGGGGGACACAATTCAATCCACCATAACATCACTCATTTATCCACTCATGAATTGGACAAATATTTACTGCGCGCTCAGCACTGTTAGGCCTGGGCGGGCAGGGGCGAGCGCAACAGGTGTGGGCCTCGTCTTTAGGGGACTCACGTGAACCAAATCTCTCCTGGCGAGGTGGGCAGAGCCATAGAGGAAAGGCTAGGCCCCTCCGAGAGACAACAGCGGGATGGGAACGTGGTCCAGATCAGGTGGTCGGGGAGGGCCTCGCCAATGATGAGGCGTTGAACTTGAGCCCTGATAACGAAGAGCCAGAATGCAGAGAGGGGGAGAACATCCCAGACAGGGGACAGTGTGCACCAAAGCCAGGGGCTGCAGCAGAGCCTGGCGTGTGTGGTCAGACCCAGGGCTCTCAACTCATCTCCAGCCTTCTCTCAGCACCACCATTGCACGATCCTTCTCCACGAGTCAGGATAGGAATGTTTTCATAGGGAAATCGGCAGGCCAAGTTCTCCAAGTGGAACTTGGCTGTTCTCACTTCCTTATACCCTAAGAGCCTGGATGTGGGGTAGACAGTCATCTGGAAATCCCTGGAAAGATCATCAATAGGCCATAGGCAGTTGGCCCTGAAGCTGGAGTGTTCTTTGACACGACACTAGCAAAGGGAAAAGCTCATGGGGGCTCCAGCTCCATAAATTGTAAGCATTTTTTCATCTTTCTAGGTTTTCCAGGGATTTTTATATTTTTTTAAAATTTAACCAATCACTATTTTCACAGTGGTCTTGTTGTGCCTTCATGCATATATATTTTTAAAAGATTTATTTATTTATTTCTCTCCCCTTCCCCCCCTGCCCCAGTTGTCTGTTCTCTATTTGCTGCGTTGTCTTCTTTGTCCACTTCTGTTGTCAGCGGCACGGGAATCTGTGTCTCTTTTTTGTTGCGTCATCTTGCTGGTCAGCTCTCCGTGTGTGTGTCGCCATTTCTGGGCAGGCTGCACTTTCCATCACGCTGGGCAGCTCTCCTTACAGGGCGCACTCCTTGCACGTGGGGCTCCCCCATACGGGGGACACCCCTGCGTGGCACGGCACTCCTTGCGTGCATCAGCACTGCAGATGGGCCAGCTCCACACGGGTCAAGGAGGCCCGGGGTTTGAACCGCGGACCTCCCATGTGGTAGATGGACGGCCTAACCACTGGGCCAAGTCTGCTGCCTGTGTTTTCTTTTTGTTGCATCATCTTGTTGTGTCAGCTCTCCGTGTGTGTGGCGCCAAAAGGACTTTGGCCCAGCGGTTAGGGCGTCTGTCTACCATATGGGAGGTCCGCGGTTCAAACCCCGGGCCTCCTTGACCCGTGTGGAGCTGGCCATGCGCAGTGCTGATGCGCGCAAGGAGTGCCTTGCCACGCAAGGGTGTCCCCCGCGTGGGGGAGCCCCACGCGCAAGGAGTGCGCCCGTGAGGAGAGCCGCCCAGCGTGAAAAGAAAGTGCAGCCTGCCCAGGAATGGCGCGGCCCACACTTCCTGTGCCGCTGACGACAACAGAAGCGGACAAAGAAACAAAAAGCAGACAAAGAAACAAGATGCAACAAATAGACACCAAGAACAGACAACCAGGGGAGGGGGGGAAATTAAATAAATAAATAAATCTTTAAAAAAAAAAAAAAATGAATGATCCGTGCTCTAACATGAACGAACCTTGAAAACAGCATGCTGATGAAAGAAGCCAGACACAAAAGACCACATATTGTATGACTCCATTGATAAGAAATACTCAAAATAGGCAAATTTACAGAAACAGAAAGTAGATTAGCTGTTGCCAGGGTCTAGGGGTTGGGGAAATGGGGAGTGACTGCTAGTGGGTATGGGGTTTCCTTTTCAGATGATGAAAATATCCTACAGCTGATTATGAGCTCTGTGGACATTCTCAAGTACACTGAACTGTATGTTCGAAAAAGGGTAATTTGATGGTATGTGAATTATGTCCCAATAAAGCTGTCATCATTATTTTTTTAATCGGCTGGCTGGACCATCCACCAATCGGCTAAGGTGGGGACCCATGGCCTAACCGAGTGGAGAGAGACCCTTGCTCCCTTTAGTTCTGGCAGTGGGGGGCTGCCTCTCCCCTCTCCTACAAAAGCTCACCCCCACATAGGAAGGGTTTTCAGATGCTGGGCAGTCCAAATGACTGCACATAAGGAGAGTGGAGGAGAGGGGGTTCGGGCGGGTTCCTACGCTCCTGACCTAAGTTCCCGCCTCAGCTTATTGTGAAGAGATTCCAACTTTGCTCCAAGTCCTCGGGTCATGACCGGACATTTCGAGTTTAATCATTTAGTGGTAGGAGAGCATCTGGACTACCCGAGCTCACCTGGGAACACATTAGTCTTCCAAAGCACTTTATATCTACCCTCTCTTTCTTTTTATATGAACCCAAGTGGCCCAGCATTTAGCCAAGCCAACGGCCAATGGACAGATACGCAAGTTGCCAATCCATTAATATTTAAGCCAGGGACAATTTTTACAGTGGTAGTCATAGGGAAGAAAAACTACACAGAGAGGCAGAGAGCAGTGTTTGGTTTATCAAAACTGTCCCAAGGCGTCTCCAACCAATCTAAAAGTCATCCTATGGAGGCATTATGCAGCGGTGAAACCCCGAGGGACCTCGATCAGAAGGGCTGGGTTTGGGCTCTGATTCTGCCAACTGCCTGTGCGCCACTGGGTTTTAGCTTCCTCTTCTGTAAAAGGAAGGAGGTGGCCAAAACGCTCTCTTGTCCTTGCTCTTCATTCTGCGGTTGGAGCATTCCCTCCCGTCTTCCCCCTCTGCAGGCCCTGCTGACGGCCTGCTCCCCAAACACCAGAGCACCTCTGTTTATAAAGCCATAAGCTGCTGCTGTTGCAAGTTGCTAGGAGAGGAGCAGCGCCGCGGAGGAGCGCCAAAGCTGGGACTGCATTTTCCTCGCAATTACGCATCTCTGTTCCAGAGAGAGACGGAAACTTCCTTCTCCCCACGGTGGCCAATAAATCTCCATCCTGAAGGAACGGGTAGCAGTGGGTGCGGATGAAGAGTTGAACTGAACGAGCCAGGCAAGAGGATTTGATAGTTTGACTTCAGGCTCTAGCACGTGGCCTAGCCACGCCTGATCATACAGTTCCTTGAGTTATAACAATAAGTACATTCCAGTACCTGGCACTTCTTTCATGTTCGACACTGTTCCAAGGACTTGACAAAGATGAATGTCTTTAACCCTTATAACAACCGTATGAGGCAGCTGCTATCACCACCCCTATTTTCCAGATGAGGCACAGAAAGAAGACCTTTGACACAAGATCTTGTTATCAGCATTTTTTTGGTTAAGATTCATTCTTTTAAATTTATTTCTCTCCCTTACCCCCACCCACAGTTGTCTGCTCTCTGCATCCATTCACTGTTTGTTCTTCTGTGTCCGCTTGGATTCTTGTCAGTGGCACGACAAATCTGTGTCTTTTTGTTGTGTCATCTTGCTGCGTTAGCTCTCTATGTGCGCGGCGCCACTCCTGGGCAGGCTGCGCTTTTTTTGTGTTGGGTGGCTCTCCTTGAGGGGCACAATCCTTGCATGGGGGGCTCCCCTACACAGGGGGCACCCCTGCATGGCATGGCACTCCTCGTGTGCATCAGTACTGTGCATGGGCCAGCTCATCACATGGGTCAGGAGGCCCTGGGTTTGAACCCTGGACCTCCCCTGTGGTAGGCAGAAGCTCTATCAGTTGAGCCAAATTCGCTTCCCTGTTAACAGCATTTTATCAGCATCTTAATGGGGTTTGCTGCAATAGAAATTAACGCACTTCTGTAACCCTAGGATCACTCTTTTTTTTTAAAAAATATTTATTTATTATTATTATTTTTAATTACATTAAAAAAATATATGAGGTCCCATTCAACCCCACCGCCCCCGCCCCCCACTCCCCCCACAGCAACACTCTCTCCCATCATCGTGATACATCCATTGCACCTGGTAAGTTCATCTCTGAGCATCACTGCACCCCATAGTCAATGGTCCACATCATAGCCCAGACTCTCTCACGTTCCATCCAGTGGGCCCTGGGGGGATCTACAGTGTCCCGTAATTGTCCGTGAAGCACTCTCCAGGACAACTCCACGTCCCGAAAACGCCTCCACATCTCATCTCTTCCTCCTGTTCCCCACACCCAGCAGCCCCCATGGCTACCGTTCCCACACCCATTCCACATTTTCTCTGTGGACATTGGATTGGTTGTGTCCATTGCACACCTATGTCAAGTGAGGGCTTAGATTGCACATGGGTACTGGATGCACTCTTCCCGCTTCTAGTTGTAGACACTCTAGGCTCCATGTTGTGGTGGTTGACCTTCTTCAACTCCATGTTAGCTGAGTGGAGTAAGTCCAATAAGTCAAAGTGTAGGAGCTGAAGTCTGTTGAGGCTCTGGGCCTGGGTGTCATATTATCAGTCCAGAGATTCAAATCCCCTACATATATCTTAAACCCAGCACCAACTACAATTCCAATAAAGTAGCATGCAAGTCTTGTGAAAAGAGATCCCCTCTGAGTCCATTTCCATCACGCAGAAACACCAGCTCCAAAGAAGGGCCATCTGTCATGGCAGTGAACCCCTTCTGCCATGACCATAGAACCCGTGGGTCTCTTTATCCCTCAAAAGAACCAATACCTGGGGTTGTATCTACCTTATCTGTCTCTTAGACTCTGTTCAGTTGTACATAGGGGTATTCCTTCTGACAACCTCCAGACTCTTTTTTAGAGACTCACAGCCTTATAATCTCATTTCTCCTTTCCATTTCCCCCTTACATTAGGTCAAACCGCTTCCCTAAGTCATGTTATTATATGTAGACAGGTATATTCTGCTGTTCCGCATTGAATCTTTAATTCAAGGTCATTTTCTAGTTGCTTCTTCAGCTGGTATGTGGTAGTGATCCCTCGGTGCCAGGGAGGCTCATCCCCGGGTGTCGTGTCCCACGCTGGGGGGAATGCATCACATCTACACGCTGAGTTTGGCTGGGATCACTCTTTTAGTGTCGAGAATAATCACTGATATTCATAGAGTGTTTGACTTCCAGTTTCTGGTGGTGGGTTATCCAGACTAACTCTCAAGCTGAAAGCAACTAAAATTGCTAGAAAAAAGGTGCTTAAAAATACCTCGAAATATACAACATGCTGACAAGAGAGGAAGAAATTATCAAGCCAAAACTAAAGGATAAAAGAACCCTAAAATATAATCCAGTGAGTAAACCCCTTTTACTCAGCAGTTGTTTGCCAATCCTAGCATATTTAAACTTTATTTGAATGGTTTTATTTGGCAAGGGGGCCACAAATCAAAGCCCAAACCCAGACTAAGGGAAAGACCCTCCTGCAATAATTTGGGGCTCCATGGTGCTCCATCAGCAGCACGATGGCAGAGGTTTATTTTACTAACCAGCCCTGGTTGGGGGAGGGAAGGGAGGGCCTGCTTTATAGCACTTGCCAGTTTCCATAGTGTAAATCCTCCACCATGGCTCATTTCAGGCTCTCAACATGAGGTCACTGAACGTAGAATCAGAAAGCCAGAATCTTGCAAGCCAGCGGCCCCACATCACTGATTCCACCCTCAGGGTACAATAAGCAAACCTGTCTTACACAGTCCATCTGTATTTGCATCACCTGGATGGCCCAGGGAACCACAAGCCCTAAACTTGGATTAAGATGGCCCTGGACTAGCAGTGCCCTCAGGAAACTGGCAGAAGCCAAAAGGCCAATGTAAATCATCTCTAGAGGAAGGCAACTTCATTTTAGACCTCAGGTTATTCCAATAAACAAGTTTTAAAATACCATGTCAGCGTAGTCAAAGAGAACCAGGCATAGTACAAGGAAACATAACACCTTGAGCAAGAACTAGCAGAAACAGACTCACAAATATTTACTTCAATTAATAGAATTATCAGGCGTAGCCTCTGAAACAACTGTGCTTTGTTGAACGAAGCATAAGTTTTTAAACATCTGCAGGAAACAGGAAACTTTATAAAGTGACATACTAGATTTGTAAAGAACACTTGTGGAAAGCTTTATGGTTTAATCAGGGGTCAAAAATGCAAATAGCAGGAAGCGGTTGTGGCTCAACCAATAGAGCGTCCGCCTACCATATGGAGGGTCCAGGGTTTGCTACCCAGGGCCTCCTGACCCGTGTGTTGAGCTGGCCCATGGGCCGTGCTTCTGCACACAAGGAGTGCTGTGCCATGCAGCCTCCAGCGTGCAGGAGCCCCACGTGCAAGGAGTGTGCCCCGCAAGGAGAGCCACCCCACGTGAAAAAAGCACAGCCCACCCAGGAGTGGCGCCACATACACAGAGAGCTGACGCAGCAAGATGATGCAACAAAAAAGGGAAGCAGTTTCCCAGTGCCACCGATAATGCAAGCAGCCACAGAAGAACACAGCAAATGGACACAGAGAGCAGACAACGGAGGCGTGGAAAGGGAAAGAAAGAAAATCTTAAAAAAAAAAAAAGCAAATACCTTCAGGGCCCAGACAGGTTACACATGTGAGTAAAGCTGGTGAGTTGGAGAGTTCCGTACGAAAGACACAACGGCTCGTCAGCCTACTGTTGCCACGTGGCACTGGGATCCCAGTTTGCCAGATATGCTGTTTCTAGAAAAGCTGAATATTGGGAATTTTTTTTTTTACTGCGGTAAAATACACAACATAAAATTGACCACTGTAGCCTTTTTAAAGTCTCCAACTCAGTGGCATTAAGCACAGCCACAGCGGTGTACGACCATGACCGCCATCTAGTTCCAGAATGTTACCATACTCCATACCCACTAAGAAGCCGCTGCTCTGTCCCTCCCTGGCTACCATAAGACGCTTTCTGTCTCCATTCTAGATGTTTCATATAAACGGAATCATACGATATGCGGCCTCTTGTGATGCCTCCTTCCTCTCAGCGTGATGTCAAGGTTCATCCATGTTGAAGCACGTGTCAGAACCTTGTTCCTTCTCATGGCTGGATAATATTCCATTGTGTAGATACGGTGTTCTGTTGACCTACTCATCACTCGATTATTTGGGGTTTTGACAGGACATCTTCGTATTTGAAATTCAAATATCTATTTTTCAAGGTCTGTGTGGCCCAAAGCATACATTTGCTGGCCAGCTCCAGAGGGCCAGCAGTATTACAAGACCTGCTGTTAGGCATTTTCCCGTTTAATCCTCAGAGGGATTCTCTGAGTTCGCTGTTCTCTTCATTTTTCACAATAGGAACTGGAGTTTCAGAAAGGTAAAATGGCATGCCTAGGAACAGGCCAGCAGTTTCCCCCTCCAGACCTCAGGGGTAACTGCTTGGCACTAGGATGAGTGGAGTCAGAGATCTTGATTATGGTTGTGACCTTGGACTTAACCTCTCTGGGGCTCAGTTTCCCCACCTGTCAAATGATTGATGTTGGGCTAGTTTATCTCTAAGGCACTGGGGTTGCTAATGTCCTCACTCTCCCTTTTCCTGGTAAACATCAGGACCCGAATTAGAGCTGGTCAAGTCTAAACAGTTGGAACTAAACACTAAGATACAGCACCTGGGTTATCTCGATTGGCGTAGATTCCTCCACTGAGCTCAGTCTTGAGGCATAACGAGGAGGAAACAACCCTCAAAAGTCTCACTGTAGGCCGGACCATATCTGGTCTGAGCCTGGTACCTAAATCAAGGGCAATCAGTGCCTTATATTTAGATTGTGGTTCTCCAGGCAGAAACCCCAGCATGGGCCCCTTGGCCTTCTTTATGGAGGGGTAACTGGTCCCCAGGTGGAAAGGCAGGGCCCCCTTAAAATGCTGGTAAGTGAGTTTTCCCCACGCAGAAAGCGATTTCCGAACCGAGGTCGAGGGCTGCTCGCGCTCCACACCTCGGAGCCTGGTTTTCCAAAAGGGCCAAGCTTGGGGGGAGCCGAGGTCGTGAGCTGGGGAACTGAAGCCGGGAAGAGGGCCAGCAGCGATCCCGATGTCCCAACTCTCTCCAAGAGCAGCTCGCTCGCCGAGTCGCCGCCTTCAACTCTGGAGAAGTCCAGAGCGCCACAGGAAACTTGCATTACTGCAGCCAACGCCGGGCAGGGGCCAGGCCGCCGAGCCGGCTCCCGAGGAGCGCGCGCCCTCCCCGCCCCGATGCCCCGCCACCCTGCCGTCCCGGGGGGACCCCCGGGCCCCCGAAGCCTCCGAGTAAGCCTCCCCCCGCCTCTTCCACGGGCCCTAGCGGGAGCCAGGGGCCGCCTCCCCCGGTCGGGCAGCGGGGTGGGGGGTGGGATCCCGGGCGCCTGCTCGGGCTGGGGGCAGAGGGTCAGGGCGCGCGGCCCGAGCCGGGGGGCGCTGCCCGGAGGCCGCCCTGCTGGCGCCCACGGCGGCGCGGCTCCCCCTGCTCGGTGCAGCTGCCGCCCGGCGCTTGCGCACTGGGCCCCGGGCGCGCGGCGGCCCAGGCTTTGTGTGTGTGTGTGTGTGTGTGTGTGTGAGAGTGTGTGTGTGTGTGTGTGCGCGCGCGAGTGTGTGAGTGTCTGTGTGAGTGAGCGAGCGAGAGTGTGGCCGCGGCGGAGCGCGAGCAGGGCCGCCGGGCGCGCTCCCCCAGCCTCTCTCTCCCCGCCAGCACCATGTCGGGCAGGTCGGTTCGAGCCGAGACCAGGAGCCGCGCCAAAGATGATATCAAGAGGGTCATGGCGGCTATCGAGAAAGTGCGCAAATGGTAAGCGGGGGCGCCGCGGCGCGCGGGGCCGCCGCCGCCCGCCGCCCCCGACCCGCGCCCCGCCGCCGGCGCGCCCCGAGGCGCCGCTCCCGCCCGCGCCCCCCCCCGCCCCCGGCCGCGGCGCCCCGAGGTGCAGGGCGGGCGCCGCCGGGTCACCTGCGCCGGGCGGGGGCCGCGGCCGCTGCCCAGGTGCGCTCGCGCCGGTCGCCCACCTGGCGCGGCGCCGGTGGCCCGCGGGCGGCGGGGGACGCGCGGGGCTGGCCGGCCGTTCCCCCGCCGCGGCGCTCGGCTCCCGGGAGGGGGGCCCCGGGGCCGGCCCCAGAAGCCATTTCGTTTTGTGCAAGTCACATGAAAGCGGCTTCCCGCGCGCCGGGGCCGAGACGCCGGCGAGCGCCGAGCGCCGGCTCCATTGTGCAGGCGCCGAGCGGGCCCCGGGCGCCGCCGCCCGGCCCCCCGCCGCCCCCCGGGCCCCCCGGGCCTGCCGCGTCCTGCCGCCCGCCCGCCGCCGGGGCCCGGCGCCCTCGAGTCTGCGGAGTTTGCAGAGCGCGAGCCGTTTAAATTTAGCGCTTTGGGCTGCCTGGAGCGAGGGCTCCGGGCGAGGGAGCAAGCCGGGGGCGAGCGCGGGGGGCGGCGCGGCGGGGCGGCCGCGGGGAGGGCCCCCGCCTGCCCCCCGGCCCTGCCCGGCGCGGGCCCGGCGGGGATTTTTTTAGTCAGAAACTGGTCCTGGGCCGCGTCTTGCCTCTCCCCAGACAGAAGCCCGCGGTGGTTTTGCGGAGGGAGCCGCTGGTTTTGTTCTCGGCGCGGGGGCCCCGGGGCTCCTCGGGGTCGGGTGGACGTGGCTTCCAGGCTCAGGTTCGCCCCGGCCCGGCCTCGGGATCCCCGGGATGTGGACGCCGCCCCGGCCTTGCCCGGGTGGGACCTGGAGACGGCCCCGGGGCCCGAGGCTGCGGCCCCTGCTCGGTCCGACTTGTTGGAAAACTCCGGGCTCCCGGGTTTCAACTTTTTTTTTTTTTCCCACGGCTTCACCGGGGCCCAGGAGGGGGAGGAACAGCTGCGACGCTGTCCCCGAGTGTCAGCGCCCGCGGGCTCGTCCCGATCCTCTATTTAAAGCCCTGGAACTGGGCAGGCCCCAGTGGCAGGGTGTGTTTATGTTTGGGGGTGTAGCTGCTGGGGCAGCCTCGGTCTCTCCAAATCCCCAGGGGCGAGGCTCCGGTCCCCGTGGTGTCGCGAGCCGACAAAAAAGAAGGCGAGGGGAAGATCAATAAAGTGCACGTGCTGGCGGCCTCCTGTGGAAGGGCTGCCTGGGGAGGGCAGGGTGCCTGGCCGTGGCCTGGGTTTGGCTCCAGCGGGACAAAGAATTTTCAGAACCGGGAGAAGGGGAGGCTTTTCAAAGTTGAGATGCAAGTGGACCGCGCCTCTGGAGCTCCCCTGGCGTGCAGGGGCCCCCCGTGGTGCCCCAGTGGAGCCATTTAAAAATGGCAGAAACAGCTGCAGGCCGAAACACACAGAGGGGAACAAGCCCAGCCGCCCCCTCTCCTGTGGGAGTCCCGATGGGAAGGCGGTAGTTGTCCCCTTGCCTCAGCCCCTGTGCAAAAAAAAAAAACAAAAAACCGGCCGAGGCCCTTCTGTCACTTGTGGGTGTAGGAAGGGGCCTGGGGCAAGCTGCCTCCTTCTCGTGGAGGCGCAGCGGCCTCCTGGCTGACGGCCTGTGCCCGCCAGCTGCTCTGCGGAGAGGGCAGATGGAGAGGAGAGGTGGGGGTGTCTCTGGTGGGCCCCAGAGGCCTTTGATCTGCCCGGCCCCGGGGGCCAGGCCAGCCCAGGGCGCCTCCTGTCCTCCCCCTTGCGCTGGGGGAAATCTGTCCTATCCTCTGAGAGCTCAGGCTTTGGGCTCCTGGTCCGTTTCCTTAATGTGACCTTGGACAAACCGTGTGTCTCAAACTGCTGTCAAGGGGTCCCTGGGCTACTTTGCTCTCCCGTGGGGTTGTGGAGAACTGAAGAAAGTTGTCTCCAAAAGCACCTATCCCGCCACGTGTAGTAGCACCCGTTCAGTGTTCGCACGAGGTGGACTCTGGGAACCCGCTCTGCTGACTTTGGTTGGGCCCCCTCCTGGCCTATTGCCTGGGTTTGTCCAGCTCCTGAGAAGCCGTGTCCCCCCTTCTGTGCCTTTGGAGCGGGTCTCCAGTCAGCTGCCGAAGCTTCGGGTTGTTTATTAACCACGGGGCCCTCAACCATGCGATTCACTGCTGGCTGGGGCTTGGGTTTGCCAGTTAGCAGATGTCGAGGCGGGATGTCCAGTTAAATCTGAGTTTTAGATAAACCATGAATAATTTTTAGTGTATGTCCGTGTGATATTTGGGGCATACGTACACTAAACGTTATTTGTTCACCTGAAATTGGGCTTTAACTGAGCATTTTGTGTCTTATGTGAGGGAGAATCAAGGTGTCTGGCATATTTGGTCTGTGAGTCTGGGGTAGGGTTTCTTCTCAGCCCAGTGACCCCTGCACTTACTTCCTCCTCAGGAAAAAGCCTGCAGCCTTGGCCTCCCCGTCTGTAGCTGCTGGCTCTTTCTCTGGCTTTTTCTTCGTTCCTCTCTGCCTCGTACCTCAGCGAGGCAGGCTGGTGGACTACGAGGCAACCAGAAGATGGCAGAAGGAAAAACAAAATGGTGGGAAACTGGGCGAGGGTTAGGAGGCTCCATGGGTGGAAAAGAGGAGAGAGGAGTCTTTAGACAGGAAGCAGAAGCTTGAGCCCAAGAGACGGCGCTGGCCCGGGACCCCTAGGCGCTGGGCCCGAAGGTTCCCTCAGTGGCCACTGTGAGGACCGAGAGGCCTGTCTCTGGAGAGTCCCACCTGCTCCCTCATGGGAGGGAGGCTTGTGCCCGAGCACCTGGGGCTTCATCAGAGGCACCCGCCTGCCAGGCCTCAGGCCCAACGGCTCTAGAGCTCTCTCTGAGGGAGTCACCAGGGTTCCCTTGGGGGATGGGTGACGCCATGATGGTCTCCCTGGTTAGCCTTTGGACCTAAACCCCGCAGGGCGCTGGAGATTGGCCTTATCCCTCGGAACCTGGGGTGGGTGCTTCCAGTAAATACAGGAGGCTGTGCTGGGAAGGAGCTTCGGGGGCTGTGTTCCTACAGCTGGACCCTGTAGTCCGTTTGTCTCAGGAGCCCAAGTCTGAGGGGGGAGAGAGACCAGAGTCTGGCTGCCAGAGACCACCAAGGCGGAAGGGCTCGAGGCTCGCTCAGGGGCAGCCTCACGGCCAGGCTGGGGGTGTGAAGACAGGAGCTGCTCCTCGGGGCACGTGGCTCCCCGTGACCAGATGGTGGAGTTCTCGAGAGTAGCCAGGAGTCTGGATTTTTATGTGGAGTTGACTTATTTTTAAGCTTGGCAATCAATTCAAATCTCTGAAAGTACCGTGCAGACCAAATAAAAGGGGACTTTTGGCCGCTCGATTGCCACCTTGGCTGCAGGGTAGTGGATGTACCTTGATGCCCCATGCGGGGTGGCATGTGCTCTGGAGTGATGAGTTCGGGGTGGTTGTGGGAAACCTCAGCTGACCCACGGAGCCTTGTAGCCTTGCCCGAGGCTGTGGCAGATGTGGGTTTGTGCTGAGCTCCCTTGCCTTACCTGTGAAGTCCCTCAGTCCTCCCTGGAGCTTTCCCAGTGACTCACACCTGAGCTCTGTGGGGACCTTCCTGCCCTGGGGGCTTCTGGCCAGGCATACAAAGGTCAGGCTTGTAGTGTTTTTAAGTCAGTGTTCACACCTAGAGACACAGCACGGGTTGTCCCCTGGGGCAAAGGGAGGCTTGAGAACTGGTGCGGGTGTCCACCCGCCGGCTGTGGCCTGAACGTGCTCTGGGAAGCTATTTCAGCCGAAAACCTTCATCTAGGCTCGCCTGTGGCCTGCAGGACCCAGATCTCCAGCCCACTTTCTGCCCTCAGAGGTGTCTTGTGTACTGCAAGTCAATTTACTTCTTACCTCTCTATACAATTAAACCTTGGGTTTGTTGACTTATTGGGGCCTCCGGCAGGAGCCAGCTGAGGGCTTATACATAGTGAGTGGCTTTGGCCATTGCATGCGTCCTAGCGATTTGTGCTTCTTTGTCCGGCTCTAATCACTGTGTTTGAAGGAGATTCTTAGTTTTCACCGGACTCAGGATGGCAGAGAAGGAGCTCTGGGGTAAGACCTCCTGTGTCTAAATCCTGGTTCTGCCACTTGCTAGCTGTGTGACCACAAACCTCTCTGTCCCCCCACCCCGTTTCCCCACCTATAAGATGGAGTGGCAGTGATCCCTCTCTCGTGGGCCTGTTGGGAATCTCCAAGAAGGGCTTGTGAATACTCAGAGCCTCGGAATGTGGCGGCTCTCCTGCTGCTTTCCCTGTCGTGGAGGCTGTTCCTCGGACCGTCCTTGTCCCTCGTGGACCCCTCCAGACTATTTGAAGGGAGGTGGTGAAAGCCTGGGGAAGGGGGCGGGGGTGGAAGAGGCCACTTCAAAAAGCAAGGTGGCATCAAAGGTTTGAACCCTGGCTCTGCGGAGGATTACTTCACTTGCCTGTGCCTTAGTGTCTTTATCTGTCAAATGGAGAAGGTGACGTTTTCTGCCACGCGAGGTTATGTAAAGACCAGAGAGACAGTGTGTATGGCACTTGCCACGTAGAAGGCACTGGAAGTGGTCCCAAGCAGAATTAAAAAGCCAAGCCCCAGCTGCTTGCAGCAGGGCAAGCGGTGAGTTTTGGGGTGGAGGTGTCGGTGGTTTGGGTTAGCTGGTTTTGAGTGTGCACGAGCACCCAGAACCCTCTGTGGTGAGGGGGCCGGGTGGGCTGCGATGCGTCACCCCGGCACGTGAGGACACAGCCACAGGAGTCAGAGCCAAGGACGACTCTGGATGAGGAGGCTGGCGGAGGTGCTGATGCCAAATTGCAGTTCTGGTGGAACTGCTGAGGGCTCCTGGCGGGTATGCCACCTATAGCTGTGGGTCTGCCCAACATCCCATTTGGGGTCTCTTGAATCAGCAGGACCTGCTGACAGTTTACTTCTCCTGAGATGGCTGGGCCCTGTGTTAACAGTGTGGCCTTGGTTCGAATCCCAGCCCTGCCACTTGGTCGGGTGAGGCCTCCTTCACCTCTCTGACCCTCCGTCTTCTCCTCTGTAGGGCTCTGGCTCTCACTCTGAGCGAAACACAGCCACTGGAGCATGGGGAGAGGAAGTGACGGGGCACTGGGGGTCAAGGAGGAGGCCTGGCGGCTGTAGCAATAATCTGGAGAATGGCGATGGCTTGGACCAGGTGTGGGGGGGTAGTAACTGTTCTTAATGAACACTGGTCACCTCCTTTTCCTTCTCGCCCATAAACCTGCCTCCTGCAGCTGGGAGAACCTGGGCTCCGTCCCCTGGGGGCAGCTGTGCAGACAGAAGCAGCCATCCCTGTGCCAGGGGGACACATGCCGGCCTGGTGGACAGAACCGGGGGGGTGGGACAGGTGGGGGCAGGGCCCACAGGGCTGCACTGCGCTTCCCTTCCGGGCTCGCCAGGGTCTAGCCCTGGGGGGCCACCTTGAGGGGGACCGAGGCCACTGAGCATCTGGGCCACAACGCCTCAGATGGCGCCTGCCTCGGGAGCCCAGGCAGTTACTCACTCTTGTCCTCTCCTGGTGCGACCTGGAGGGCGGGCCAAGCCCCCAGGCTCCTTGGGGAGGCCCTCCACCCCACAGGTCTGGAGCCCTCTCGGCCGCCCCGGGGGCACAGCTGGCCCGGGGGGCGGGCTCCATGGTCCTGGCACTGGGGGGCTGCACACAAGGGGTCGAACAAGCCCCCCCCCCCCCCCCGCAAGCGCCGCCTGCCGACCGGGCCCCAAGGAGGCCTCTGTCATGTGTTGTCTCGTGTATTCCTCAGCGTGGTCCAGGGCAGGGGGCGGCTGGACTGTGGGTTAGCACATGGGGAAACTGAGGCTCAGTGGTGAGGCGGCCCGTCCAAGGGGAACTGCTCGGGAGGGCAGAGCCAAGTCCGTGTACACGTGGCTTGGAGCCTACCCTCTTGACCACTGGCCCAGCAACCGCCCACCTAACAGGTGACCCCCTGCCCTGCTCCAGCAGTTCCTGGTAATGGGCTCTTCCTTGTCCCCCCACCCCTCAGGGAGAAGAAGTGGGTGACTGTGGGAGACACATCCTTGCGAATCTACAAGTGGGTCCCCGTGACGGAGCCAAAAGTCGACGATGTGAGTATGTGGGGCGTTCCCGGGGCCGGGTGGTCCGTTTGTGCTTCCGCCGGCCACGGCTGGGGGGCAGGGCACCCCTGTCCCCGCAGGACCCCGGGGCTAAGGCCAGCTGGAAGCAGACGCGCCTGGCTAAGGGCTGGAGGGGTGCTGGCCTGCCGCACCCCCTTTCTCCAGCCCTGGAGTTTGGCCCGTGGGGAAGCAGTGGGCGGTGTCCCTCAAGTCGCCATCTCCTGGCTGAGAGCCCCACGGTTTGTCCACAAGAACACATGCCGCAGAGCCGTGCCTCCTCCCTAGGGCCCGGGGGACCGTGGTGTGGGGGTGCTGGCCCCAACGCAGTAAGCACTTCGCCATGGCCGCAGGCGCTGTGCTCAGTGCTGTACGCTGTGTGCTCACTGATTGCTCACACCCAGTCCATCTGTCTTTTTATCCTCTCTGCACAAACGAGGAATCCGGCTCAGAGAGGTGAAGCAGCTTCCTGGGTCACACAGCTAGAGTCGGAGCTGAGCATGTGCTTGGGCGGTTTGACCTCAGAGCGCATGCTCTTTCTGCCCCTGGGAGAGCCTCCTGGTGGTCCGGGGGACTGGAGGCGGAGGATGGCCTGCGGCAGGGGGAGGCTCTAGTTGGGTGTCAGGGCAGGTGGGGGGCTCCAGGAAGGGCGGTGTGAAGCCATCCCCACTCCGACCACTAGAGGGAGCTCCAGCGGTTGTGCTCGGAGCAGCTGTCCCACACCGCAGCCAGGTTTTCAACTTCGGGGCGCCCAGGCCCGGTATCCCCAAAGTCCCCAGGTCACCTACTCACATTTCCAGTCAAAACCAGAACAGTCCCACTTACGGACCTTTGCCTGCGCTGTTCCTTCCGCCTGGAGTGCCTTCTCGGCTCCCCCAAATGCAGGGCTGTCCTCCACGAAGGCCATCCAAGCTAAGGGGGGCGGGGGGTGTGGCCAGACTGCCCCCTAAACACAGGGGTTAAGGCTCCCTCCACCTCTCGAGGCATCTGATTAGATGCTCGCCCCTTGGTGGGTGGGTCGGGTCCGCGCTGAGCCCCGGGGGCCCTGGCCCTTTCTGGTTCTGGACTTGGCTTACAGGGCCACCATGGCTGCTTCCCCCAAAGGGCCCAACGAGATGCAGGCCGTGGCGGCGTTTGGTGCCGGCCGTTCTGGAGGGCGAGCGGCGCACGGCCACGCTCCTCAAAGGCAGCTCCTGGCTCTTGCCCATCTCTGCTTTGCACATCATTAGGTGTTGTATAAATGCTGGTTGCATTTGAGAAGACGTGGTCCCCGCTCTCAAGGAATTCATAATCTCGTTGGGGAAAGATAATTATAGAATTGCATGAAACAGACAGCAGGGAAGTGCCAAATGGAATGTGATCAAGGAGAACACATCATCTATGGGCTGTCGCCAGGGCCGCGCCAGGCTCGGCCACGGGCACTGGGCTTGGAGTCGGGCAGGTGCTCCCGGGTTAGCGGGTGATGGTGCCCTGGTCACCCCACCTTACAGGGCCTTCGTTTCCTCTGTTGGCTAACGGAGCAGTAATACACAGCTCCTGAGGTTTCTGCGACAGAGCAAAGGCAGTGATACATCATGCAGAGAATTCTTAGCACAGTGCGGGCTGTGCAGGCAGTGCTCAGAAACGCTAATTCCCTCCTCCTCGCGGAGCCCCTTTCTCCTCCCCTTTCCCTCTGGTGTGATGGTCCCAGTTCTGAATGGCCCCAGGCCTGGCTGAGTGTCCCCTCCCCTGGGAATCTTGATAAAACGCTGATTCCCCCGGACCCACCCCAGAATGCTGAACAAGAATCTGTAGTTGCTGCAGCCAGGAATTTGCGTTTTGGAAAGATAGCTTTTTATTTTTTTGAACTCCCAATTAATACATGGTTACACTATTTTTTCAGAACTCTCTTAAGGATTTTATTCTTTCAAATAGGTAAAACATTGCAAAGTTCAGGGATGCTTAATTTTTTAAATTCAGACATTTTAAAGATTTTCTGGGGTGATGGAAAGCTTTGGTAATGGATTGTTGCATGGTAGCACAACTTTGAATATGATTAATGCCACTGAATTGTATACTTCAAAGTGATTAAAATGGGAAATGTATATCTGTTATTGCAAAAAGAATTTTAATCCTCAGGTATGGTTTTGGCAAAGGAAGAACCTTGTAACACTAGAAAATTCAATAAGATAGAATGGACTAAAACTGTAGTGCAGCACTGAATTATCTGAAAGTGTTTAGTGAACTCTAAACTGGGTATAGTTCTTTTTTATTTTATTTTTTAAATTTTACTTTATTTTTTTAATTTTTATTTCTCTCCCCTTCACCCCTTCCCTCTGTTTTCTGCTCTCTGTGTCCATTCACTGTGTGTTCTTCTGTGTCTGCTTACAGTCTTGTCAGCGGCACTGGGAATCTATGTCTCTTTTTGTTGCACCATCTTGCTGCATCAGCTCTCCATGTGTGCAGCGCCACTCCTGGGCAGGCTGCGCTTTTATCCCGCAGGGCGGCTCTCCTTACAGGGCGCATTCCTTGCGCGTGGGGCTGCCCTACGCGGCACGGCATTCCTTGCACACATCAGCACTGCACGTGGGCCAGCTCACCACACGGTTCAGCAGGGCCCTGGGTTTGAACCCTGGACCTCCCATGTGGTAGGCACAAGCTCTATCCGTTGAGCCAGATCTGCTTCCCAGGGTATAGTTAATAGTACCAAATAATCTTTCCTTAATGTAAACAAAGGTACCGCACTAATGCAAGGTGTTAACGGGGTGTATATGGGAAGTCTATTTTCTACATGATTTTTCCATAAACCTACAACTTCTAATTAAAAAAAAAGTAATTCACACACCATTAAATCCACCCTCTTCAAAGTGTACAATTCAGTGGCACTTAGTATAATTCACAATGTTGTGCAGCCATCACTGTCAGAATGTTTTTGTCACCCAAAAAAGAAACTTGTGCCCAGGGACAGTCACTCTCCATGCCCCTGCCCCAGCCCTGGTAACTGCTAATCTACTTTCTATCTCTGTGGATTTGCCTCTCCCTCAAAAGTAAGGTTTTTGACAGTATGACTTCTTATAAATCTGCCTTTCTTCCCTCCCCCACCCCGCAGCCACCAGCGTCGCAGTGGAGTGCAGCGGGCAGGGGCGCATCCTTTCCTTTACCAGTGATGGTGGCATTCTAGTCACGTGTTCCATACCTTTCTTTATTCACCTTGGAGCTAGAAATAGTGCTAATGTTTCTGCAGCTCTTTCCACAGTAGTACACAGAGATGCCTTATTCTCTGTAATTGTTGCATGGCATTGTGTTGAATGCTGTGCCGTAATTCATCTAATTGGGCCAGTGGACACGACACAGCTAAGTGGTTTCCAATACGATTCGATTCCTATTATAAAAAGCGAAACCACATGCTTTAAGCCAAGAGCCCCTGTTTCCCCTCCCTGGAACGTCCCCCCTTAGCTAGTCTTCCAGTTGGGGGCTCAGCCATCCACACATCCAGAGTCACGGCCGAGGGAGCCTGATGCTAGTGAAAATGTGAGACATGTTCCCCATCGCTCACCTGGTACCCGTTCTTACCTGCTCCAGGCTGCTGGGCAGCCAGGCGGCCTTCCCAGGGGTCCCCCCTCCAGCCGGTGGATTTGGGTGCTGGCTGGTGACCGCCCTGCCAGTGAAGGCAGGTGTATTTCCCAAGGCACTCGAGCTGGGCCAGAGACCTCCCCACGGGGCTGTTTGACGCCAAAGCAGGCGAGGCCCGGAGCGGGGTCCCTAATGGGACAGGCCCAAAGCAGGCCCTCCAGAGACTTGGGGGTCCAAGGGGAATCCACAGAATAAAATACGCCTCCTGCCCTCGGGGTCCCGCTCACATGGGTGCACACGCCCTGTTTGGTGACTTGGTTTCTGCTCCATTTTCCCTTCCAGAAAAATAAGAACAAGAAAAAGGGCAAAGACGAGAAATGCGGCTCCGAGGTGACCACGCCGGAGAACAGCTCCTCCCCGGGAATGATGGACGTGCACGGTGAGCTCTTGCGGCCGCAGCAAAGCACTCCCTTGTGCTTTTGTTCTCCTAGCAGGTTTGTCCACGTTCCAGGCAAAGGGCAGGACGGCCAGGCAGGACCAGAGGGCCTCTGTGCCAAGGAGAAGGCTCGGCAGAGAGAGAATTTCTCTTCCTGGTGCAGCCGGCCAAGGAAGTAGTCCATGTCCAGCCAGGGGTGTGAAATAAGACACTCTTCCCACCAGGGGCCACTGCTGTCAGGCCTGAGCGCCCGGGAGGTTTTGTTGAGGGATATGTTTATCTCTTTCACTCCTAGCCTTTGCATATTGTGTAAGTGACTGTACTTTCCATTTCCCATTTTCCTTTGGCTGCTGGGAAGCTCCAAACTCATTTTCTGACTCCGTGTTGATCCCTGGGGTTTGCTTTCCACATCAACTGCCTAACTTCCTCTGCTTTCATTTCAGAAGTCATAAACGGCGTTGCCCAGATAAAAATCTAGGCCAGGGTCACGCATCAGCCATTCTGCAGTTATTTTGAAGTTGCTGCTGTTGATTTATTTTCTTATCTTGGAGAGGAAAGGCACAGATCATAGGCCTGTACCTCTATGAAACTGTCACAAACAGCACACCCATGAGACCAGCACCCAGCTCAAGACAGTATTGCCAGTCCCCAGAATGCCCCCTTTTGTCCCTTCGGTGCTGTCCCCACCCCTTCAAGGAAATCTGCCCTCTGACTTCTAACCTCATAGCGTCAAGCCTAAAGTCTTCTAAAAATTGAGTTACTCTCTAATGTTTGTAAACCGGAAAATCTGTGTCTCGTTATCCTTTGAGAACTCAGCCCTGGCTGCCCTGGGCAGGCATGTCCTCGGGGCAGCAGCTGTTTGCTTAGCGAGGGCCTGGGTGGCATCTCGTTTTTGGCACCTGCCTGTCCCGCGGTGTAAGTTCACTACGGGGATTGGATGTAGCTCAGTGGCTGCGTCCCTGCTTCCCACCTTCGAGGTCCCGGGTTCAATCCCTGGCCCCAGTAACGGAAAAAAAAAAAAGAGAGAGAGAGTTCACGTCCTTGCCCTTTTTTCCATCTATTGACCCAATTTCAATCTCTTTGTTTCTTTAACCATCCCAAACCTTTGTACGAGGTGACACCAGATAAGTAAATAAAAAAGGAATATTGGCTTGCTTGAGTTTCCAGACCAGGTCTGTCTGGTTCCAGAGAAACAAGATGGTAAACGTCCCCATTTGCCCCAGTTGCCTAGTCTGAGAAACGGGGCTTCACGGACAGGGAGTGTTGCTTATTGCCAAACCGGCTTCAGGAAAACACATAGGAGGGGAGTGGGTGTAGCTCGGTGGTTGAACCCCCGCTTTGCGTGTACGAGGTCCTGGGTTCAAGCCCCGGTGCCTCCTCTCAGAAACGAAAGCCCCCGCTGGAGTTCCGCTATAGGTAGCTGTGTCGGGAAAGCCCCCCATGGTCCTAACGTCACGGTCAGGATTCGTTCCGTTTTCAGAAATGTTTCCGGTGGCCTCCATGAGCACCCCGACTCCTACCTGGGGGGTGAGGCGGCCCCAGTGCGGGCTCAGGACTTGGACTTGATCCGAGTTGCAAGCGCAGACCTTTAGAGCAGGGTCAAGATCACAGGTGTTGGCGTCAGGCCCGCCTGGGGTGGAATCTTGCCCTGGCTGTGTGCTCCCCGCCTGGTGAACCTCTAGCCTGGTTTTACTTACGCTTTTAAATCTGCAGGCCGGGGGTGGGAACACCCACTTAATAAGGTCCGTGTGAGGATCAGGTAAGAGAATACGTAGAAAGGACCTGGCGGGTCAGTAGCTGACACCTACGGCGCTGTCACAACGTGCTGTTCGTTGTGCAAAGTGCATCCCGTGCGTGATCGCAATCTCAAAAATGAGCCCGGTTTTACAGATGTGCAGACCAAGGCTCAGAGAGGTGAAGTGCCTTGCCTTGGGTTGGGAAGTTAATAACCGGCAGGGCTGGCAGGGAGGGCCTTCGGATGCAGAATCCGGGTCTGTCACAGCCGATCCAGACTAACTCCCCCCAAAAAAACGGGCCGGCACGCAGAAGCCAGGCTCATCGCTGCCCATCTCCATTTTGGTGCGTGCACAGCCAAAAGCTTGCCCACCGGGCACGGGGATGTCGTGCATGGAAGCCGTGTGCCTGGCAGGGCCATCCTGGAGGGCTTCGGGCAGGGGAGTGGGTGCTGGAGGAGGTGGAGGGAGGGGCCCTTCAGTCTCCCAGGGCCATCCGAGGTTGGCCCAGGCACGAGCACCACACTCCCTTGGTTTAGGCTCGGCTTGGACAGTGAACTCGGGGGCTTGGCACGTGTTACGTAACGGACCTCGTGGTGGGGCCAGCGGCAGCCTCTCTCCCTCTGCTGGGTGTCTCACACACGCACCTGCTTTACCCGGTCGTGCCTGCATGAGGCTGCTTTGGCAGTTGGGGTAGAGGAAGGATTCGGGGTCCAGAGTAGGGCGGATGGGTCAGCCTGTGCAAGTGGCTCGACCTCTCTGAGCCTCGGTTTCCCCCTGGATGAGGTGAACATGGCCACAGCACCCACCCAGTGGTTGGCTGAGGATTAGCTGAGGAGCTCTGATGCGCTTCCCCGTACCTGGCCCGTGGCAGGGGCCCAGGACGCACTGGCGTCTCGCTCGCTCACTCTCCATCGTACTAAACTGGCTTTGGTCCCAGGGGCAGCTTGACCCAGAAAGGCAGCGTTAGATTGTGGTGTTATTTTTGAAATCGCCGCTTGGGCAGCTGCAGCTTAAAGGGACCCTGCACCAGGAAGGAGGCCGGGGCCAAGCCGCGGAATGCCCGGCCATCGCGCTGCAGCGAGCCACCACCGGCCCCACAGCTAGCCCCACCGCTGAGGCCTCTGCCCAGGTAGCATGCTTCCCCCTATACTCCCCCGTTTCTCTTACTCTCATTCCCATATTTTAAAAGAAAATCAATAGACTTCATTTTTAGAGCCAGACTTCGTTTTGGGCAGAACGAAGAGATCCCACGTACCCTTGCGCCCTGCACAGTTTGCTCTTTTTAACTATGAAAAACCTCAAACGTGGAAAATAGTAGAGAGAATTGTATCATAAACCCCCAAGCACCCACTAACTAGGTTTTAATTAACGTGCCATATTTGCTTCATCTGTTTTAAATGTTAGGGTTCATAGAAATAGTAAAAGGCACTGCTCTTGTATGTAAAGTTCAGGGGGTTCTGACAAAGGTATACAACCTGTGCTAAAGTACTTTGAAGTAAACTTCCACACATCCCGGTATGTTACTCTGCCCCAACGTGCTTCAGGAGGCCTCGCTAGAAAACGACATTTTCTGTGTACTCGTGGTACCGTTATCACTCCAACAGACTTAACACTTAACTCCTCAATGTCCCGTAAAATCCAGTCTGTCCTCAAATTCCTCAGTTGGCATGTCGATGAGGCCCGGGGTTCACCTGTAGAAGTGACTCCTCTTCCGTCCCTCTGCTCCCCGCCCCCCTGTTGTCAGGACACTGGCTCTGAAGAGACTGGGCCAGGTGTGCTGCGGAACGTGCCACCGCGCAGCTTGTCCGCTTGCTGGTGGGGTGTCTGCGTTCTTCCCCTCATCTTCTCACGTGGGAGGCGGGCTTGAGGCTTGGGGTACAGGTGCAAGGCCCTTGGCCAGAGGCTTCCTGCACTGCGTGGCCAGCTGCGTGGCCCCCAGGGGCCGCCTCTGGCCGCCTGCCTCCAAACCCGGGGCCTCTCGGACGGCCGCGCTGCGCCCCTCGGCGAGCTCACGGGTGGGGGAGGCCGGGCCCAGCTCCCTGGACCCTCTGCCTGGCGGGACGTGCGAGGCGGCCCTGGTGTGCGGTGTCGGGCCCATCCCGGGAGGCGCCCTGTGGGGCTCCAGCAGCCGAGGTGAAGGGACCCCGCTGCCGACAGCTGGCTGGTTCACCCTGTGCCTCTGCTCTGCCGACACAGATGACAACAGCAACCAGAGCTCCATCGCAGACGCCTCCCCCATCAAGCAGGAGAACAGCAGCAACTCCAGCCCCGCCCCCGACCCCAGCTCAGCCACGCACGTGGAGGCCAAGGCAGATGAGGCCCAGGGCGACGGGAAGGAGCATCCTGGGGCCGAAGGTAGGTGCCCCTCAGGGCTGGGGCTGGGACTGTGACAGAAGAAGAAAGAGGACATCTGGAGCTCCCACACTGGCTGGGGGGAGGAACGGGGAAGGGGAGATCTGACCAGGGTGTGGGCAGGGGTTGCTTTTACATAACGTGGTCAGGGAAGGCCTCCCTGAGAAGGTGCCACTGGAGCTAATGAGGCTCACATCAGGCGGGAGAGCAAGCTATGCGGCTGGCTGGGAGGAGTGTTGCAGGCAGGAGGCGGACAGTGCAAAGGCCCTGGGGCAGGAGCGTTCCCACAGTGGTTGGAGAAGAGGGAGGGAGGGACTTGGAGTAAGATGTCAGGGAAGGTGAGGGAGATGGGGACCCCTGGGGGTTTCAGGGGTACTTTGGGTGCTCTGGTTAAGAACAGATGATGGGGGTCCAGGGAGACAGGCAGGGGTGGCGGCAGGGGCTACTGCAGTTGTCCAGTTGAGAAGATGCTGGCTGGACGGGGTGGGGACAGAGGAGAGGTTCTGATTGTGGAGGGATGCGTGTGTATGTTTTGAGGTCTTCAGGTCTTTTTAAATGAAATGCCAAATATACAGAAAAGTTTATTTGGGTCCAACAGTTCATATATTTTTTGTCCCATCTGTCAGTAATTTTTTCTGGAACACTTTGAAGGTAACTTTAAGACATGGGCGGGGAAGCGGACTTGGCCCAGTGGTTAGGGCATCCGCCTACCACATGGGAGGTCCACGGTTCAAACCCCAGGCCTCCTTGACCTGCGTGGACCTGGCCCATGTGCAGTGCTGATGCGCGCAAGGAGTGCCGTGCCACGCAGGGGTGTCGCCTGCGTAGGGGAGCCCCACGTGCAAGGAGTGCACCCTGTAAGGAGAGCCGCCCAGCGCAAAATAAAGTGCAGCCTGCCCAGGAATGGCGCTGCACACATGGAGAGCTGACACAGCAAGATGACACAACAAAAAGAAACACAGATTCCCGGTGCCACTGATGAGGATAGAAGCAGTCACAGAAGAACACACAGCGAATGGACACAGAGAGCAGACAATGGGGGGCAGGGGGAGAGAAATAAATAAAAATAAATCTTTAAAAAAGAAAAAAAAAAGACATGGTAGGGGACCAGATGTACCTTAAGTGGTTGGATGCCTGCTTTCCATATACAAGGTCCCAGGTTCGATACCCAGTACCCCCTAAAAACGAATGAGAAAACCCAATTCTTTTTCGGGATGTAGCTCAGTGGTCGAGTGCCAGCTTCCCATTTACGAGGTCCTGGGTTCGATCCCTGGTACCTCCCCCCCAAAAAAATGTTTTGCCCCCTTAACCCCTAAACCCCTCAGCATGCCTTCTCTAAAATGAAGGGTATTCTCTTACGTAACCCCAAACACCACAGTCGAACGTAAGGAAGTGAACAGTGATTCCCGACGGTCTGACATCGAGGTGTATCTTGAAGGCAGAGGGAAGGGTATTTACTGAAGGACTGAACGTGCGGGGGCAGGATGGGCTCCTGATAACAGGAGTCCCCCAGAGGGACGGCCTTGCCACCCTCAGTGACGGCGGCGCCAGGAGAGCCCCGAGGCATGGAGAGGCTAGCGTTGGGGTGGCGGTCCAGCTGGGGATACAGGTTTGGTGCCAGTGCACCCCCCACAGCCCGGCCTGAAATCGGGGTTCCCAGGACTGACCTGGGCTGCATTCCATCCCATCCGCTTCTGCACACTTGATCCCCGTCCCACCCTCCAGACTTGTAGACAGCAGGGAAGATGGACACGAAGACCAAGGATTAGGGTCCACAGAAGCCACGGCCCAACTGGATTCAGCCACGGCATGTGCGCCATCAGGCCATCAGCCCACCCGTGGTTCGTAAAAATTTGATGTCACAATTTAAATTTTGAGCAGGTTCACTTAAGATAGATCTCCAGCTTCTCTCTTTTTTTTAAAGATTTATTTTTTATTTATTTCTCTCCCCTGCCCCCATTGTCTGCTCTCTGTGTCCATTCGCTGTGTGTTATTCTGTGTCTGCTTGTATTCTTGTCAGTGGCTCCGGGAATCTGTGTCTCTTTTTGTTGTGTCATCTTGCTGCATCGGCTCTCCGTGTGTGTGGTGCCATTCCTGGGCAGGCTGCGCTTTTTTCTTCATGCGGGGCGGCTCTACGGGGCGCACTCCTTGAGTGTGGGGCACATCAGCGCTGCGCGTGGGCCAGCTCACCACACGGGTCAGGAGGCCCTGGGTTTGAACCCTGGACCTCCCATGTGGTAGGCGGATGCTCTGTCAGTTGAGCCAGATCTATTTCCCTCCAGCTTCTCTTGAGAAACCAGAAGAGCTGGCAGTGCTGGGCCTGCTTTCCCATGGGGCACACTAAGTGGCTGTGCCCCTTCCCCAGTACTATACTTCTCACCATTCCCTATTGTCTCCCTGACTCGGAGGCCAAAGGGCAGTTGCCAGTTACATAATCACAGTTAATTTTCCTTTTATTTGTTTTATTTTTTAATTATTATTTTCTTGAGGTATCAGGGCTGGAGTTGAACCCAGGACCTCATGTGTGGAAAGCCGACGTTCAACCACTGAGCTGCGTTGGCTCCCCTGAGTTGGTTTTTTCATTTATTTTTGGTTTTAGGAGGTTCCGGGTATCAAACCCAGACCTATGTGAGAAGCAGGTGCTTAACCGCTGGCGCTACATCCGCTCCCCTAAATCTTTTACAATAGGAAAAGCAAGCTATCTCGAACCTGTTTTTCTGTCAAGGGTAGAGAAGGCTGTGTCTTCTAGAGGCAAGTGGGGGCGTGCATGCTTCTTTGAAGAAGAGGAGAATGTTCTTGAGGTTTCCTCTGCCGCGCTTGCCTGCGTCCAAATTCAGCGGTCCACTTGATGCGTTAGCGGCGCCTCCCTGGCCCCCAAAGGGACGCTGGAGTGTGTGGTGCCTGCACAGGCCCCGGGGGAGGCGGGCCGGCCTGTCGCCTCCCTGGCCGGCTGCCAGAAGGCCTGCGTGAGGCAGGCGGGGGGCCAGGAGCCCTGCCGCGCCAGGCTGTGGTTCCGGGGCCCCCAGGGCAGAGGCTGCGAGACCCGGGTGGGCTGCCTTTGCTGGCTGCCTCCCGGCCGGGGCCTGTCCCTCCCCTGTTGGGGATCTTGGCGCCCTTTGCCCTAAAGGCCAGGGAAGGCTCAGCCGCAGGAATTGTTCGGGTTTAATCTGCTGTAGCTGCTCCACCCCCACCAGCCTTCCAGGTCCAGGGGGGGCAGAGTCACCTACCTTCTCAGGTGCCTGCCGCCTGCCCAGGGCAGGGCCGGCCGCCGCCAGTCGTTGACCTTGCCTTGAACTTGTTTACTGCTGAGTGAGCTCAGGGAATGACATAGTGTCCGAGCTCCCTGGACTAAATTTAGGCCCCTGGAAAATAACTTGCCCTGGGTGCGTTCCAACACCAGCAACGCCGAGACTGGCCGCTCCACTGAGCCCTGGAATGCTCTGCCGCCTCCAGGGCCAGTTCCCACCGCAGGCTCGGGCCAGCGGGGCCCCGGCAGGAATCTCTGGGTGAGGAGCCGCTTTCACGACTGCACCCCACGTGCCACTGCTTCCCACTTGGCAGAGCCCGCTCTGCAGGACAGAGAAGAGACAGATAAGCCACGGAGGTGACAAGTGTTTTGTACAGTTAAAATTTTAAACGGTTATTTTAAAGCTAACCTGTACATTATAAGCTAGAATATAACCCTGACATGGATTTTAAAGGTAAAATTAAAAGCAACAAGAGCTCAGGCTTATGGGGAGTTCGGGGCTGTGCCCCACATAGTGCTTTTGGTTCCTCCTACCCTGGGGTGGTTGTGCTATTTGGTGCTTTTCACGTCATCCCATTGAACACTCACAGCCTTTGGGAGGTATCGCCCAGGACGCAAGTGACAGCAGACCCACAGCCGTTCTCCAAATCCCATGCTCTTTCCTCCCCCCAGGCCTGGCGAGCATGGCAGCCCTTTGCCGCAGGCAGAGAGTGGACCTGGGACCCTCCCCGTGGCGACAGGGAAGCCCAGCCTGGCCCAGCCCTGGACCGCGGTGGGCCTCCCGCGGCAGAACAGTGGGTGCCGGTGTGGGGGCATTGGTCTCCCAGGGCTGCCGTATAACCACCACGCACTGGGTGGCTTAAAATGGATTTTCTCGTGGGTCCAGAGCCAGAAGTCGAAAGCCGAGGTGTCACCAGGGCCACGCATCCCCAGAAGGCGCTGGAGGGAGGGGGGTCTTTCCTGTTTGTGTAAATTTGCTTTTTCTTCTTCTGTGTTCTCATCCTGGTGTTCTTTGGCTGCAGCTGTGTGATCCCGACCTGCCTCATCTTCCCAGGCCTCCTGCCTTGCTGGCCATGTGCCCTCTTCTCCCTTTTATAGGGACACTCTTATTGGGGTTATGGCCCATCCCAAGCCAGTACGGTGACATCTCAGTCCTCCTCTTAACCGATTGTATCTGCAAAGACCGCGTTGCCAAATGAGGTTGCGTTCTGAGGTCCTGGGTGGTCGTGGACTTCACCTGCTGTGGGTGAGGGCAGTTAAGAGAGGAATTGCTTCTCTTGGCTGGGAAGCCAGTCCCGGCGCGAGCGTCTTGCAGCTCCTCCCTGCCCCCGCCCTCCGCTCCCCTTCCTTCCATCCTGGGCCCTGGAGACCCGCTAACTCGACCCCTTACCCTGCCCTTCTGTCAGCACAGGCCTGGGTTTGAATTTTGCCCTTCGTTATGTTTCTGCCTCAGAAGCCCCAAAAGGGCAGTCTCGGTTGCTTCGGTGTTCTTTAGTAGTATGTGGTAGGCTTTAAAAAACGGAAGCAGAAGCAGCATCACGTGCCGCTGGGGCCCCGGGCATGGGTAGGGGCAGGGCTGGGGCTCTGCTGCTGCCTCTTGAGTGCTGCAGCTTTACCCTCCAAGACCCCCACCACCGAGCCTCCTGCCCCTCCCTCCTAAAGAAGACCAAGTGGAGAAGTGAGCGGCAATAAAGGATTTGTTGGCAAAGTGATTGCTTGACAGAACATGAAGCAGCCAGCTTATCTGCTCTTGTATTTAGAGAATTTTTAAAGACAGTTTCTTCCAAAATATTGTACGATCCCCATTTGGGAAAAGGGGAGAAGGATACACATGTAGGAGGTAAAATCCAGAGAGTTGGAAATAAATCCTCTAAAACGTTAGTGCAGTAGTATCTGTGGTGTGAGATGTTAGGTGATTTTAAATTGATTTTTCTGTATTTTCTGTTTACTGCAATGACCAGTTATTACTCTAATATAATCAGAAAATACTTATTGTTAAGAGAAATGTTTGTAAAGGGCCGACTGCCTCTGACAGGTCCCCAGGGAGAATGTAGGTTCCTTAAAGAAAAGGCAAAGAAACGGGCGAGGAATCCGACAGCCACGACTGGGCCCACTAGGGGGCGCTGTGTGCACGTGGCGCAGGAGGCTGCGGCTCCCCCGTTTCTCAAGGTGCTTGGCAGGTGCTGGCAGGTAGTGGGTGAACTGGAAGCCCCCGGGGCCAGGGTGGGGCCTGGTGCTTAACACGTAAACGAGAAGATTCCAGGCCCTCCACCCCACTATGGTCCTGAAAGACCACCGGCCACAAACTCCCCAGTGGCAGGGGCCCATCTGGCCCATATGACGTTCTGTCGTCTTTGTTTTCCCTCAGACGCTTCTGATGAGCAGAACTCACAGTCTTCGATGGACAACTCGAACAGTTCAGAGAAAGGAGAAAGACAGTTGTCCGGAGAGGCGGGTCTGGCCGCAGAGACGTCACTCTCTCAGGTACCTCGATCGAGGCCTCAGAGGGGCAGCCAGCCCGGCCGGGAGCCCGTTGGGTTGTCGGGGGTACGTTGAAAGGTGTTTTAATTTTTTGTTTTGTTTTATCGTCTCATGTGTTTGGTGCAGGAACTTCAGGACTTAATGGAACGCTCATTTCTTTGTCGTACGCTGGGGCTGCAGGGGTGGCCAGGCTTTCATTCTCCCGGCCCCAGCTTTGTCCTTTTCTTCACTTAAGAGCACAAAAGCACTGCCTGGCCTCCCTGACCCAAAGTTGCTTCCTAGAGACCCAAATCCCACCTCATTCTTCGAAATTTTGCAATGGTGGTGGTGTTTCCCAGGCGTGGGCCCCTTTCTGAGTCATGGGTGTTGGACAGGATCTGGGGTGAAGCGGACGGTGCGGAAGCAGGGGCCTGGGCTTGAGAGCAAACTTCCCGATGTCCAGTCTGGGTTCAGATCCCAGCTGCGTCACTAGTGGCTGGGGAATTAGCATCTCTGAGCCTCAGTTTACCCAGCTGCAAAAGTGGGGTCACAGAAAATATCTTTTGGGGCCAGAGTTAGGATTAGATATGAGAATGTGGGTAAAACCCTTAGCCCAGGCCTGATCCACAAAGAGCTGGTGTCACTCACTTGGCTGCCGTTAGGCTGTATACTCCATATGCTAATCTAGAGTGGTGAGTGCTTAGGGGTAGCAAACTCTCAACTACCAAGACGTTTCCCCTTTGAATGTTTCCAGGCGCCTCGGAGAAACTGGCAACGGGTAATATCAGAAAGAAGGGAGAGGGCGGGATCCACGAGGACTTGGGTTTCGAGGCGCTACACCTTGTGAGCCTTGCAACAGGCCTTCCCCAAAAGGGACATGTTTCTCGATTAAAAACCTTGTGCCCCGGGAGCAGATGTAGCTCAGTGGTTGAGCACCTGCTTCCCACGTATGAAGTCCTGGGTTCAATCTCCAGTACCTCCCAGAAATATAAATAAACCCCTCATCTGTTCGATCAGCGGCTTCTCTTCTGGGTACTCATTCCATGGGAATTCTTCAAAGATGAGGGCAGTGTCCAGTGAAGATTCGTTGGCAGCAGTAGAAGATGGACCACAACCTAAGTTTGTGGGAAGGGGACTGGTTAAATAAACATTGGATAGTGGATAAAATAGAAGAGTAGGCAGCTCTTAAAAAGAGTGTGGGCTAGCCTACCAGGTCCTGATAAAGAAATACTCATTTGCAGTGCAAAATGGAAAAGGCAAGTTGCAGAACAGAAGGTAGAGCAGGAACTTATTTGGTTAAAAATAAAATCAAAGGCTCATCGTTAGTGTGTAAAACTGAGAAGTCAGCTGGTGTCTCCTGGCCCCTCGAGCTCATGGCAGGGAAGATTGGCTTGAAAGTTGGATCCCCACCCTGGGAGAGGCTATTGTTCACTGCTGACGTCTGAAAAGTGCAGGGGTCTTCTGTGCTAACGCAAACACACGCACACGCCCAGAGTTGTGTGAGCACTCACTGTCTCCTCCAGCGCGTCAGGGTTTGTGAGCGACATGGAGGATGAGTTGCAGTAAAACAGAGAACTAGATGTTGAAGGTCAGGTGTTTCTGTAAAAATCATAAGTAAAAATGCCCGCCCACCCAAGATTCGCCTGGCTCTGCCCTTCTCACTGCTGGGCCTGTCCCTAGTCTCCTCCTCCTCTGCTTTATCACCCCCCTGCATTCCCCCACTGCCTGCCACACACACACCCCACCTGCCCTGCATGTGCCCAGCTCTGGCTCCGCCACCCCCAACCCCCTCCAAGTGCTCAGCGGAACAAAAGGAGCTTCTCACGAGCAGGAGCCTTCCTTGGAAGGCACACCCAAGGCCCGTTTCTTGGGTGCCATCTTTATCGAACTTGTATCACTTCGGTAAGAAAAAGAAGGAAGCAGGCTTCCTGCCTCCATGCAGTTCCTGCTCTCGGGATCAGCCCAAAGAAACCAATCCGCCTCTCCCAGTTTAAGACCTCATGAGCAGGCCCAGTGTCCTCTAGTGAACACTTATTGAGCATCCATTGTGTACCAGGCATGATGCCAGGTACTGGATACAGAGTGACCTGGACGGCTGCGGCCCCCTCTGCTCTTGTGGAGCTTCCGATGGGGCAGGGGCGACGGTGGCAGCTGGCATACGAGCACACGCAGGGGTGCCAGCGAGGGTCGGGGAGTGTGACGTAGAGGGGGCAGCAGGGTCGGGGGTTCTTCCAGAACCCTTTGGCTGAGAGGAAGTGGGCCGTGGAGCTGGACTCTGGAAGATGAGGAAGGCGGGTGGGGAGGGCAGGATTTCTGGGTGGGGGAGATGGGAGTGAACATTCAGACAATGGGAGGCCGGGTGGCTGGAGCGTGCCACGAGGAAAAGTGTGGACCTGAGAGGATGGCCTCGGCTGTGCTCTGGCGTCTGGGTTTGGCTCTCGGGTCAGTGGGAAAATACTGGAAGGTTTTATGGTGTCTGTACGACCCTTCAAAGACTTTGACTACGGTGGTGCCTACCTGTAGGGCGGCCACGGGGAGGCAGCGGGCAGCGGAGAGCCGTGGGGGGCCCCGGGTTACTCTGAAGATGGAGTTGGTGAGATTTGCAGGGGTGTGCTCACCAGTTAGGAGGGAAAACTCGAGCCTGGCGGTGGGTTGATTTTGAGGTGCCTGAGACCATCAAATGGGCTGTCAAGGGGGAGAGGGTTTAACCTTTCTTGGGAATTTGGTGACGCCCTCAGGCCCTCTCACCAGAATAATGTCCCTCCGTGCCTTTATTTCTTCAGTGATGGCCATGTGCCCTGTGCTGGGCCTGGGGGAGAGACAGCCTTGGAGCTGGGGAAGTGGATCCCGCTGGCTGGGTGGAGAGAAGGGAACTCCGAGGCCACGGGAGCAGCGTGGGGGCTGGGCTGGGTCCCGGCCCGAGGTGGGGTTCGAATCCCACGGCCCTGTTCCTTTCTGTGCCTGTGTCAGCCTCACGCCTTCCAGCCCGTTAAACCGTGCTTCTCGTTTCTTTCCCCCTTCAGGATTTCGAAGGAGTGCCGCCCTCTAAAAAGATGAAACTGGAGACTTCTCAACAAAACTCCGAAGAGATGTAGACACTAAATTCAATTTCTGGATCCATGTTCATGGATGGTACATCAGCAGGTTTCATTCTAGAACAACTTGACCCAAGCAATTTTGCCCCTCGGGCACGAACTGAACTACTAACTTGACAAGTTTACCAAGTGCAAATCCAAGAAGACCTGGAGTGGCGTAACTTCTCAGACACTGAAGAACTTTCTGCTGTGAAGCGAAACACTCGAGCTTTCAAGTTTGCCGTCCTGGGAAAGTGGGGTCGACAGCTCAGGAGTGTCTGCACACTGTCTCCGAAGCCAAGATCACATTTGTGTTGCTGCTGTATCTTTCCCCCCACTTCTCTATTGAACGGTATAAGCTATGGGAGGGTGGTACCGATCAGGAATTCGCTTTTCGTCGGGGCTTTCCACTGTTGGCCGTTTCCTTCCACTTTCTTTTTTTGTGCCTTGTGCTCTTGAGGTGACCTCCGGCATGTTTTCCTGGTTGTTTTGCATCTCCCTTTGCAAAGTGCCCTCTCAAGTTTTGTTCAGGCAGCAACGGCCCCCCCTAGCATCTCTCCCCTCCCTGCCACAGGACTTCAGACGAGCAGGGCAGACAGGGAGGAGAAGGGCAGCCTGGTTCCGGGATGGGGGGAAGTGGGGGCCTCGGCCTCCCCTGAGCCCCGGTGGGCGGGTGGGGGGTCAGTCTCCCAGGGCCGACCTCGGGCCAGGCTGGCCCCTCTGCATGCGCCCCCTTCCGGGGCCCAGCTGTTGGCGCAGAGCCCTGAGGCTTTCTCTGGCGCCCCCCCCCCTCCGCCCCCATGTCACCCCACGTCCATCACCGCTCTCTCCCAGACCTCTGCAGATGCAACGGCTCCTGTGACCGACTGCAAAGCTGTCTGCTCCCAAGGGCCCGGGGGGCCGGCGGGAGGTCACCGCAGGAGTCGCTGGTGCTGAACTTTCTCTCATAGGACGTCGCTTGGATTTCAAATCCAAGGCGACCTGCTGCGCTCTGCCTCCCTCGGCCCCCGGAGTGCCGAGACCGGAGGCGGCCAGGACGCGCCGCGAGCGGGCCTCGGGGACCGGCCTTAAGCCTGGGACGAGGCGCCGAGGGACCCTCGGGGAGAGCAGGCTCCCCACCGCCGCCCCCGCTGCTCCCCTGCCCGCGGGCGATTTCCTCTCAGCGACGGGGAGACGACCCCGTGGGTGACCTGCCTGACTGTGGTTCTGAGGCCTGGTTTGCTCTTAATGAACACACAGACTCCTCGGACCTTAAACCTTTTCCGAAGCATTCTTTACTGCACTGGAGTTCTGACTCCCTCTCGGTTGTGTGTTATTGGGGGGGGCGGGTGCCGGTTTTGTTGTGTTTTTTGGGTTTTTCTAGGTTTTGTTTTTGTTTCTCGTTTTGGCTAATTGGTGCATTATTCAGGTACCACCTTGAACATGTGGCTTTCTCCTGACCATCAAGGGAAGTGTCTGCCAGAGTATTCCATTTTCTAAGAGTTTCTGAGGGTGAGGCTCTTACTTTTTTTTAAAAGGAGCCTATCTATTTCCTGCACTTCAAGAAGAATCAAAATGTTCCTGAATTTCAAATACCTCATGCAAAACGTCTCCTGAAATAAGGGAAAGAAAAAACAACAAACAAAAAACTTTGAAAATCTTAATGTCGAAATGCCGAAAGGTCTTAAACAAAAAATCCTTGTACTTATCCATTTTCCCCCCTCAGGCAGTCAGTTCTGTTGAGAACTGTGTCCAGCGTCTGGACGCAGGGGGAGGGGGAAAAAAAACCACCCCGATGCGTTACCTCTTGACGCGTCTCCAGGCGGCTTTACCTCCAGATCCTGTAGAACTAGAGTAACTCTTTTTCTTTGCAGCAAAACTCCATTTTGATGAGAGCTGAATTTGGATATTTATTTCCTTTTCTTTTCGGGAAACCAGAAGTTGCAACTTAGACAGCTGAAGGAGAATCCAACACACACGTGCACAGAAGGCGTCACCGCGGGTCACCTGGCGGTGGCCTCTGTGGACGGGCGAGGGAAGGCGACACGGTTGAGGATGACGACGGCGCCCACGGTACCGAGGCTGCCATTAGTTTTTCTCTGAAGTGCCTGAAGGTAGACTGGGCAGCGGCCAGGCCCCTCTGGCCCCTGCCGCGGCCATGCCAGGCTCCGCGCCGGCCGAGAAGGCCTTCCACGCCGAGCGGCTAGACTGCAAAAACCCACACGTGCTTCCTTCCCCGACGCGTCCACTCTTGGAGCCGCTGTTCCCCCGCCCCGCCCTGCACCCCTTGCCCCACTCCCCAGCACAGAATCTAAGACCTTCCAGCCGGCCGAGCCAGGGGCAGGGGACCTCAGCGAATGCCTTCTGTGGACACCAGGCCCCACGGCCTCAAGGGCTCCCGGGGCAGACTTACTCCCCACACGCCTTGACACTGGGGAAGCTGCGGCTACCACATTCCACAAAGTGCTGGCACTTCCACCCGCGCCACGGAAGGCAGTCGACCGAGCCACGCAGGGTGGCAATGGCCCATATTCAAGCAGTGTAATAGTCTGGAATGTTCATTATTGCTAAGGACCTGGTAGAGGTATAAAGACCTTTTCTCACCATTATCAATTTTTTTTTTCCTCTTACAATTTTTTTTTTTGGTGTGTTGTACAGCAGTATAATTTTTCACTTATTTATTCCCTCAGTAGATATGGTTTGTACAATGTACAATGGTTCCATTTCAGAAAATAAAAAAAATCAAATCATGACTACCAAGTGGTTTTTTAGCATTACACGAAAGAGTGAAGTCCCTCGCCGGCTGCTTGGCCGCGGCCCTGGCTGGCCAGGAGGAAGCAGGGAAGCCACTTCCTGTGTTTGTGTGTATTTTCTCTGACCCCCGCACGCAGTGGCTGTTGCCTTTCCCGTCACGATAGTTGTCATCTTTCAGCAGCTGCTGGACGCTGCTTTTGGGCTGACCCCTGCTTGCCTGGGTCACTTAGCCAGCTGGAGCTTGTTTGAAAGCCAGGCCTGGGTTCCTGGCTGAGGACACCCGCTGGCTACTTCCAGGCTTTGGGAGGCCGAGGCAGGGGCGCTGGGGGGTCAGCTGGCCCGTAGGCGGTTTGCGACCTCATCCACGATTGTCTTAAGCGAGGTGTGATAGGCGGGCACCAGAATCTTCCCAGGGGCTGCCAGCTCCGCGGGCCCTTCTCTCCCTCTCAGCTCAGAGCCCCCTCCCCCGAATTGACTTTTTCTTTGACGCCCCTCCCTTCTTCCTCGCGGGCTTGGAACTGGTGAAACTGGGCCAGGCGTGAGCCCAGAGGGGCCTGGGCAGGACTGTGCCCTAGGGGGGCCTGGAGGCAAAAGTTCTCTCCCTAGTTTTGTCTGACTCCCCTCCTCTCCCCTTTCCTTTTTAACATGTTCCAGTGTTTTTACCAGAATTGGCTGCTCAGCTAAATAAACGCCTGATATGGAAAGTACAGCTTGACGAAACACAAATCATAGGAGCCTTGTTTGCTTAACAAAAAAATGCTAGAGCCAGCAAGCGTGCGCTCCCCCAGCCCTCCGCTGCCTGCTGGCCCGTCTCGCCCTCCGCATGTGTGTCCCGGCCTCCCACCCTCTCGAGGGTCTCTGCGCTACCCCTCGAGTGTTCTCAATCCATCTGCTTTATGTCCTCCCTCTCCCAGGTTCCTCTCGCCCTCCCTCCCTCTGTGGAGCTGACTCTTCTTAGGCACAAAAGCTGGACGTTTTTGCTGATCAGGCATTTATTGAGCACCATCTGTGTTCTGGGCCCTGGACAGCAGGGACACAAAAGTTTGGCCCTTTCTCTCGAGGCAGATGAGTGAGCCTGTGCCCTAAGGGCTGCCCAGCACAGTTTGAAGTTGGGGGAGAGGTGAATCTCTTGAAGGTGGGGGTCAAGGAGGCCCCTGGGATGGTGGTGGAGCCCCAGCGTGGAGCTAAGGGGCTCGTTTATCCTACAGCCTCAGGAAACGCTGGACGTCCCTGAGCCAGGCCTCTGCTGGCCTGGGGTGGTGTTTTCACAAGTCTGGTCTGTGCAACCAATAAGAGGATGGGAAAAGGCCAGAGTGGAGGCGAGACGGGCAGTGAGGGACTGGGAAGATGGGCCAAGCGGAGGCCAAGAGTTGGTTAGAGGGCCCAGGTGCCCCCAGATGGTGTGAAGACAATGGTGGGGTGGGGGTTGGGGGGTCAGGGAAAGCTCAGGTCCAGCTCTAAGTCCAGGCCAAGCCAACAAACGTCATGGGGGTCCGGGATCAGGCCCAAGGAGGGCTTACAGACCCCAAAGGCCAAGTCTAACTTCCCTGCCCTGCTCCTCAGCTGGGTGGCAAATGGACATTTTCCTCCAGGACCTGGTAGTGGGCACAAGTTGTCTTTGGCTGGCCACTTGCGTTTCCCCCTTCTTCCAGTAGGGGTCACCTTCTCCCTCTGCCCTGCAGTCTTTAAGTGGAGCGGGCAGCTAACCCATGGATGGCCATGTGACCCAGGCCTAGCCAATCAGTATAGTTCCTTCTGGCCACAGCAATTGGTTTAGAGCTGGACACATGACCCAGTGTGGCCCAATGAGAGTCAGCCCTAGGATTTCTGCTGCAGCTGTTGGGAAATAGGGGCTTGTCTGCTGGAGTTGCTGGGTGGGAGCTGCTCTGGTCCTATGTGGGGAGAACCCTGCGCAAGAAGGAAGCCGACGCAGAAAGAAGTTGAAAGATGGTGAGTGTGAGATTCCCGAGCTCCGCTTTTGAGCACTTGACCTCAGCTGGCCCGGAAGCTGGTGTCAACTTGGAGTTTTACAACTCCGTGAACTAATAACGTGCCCTTTATGGCTTAGGACCGTTTTCAAGGGTCTTACCCAACCCCCATCCATCCCAGGGCCTTGGAGCCCCTCCAGGTGGGCAGCGTGGTGGCACTGCACACCCTAGTGCCATTCTTCTCTTGGAGGGGGTCTGTGTCTCCTCCAAGACTACCTTCCTTTTAATGCTCCCATAGGTTTCACAGGGAGGACAAGGAAATGAACAGAGAATAGCGTGGACCTGTTTGGGATCTCTGAGACAGCCCGTTCTCTAATCCTCAGCATCTAGGGCCCACCACTCCAGAGCTGTGAGACCTCAGGTGAGTATCTTCACCTCTCTGGGCCCCAATTTCCTCCTGTGCAAAATGGGGAAAATATTAAGGATTAAGTGAATTAATACATATCTAGTGCTCAGGACAGGTCCTGGCACGTAATAAACCTCAATAAATGTTAGCTGCTATTTTTATTACTATTATAGCTGCTGGCCTCTAACACACCCAGACCCCTAGAAGTCCAGCTCCAAGGGAGCTAGGCCCAGAGGGAGGCAAGAACTTTGCTCCCTGCGGACCCACCTCTCCCCCAGATGATTGGCATTGGGGTTATCCACCCAGCATGCTCCACACTATCTATGGCCCCAGTCGTGCCTGGCAGGGTGAGGAGAAGCCCACCAGGACATGGGCGGGGAGGAAGACATGCCTGGCTGAGGGAACGGCTTGAGCAAACGCCTGGAGCTTTGACAGCACACCCTGGCCTGCTCCTTGGGTGCTCCATAAAGCAGGCCCCCCCGGGGAGCTGCAGGCCCCCCCGGGGAGCTGCAGGCCGGCACGGGGAGCTACGGGCCCTCCCGGGGAGCTGCAGGCCGGCACGGGGAGCTACGGGCCCTCCCGGGGCGCTGCAGGCCCGCACGGGGAGCTACGGGCCCTCCCGGGGAGCTGCAGGCCCGCACAGGGAGCTTCAGGGCTTGGGGCTTCAGAGGAATGGCCCAATAGAGACTCATTTTTCCAGTCTCTCCATCACGAGGGAAAGGCTTCCGGGAAGCAAGGCCCAGGACCTGGGGCCAGGCCTGTGGTGTCTCCCCCCGGTGCCCATGGATGCTTTCTTCTCCAAACCTGCTTTGCACTAAAGAACCTCAAGAGACTGGATCCTGCTCTTTTCTTCTTCGGTTAAGTTTATTTGACCTCCTCACAGCCCTGGGATAGTAGTTTAGAATAGGAATCAGCCTCCTCCTTTTACAAATGGGGAAACTGAGGCCTGTGCATACTGACCCAGAGTCCTGCGGGATTCAGCAAAGGCAGTTTTGGAACCCAGCTCATTTTCTACTAGACCAGGGGATCCAGCCTGCCACCTGTTTTTGAAAATAAAAGTTTTACTGGAATACACAGTTATGCCTATTCCTTTTTTTTTTTTAATCTAAGATTTTTAAAATTTATTTCTCCTCTCTCCCCTCATTGTCTGCTTTCTGTGTCCATTCACTGTCTGTTCTTCTGTGTCTGCTTTTATTCTCATTGGGTGGCTCCAGGAACCCATCCTGGGACCTTCTGGAGTGGGAGAGAGGCGATCACTCTCTTGCACCACCTCAGCTCCCTGATCTGCTGCGTCTCTTATTCTCTCTCCTCTGTGTCTCTTTTTGTTGCATCATCTTGCTACGCCAGCTCTCCATGTGGGCCAGCACTCCTGCGCAGGGAAGCACTCCGCACAGTCCAGCACCCCGCGTGGGCCAGCTCACCACACGAGCCAGCGTGCCTTCACCAGGAGGCCCTAGGCATTGAACCCTGCACCTCCTATATGGTAGATGGGAGCCCACCTGCTTGAGCCACATCCCCTTCCCCCCATTCCTTTATAAATTGTCCATAACAGCTTTCCCACTACAACAGCAAAGATGAATAGTTGCAACAAAATGTCCAGGGCCCACAGAATTGAAAAGATTTAAGTTTGCCAGCCCCTGCGCTAGACCACACTTCCCTGCAGAAATGTTAAATCATCATCATCATCATAATAGTGACCTATGTGCCTAGGCATCAAACAATGCTTTTTCTAAACTTTTTATTTGCACATGAGGGTTATAGCTCAACCACGATTCACACACTGAACACACCTGAATAACCAGCACCCAGATCTAGAAACAACACAACCACCCCCCCCAGAAGTCCCCTTTGGACCCCTTGCAGTCACTAACCCTATAAGGGTGACAACTACCTCGACATCTATCTGCACAGATTACTTTTGCCTGTTTTATGGATTTATATTGATTTGTATTCAGGGACTCACACAGTGTGTGTCTTTCCTAGCTTATAGTGAGCATGAGTGATCTTGCTGTGTGTCATGGTAGTTCATTCACTCTGACCCCTGGAGAATCTGTGGGGCAAGTGTGCTTCATGTGCATCTCATTCTCCTGCTCCTGAGCATTTGGGAAGTTTCCAGCCTGGAAGGATGAAGAATGATCCATGCAGGATATTTGACCGCCATTATCTCATTGCACCCTGGCTTCAGCCCTAAGAAGGGGGATGAATTTGTAGCCTCTTTTCATTCATTCATTCATTCATTCATTTATTTGTTCGTTCGTTCGTTCATTTAGAGGTATTGGGGGCTGGGGATTGAACCCAGAACCTTGTATGTGGGAAGCCAACACTCAACCACTGAGCCACGACGGCTCCCCGGTCTCATTTTCTCCCTCTCCCCCAGATGGCTCCCTCTTCTGTTTGCTTGTTGTTGTTTTTAGTCATTGATTTTTGCTCATTGTCCTCTTGTTTTTTCTTTAGGAGGCACCAGGATCTGAACCCAGGACCTACCATGTGGGAAGCAGGAGCTCAATTGCTTGAGCCACATCTGCTCCCCCCAGCCTCATTTTATTTGTTTATTTTTGAAAAGATTGATTTATTTCTCTCCCCTTCCCCCCGCCCCAGTTATCTGTTCTCTGTGTCTATTTGCTGTGTGTTCTTCTTTGTCTGCTTCTCTTGTCATCAGTGGCATGGGAATCTGTTTCTTTTTGTTGTGTCATCTTGTTGTGTCAGCTCTCTGTGTTTGTGGCGCCATTCCTGGGCAGGCTTCTTTTGTGCTGGGCAGTTCTCCTTATGGGGCGCACTCCTTGCATGTGGGGCTCCCCTACGTGGGGACACCATTGCATGGCACGGCACTCCTGCGTGCATCAGCACTGTGCGTGGGCCAGCTCCACACGGGTCAAGGAGGCCCGGGGCTTGAACCGCGGACCTCCCTTGTGGTAGACGGACGCCCTAACCACTGGGCCAAGTCCGCTTCCTGCCAACCTCATTTTAAAGCTATGAAATCAGAGCCTCAAAGACAGCATCTCGCACAAGGTCAGGCAGGTGGTGTCTGCTGTCTTGGTTCTCTGGCTTCCCTGTTAGGTTCTGCCTTGAAAGTCTACCCTGGCTACACATTGCCTGTTTCCATTTATATGAAGTATCTAGAAAAGACACAACTACGGAGACAGAAAGCAGATCATAGGTTGCCCGGGGCTGGGAGCAGCATTGACTGCAAAATGTTTTTTTGGGTGATGGAACTGTTCTAGAACTGAACTGTGGGGAGGGTTTTGAATGTTTAATGTACAAACATTAAAACTCATCAGGCCCACTTAAAATGAGTGGATTTTATGGTATAGAAATTATACCTCAATAAAGCCATTCAAGAATTCCAAGGAAAGTGGATTTGGCTCAACTGATAGAGCATCTGCCTACCACATGGGAGGTTCAGGGTTCAAACCCCGGGCCTCCTTGACCCGTGTGCAGCTGGCCCATGTGCAGTGCTGATGCGCGCAAGGAGTGCCATGCCATGCAGGGGGTCCCCTACATAGGGGAGCCCCATGTGCAAGGAGTGCGCCCTGCAAGGAGAGCTGCCCTGTGCAAAAAAAGTGCAGCCTGCCTGGGACTGGTGCCACACACACGGAGAGCTGACGCAGCAAGATGACACAACAAAAAGAGACACAGATTCCGGGTGCTGCAGACAAGAATGCAAGCAGACACAGAAGAACACACAGTGAATGGACACAAGAGAGCAGACAACAGGGGTGGGGGTTAAGGGGGAGAGAAATAAATAAAAAATAAATGTTTAAAAAAAAATTCCAAATTCACACTTACTGATTTCTTCACCCCATCCCCATGCTTCAGTTTCCCCTGCCATGCCCACCTCCGGGGTTGTGTGGGACCAATTAGACCTGGACACGTGCACACTGTGGAGGGCTGTTCAGCGGCAGAACCCTTCAGCTCACCGCCCGATTGGATGCTCTCCACCAGCGTGGCCTCTTTTGCAAAGCCTTTGGGGGTCTCGCGGCCAGAGGTGATCTGAAGCCATCGGAATCCTGTTGGAGTTGCCGTGGCCGACCTGCCACCCCCGGGGTCAGGAGAGCCACGCGCAGCGGATGTGCCGGCCCTGAACCGTTTCTCCAAGTAGTCCCCAGAGGTGGCCGCTGCCTTTCAGCTTCTGCACTTGTTTATTTTCAAAGGGACGTTGCCAGACCGCTTGGCCACCCCAGCCCTTTCATGGTTTGTTTTATTCAGAAGATTTCAGGAAGAGAGAGAGGAGGTAGAGCAACCTGAAACAAATCCTTCTGCCAGCAAAGAACTGTAGCAGGCCCCAGCTGTGAGGTTGGAGGGATATGTGTGACTGGGGACTCAATTATAAAACGGGGCCAGGATGTCCCCTTCCCGCACCCCAGCCCCCAAAACACTGGGAGTAAGAATAATGCTAGTACTAATTGCAAATATTCAACAAATGACACTGGAAGAGTTGGACATCCATGTGCAAAAAAAAAGATCTCAATCCATGCCTTGTACTTTCTAGCAACAAAATTCATTTAAAACGGATCATAGACTCTAAATAGTCTAGAAGAAATACAGGAGAAAATCTTTGTGGCCTTGGGTTGGGCAAAGATTCTTAGATATGGCATTAAAACAATACTTGTAAAAGAAAAATTTGATAAAATTAGAAACTTGTGTACACTAAAGACATAGGAAATGAAAAGACAAGCCACAGACTGGCAGTCAGTATTTGCAAAACACATATCTGATAAAGGACTTGTATCTAGACTATATAAAGAACTCTCAAAACTCATTAACAAGGGGAAAATTTTAATAGGGGGACACACACAATATTTGCATAGACACTATCAAGAGATATACTAATGGCAAATAAGCACTTGAAAGATGCTGAACATCATCAGGCATTGGGAAAATGTAAATTAAAACCACTATGAGATACCACTACATTAGGAATGTCCAAAAAGACTGACCATACTGAGAGTTGGAGAGAAAGTAGAGTGACTGGAATTTTCATAGATGGCCAGTGGGAATGTGAAATGGCATGGCTCCTTTTGAAGAGAGTTTAGCAGATTTTTACTAAGTTAAACATAAATTTACCATGAAACCCAGTGATCTCACTTCTAGTATTCACCCTAGAGAGATTTAAATATACAAACAAAACAAAACAAAACAAAAAACTATTTGTGAATGTTTACTCACCAAAAACTGGAAACAACAAAAATGTATTCAACTAGTGAACAGATAAACAAACGGTGGTACCTTCATATAACGACATAGTACTTAACAATAAAAAGGCGTTGGTTGGACTTACCCAGGTCAGCTGACAGGGAGGTGAGGATGGACAGCCACCACACCAGGGAACCGAGAGAGTCCACAGCTGCAGGCACACGAGTCCCACCCACCAGCCGTGTGGGACTGAAGCCCCCTCTCAATTGAGAGGTGAAGTGGGCATCACCATCCCAGGGTCCTCAGGACTGGGGAATAAAAGATCGACTAGAGTGAACTTAATGGTTTTCTACTATAGGATTATTGTGACTCTAGCAATGGAAGAAATTATATCATTGATGTGGAGGCATTGGCCACAGGAGTTGCTGAGGGCAGGGAGAGGGAAGAGGAGGTGTGATATGGGGGCGTTTTCAGGACTTGGAGTTGTCCTCACTGATATTGCAGGGACACTCTATATCCTGCCATAACCTACCGAATGGACTGGGAGTACTAAGATATATGTAAACTATAATCCCTGCTGTGTAGCAGTGCTCCAAAATGTATTCATCAAATGCAATGATGTACCACACTAATGAAAGAAGTTGTTGATGTGGGAAAAGTGGGGGGTGTGGGAAGTGGGGCATATGGGAGCCTCCTACATGTTTTTTAATGTAACATTTTGTGTGATCTATGTGTCTTTGAAAAATAAATTTAAAGTATATTTAAAAAAAGAAAACAATAAAAAGGAATGAGCTCTGGGTGCACACAACAACCCCGAAGAATCTCGGATACGTTCCTCTAAGTGAAAGAAGCCAGACTCCGCAAGGCTATTAACTGAACGATTCCATTTGGTGACCTTCTGGAAAAGGCAAAACAGTAAGGGCAAGAAGCAGGTCAGTACTTGCCGGGGGCTGGGGGTGAAGAGGGTGGTGGAACTGTTCTTGATTGTGGTGGTGGGTACACGACTATTTATTTGGCAAAACTCAAGGAACTGGGTGTGAAAACACAAGATCTTCACCATATGTAAATTATGCCTCAATAAAACACAAGACAAAAATAATTCAATAGTAATAGCAAACATGGCAGCCCTTACTATGCGTCAGGCACTGTTTTAAGTACTTTACATATATATTAACTCAGTTCTCATAGCAGCCCTATGAAGTCAGTATTAATTGTCCCCAAATTGTGAAAGTTTTATCCCCAGGGCTCTCCTAATTAATTTCCTCCCCCCTCAGTCTGGTCCCCGGTGCCCCCTTCCCTCTGGAAACTCCACCTCCCTTTGCTCGATCCTCTCTCCACAGCTCACAGCAGGAAAAGCTTCCATTAGCTTGTTCCATGAGGGGCACTGGGAGGCTAATACGGCTTAGCAGGGATTGCACATTCAACTGCCTATAGGAACCAGACCTATAGGCAGAAGAAAACAGGCCATGATAGGGAGTGGTGGGGACTGTAGAAAACTGAAGTGTGCATGCCGTGTCTAAAGGAGACAGTTGCTCCTTAGCTCCAGCTGCTCCCATGTGTAAATTAGGGACCAATTTTATTTTTTAAAAATCCTATTATCTAATGTTTATATGAAATATCATGGTGGGTTTTTTTGTTTTTAGTTTTTTAGTTTTGTTATGATTTTTTAAATGTTAGCAAACAAGCTCAATTAAAAAGAACTGGCTAGATATTCCTTTTTAAAGATATTTTCACTCCTAAGTAAATGGGAAGGCATCCCCTGTTTATTGATTGGAAGACTATTTATGTATTGTTACGATGTCAATACTACCCAAAGCAATCTGAAAATTTAATGAAATCCCTATCAAAATTTTTTCACCATTTTCGCATAAATGGAAAAGCTGATCCTTAAATTCATATGGGATAGCAAGGGACTCCAAATAGCCCAAACAATTTTGAAAGAGGAGAACAAAGTTGGAGGACTCTCACTTCCCAATTTCAAAACTTACTACAAAGTTACAGTAGTCAGGCATTGTGGAGAGTGGATGTAGCTCAAGCAGTTGAGCACCTGCTTCCCATATATGAGGACCCAGGTTCGATTCCCAGTACCTCTAAAAACAAAAAAACAACAAACAAATGAAGAAAACAACGCAGGGAAGATGATGTAGCTCAGTGGTTGAGCACTGGCTTCCCACATACACTGGCCCTGTTACCTCAAAAAAACCAGTGTGGTGCTGGCTTAAGGATAGCCATACAGACCAGTACAATAGAATTGAGAATTCAGAAATAACCTATCCATCCTATGACCAATTGACAAGTGCCAAGATCATTCAACAGGGGAAAGAATAATCTCATCAACAAATGAGGTATCCTATGTGGCTCAGTGGTTGAGGGCTGGCTTTCTACATATGAGATCCTGGGTTCAATCCCCGGCCCCAGTACCTCAAAAAACAACAGCAACAACAACAACAAAAAACAACCCACAAATGATGCCAGGACAACTGGATGGCCCTATGCCAAGGAATGAAGTTGGATGCCCACCTCATACCACATACAAAAATTAACTCAATATCAATCAATGATTTAACTATAAGAGCTAAATTATAAAATTCTTATAAAAGGAAACACAGGAAAATATCTTCAGGACCTTGTGCTAGGCAGTGGATTCTAAGGTTTTATGCCCAAAGTACAAGCAACAAATTAAAAAAATGTTCTCCACCAGACTGCCTTCACTTCAGACCCCAGCCTCAAGTTCAGGGGTCCCTGGGGCCACCCTCACTTCTGCCCAACTGCCTACAAATGTGGGGGTTGCCGTAACCCCCTTCAGTTTTGATAATTTGCTAGAAGGACTCAAACTCAGGAAAGTACTCTACTTAGGATTACATTTCATGATAGCAAACAGGCTACAAAGAAGGACCACCTCCCCAAAGCCAGGCTCAAAGCCCCACCTCTAATTGCATGGTTGGCCATTCTGTCTGGCTAGCCTCATCCTCAGAGTGCAGATGTAGCTGCCCCCCACCTCCATTATCTCATTAGTATAAACTATCAGGTATGTCCAGGGGTTGTCCATGAATAAGAAGACACTCTGGGAAGCGGACTTGGCCCAATGGATAGGGCATCCGCCTACCACATGGGAGGTCTGCAGTTCAAACCCCGGGCCTCCTTGACCCATGTGGAGCTGGCCCATGTGCAGTGCTGATGCCCACAAGGAGTGCCATGCCACGCAGGGGTGTCCCCCGTGTAGGGGAGCCCCACGTGCAAGGAGTGCGCCCTGTAAGGAGAGCCGCCCAGAGCGAAAGAAAGTGCAGTCTGCCCAAGAATGGTGCCACACACACGGAGAGCTGACACAACAAAATGATGCAACAAAAAGAAGCACAGATTCCCGGTGCCACTGATAAGGATGGAAGCGATCACAGAAGAACATACAATGAATGGACACGAAGAGCAGACAGCTGGGGGGGGGAGGGGGAAAGGGAGAGAAATAAATAAAAAATAAATCTTAAAAAAAAAAGAAGACTCTCTTATCACTCCAGAAATTCAAAGGATTTAGAGTTTACCTCCCAGAAGCTGGAACAAAGGCCAGACCTCTCTTGGGGTATAAAGTTAATTATTCATTGCATGGAGAGGATAGTTGCAAAAATTTGGAGATAAATACTGGAAGTAATAACTACATAAATGAAAAGGGTTCCCTCTGGGGATGTGGTGGGCATCAGGGGCTGGATGTGTGGGGTTGGGGAGACTTGCTCTCTTAGATGATAGACCTTCTATTTGAGTTTTAAAACTCTATAGTTCACTTTTATGAAAATATTTTTAAATGGTATTTTTAAAAACTCAACTATAATATATATTTTATTTTCCACATTGTTTCTTGTGTCCCATGCATTCCTCTACTTGAATTTAATTTTTGTTTTTGATGGAGAACAACCTCTAATAATTCTTTCATAGATGACCTGTGGGTGAAAAACTTTATATCCTTTCATGTCTAAATATATCTTTATTTTGTCCTCCTACTCATTGGTTTAATCTGGGGATAGGATTCTAAGTTTAAAATAATTTCTCTTTGAACTCTGTTGAGATTTCTCTATTGTCTTCCAAGATTAAGCATCTTCTTTGAGAATTTTAACATTAGTCCCAGACCGTGTTTATCTTTTCCCCCTCTTCCGTTTCTGGAAACTATTAGGATTTTCTCTTATTTTTGGTGTTCTGAAATGTTACTACAGTAGATCTTAAGTCTGGATTTTTACATTTATCCTCCTTGTTTCTTAGGGAATCTTCTCCCCCCCTCCCCCCCATTTATTGAGGTATAATTTACCTACAATAAAATTCACCATTTTCAGTTGTAAAGTTTTATGAATTTTAATAAACTAATACAGTCATGTGGCCACCACCAAAAATCAAGCTATAGAATATTTTCATTACCAAAATGTTCCCTCATGCCACTTTTGTAATCAATACCCTTCTGCTAAACTCCTGGCAGCCCCTGATGTTGTTTCTGACCCTATAGTCTTGCCTTTTCCAGAATGTCATATAAATGAAATCAAACAATACATGGTTTTATGAGTCTGGCTTATTTTACTTGGTGTAATGCTTTTGAGAGTCATTCATGGATTGCATGGGTGGGGAAGCTTTCACTCCAAAGGTATAAAGGTCATTCACACAGTTCATATGCCTGCTTTCCTTATGATCAGTTTGTACTTCTTGGTTCCCTTGTGGTTGAGTGGGGCCAAGTGATTTGTTCTGGCCATTGAACTGTGAGTACTTGTCCCTTCTGGGCCAGAACATTTAAATGACAATGGGAGACAGACCTTACTGAGTTCTTTTGTTTCCCCAAACACTGACCCAAGTGGTTGGCAACATTCAAGATGGTGGCTGCTCTGTCAGCCTGCGTCTTGGTGTGATAGAAATTGCCTGCCTGTGATGGGTATGGAGTCAAAGATTGGGTTCTTGTGCAAGAAATAAATTTTTGTGATTTTAAGCCATTGAGATTTGGGGATGGTTTGTTATCGCAGCATAATCATCCTACATGACCCATAGAGAAGTGTTTTCCTTTAGCACTGGGAAATTTTCTAGTATTATTGCTTTGATTATTTCTTACCTCTTTTGCCTCTCTCACTTTGTTTTTTTCTTTCTGGAACTATTAGGCAGGTGCTGGAACTTTTGAATGTATCCTCTATGTCACTTAACCTCCCTCTGTCCTTTTTTAGCAGGTTTTTGTTTTTTGCAAAACCCTCCATTTAATCTAGCTCTTTAATATATTTTTCATTGTTCATTTTACTATTCAATTTAGCTATTTTAAAAAATCATATTTTAATGTTTCTTTTCCAAGACCTCTGTTAACTTCTTTTTTCACAATAGTTTGTTTAATAGGTGCAGAATCTTCCATATAATCTTCAGGGCTATTAATTATTTTTAAAATTTATTCTATTAATTTTCGCCCTCAATTGTTAGCTCTATTGTTAATTGATTAGGTGGCCTTCTCAGGCGGTATTGGCTTTCCCTAATTGTTTGCTGATTTGTGCTTATCTATAATTCTTTGTTTTGGGAAATTCTTATTTGCTTGTCCAAGAATGCTGATTTGATTGCAATGGAGAGTTCCTTCTGCTTTTGAGAAAGAGCGGGCTATCTTATGAAGTTCTGTTTTCTTGATCCATGTTTCCTGGATGTTGGAGCTCTTTGTACTTCCTGGGAGTTGTTAACTACCTAGTCACCGCCCTGCATGTCCCCTTCTCTGCACTTGGTATTATTCACTGTTCAGCTGGAGGGTAGGTAGGGAGCCATCAGCAAGCTTTTCCACATTTCACTGAAAACAGACCCGAAGACCTTCTCCTTCCAGGTATTGATTCTGAGCTCAGCATTTTCCATAACTGTTATCTCACTCTCAGCAGTCCTCATCTTCTTGCATTTTTAGCTGTGGTTTTCCTCAAGTCTTGTTTTTTCTCTAATGCAGACTTTTAGGAATTTATGGCAAGGATTAAACAAAGCATGTCTGTGTACTGAATATAGCCCCGTTTACAACTTCAGCCACAATGTGTTATTCCATTCCAGGGAATTGATGTCTTATTTTTTTTTAAATTCAAGACAAATTTATACAAGTAAAAAAAAAGTGAAAGAAAAAAAGTACAGTTTTTGGGAAAACTTAGAAAATGTAGATACATAAGCATAAAGAAGACAATAAAAATAACCCAACCTAGAGATAAGCAGCATTAACTTTATAGTGCAAATTTCTGACATTTGTTTTAAACACACACAAAAACACATAAACTTTTATTTTTTGAATTTGATATCAAACAGTGGTAGTATCTAAAGTTATTTTTCCACTCAACAATATACCATGGACATTTTTCCATATTATATTTATGCACTTACATCATCATTACAAACATCTTGGTTGGTGTCCCCTTATATCTGGGGCAATAATATATTTTTAAAAATCCCCTCTTGTTGGATATGACATTGTTTCTAATGTTCACTATTATAAATGATGTTACAGTTATCATTGTTATACACATATCTTTGGCGTTCTAGAAGTGGAATTGCTGTCATATGTGGCTGGGCGCTTAAGATTTTACCAAGAAAAATCTTCAGATAAAGGAAGGCAACTCAAAGTGTGGGTTTTCAGACATTAGCAACCAGAGTTGGAAGAGGTGGTGTAGGTATGATAAGTGTCTGGTCGCTTTCACACCATACACTCTCCCTTCAGGAGGCCCTTGCCCGTGGGCTCAGCCCACCCACATCTAGAAGTTAAACTGGCTCCAAAGCAAAGCAAAGAGCATCTGTGGAGGACTCAGAGGCCTTTGGGATTATGGTGGGTGCTCATCCTCGGGTGCCATGCCCCCTCCCCCACTAGGCTGCCCTTGAGCCCCAGAAACCTTCACAGCTTTCTAGAAGCATCAACTATCAGGTTGAACCATATGAGACGACTGTTTCTGTAGGTCAAAAGGCTGCTGAGTCTTGGTGCTGTCCAGACACCCTCTGATCTGACTGACTCCTTCCAGAACTCTTTGTACTTTCCAGGAGAGCTTACTCTTGTACCAGGAACCATGGCCAGCACCAGTGCAGTCACTGTCTTTTATAATTACCACAAATTTCTGAGGCATAGGAATAGTTCCCCATTTGACAGATGAGAAAACTGTGGCTCAAAATTCCTTTCTGAATTGTTGCGGGGCTGGTTCGCCTGCTGAAAGTAACGTTTTAATAGTAATGACTATATTTTGAGTAGTAGCTAAAGGACCTGAGAGCTAAAGGAAGACAGCTGGGTCCGAATTTGACTCTGCCACTTTGCCCTTGGTCAAGTTTCCTAAACTTGGCAGTCAGTTTCCAGCTCAGGGGATGTAAGGGCTCAGAGTAAGAAATGTTTTTGTTCTTGTTTTCGCGTTGGACAGGTCCCTTCGGCACACTGACGCACTCTTTTAATCAATACAATGGGAATAATGGCCACCACGCCAGGGAAAATCACGGCTGAGCGGTCAGGACCCGGTTTGGGCCTCTGCAGGACGAAGCAGGGCCCAGGGGGAAGGAGCCCCACCCCCACCACCACGTGGAGCGCCGGCCTGCCCGAAGCAAGGCCGCAGGGCGAGTCCCGAGCGCGGCGCGGGGGTGGGGCCGCTCGGCTTCTCCCAGGCCGGGCCACCCGTCAGCAGCACCCCTCACTTGCCGCAGGCACCGGGGAAAGCCCGAGAGGAAGGGGCGGCGGGGGGCGGGGCAGGGGGCGGGGCCTCCGGGCCCCCACCCCCTTTTTTTTGTCCTCCTAGATATGGAAAGCAGCCCCTGCGCCTTTAAGAAGCCGACGCGGGCAGCCGATTGGCCGAGACGCGCCGGTGACGTCGCGCAGGGGCTGGCGCCCTGACGGCCTCGTCGGCCCGCGGCCTCCCCCCCGCCCCGCGGCGCACTCGCGGGCTGTCCGCGCGGCCCGGGCCGGCGTTCCCCTCAGCCTCGCTCGCGCGCGTCACCCCGGGCCCCGGGGGATGCCCCCGGCCGGGCTCCCCTCATGGCCGCCGACGTCTTCAGGTGCTCCCCGCGCCGGCCCCAGAGCCGGGGCCGCCCGGCGCTGCTCAAGCCCCAGGTGCCGGAGGACGACGACGACTCGGACACGGACGAGCCGTCCCCGCCGCCCGCCCCCGGCGCGGCCGCCCCGGCCCGGGCTCACGCGAGCGCCGCGCCGCCGCCCCGGGCCGGACCGGGCCGCGAGGAGCCTCCGCGCCGCCAGCAGATCATCCACAGCGGCCACTTCATGGTGTCGTCGCCGCACCGCGAGCACCCGCCCAAGAAGGGCTACGATTTCGACACGGTCAACAAGCAGACGTGCCAGACCTACAGCTTCGGGAAGACCAGCTCCTGCCACCTGTCCATCGACGCCTCGCTCACCAAGCTCTTCGAGTGCATGACGCTGGCCTACAGGTAGGCACCCGGCGACCCCCCTCTCGAGCCCGGCCTCGCATCTTTGACGGGGGAGGAAAAAAACCCAAACGACGGGGCAGGGCCGCCTGGGGACCCCTGGCGTCACTCATTCCCCTCAGGAGGGTTTTATGGGTCTGGGGTCCCCAGTGAAAGAGGGGGGCCGCTCCTGGCCTCTTCCATCGGGTCCTTCAAGCTTCACGTGCCCCCGCCGGGCCCTCTCCTCCAGCGTGGGCATCCCGAGCCCGGAGGCCACCGCCTCGGGACACGGAAGAGGTGTAGAGGCCGGCGGCACCTGGCCCGACCTGCCTCTCACCTCCTCGCCCAAACGCTTTGTGTGCATCCCGCACTGTTGCCAAGGCGTGCTCAAGACCACCCGCCCGGGTGGCTGAAGCCCTGGCTCCACGATTTAATGATTGTGTAACATCTCAGAGCCCAAGGATAAAGAGGGATGACGGGAGGATCAGCCTCCGTGGGGCCGGGAGGAACGGGAGAGTGCCTGTGCCCGTGCCCGGCATGTAGGGTAGGTAGATGCTCCATCAGTGTTGGCAGAGGGAGGCAGGGCCCCTCGCTTCCCGTTTCTTGGGAGGCCTCCCCCATCTTGGTGCCTCCTAAGAAGGCCTTTGGAGCTGCAGCTGTTGAAGCTGCAGTCTGTCCCCCTGGCAAGTTGGCGGGTTCTCTGGCTGGCCCTGAAACATTATATGAGGGAGCTGTCAGCCTTTAGGGCAGGTATCCCAGACTCCATCCTAGAGTGTCCATTCTGCTGCAGGCGGGGATCCCTTTTTCCTAAGTCATGGAAATGCCTGGTCAGTGAGGGTGCCAGCCGTCTTCCCATTTTCTCTCCAGCTGTCTTCCCATTTTCTCTCCGTTCCCGGGTGTGTATATTAGGTATTTCCTTCAGGAGGCTTTTCTCCCTCAGCAGCAGAACTTCTCTGGGCTGGCTGCATTGGCTTAGGCCGCTCGGCCCCGCACAAAGCTTACTTTATAGGCTTTCTGCTGGGTTGGGGGTTATCGAATAGTAGCTGGACTGACTGGTGCTTTCTTAGGTTGACTTCTGTAGGAGCTCAGGGCGAATTAGAGTTTCCTAGGAGACTCCAGAAACAGTGTAGAAAAAAATAGGAGTAGTCCCCCCTCCTTTTTTTTTTTAGAACTGTCTGTGAACCCCCAAATATATTCAAGTCAATATTTTTCGTGGTTACTTGCTGCTAAAACACTAACTACTTGGCTCACATCACAGGGCATTCCTCCCCCCCTCTTGGAATAAATGATTCGTCAACTTGTTCTTTTGTTAATGTTCCCCAAAAGTTTCCCCTCCCCATTTCCTTTCTTAAAGCTTTCCCTGATGGTTTGTTTGCCACATGGTTGCTGCACATTATTGGAAGCTCTTCCTTCGGTCTCCCTTATGTGACACATGGATTGGTCAGGCTCTGCTCTGATTCTCAGGTCTTGCCAGTTAGAGCTGGCAGTGAGCCTGGGAGGCTGTTCTGTTTTTTTGAAAAACAAATGGTATTGCGGTTGCAGCCCTGTGCCCCCGAATGGCTCTGCTTACTGAGTCTCAAATATTAAGCACTCTGTTTGGGATTCTACCCAGCTCGATTGCAGCATAGGCTACACTTCAGATAGCCCTTTCAAATCAAACTAGAGGTGAAAGACAGGAATGTGTTTCATTAAGAGAACTCAATCCTCTTCTTTATTTTAATATAAACTTCTAGATGTACAAAGAGAGACTGGTTGATTAAGTAGCAGGAAACTAAAAAAAAAAAAAAAGTAGCAGGAAACTTGGGCTAGAAAGGTCTCACCTAAGCTCTGCTAAAGGAAAAATAAACCAGTCTTCCCTTCACCCTCTGTTTAGATAACCTAAAGGCTTATTACTAAATAATGCCAGAGAATATTAGCAATGTATTTCCTTTTCATGTCTTTCAAAAATATTTTGGCATTTGGTCATTACTCAGTTATTTTTCTTGATTGCAAAATGCACTGCTCTTGGTGCTAGAGGCTTTCCTTGTTCTCTCATTTCCTTGCCTCTCATTTGCCTTTACTGTTCTTCCACTTGCCTGAGTTTTAGCACGAGTGCCTGGATCGGTATCTGTCAGTGATCTCTCATGAGGATGCTGTCTTTCTCTCTGTGAGAGGCCGGTTTGTAAGCCCCAGAGTCTAATTGGCAATGGGGAACTTTGGTACAGATTGACAGAGGAATGACTCAAAACCAGTTGCCTATGCTGTGCCCTCTGGAATGGAAAGAAGCGTGAGCACGGGAGTGAGTTTCTGACCCCAGCTCTCCTGTTAGGACTGCTAGCTGGCATTCAGAGAACTAAGGCTGAGGTGGAGGTAGGGAGGAAAGAAGTTAACTTCAGAGATGGTCCAACCTCCATTTTGGTGGGATTGGAGCATTTACCTGGTTTTCCAGGTTTTCTTCTCGGTGTTTTGAGAGAAAGGCGAGCTGGGAGGACTCCTCTCTGTGAATGTGACAGGTTTGAGTTCTTTCTAACTTTACTTCCTGTCTGTCCCCTGGCCTCTTCATTCTAACTGCCTCCCTCTCCCTGGCACACACTGTGGTTTTTTGTTTTTTTTTTTTCTTTTCTTTTGTTTCCTGTTAACTGTCACCTCCCAGCTATTTCCAGAAGAGGCTCAACAGCTATATGGGGAGGAACTAAGTGCAGTGGAAGCTGTGGTTATCTGTGCCCCTTCCTGTGATGTGGTCTAGGGATTCTGAATATGATCTGATCCTGAACATGCAAAATCTTTAACTCCTGAGGGGTCTTGGTTCAGGACTGACCTTGGATGGGGGTGAGGGGGAAAAGGGTGTTTGAGGAACAGGGACTAGGTGTGGGTGTGTCCGGGGGCCTGCCTGCGATGGCTCTGGGTGTGAGTGCTGGAGAGATTCCAGCTTCACTGTGGCTGGCTTTGAAATCCACGTCCTTTCCATTCTCGGTGCTAAGTAGCCCCAGAGCGCAAGGTCTTGATTTTGTGCTTAATTATTGGCACATAAATTGCCTTTGCCCAAGGCAAAAGTTAGGGGATAGATGACAGGCGAAAGAAGCCTAAGGCTTAATTTTGCTGAGCCTTCCTGTCTGCCACTAAATGTGGAGGATAAAGCTTCCCTACAGGGGAGGATGTGCGGATTAACTGAGATATTGTCTGTGAATGTGTCTAGCCTGGTACCTGGCAAATAATAGGTAAGAGGAGGTTTAACAAGCTGAATGTAGCAGGTTGGTCTTGGCGGAATTTCAAATTTACATCCTCATTCAACTGACAGTTATTAGGAAGCCAAATTTCTCATCTATGAAGTGAAGAAAATAACTTACCTGGTTGCAGTCTTTTAGTACGGCCTTCAAATGCCTGCTTGACAAATGCTAAATAGAAGTGTTCTTGGTTTGACTGGATCCTTTCTAAGTCTCCATAGTGGAGCAGTGTACTGTAGAACATAGCTCATGGTTCCTGCCCTCTTAACATTTAAAGGAATGTCACACATGTAAATCACCCATGTAGATTCTGAACACATCTAGTATATAGCTTTCTGTGGTTGGTTTTGGTTTCACTTCTGTGCCTTTTTAAGTAACTTCTTATCAGAAAGCCTTGCTGGGAATGTCTCAATGGAGGTGAGGTGGGGAGATGAACATCCTTTTATGTATTTAGAGATAAGGAGTAGCTTTCTGAAAAATAGGTTTCTGCTTAAGTGGCTATTTGAGGAGACTGCTTAATTAGGTCCTGTAAGATGGCCTTGGAATATGTTTCTAGCCATATAGTAACCCTCTGTTAATGAGCTGAGGTGGGGAGTCTGTGAGTTTTAGCAAGGATTAACAGAGCATTGTGTTCTCCAAGTTGTTTTCAGCAGAGGAGCTTTGCTAGGCATGGTCACTAGTTGTAAATGGAAACCATTCACTCATATGACTACATTAATTTTCCTCTGTAACCCTGCCAAAAAGATAAGCAGTTTTTCTTCTCTCGGGTCCTCCTAATCTTTAATTATTGTATAGTGTGCCATTAAAGGGCGTGCACTGAGGTAGGAGTTGGTGCTGCAGGTGATACAAGGCAGAATCAAATAAGAGCTGTGGACTTATCGAGGAATATGAAGTTCATTCTCTTTGGGAATGAGTACTAGAACAACAGGTGCTTAAGTTGAGTCTTGAAGGAAGGGCAGGATTTCACCAGGTAGGGAAGGGCAGGGCATAGAAAGACATGAACTCTGTCCCCAATTCTGTCATCCAACTACAGAATTGAAAAAGTATCCTTAAGGACCTCACAAACTTGGGGTAGAGGACAGATAAACACTCAATTATAGGACCACTTGTAAGGGCTCTGGTTCCTAAACCAGACTGAGAGAGAGTCAGTTACTAATCAGTATGGGTGTGTACAATTCCTGCCAACATTGGGGTTAGTGGAGCAAGTTGCTACACGGTGTGTCATGGGAACATAGGCTTAGGGCACAACAGAAGCTTTGAGCAAATGACCGCTTTATTACTTACACAGCACAAAGGGTCCAAAAGAGCAGAGAAGGAGAGCCCATTATGGCCAGTCTCCTGGGGTGGCCAAAACTGCTTGGGCCAGGGTTGGTAGATGGCTGCTCTGCACGCCCCACTTTGTATTGGAAAAAACAGATAAATTTATGCTGTTTGAGTGTGGTATTTATCTGCCCTGCCACTGAGAAGTCCTGCCTTGATTAGCATCTGGGGCTGATTGTTCCCAGTTTCCAAATTTAAGGTCTGTCTGGTCGGGCCTTTTCATTAGACTTAACATCTCCCCCAGGTATTGGAATGGAAACGGACTGAAACATAATCATCGCACAGAAGAAGAGGAAAGGGATATAGGCACGGGCTGGGAGATGGCACTGAGCATGTGTCTGTGACGTCCCTCTCAGGGTGTAGTACTTCTCTCCATTTCCCTATGTTAACTGTCAAAAATTATGGGTCAGATTCCCCAACAGGAAGCTCAGTATTCCTTTTACCTGTCTTCCCTCCTTCTCCAAGACCATTTCCATTTTATGTAGAGGTTGATTGGCTAATTGCCATCCTGATGGAAGGGTAAGGAAGGATGATAGAATCAGGGACAGAGTCCATGTCCTTCTATGGCCTGCATAGAATTGACTTGAAAAGGGAAACAGCTTATAAAGGCCAACTTTATAACTGCCTGTGGCAAACCTTGTTTATCTTCAGTTGTGCAAAGGCAAATACAGCCTCTGTGGAACAGAGAGATTATTGGTCTGCAGTGGCAAAACAGAAGTGCTTTTGTCAGGTACTGTTTATATTGTGGCCCATTTAGACTGGGGCAGATTAATAGCCCCCCAAAGATATCGGTGTCCTAATCCTCAGAACCTGTGACTATGCTAGGTTACATGGCAAAAGGGCATTTAGATTATAGAGGGAGTTAAGGTTGATAATCAGGGAAACGGATGTGGCTCAAGCAATTGGGATCCCATCTACCATATAGGAGATCCAGGGTTCGATTCCTGGAGCCTTCTGGTAAAAGGCCTGCTGGCCTGCTCAGAGAGCTGGCCCATGTGGAGTGCTGGCCCATGCAGAGTGCTGGCTTGTGCAGGAGAGCTGGCCTGTGCAAGAGTGTTGGCCCCCACAGAGAGCTGGTGTAGCAAGATGATGCAACAAAAAGAGACACAGAGGAGAGGCAATTAGAGATGCAGCAGACCAGGGACTGAGGTGGCAGAAAAAATTGAGTGCCTCTCTCCCACTCTGGAAGGTCCCAGGATCAGTTCCTGATGCCACCTAAAGAGAAGACAAGCAGACATAGAACACACAGAGAGCAGACAGTGGGCACAAAACAATGAAGTGAGGGAATACATAAATCTTATATATTAAAAAAAAGGTTGATAATCAGCTGGCCTTAGGATGGGGAGACTATCTGGGATTATCCAGATGGGCCTTTCATTACAAGGATCCTTAAGAGTGAAAGAGGCAATCAGAAGAGAAAACCGGAGAGATGGCAGAGTGAGAAGAACTTGGCCCGATGTTACTGTCTTTGAAGATGGAAGAAGGGGCCACCAGCCAAGGAAAGCAGGCAGCCTTTAGAAGCTGAAAAAGACAAGGAATGAATTCTCCCCTAGAGGCTCTAGAAGGAATACAGCCCAGCTGACATCTTTTTTTTTTTTTTTCAGATTTATTTTTATTTTTTTAAATTTCTCTCCCCTTCCTCCCCATTGTCTGCTCTGTGTCCATTTGTGTGTGTTCTTCTGCATCTGCTTGCACCCTTGGCTGTACTGAGAAACTAAGTCTCTTTTTGTTGTGTGATCTTGCTGCGTCAGCTCTCCATGTGTGCGGCGCCACTCCTGGGCAGGCTGCACTTTTTTTTTTGCGTGGGGTGGCTTTCCTTGCGAGATGCACTCCTTGCGTGTGGGGCTCTCCTATGGGGGGCACCTCTGTGTGGCATGGCACTCTTTGTGTGCGGCAGCACTGTGCATGGGCCAGCTCACCACACGGGTCAGGAAGCCCTGGGTATTGAACCCTGGACCCTTCATATGGTAGGTGGATGCTCTATCTGCTGAGCCACGTCTGCTTCCCAGTCCAGCTGACATCTTAATTTTAGTCCAGTGGGACCCGTTTCACACTTCTGATCTCTAGAACTGTGAGATAATAAAATCTGTTGTTTTAAGGCATTAAGGTTGTAGTAGTTTGTAGTAGTAGTAATAGGAAATGAATTCAGACCAGTTTCAAAAGTTTCTTGAGGAAATGTTTTTAAGCATGTAGTACAGATACGCATGCCTTTCTTACCTCTTCTGCCACCACAGGGGAACACAGCAGTCCACCCTGGACTTAAACTGAGTATGTTGAGTGAATTAGGGGTGGTTCAGAGATATCAAGCGATGAGTACCCTCATTATAAAAGGGAGAGTTTGTAAAGTGGCTTTTATCTTTGTTCCCCAATACCATTCCTATAATAGGGTGTTGTAGAAAGTTAATTTTACTTTTTTAAATTGATTGATGTAATGGCTGATGAAAAGTTCAGAGTATGAGTTTCCATTCCCTAGAACTGAAATACTTCTTAGGTGATATTTTCTACCTTTTGTTGGAATTCTTCCATTTAGAGTTAGAATTCTAGGCCAGCAGAGCTCTTTTGGTTGCAACAGATCAAGAACTCTCTTGTGCCAGCCCTTGTAATTTTTTTTTCCCTCAAGGATCAGTAACCCTGTAGAAATTGCAGGATTCCTAGGCCTCCCAGGCGGCTTTAGGTGCTCAGCTGTGGGAGTTCATCCTCCTTATATCACCATTAAGTGACTAAGTTCCTCTTTCAGGCTTTGCTTTCTTCCTGGTCGTATTTTTCCCATTGTCATCCAGCTCTTTCACCTGCTGCCATGTCTCTTCTCTCTGCTTCAAAACTTCTGCTTACTGGGAGCTTTTATATCCATCTGATGTGAGCTTGCCCTTATGTGGCTTGTCCACATAAGGACCTTTTGCTCAAAGCTTCGTTATGACTGTCAGTGTTTTTTGCCAGATGTCTAATTACTTAGCCCCATATTCCCCAGTTCAAATGTCTGAGAGCAGGACTGGCCTGTCCCCTCCTTCTCTGAGCAGAATCTCATGGACCTGGCTCATGCATCTGGCTGTGGTCTTTGGTTTGGCAGGGTGCCTGCCCTTAGCATGAATTCTCATTACTCCGAAAGTATTAATTATGCCTCTATTGTGTGTTAGCACTATTCTAGCCCTTGAGGATATTATAGTGAAAAAGATAGACATCTTCCCTCAGGGAGCTTACATTTTAGTGGGGGGAATCAGTAAGTAAATACGTTTTTATATAGTGCAATGAAGAACATGAAACAGGATAATGGGTAGAAAGTGATGGGGTGGCAGTGGTAGATACTTCAGGCTGGTCAGAGATTTGTCTCAGGAGGTGACATTTCAGGTTGAACTGAAACCCGAGTGGTAAGGAAGAGCCAGGCCTGGGTACTTAATCCAGGCAGTAGAAGAGCCTACAAGGGCTCCAACAGGGAATGAGCTTGGCACTTTCACAGGCTAGAGAGGCCAGTGTGGCTAGAATGTTGAGGGCAGAGGGTGAATCGTTACGGTAAGAAGTTAGGATACTATTCTCATTGTGTTGGAGAGCACTGACTTATCTTCTTTTAGAGGTCATAGGGCTGCTCTTTGGAGACTCACCTACAGGAAGGTGAGAGTAGAAGCAAGGATACCAGTTGGTAGGCTGCTGAGTGCCATTTTCAGTCTAATATGGTAGCAGTGGAAGTGATGAGAAGTAGATTGAAGATGTTTTTCAGATTGCTAATGAATTGGACATGGAGGGATGAAAGGAAGAAAGGAATCAAGGAAGAATCGGAAGGTTTTGGTGTCACTAATGAAATGAGGGAGTCTGGGGAGGGATTAGTCAGTCACCTGTGAAGATGATGTGGATTGTTAACGAGGATTCTGAGTTGTGCATAGAACGTGGCTACTTCAGGTTACCCCTGCAGCCAGATCTGTGAGTGGGGCAGGCTCCGTGAGGAGGGGCAGTCAGTGTGGTGGGCACTTAACTGTCCCTAGAACAATTCTCCAGTTAGCCCTAAGCAGTGCAGGCACTTTGGATTCTTTGTTCTGTCCATGCTGCTAAATCTTGCCTCCTGAACTTTCTGCTGTGCCTCTAGAGGCTGCTGACTGGGGAGGAGGGGGGAGAGGAGGGGAGGGGGCTTTAGAGTTTTGAAAGGAGGCTTGCATTTTGAATAGTTGTGTTTGTTTTGTGTGTGTGCTTTCATACATCCTGAATGATATTTTTACTTGGTGGGTTTGATTGTGGTAGGGGAATACTGTCTAATCTTGGTTTTCCTAAGAAAGCTTCTTTTCCAAATTTAGCATTCTTGTATATGGGTTAGATTGCATCATCAGAAATATCTTCTAGAAGGAAGGAGTGTAGAAAAGCCTATTTTGGTGGCTCCAGATGGGGGACCAGCATCTGGAGAAATAATTTCGAAAACAGGATTCTTTTTTTTTTTTTTTTTTTAAAGATTTATTTATTTATTTAATTTCCCCCCCTCCCCTGGTTGTCTGTTCTTGGTGTCTATTTGCTGAATCTTGTTTCTTTGTCCGCTTCTGTTGTCGTCAGCGGCACGGGAAGTGTGGGCGGCGCCATTCCTGGGCAGGCTGCTCTTTCTTTTCACGCTGGGCGGCTTTCCTCACGGGCGCACTCCTTGCGCGTGGGGCTCCCCCACGCGGGGGACACCCTTGCGTGGCACGGCACTCCTTGCGCGCATCAGCGCTGCGCATGGGCCAGCTCCACACGGGTCAAGGAGGCCCGGGGTTTGAACCGCGGACCTCCCATATGGTAGACGGACACCCTAACCACTGGGCCAAAGTCCGTTTCCCCGAAAACAGGATTCTTTGTCAAAACTTTTGGGTCTAAGAACTGAACATAAGGAATCTGGATTAGGTAATAGTGAAGAGAAGTAAAAAGCTCATAAAAACGGACAGTAGAGAGAGTCAGACAAAGGAAACAAAGGTTTGGGGAGATTTTAATTACATCGCAGAGGGGAAGTCATGGGGATTTTGGAAGCACAACTTCCCTGTTGAATATTCTGAAAGTAGAATGATTAACTCGAAAAGCTGATTGTGATTCCTTCCTTCTGAGATTTATAGGTATAGGGAAGAAAATATTCATCCAGTATTCTCGCTTAACAACAATGTAAAAAAACAAACTCTTAAAGACCCTCTTCTTGGGAAGCGGATTTGGCTCAATGGATAGAGCATCCACCTACCACATGGGAGGTCCAGGTTTCAAACCCAGGACCTCCTGACCCGTGTAATGAACTGGCCCACATGCAGTGCTTATGTGCGCAAGGAGTGCCCTGCCACACAAGGGTGTCCCCTGCATAGGGGAGCCCCACACGCAAGGAGCGCGCCCTGCAAGGAGAGCCACCCAGTGCGAGAAAAGTGCAGCCTGCTCAGGAGTGGTGCCGCACACACGGAGAGCTGACGCAGCAAGATGAAGCAACAAAAAGAGACACAGATTCCCTGTGCTGCTGACAAGAATCCAAGCAGACACAGAAGAACAAACAGTGAATGGACACAGAGAGCAGACAATTGGGGGGTGGGAGAAGGGGAGAGAAAGAAAAATAAATCTTTAAAAAATATGAAAAAAATAAAGACCCTCTTATGTTCATCTAGAACCTGGCCCATTTGCAAATGAATTACCTCATCTTATGATTTTCCGGTGGGACCTGCCAAGAATAATTTGATACTAAGTCTTTTAGAGGAAGATCATTTATAAATCTGTATTATTTACTAAATTTAAACGCTTTCAATGAGTTGTTAAAACAACCTTATATTAGATTGTGTTATTCCTGTTAAGTTGCAGGGTCTTTTAAATTGCTTTTTTGTTCTTTAAATTATCGAGCAGGTATTTCTCTGTCTTGAAGCAGAACTCTTTCATCCACCTCTAGATAGTTAAGTTATTCTTTCTTAAACAAGTTTATTGGGAAACGGACTTGGCCCAGTGGTTAGGGCGTCCGTCTACCACATGGGAGGTCCGCGGTTCAAACCCCGGGCCTCCTTGACCCATGTGGAGCTGGCCCATGCGCAGTGCTGATGAGCGCAAGGAATGCCCTGCCACGCAGGGGTGTCCCCCATGTAGGGGAGCCCCACGCGCAAGGAGTGCGCCCATAAGGAGAGCCGCCCAGCGCGAAAGAAAGTGCAGCCTGTCCAGGAATGGCGCCACCCATGCTTCCTGTGCCGCTGACTACAACAGAAGCGGACAAAGAAACAAGACGCAGCAAATAGACACAGAGAACAGACAACCGGCGGGGGTGGGGGGGGGGGAATTAAATAAATAAATCTTAAAAAAAAAAAAACAAGTTTATTGAGGTATAATTTGCATACCATAAAATGCACCCATTTTGGTATGATAGTGGCTGAATGGGAAAGTCTAAGGTGGTGTATATCACTTGAAGGAAGGCTAAAAAATGAAATATGGGACTGTATAGCATAGCAAACCTTGTGAAAAATGAGTATGGTTAATAGTGCTTATATGAGAATTTTTTCTCTGAAACAGAACAAATGTACGTTAATATTACAAGATGTTAATATCAGGGTGAGGGAAGCAGACTTGGCCCAATGGTTAGGGCATCTGCCTACCACATGGGAGGTCCGCGGTTCAAACTCCGGTCCTCCTTGACCCGTGTGGAGCTGGCCTATGCGGAGTGTTGATGCACGCAAGGTGTGCCCTGCCATGCAGGGGTGTCCCCTGCGTAGTGGAGCCCCACGCACAAGGAGTGCACACCCTCTAAGAAGAGCCGCCCAGCGCGAAAGAAAGTGCAGCCTGCCCAAGAATGGCGCTGCACACAGAGAGCTGACACAACAAGATGATGCAACAAAAAGAAACACAGATTCCCGGTGCCACTGATAAGGATTGAAGCAGTCACAGAAGAACCCACAGTGAATGGACACAGAGAACAGACAACTGGGGGCGGGGGAAGGGGAGAGAAATAAATAAAAAATAAATAAATCTTAAAAAAAAAAATCAGGGTGATATTTGGGCAAAAATACAACCAAAGCAAACTGTAAACAGTCGTGTATAGTAATATATTAATAATCTTCCATCAGTGGTAAAAAAAAAGTACTCTAAGTGAGAAAAACTGGACAAAAACTGCTAGATATTGTTTGACTCCATCTATACAAAATGTAAATACAAATAAATTATAGAGGTGGAAATAGATGAACAGCTATGTATGTCAGGGGAAGGATAGAGAAAGGTGACTTAAGGGGTAGGGTTTTTTTGTGTGTGAGTGTTTTGTTTGGAGTAATGAAAATGCTGTAATACTGACTGAAGTGATACATGCACAGCTGTGATTATACCAAATGCCATTGATTGTACACTTTAGATAGATTGTATTTTAAATGTACAGTTCAGTGATGTTTTAGTGAATGGACTGATCTGTGCAGTCATTATCACAGTCTAGCTTTAGAACTTTCCATCACCCTAATAAAATCTCTTGTGCCCTTTTACATTTAATCTCAGATTCCATCTCAGCCCCAGACAACCACTAATCTACTTTTGGTTTCTATAGATTTGCCTTTTCTGAACGTTTCATGTAAATGAAAACATACATGTGGTCTTTTGTGTTTGGTTTTTTTCATTCAGCATCATGTTTTTGAGGTTTATCTATATTGTGGCAGCCATCACTATTTTGCCTTTTTTTGTTGATGAATAGTTTCCATTGTATGGTTGTATACCACATTCTGTTTATCTGTTCATCAACAGATACTAATCTTTTTTCTCTAAGACTCTCTTATTTTTCTTCTTTGAACCTTATGTGTGTGGGTTTTTTGTTTTGTTTTGTTTGAAAGCTATTGCCTTAAAAACAAATTGTGGGGAAGCAGACGTGACTCAACTGATGGAGCGGCTGCCTACCATATGTAGGGTCCAGGGTTCAAACCCAGGGCCTCCTGAGCCATGCGGTGAGCTGGCCCACTTGCAGCGTTGATGCATGCAACGAGTGCTATGCCATGCAGGGGCGCCCCTGTGTAGGGGTGCCCCATACTCCAGGAGTGCACCCCATAAGGAGAGCTGCCCCACATGAAAAAAGCACAGCACCCCCAGGAGTGGCACTGCACACATGGAGAGCTGATGCAGCAAGATGACGCAATAAAAAAGAGACACAGTTTCCCAGTGCTGCTGGATAATGCAAGTGGACATAGAAGAACACACAGCGAATGAACACAGACAGCAGACAATGGGGGGAAGGGGAGAGAAATAAATTAAACAACAACAACAACAAAAAAAGAACAACAACAAGAAAAAAACAAAGTGTGAGGTCCAGATGGGTGGAAAAAACAAAAACAAACATTGCATTCATCAATAAAAAGGAACTGGTATGTGCAACAACATGGATGAATCTCAGAAACATTATGTTGAATCAAAGAAAGTCTTGGGAAGCGGACTTGGCCCAGTGGTTAGGGCGTCCGTCTACCACATGGGAGGTCCGCGGTTCAAACCCCGGGCCTCCTTGACCTGTGTGGAGCTGGCCCATGCGCAGTGCTGATGCGCGCAAGGAGTGCCACCCGACGCAGGGGTGTCCCCCACGTAGGGGAGCCCCACGCGCAAGGAGTGCGCCCATAAGGAGAGCCGCCCAGCGCGAAAGAGAGTGCAGCCTGCCCAGGAATGGCGCCGCCCACACTTCCAGTGCCGCTGATGACAACAGAAGCGGACAAAGAAACAAGACGCAGCAAATAGACACAGAACAGACAACCGGCGGAGGGGGGGGGAATTAAATAAATAAATAAATCTTTAAAAAAAAAAAAGAAAGAAAGTCTTAACCAAAAGAGTGCATATTGATTCCATTTATATGAAGTTCTAGCATAGGCTATTCCGTGGTGAAAAAAATCAGATCAGGACTTGCCTCTGATGGGAGTTGGAGAGTGGATTGACCAGGAAGAGGCATGAGAGCACATCCTGCGGTGATGATAATATTCTGTATCTGATAAGGAATTGTGTATAGTATATCAAAACTCATTGAATGGTACATTTAATATTTGTGCATTTTATTGTGTGTAAATTTTACTCCCCAAAGGAGGACCATTGACAGATATTGAGCTCTGGTTAATGACACCCATACTGAAATGTTAAGAATGAAGTACACTAATACCTGAATCTTACATTGAAATGCCTTAAAACAGTGTCTCAAACTTTCAGTCTCAGGAAAGTTTACTCTCATGTAAATTTCACTCTCTTAAATATTGTGAACCCTAGAAGAGAGCTTTTGTTTATGTGGATTATATATATTGATGTTTACCATATTAGAATTTAACTGAGAAAATGTAAAAATATTTAAAGAACTTAAAATAATAAACATATTACATGTTACCACAAATAACTTTTTTGTTGAAAGTAACTCTTTTCAAAAATAATAATAGTGAGAATGAAGGGTGACATTGTTTTACACTTTGCACATTGCTTTAATATTTGCTTTTTATTAGAAGACACCTCATTTCTCCTGTCTACTCTGCAGTCATCTGTTTTGATGCCATGTCCGGAAAACTTCACTATACACTCATGAGATAATGAGAATGAAAAAGGCAAATAAACTCTTTTTTTTAAAATAAAGATTTATTTATTTATTATTTCTCTCCCCTACCCCCCCACCCGGGTTGTCTGTTCTCTGTGTCTATTTTGCTGTGTGTTCTTTGTCCACTTCTGTTGTGTCAGCTCTCCGTGTGTGCGGCACCATTCCTGGGCAGGCTGCACTTTCGCGCTGGACGGCTCTCCTCACGGGGCACACTCCTTGCGCGTGGGGCTCCCCTACGCGGGGGACACCCCTGCATGGCAGGGCACTCCTTGCGCGCATCAGCACTGCGCATGGGCCAGCTCCACACGGGTCAAGGAGGCCCGGGGTTTGAACCGCAGACCTCCCATGTGGTAGACGGACGCCCTAACCACTGGGCCAAGTTCGTTCCCTAAACTCTTAGTTTATATAAAAGATAAAGGTAAAGCCAACATGCATGCACAGCTGTGGTGACCCCAGAAATGACCCCCATGGCTCTGGGGAGGCCAGCCTAAGATACTCTGCCAAGCCAGACTCTGGGGACCCCCATCTTGTGCAAACTAGTTACATTGTCACTAATTCTGAAGTCCATTTTGATGGATTTCACCTGCTCATTTAGTTGCAGTGAAGTCACACAAATCAGGGGGGTGGGTGGTACTGTTTTATTATCAATGGCCAGCTTGATTCACTGTTTTTTCCAAGTTTCTCACACTCCATTGCATTCAGCCTGCCCTCCCAGTTATTACATTTTGGTTTCTTGATATCCTGAAGGAAGATTTGGCTGCTTGGTTGGTTCTGTAGCCTCCAAGTTTCTCACCATGTTCCCTCTCTTCATGCCAGTGGAGAAGAAAGTAGCTGGCAAATTTCTTCAAAGCCATATCATCACAGTAAGAGGTGTAGGGTGCCAGGTTGAGCTAGCTGTGGATGGCAGCCTCTGTGTCCTGGCTGTTATTCTGGCACACCTGTGAGGGGGGCGTAGTCATTGTGAGTGGCTGTGCAGAGGAAATGGCAGGGCCTTGGGCTTGCCCAAGGGCGCTGGCTGAAGGTGGCAGAGGGTAGCTCAGGGCAGCTGGCTGAGAGAATGCCGGGTTCCATTCAAGCACTGATGAAGGAGAAAACCTCTGTGACTCCCTGAGAAGATGTCTGGCCTCTTAATACCCTTTTGAAAATGGTTTTGACCTGATGGACCATCTGAAAGGGTCTTAGGGACCCTCAGGGTCTCCAGATTACACTTAGAGAACTACTGTTTTAAATATATGTATGTAAGATGGATTGATCGATGGAGAGATGGATTTGTGATCAAGTAAATATATCAGAATGTTAATTGTAGAGTCTAGTGGTAGGTACATGGGTGTTCACTGTACACTTCATTCCATTTTTCTGTGTGTTTGAAAAAATGAGGAAAATTGAATGACCATTGAGGCTTTATCATGGGAAAATAAAAAATATTTAGAAAAACTTTTGTGCTTCAAAGGACACCATCAAGAAAGTGAAAAGACATCTCATAGAATGGGAGAAAATATTTGTAAATCATGTATTTGATAAGGGACTCCTTTATGTATGTAAGGGAATACATAAAGAACTCCTACAGCTCAATAATAAAAAATAACCCAGTTAAAAAATGGGCAAAAGATCTGAATAGACATTTTCCCACAGAAGATATACAGTGACCTAAAAGCACATGAAAAGATGCTTATTATTTAGTCATTAAGGCATTGCAAACCAACACCACACCAACTAAGATGGCTTAAAAACAACAAGAACAAAAAACAAAAACCCGTACATATAATATTAATAACAAATGTTGGCAAGGATGTGGAGAAATTGAAACCCTAATTCCCTGTTGGTGGGAATGTAAAGTGGTGCAGCTTCTGTGGAAAATAGTTTGACAGTTTCTCAAAATGTTAAACAGACTTCGTGTGTGACCCAGCAATTCCCATCCTAGATGTATACCCAAAGAGAAATGAAAACATGTCCACCAAAAACGTGTGCATACTATAACATGGATGAATCCTGAAAGCATTATCAAAGTGAAAGAAGTCAGTCTCAAAGGATCACGAATTGTGTGGTCCCACTTTATAAAATGTCTGGAATAGGCAAAATCTATTGAAACAGAAAGTAGATTAATGGTTGCCAGGGGCTGGAGGGAGGGGAGAATGGGGAATGACTGCTAATGGGGCCAGGCTTTTTTTTTTTGAGGGGGGCAGGATGAAGATGTTCAAAATTACATAGTGGTGGTGGCTACACAACTCTGAATATTCTAAAAACCACTGAACACTTAAAGAGTGAAATGTATGGCATATGAATTTGATCTCAATAGAGTGGCTATTAAAAATATTGAAAGATTTTCAGTATTATCTTAAGGATTTGATCTGGGAAGCACTGGACCAGAAGATCTTAAAGATCCTAATTATGTCAGTATCTAGAAATTCCACAATTCAGTATCTTCCATCTCTTCTATGTATAGTAGTAGATAAGGGGATGGTTAGGAAAGTGAACTTCCCTGAACATTTCCCCTGGGTTAAAAATGTCTTGGGATTGGCCTTTATAGCTTGTCCCAGAGCTTGCCAAATCACTCTCTGACATTATCCTGTAAAGACTTGCTAATGTTGTTTATCTGGGTCAGGGGTCACAAACTCAAATGCCCACAAGGATCAGGAAACAAGGAAAGTGGGCCAACTAAAAGACCTAAGACCTTGACGTTTCTATCTTTTATTTCCTCCTTTGATAGACTCATGGTTACAGAGAAATGTTTTTTTTTTTTTTAATGAAAACTACTCGCATAAACCATAGTTGACTTGGCCTCAGTGTTGGAAAGCAATCTGGAGTGGTGTGGACTTTGATGATCTAGAGAGTGTTTGTCTGCTTAAACTGGGGCAGCCATCACTCACTTCCAGGTGATTTTTTTTTTAAATATTTTTTTTAATTTATTTCTCTCCTCTTCTCCCCCCCCCCCACCGCCCCAGTTGTCTGTTCTCTGTGTCCATTCATTGTATGATCTTCTGTGTCCGCTTGTATCCTTGACAGCAGCACCAGGAATCTGTGTCTCTTTTTTGTTGTTGTTGCATCATCTTGCTTCATCAGCATTCCGTGTATGCGGTGCCACTCCTGGGCAGGCTGGACTTTGTTTTGCACTGGGTGGCTCTCCTTATGGGGCGCACTCTTGCACGTGGGGCTCCCCTACACGGGGTCACCCCTGTGTGGCATGGCACTCCTTGTGTGCATCAGTGCTGCGCGTGGGCCAGCTCCACACCAGACAAAGGAGGCCCGGGGTTTGAACCGCAGACCTCCCATGTCGTAGGCGGATGCCCTTTCTGTTGAGCCAAGTCTGCTTCCCCCAGGTGATTCTTATATTTGAGAATGTGAGCCCAGTGTTACTAGATCAGCATAGTTGAAAAAATGGAAGAAATCTGGATTTTACGTCAACTCTTCTTTAATTTTAAATTTTGTTTAAATTCATAGCCTAAGGTCTGAGTTCAGATATTTGATACTTTGGTGGAATGAGTTTAATCTAAGTTGAAACTAGTTTGGAAGTGAGTCTTGGCCAAAGAGATGAGTGTGCTGTGCAATTTGTCACAGGTTACCTCTGGTTCAAGGAAAATTTATGTAGGGTTTTCACTCCTAAGTGGACTTTCTTGTCCCTGCTCTGTTAAAAAGTCACATGACCATAATCTTTTGCGTACAAAATCAAGACTGCCAGCAGGACCAAGCCAGATGATTCTGGACAGTCTCTACTGAAGCTGGAACTCGCATGTTCATGTTGTGTTCCTGGCTGACAGACCCTTGAGGCATTGGATGCTTTGCAGTGATGTTAGCAGCAGAATGTGAACTTTGGCTTTTGTTGTTCCAGATATAGGGAGAGCCACAGAGTTTTTTTGTAAGGTTTGCTTCCAAATGGGGGTCTGCTTAGCTGTGGTCAATTCATGTGTGTTGGCAAGGTGGTATATATGCATGTTTCTGCGAGCAACAAAATTGTGACCTGCCTTGATTAGAGGAAGGAAAAGCTGATCAACTCTCAGAAAAACAATTTAAATACTTTTTGTTATATCCAGTCCAGAAATGCTGATCTCTGTGGCTTTGGCAGTCTTACTCTACGTGATCAGAGATTTGGAATTTCTGTGATTCCATCTATCCCACCACCTTTACTGTTGGAAGAGTGCTTGGATGAGGGGGCTGTTGATTGAAGACATGAGGACTTTAGTTTTGTTTTAAAACTTAGATCACGGGAAACGGACTTGGCCCAGTGGTTAGGGCGTCCGTCTACCACATGGGAGGTCCGCGGTTCAAACCCCGGGCCTCCTTGACCCGTGTGGAGCTGGCCCACGCGCATTGCTGATGTGCGCAAGGAGTGCCCTGCCACGCAGGGGTGTCCCTGCGTAAGGGAGCCCCACGCGCAAGGAGTGCGCCCCATGAGGAGAGCCGCCCAGCGCGAAAGAAAGTGCAGCCTGCCCAGGAATGGCGCTGCCCACACTTCCCCTGCCACTGACGACAACAGAAGTGGACAAAGAAACAAGACGCAGCAAATAGACACAGAGAGCAGACAACCTGGGGGGGTGGGGGGGTTAATGAAATAAAGAAATAAATCTTTAAAAAAAAAAAAAACTTAGGTCAGGCCCAACATGACTCCCTAGGCCCGGTGGAGAGGTGAGGCTGCCCACCGTGGCGCTGGTGGCTACCTGGCCTCTTTCTTGCTCAGAACTTTTTCTCTAATGGGGCCTCCATGTTCTAGCTCAGCAGAGGCCTGGCTCCCAAGCTCCTTGCACTTTCTCGGGCTGTTCTTTTTCTATTGGACTGGTCCCTATTTCCCTTTAGTTTGGAATCCTATGGTTTTTTCCCCTTGTGAGAAACATTGGCAGAAGCTTTGTCCCATAGGAAAGCCTGCCCTCACAAAAGCAAAGAAACTGATTGTTGTCTCAGTCTCTGGCTTGTCCTTGGCATTGTCCTTGTATATCATGTTAGCCAGCAGGCAGGTGGTACTGGGAAACTCACCTTTGGTATTTACAGTCCTTCCAGATGCTTCTCAGGCCAGAGACTTACTGATTACAATTGAGCTGACTTGGGCTGCTGGTAGCCAGCTGTTAGTTTGCCTGGTAAATTTGTTTGCTTATCATCATTTTTTCAGCTTGTTGCTGGCTCCTTGGAGTTGTGGGCTATAGTGTTTGAGATGATTGCCACTGATTGGTAAAGTATGCATTAAGTGAGTCAGGTGGGGTTTTGTAATCTGGTCTTCCCTCCCCCAGTTCCTCCCAACAGAGAGTTTTTTTCTGTTTTCTACCCTTGAGGGCCCCAGGGTTTCAGGCCTGTAAACCTTGAAAGTAGCCACTGGGCTAGGTAACTCGAACTGAAGTCTTGGGTGCTCTGCTTTCCCAAAGTGACTGGAATATTGATATGGAGCATTGTAGAAAAACTTGACGTTTCAGCTCTTTGTTCTTTGTTGGCTAGGATTCCTGAAAGGACACCAGTAAGTGGGACTTCACTGAGTCCTGGGAGTTGGAGATCCTAACTAGGAGGTCCACGCCTGCACAGCAGCCAGCCTCTGTGGTGTGTCATGTGGAATGGGCTGGGCCATTTCTGTCTGGAGGGCAGCTGTCCTGACTTCTGTTATGTGACATGGTTTATGTGCTTAACTTTTCCTTTTTTTCCTTTTAAAGGTGGCTTCTCAAAGTCATGGGGCAAGAGGGTAGAAATCAGGAGACGAGTGCGGGTTTTTCAACCAGCTCTTGTTTGGCTGTTGCAATCTCCAGACAAAGCAATCATTGTTTGGAATAAAGTGCCAGTTGGTTTGGTTTCAGTCGCTCCAGTGCTCTGAAACTGGCTTCTCTCAACCTTAGCCACTGTTCCTGGAGGGCAGGCTGGGAGAAGGACTGACAGATCTGGGGTGGGGAGGGGAGAGTTGCTTTCCTTTGCCCTCCCTTCTTACCAGCAGCAGCAGCATCTTGAGAGGATTAGCTAACTATTCCAGAGCAGACAGGTGCCTCCTGGTCCAGAGGGCATCCCAGGCGGGTCCTGGACTCCAGCTAAGGCACAGCTTGCCTCTCAGTAGTGCCTTGTGAGAACTGAGTTTCCATGAAGGCCTCTGCTGGCTTGTGGCTCAGCCTCACTTGGCACTTTTCCACTCTAGACATGCAACCACCTGCTCTGGCCTGGCTCCCCTCTGCTATTGGGGCAGCCCCAGCCGACTTCTCTGCTGAACTTTTGGGCCTGGCTTCTGTCACTGTCATGAGTATGATGCTTCAAGCTACAATGTTAATCACCAAGGGGAAATAATTTCTCTGGCTGAACTCTCAAACTCAGTCCCTCAAGACTGGGGAACAGAGACTCAATGTTATGATTCTTTCTGATGCTGGCTTAGGTTGCATTGTTTTACCTCTACCCCTCAGTTCAGTTTCTTGTTTGTGTGGTCAGATTAGTCATATCCAGATGTCTTTGTGGAAATCCCAGCCCTTATAAAGGGGTAAGGACATGAAGAACTCTTAAGGACTTGGTGGGGGTGGAGAGCGAGACTCTATTTCCTCTCAAAGTCAGGAACTCAGTTTCTCTGCAGTTATAGTTCTCCAGTTGCAGTGTGGTTACCTCCTGACATTTGAAGAGCTTAGATGGAGAAAATACAGAGTGTGAAAAAAAAAAGTTTTTAAAGCTCTCACCTGATACAGTGAAATTAAAGTGCTTTTCTCAAAGATGGAGCTACAAAGAGGGGAGAAGATTATACAGGGTTTGGGGAGAGCCATATGATAAGCACAGCAGTATAAAATGACCTTATCTTCACAGGGTTAGCTTTTATTCAGAGATAGACGTAGGAACCACCTACAAAATAAATTTTGTTTTGTTTTTTTTCAAAATAAATTTTGAGGAATACAGAAGAATGTATCAGTGGATCTAAAATTAGTGCTTTAGTTCAGTCCTTTGAATTTTGTGGCCTTGAAGTGAGGTAGCTATTAAAATACATTTTGCAAAACTACCTCAGTTTCTGCCCTTTCCTTAAAGCATAGAACTTCCTGTAATAAGTCAGTTTTCCAGATAACTGATAGTTATTTCTTTAATAATCTCTTTTTTAAAATTAATAAGTTTAATGGAAAGTAGAAGTCTCTCTCAGATGCATGATAATATTCATTGCTTTCTTGATCATTTCAGGTATGATATAACTTTTTATTATTTGGAGGCCTATTTCTCAGTATTATTTTTACAGAGCAGGTGTAGCTTAGTGGTTGAGCATTTGCTTCACATGTACGAGGTCCCAGATTCAATCCCTGGTACTTCTGGAAAAAAAAAGAATATTATTTATTTTTCATTTTTATTCTAGCAAAATATATATATATGCAACCTAAAATACCTTTATTTTTTTATTGAACAATTTTAACAGCTTTATTAGGCATCATTTATGTGTCATAAAATTAACCTGTTTAGGGTGTACAGTTCAGTGGCTTTTAGTTCTGAATAATATCTATTGTATTGTTGGAGTAGTTTTGAGATATTCTTGCACTATTAAGATGTATTTGCTTCTCTAGTTGATGGTTCCAGGCTTTTGTGAATTGGGTTTTCAGATCTTTAATGATTATGTCCAGTTGTTGGCTGCTACTTGTTTTTTTTTTGTTTGCCACTTACCCTCCATTTTCATCTAACTTTTCCCATTTTCTGATTTTCATAACTTGTTAAACTGAGTGCAAAGTAAGAGTAATTAGACTTAGTGAGGGTTTAGAGACTCTCCTCTGAGATAAGTGCATGAACATTTATTATCTATTTTGGAATTATTTTTACTTTTTTTTTCTGTTGAAAAATTATTTTTAATTGTGATAAAATATACGTAAAAGAAACTTAACCATTTTTAGTGGACAATTCTTTGGCATTAAGTACATTGACAATACTATGTAATTTTCACCATTATCTATTTCCAAAATATTGTCGTCATCCCGAACTAAAGCACACATTCATTTAGTAATAACTCCCCATTTCCTTCTTCCTGCACCCCTGGTAACCACTATTCTGTTTCTATGAATTGACTTATTCTAAGTATTTCATAAAAGAGACATCACACACATTATTTGTCCTTTTGTTTCTGACTTTTTTCATTCAAACTGATGTTTTCAAGGTTCACTCATATTGTACCATGTACCAGCACTTCACTTCTTTTTATGGCTGAATAATATTCTGCTATATGGATATACCGTGTTTTGCTTATCCGTTCATCTGTTGATGGACACTGGGTTTGCTTCCACCTTTTGGCTATTGTGAATAATGCTGTGACGAACACTGATGTACAAATATCTGTCCAGGTGTCTGCTTTCAGTTCTTTGGGGTATATACTTAGGAGTAGAATTGCCAGGTCATAGAGTAATTCTATGTTTAACTTTCTAAGTAACTGCCAAACTGTTTTTCACAGTAACTCCATCATTTTACATTCCCACCAAGGAATGAAGGTTCCTATTTCTTCATATCCTCTTCAACGCTTTTTTTTTCCATTTTTAAAACTAGTGGGAAGCAGACTTGGCCCAGTGGTTAGGGAACCACATGGGAAGTCCACGGTTCAAACCCCGGGCCTCCTTGACCCGTGTGCAGCTGGCCCATGCGCAGTGCTGATGTGCGCAAGGAGTGCCGTGCCACGTAGGTGTGTCCCCGCGTAGGGGAGTCCCACGTGCAAGGAGTGTACCCCGTAAGGATTGCTGCCCAGCATGAAACAAAGTTCAGCCTGCCCAGGAATGGCACCGCACACATGGAGAGCTGACAAAACAAGATGACACAACAAAAAGAGACACAGATTCCCGTGCCGCTGACAACAATAGAAGCGGACAAAAGAACACACAGCAAATCGACATAGAGAACAGACAACTGGGGTGAGGGGGAGAAGGGGAGAGAAATAAATAAATAAATAAATCTTTTAAAAACAAAAAACAAAAAACCCCACAAAAAACTAGTAGCCATTCTAGTGGGTGTGAAATGGTATTTCATTGTGGATTTGATTTGCATTCTCTAATGGCTAAAGACATTGAGCATCTTTTCGTGTGCTATTGGCCATTTGTATATCTTCTTTAGAGAAATGTCTTTTCAAATTCTTGCCCATTTCTAAATTGGGTTGTTTGCTTTTTTTGGTTGAATTGTAGGAGTTCTTTATATATTCTGGGTATTAAACCCTTATCAACTGTATGGTTTCCAAATATTTTCTCCCATTCCGTAGGTTGTCTCTTTACTTTCTTGATAATGTCCTTTGCTCAAAAGTTTTTTATTTTGGGAAACGGATATGGGTCAATCAATTGGGCTCCTGTCTACCATATAGGAGGTCCAGGGTTCGATGCCCAGGGCCTCCTGGTGAGGGCAAGCTGGCCCACACGGTGAGCCAGAATGTGGCCCCGCACAGGAATGTCGCGGTGCATGGGAATGCTGCTCAGCACAGGAAAAGCCGCCCCACACAGGAGTGGCAGCCATCGCGGAGAGCTGACATAGTAAGATGATGCAACAAGAGACACAGAGGAGAGAAAATAAGAAGACATAGCAGAACAGGTAGCTGAGGTGGTGTAAGAGAGTAATTGCCTCTCTCCCACTCCTGAAGGTCCCAGGATTGGCTCCCACAACCGCCTAATGAGAATACAAGCAGATGCAGAAAAACACACAGTGATTGGACAGAGAGCAGACAATGTGGGGAATGGGGGGAGAAATAAATAAAAATAAATAAAAAAAAAAAGTTTTTTATTTTGGTGAAGTCCAGATTATCTCTTTTTTTTTCTCTTGTTGCATGTGCTTTTGTTGTAAAGTCTAAAATTCCGTTGCCTAATGCAGGTCCTGAAGCTATTTCCTATGTTTTCTAATGAGAGTTTTATGACTTTGGGTCTTATATTTAGGTCTTTGATACATTTCTGTTAGTTTTTGTATGTGGTTTGAGGTAGGAGTCCCATTTTCATTCTTTTGCAAGTGGCTGTCTGGTTTTCCCAGCACCATTTGTTGAAGAGACTATTCTTTCCCCATTGAGTGAAAAGTAATTGGTGAGAAGCCAGTGTGGCTCAGGTGACTGGGCTCCCACCTACCACATGGGAGGTTGCTGGATTGGATCCTGGTGCCTCCTAAATAAACAAGGAAGACAAACAGACACAGAAAATGAAAAACAAGGGGGTAGGGAGAAATAAATAAAATAAATCTTAAAAAAAAAAATCTATCGGCCATAGATGTGAGGATTTATTTCTGCACTCACAATTCTATTGCATTGATTATTCCATATGTCTGTACTTGTGCCAGTACCACAAGTTTTGATTACTGTAGTTTGGTAATAAGTTTTAAAACTGGGAAATGTAAGTCCACCAACTTTTTTTTGGTCTTTTTCAGGATGTTTGGCTAATTGGGATCCCTTTCCCTTCCATATAAATTTGATTGGCTTTCCGTTTCTGCCAAGAAGGCTGTTGGAATTTTGTTTGGGATTGCATTGAATCTGTAAATCTTGTTGGGTTAGAATTGACATCTTCACAGTATTTAGTCTTCTCATCCATGAACATGGAGTATCCTTCCATTTGTTAGATCTTCTTTGATTTCTTTAAGCAATGTTTAGGGGTTTTCTGTGTATGCATCCTTTACATCTGTGGGTAAATTTACTCCTAGATATTTGATTATTTTAGTTGCTATTGTAAATGGAATTTTTTTCTTTATTTTCTTTTCAGAATGTTTGGTACTAGTTTCTAGAAACAGAACTGATTTTTGTGTTTGTACCACGCCACTTTGATGACTTCATTTATAAGCTCTAATACAAGGTTTCTTGTAGGTTTTCTAGAGTTTTCTAGACATAGGACCATGTTATCTACTAACAGGGGTAGTTTTACTTCTTCCTTTTCAATTTGGATGCCTTTTGTTTCTTTCTCTTGTCCGGTTGCTCTGGCTAGAACTTTCAGTAAATGTTGACTAGCAATGGTGAATGCAAACATCCTTTTCTTGTTCCTAATTTTAGGACAGAGCTTTAGGCTTTTACCACTATGCGTGGTATTAGCTGTGGGTTTTTCATGAATGCTGTTTATCATGTTGAGAAATTTCCCTTCTGAGTGTTTTTTATTAAAAAGGGTGCTGAATGTTGTCAAATGTCTTTTCTACATCAGTTGAGATGACCATGTGTTTTATTTCCTTCATTCTATTAATGTGGTAAATTATATTGATTGATTTTTTCCTTATGTTGAACCACCTTTACATTCCTGAGGAAAATTCCACTTGGTCATGGCATATACTCCCGCTAATGTTTTGTTGAATTTGCTTTGTAAATATTTTGTTGAGGATTTTTGTGTCCAGCACACATGCAACTAGAAAAGGTCCAACTCTTATTAATATTAACCATTTCTCTCTTTTTCTTTTTGGCTTTCAGAATCATGGGTTTCCTTGTGATGCTGATGGGATCATCATAGGAGTAGGCAAAATGACACTCAATGGGCAACACAGAGGTTGACAAATGTTCCTCTTATCGTTCACATTGAATCATTGTTCCTTTTTCCTCCCTTCCCCCCTTTACTCCACTCTTTTCTAACCTCAGTCCTCAGGCCTGAACCCAGAAGTATCTTCTTTTACAAATTTTATTTTTAGTTTGGTGGTTGCTTCCATATGCCTAAATAAAGACTAATTTCACACTTTCTTAATTGATCAGTTTTAGACACATTTTTTTCCTTTTTTATTATGATATGATACACATAGTTAACATTTACCATTTTAACTAATTTAAGAGTACTTTAAATGGCATTAAGTTATAATCACAAGAATGTGTAATTATTACCGCTATTTCCAGAACTTTTTCATCAACCCCTTTCTTTTTTAAGCACCATATTGCACAGGGCATTGTATGTCGTAGGTGCTACATAAAATTAACTACTAGCTGTAGTCCCAGAAAGGTTAAAATTTGATCGCTACACCCATACAGACTTCAGTTAACTTACTCTCAAGTTTCTCTGACCCTAATTATTATCAAAGTCAGGACGTGGAGTTGCAAATTCATTAGAGAACAGATTCCATTGGTGTTTGTTAATAGTCAAAGCTGCTTTTTAGAAATAGAGCTGCTGCTTTAAAGCTCATTTATAGGTTTTGGCTACCTGGAGAGTGGTACCTTATCATTTTGAAATGCGTTAGAGAGCTTCAGGTTTCTCTGACTTCTAAGTAGGTTATGTAGCTCGCAGTTCCTTGAAAATGACAAATAATGGTGATGATAATTTTGTTTTCTTGCCAGACTTCAAAGGAGCCCCAAAACATTTGCAAGCTTGATCCCCTTCTATTATCTCTGGTATCCAATTTTTAGGGTTTGCTTCTGGATATATTCTCTGGATGGAAAACTCTGTTCTTAGGCCAGAAATTTGCAAATGGGTAGAATTTTTCATTCTTTCTGTACAAATCTTACCTTGGTGAATATTTAAACCTACCAGTTACCTTTTCAATTGGTGGATGAAGGTTCTAAGGAAAGGCTGTATTCCTTGGGAGTAGTTATTCCTATTATTGAATATAATAGAAACTTCTCACCTGTAGGCCTGGCTTAGCCCCTTGGATGAGGGTGAGGGTGACAATTGATATATTAGCCAGGTGGTGCTGTGTTGACTACAATAAAATGTGGACAGTGTTTGTGTTTGGGCGATGTAATTATGCAATTTCACTTTGCTGATTTCTCTTTCTAAGTTTTCTTCTTACATTATTTTAAAATGTTGTAAAAGTATTATGACCAGAAATGTGAAGGGCAGGTATGAAGAAAACTATAGAATACCAGGCAGCTTCAGATTTCTCTTTTTAGTAGGTTAAATAGCCTGAATAAGTGGAGTAACACACTAGGATCTAGGATGGAAGTTACCAAATTATAATGGTTAGTGCTGCCTACATTAATGTATAAATTAAATGCAACCCTAATCAAAGTACCAGAATGGTTTTCTTTTGAGATTTGACAACTTTATTGTAAAGTTCACATGGAAGAATAAATAGGCAGGAATTCTAAAATGTGTTTAAAAATATGATAGGGACTAACCTTACCCAGATATTGAAGTATATCATAAAGTTATAATTATTAAAATTGCTGTGATACTAATACAAGAGTGGATATAAATCAGTGGAACATGGCCTAAGAACAAACCTTAGTGTATGTTATATATTACTGTACGTTAATGGAAATGTCTTAATTAGTGAAGGGGAGCAAATAAGACAATCTTATAGCTTGTTAGAATTTATTTTGGTGAGCTGTCTAAACAACTAAATTGATTCTCTTCCAGATGAATCAGAGTTAAATATAGAAAGTGAAACCATAAAAAAAACATTTGCACAAAACACCAAAAGAAATAAAGAAACAGGGAGTTTAGAAGTTGTCCCAAGTCTCTGTATGGGAGTATGGTGTATGATGAAGATAGTAGTTTAGTCTCACAGGGGAAAGATGGATTATTTAGTAAATGGGCAGGAACCATTAACTAAGCAAGATCCTTACATCACTTGTGATACCAAAATAATTCTGGATGGAACGGAGTTGAATGTAAAAGTGAAGTTGTGAAAGTACTAGAAGAAATATACTTAAGGGAAACAGATATGGCTCAAGCAGTTGAGCTCCTGCCTAGCACACGGGAGGTCCAAGGTTCAGTTCCCAGTGTCTCCTAAAGAATACAAGCAAAGCAGAGAGCTGACATGGATGACTGGCACAGCAAGCTGATGCAACAAGATGATCCAACAAGAGACACACAGAAGAAAAGCATAATGAGAGACCCAACAAAGGAGGGAGTGGAGGTGGTTCCAGCAATTAGGCACCTCTTTCCCACATGGAAGGTCCCAGATTCAATTCTGGTGCCACCTAAAAGAAAAAGAAGACCAGGACACAACAGACACAGCAAGTGAAACAAGGAAGGAGTGGGGAAAAATAAATAAAATAAAATAAATTTAAAATATATATATATATATTTATAGTTAAGCGTTTTCACAATATTAGAGTGGGAACAGGCTTTTAAAATATGACACAAAATCCAGAAATATAAAATAAATGAATTTTTAAATTTGACTACGTTAATGAAAAATTTCTACTGAAAATAATAGCAAAAACCCATCACACATTACAAAGTTAAGTATAGCAAAAACCATAAACAGACTAACTTAAATAGTCAAGACAGGGCTTATTAACCCTGTTATATGTATTAAAGCTATTTTCTCCAAATTAAGAGCACTCATGAACCAACAAAAAAAGAAACTGAAAATAAGCAAAAGATATGTAGACAATTTATGTAAAAAAATTCAACAACTAATAAACATAAAGATAAAAATATTAGTGAACTGATTTTTTGTCAGTTTAGCAAACATAAATAATAGCAAATATGGGTCATAATTTGGAGAAATAAGCCTGCTGTTCGGAGTGTAAATTGGTATAAACTTTGAAAGATTCTTTGACTATAACAAAATTTTAAATGTACACATACCCTCTGATTCAGCTTTTCCATTTATGGGAATTTATCTTACAGAAACAGTCACACAGTTGCACAAACATATTAAGTACCAGGGTGTTCATCACAGCATTATTTATAATAGTGAAAAATAGAAACAACATTTGCCATTAATGTAAACACATATCTCTTTATGGAGAAATGATTTAGTAGGTTTTGATAATTATATACAGTGTAATATCCTGTAGTCAATAAACATAAAATATTGACAGATGTCTGTGATGAGTGATTATAAAACAATAATAGTATGAGCCCACATATTTAAATGTTATGTTTATTCATATATTTGTATCTTTATTCATATTTATACATACACAATCAGATAAATATATATTGTCACCAAAATTTAAACAACGGTTATTTCTAGGTGGTGGAAGTGCAGGTAAGTTTTCTTTCATTTTTTTGAGATCTCAGGACTGGGCATTGAACCTGGAACTTCCTGTGTGGGAAGTTTGCATTCAACCACTGAGCTACATGAGTTCCCCCGAGTTGGTTTTTTAGTTTGTTTGCTGTTTTTTGTTTTTAGGAGGTACGAGGGATCAAACCTGGGATCTCGTATGTGGGAAGCAGGCACTCAACTACTTGAGCTACATCCACTTCTCATTCTTTTTTTTTTTTTTTTAAAGATTTATTTATTTATTTAATCCCACCCCCGCAGGGGTCTGTTCTCTGTGTCTGTTTGCTGGGTCTTGTTTCTTTGTCCGCTTCTGTTGTTGTCAGCGGCACGGGAAGTGTGGACGGCACCATTCCTGGGCAGGCTGCACTCTTCCTTTGCGCTAGGCGGCTCTCCTTTCGGGGCGCACTCCTTGCGCGTGGGGCTCCCCTACGCAGGGGACACCCCTGCGTGGCAGGGCACTCCTTGCGCGCATCAGCACTGTGCATGGACCAGCTCCACACGGGTCAAGGAGGCCCGGGGTTTGAACCGCGGACCTCCCATGTGGTAGACGGACGCCCTAACCACTGGGCCAAGTCCGTTTCCCCCTCATTCTTTCATTCTTTATGCTGTTCTGCATTGTTTGAATTTTCTTTCAATGTGGGTATATAAATTTTTTTTTTTAATCAGTAAAGCAAGAAAAGAGAAGTGAAAATTAAATCTCTGGATGGGATGGATGGGCAGGCAGGAAAGAAAAAAAAAAAAGAAATTATAAAGGAAGACCAGTATATAGGACCACACATATATATATAAACCTATTTGTTCAAAGCTGTATTATAAAAAAGGAGCAGATGTAGCTCAGTGGTTGAGTGCCTGCTTCTCATCTTAGAAAGTCTTGGGTTCAAACCCTAGTAACTCATTTAGAAAAAAAAAGTAGAGGTAAAAGACAACAAGCTAAGGGAAACATTTCCAAAAACATTAGTGATGAAGGGATTAATATCATTACTATTATGAATATACAATAGCAAGAAAAAAACTACTAGCATTTCGATGGGTAGTGAAAACTGAATAAGATCTGTAATCTAGTTAGCAGTAATCTACCAAAGCCAGTTTCCTGGTTTGATATTGTACTACCGCTATACAAGATGCTGGTGTCAGGGAAAGCTGAATAAAGGGTATTTGTGACTCTCTTTACTGTTTCTGTGACTTCCTGTGAGTCTACAATTATTTCAAAATCAAGTTTAAAAAAAAAAGGGCACAAACACCTCATAAAATGCGAGAGACAGGGAAGCCCAGTGGATAGTGTGTCCGCCTACCACATGGGAGGTCCGTGGTTCAAACCCCGGGCCTCCTTGACCCATGTGGAGCTGGCCCACATGCATTAAGGAGTGCCATGCCACGCAGGGGTGTCCCCCACATAGGGGAGCCCCATGCGCAAGGAGCGTGCCCCGTAAGGAGAGCCACCCAGTGTGAAAGAAAGTGCAGCCTGCCCAAGAATGGCACCGCACACATGGAGAGCTGACACAGCAAGATGACCCAACAAAAAGAAACACAGATTCCCGTGCCGCTGACAACAACAGAAGCGGACAAAGATGACGCAGCAAATAGACACAGAACAGACAACTGGGGCGGGCAGGGGGAAGGAGGAAGGGAGGAAGGAAAGAAGGAAGGGAGGAAGGGAGGGAGGGAGGGAGAGGAGAGGCAAATGGCTCATAAACAGATGTTTTAAATACTATTAACAAATAATTAACAAATAATACAAAGTGAAGTGAGATATCACTTTTTACTTAAGTCTCGCCCAGTCAGAGGAGGCAGGAGTGCCTCAGAGTTCTAGATCCAGGTTTTTTGTCCTGGCAAATAAACCTATGCTTTGGCTTTCAGTGATGCCCTACTTAGGTGTCCCTGCTCCTCCAGAAAGTCCAGTCGTGGTTAGAACTTGATAGGAGCTCAAGGCTTTAAAACCCAGGGACATGCCCAGGAATCAACTAAAATTCAGGAACACATCCCAAATTCAACTAGAACTCAGGAATGTGCCCCACATTTTCCCAGCTCTGTGTGCCAGACAGCGAGTTCAGTCCTTTCCGACTGGCTTGTGAGCCTCACACCTCTCCTGGGAGGTGGGTATTATCACCACTGTACACAAAACAAATGTAAACCCTCACAAACACACTTACACACCTGCCAGCAGAATAGCCACCTCTGCCCACCAGCACACCTGCCTGCTCAAGGGCTTGTGCTTTGTGTCTCTCGCCGTCTCTGCTGACTCACCTGGTCCATAGGGCACACCTGGAGCGAGGCCCTCAGGAGTTTGCCTTGCTGCCAGAGCCCTCAGAGTCTTTTTCCCCAATAGGACTTTCTTTGACTGTCAGAAAAGATGAAGATGCCGAGTGACCCACAGGCAGGATGAATGTCAGGCACTGGCAAGCTTGCCCGCCTGTGGGTGTGGGAGCAGGACCTGAGACTCGCAGCGCTCCTTCCGGGAGGCTTTCTCTGCTGGGTGGGCGGCTGCAAGGGGCGGGCCACCTCCTCCGGGCCCTCTGCCTGTCACTGCTCCCCATGGCTCGGCTCCTCAATGAACCTTTGTCTCTCTGGAGCCTGTTGGTTTTGGCTCCTAGCAGCCTGTGGGATCAGTCCCAGATCCCCAGGAAAAGATCACTCCTTTGAAGAAAAAGAATGGAAGTCCTGAAAGAGGGGCCAGCCTCCCAGTCTAAGCATTCATTTACCCTCTTACTTATAAAAGAAACCACTTCACAGATGTTATCCTCATGTTTGGATGTAGGGCATAAAATCGACTTGTTCACAAATTTTCTATCTGTGTGGTTAATTGCCTTCCCAATAAACTATCAGCCCTGTACGTTCTTGGGCTGGGCCTAGAATATTTTTCCTTGTTTATTTCGAAAAATAAAATAATCTACTCCCATGTTATATTTAAACAGAACAAAAAAGGTTAGGCAGTGGAACTAAATCTCCTCCCTGGACCCCTTAATTCTCCAGTTCATTTCTCCACAGGGGAATCTCTGTATCACTGTTACCTGTTTCTTGTGTATCCTTCCTGAGACATTTTTTCTTTATGTGCATGTGTACGTGTATCCCTATTTATACAAATGGGAGCCATACTCTATCTTGTTTCTTGCTACCTTTTTTTTTCCTCTTAAAAATGCCTCTTGTAGCTCTCGATTATGTATGTATCAGCACATACAATGTGTATGTGAGTTTTCAGTTACCCTACAGCCTTCCACCATGTGGATATGCCAGTTTATTTAACTGGTCCCCTTTGATGAACATCCCGGTCACTCCCAGACTTACTTTTTTTTTTCCAATTTTTTTTTTCAGTTTTTTTTCTCTTGTTTTTCCTTCTTTTTTTTCTTCCAGGCTTTTGATACTACAAACAGTGCTGCAGTTTAATATCCTTCTGTTTATTATGTCTTGGAGCCCATGTGCAAGTGGGTCTGTAGAACCAATTCCTAGAAGTGGAATTGTGGGATAAAGGGATGTGCATCTTACACGTTGATAAAAAATGGTCAGTTGCTCTCTGACAAGGCTCACAGTTTTTGTCCAGCCGAGTGCTAGCTCCTTAGACATCTCTTCCTCTTGCCTAAGTCTTGAATTGACTCAGAAATAAAACAAAGAAGTCTGGAGGTGAAGGGCAAGGTATTACCTTTATTGTTGATAAAGCTGATATTTGAGGCTGTGGTCTGAACCTCAGATTGACTTTCCACCCACACCCAGTTTGTCCTTCTATACTCACTAGTGACATAATCCAGGCTACCTGTGGTGGGGGGCAGGGAGGAAAATCTGTACTAGCCAAAGGGGTACTGATGCAAAATACCAGAAATTGGTTGGTTTTTATAAAGGGCATGTATTTGGGGTAGGAGCTTACAAATACCAGGCCATAGAGCATAGAAAATAGACCAAAGGCTATTTTCACATGTTGGAGCAAGATAGCTGCCGACGTCTGCGAGGGTTCAGGGTTCCTGGGTTTCTCCCGTCCAGCGTCTTGTTTCTCTCTGGGCTCAGGGTTCCTCTCTTCCTGGGGCTGGCTTCTCTTTCCTCTGTGTGCTTACTTCCTGGGGCTCCAGCTTAAGGCTTCAGCATCAAACTCCAACATCAAAACCCTTCCACATGTGGAGCTGGCCCATGTGCAGTGCTGATGCACGCAAGGAGTGCCGTGCCACTCAGGGGTGTCCCCCGTGTAAGGGAGCCCCATGCGCAAGGAGTGCACGCCATAAGGAGAGCCTCCCAGTGTGAAAGAAGGTGCAGCCTGTCCAGGAATGGTGCCGCACACATGGAGAGCTGACACAACAAGATGACGTAACAATAAGAGGCACAGATTCCTGTGCCGCTGATAAGGATAGAAGTGGTCACAGAAGAACACACAGCAAATGGACACAGAGAGCAGACGACTTGGGAGGGGGGTGGAAGGGGAGAGAAATAAATAAAAAATATATCTTAAAAAAAAAATCCCTCCAACTCTGTCCCTTGCCACGCCCTAATGACGTGGCTCAATCAAAGCCCTAATCATAACTTAAACACAAATCAAAGTCCTAATCATAACTTAAACATGACTAGATACAGACCAGATTACAAACATAATCCAATATCTATTTTTGGAATTCATAACTATATCAAACTGCTACAATATCCATTCAGGAAGCATCAGAAATAGTGAAGAAATGTTACTACACAACAAACAAATGTGGTTGAATGAATGAATGGACTCCACCACTATTCTGGACCTATAAATGATAGATCCCAGAGTCCTCTGCCGTCTTTCTTTTGGAGAGAATGGTCTGACTAGGAGTTAGGAGCTCAACTCCAATTTAAGACTGACTCAGTCCTGCCCTTTACCTCTGTACTTTCCCTGAGTCTTAATTTCAGCTCCTGGCTGTGCAAGGCTTGCAGTCACAAAGCAGTCTCTTGCTAGACCTCTGGAGAATTCATAATGTGCCATTTCCACCCAGCAAGTTTTGAGGGAGACCTTTCTTGTATTGTGAATTTCCTGTTTCATGCCAGGAACCTGCCTTCTATGAAGGACAGCCATTGCAGTGTAGTGTGAAGATTTTTCTTTATGACAAAGTCTATATCCATTTAGTAACTCTGTATTTAGGACGTGCCATGTGCCAGGCACTTAGTGCTTGCACCACTGAGGTGAATCAGTCCTAGACCTTAATCAAAGCGAGGGGAAGGGTCAGGTAAATGGGTAAATCCAGCCCCTGGAGATCATTGCCCTGACAGGGGCAAGCCCAAGGAGCTATGAGGGCAGACTGGAGGTGTGGGTTTGAGAGGTTATGGGTGGGAAGAGGATTTCTTGTACTTGGGGAAGGCCTTTGGTTTCACAGAGATTTGCAAAATGTGTTTCTGATTCCTGGAAGGTGAGCTAAACTGGAGGAGGGGACAGGAACACTGCTCTTAGAAGCTCTGCTCTCCCACCTCGTTTCAATTTCCCTTGTAAGTGAACTTTCTAGAGCAGTTTTTCCTAGGATGTTTCTAAGAAAACTAGCCTTTGGGCACCCTGGGGAAAGGTTCCCAGTCCAGATTTGGTTTGAGAATCTCTGCAAAGGAAATTTCTCCTCCTCTCCTTGAAGATTGACAGTGCACACTACCATAGTAAAAGCTCTAAGAAGTCCATCAGTAAAGAAACTTATCTCAGTATTTTTCACACATATTTGTCTGTGGAATCATTTTTCCTCTTTACTGTCTTGATAGCATAGAATTATGTATATTGCTTCTTCACATTTTGATTTGAAATTGCTATAGGGTTTGTGTATGTGTGGTCAATCACATGAAAACATCTTTGATACTTTTTTTCACCCCCTATGTCTGTTGAAAGGTTTAGGTTTTGTTTTTGTTTTTGTACTCAATTTTATGTTTGTTTAGCGCCACTTGTTGGCTATTGGCCAGAAATCTAGGATGCTGGGGGTGAGGAGGTGGGCAATCTGAAATTCTACATATTTATGCTGAAGTTTAACCATATTTGACATAAGCATCAAAGAAAAGTGAAACGTTTCCTTCAGGGTGGTGGGGAGGAGGAAGAGGAAAACCCCCATCTTATGGTGTTTAATTTCTGTCGGTATATCTTCTCACCCCCTTTGTTGAAGTGATCGAAGCTATTTACATCCCCACCCACCCTTTTTCTTAAGTAACAAAGCAGAGATAAGTTTGGATTTATAAGTTCATTGGTTAGTTCTTAAAGGTTGTTCCCTTCCCAGGAGTCCTTAGTTCCTATTAGATCACTTCTGCGTTTGTCTTCTGTAGTTATCTTTGCTGGTGGAAAATGTTTAGTCAAGATTCTGGTACTTTTGTACACTCGGAGAAAGTGGCCTTTGAATTCCGAGCTTCAATATACGGAAGGTGTGTTGATTATAATGTGTGGATTTTATTTTTCCCATAAGGAAATAAAAAGATAGAAACAGTATTCCCCATCCCCCACCCCAACCACCTGCCTGGTTAGACATTAAAGTTGCTGGAAGAGCTTACAGAGTGGGGGAATGAGGGTTGGCTTTGTCCAGAGTGGGGCCAGTACACTCTGGGGCTGTAGCTGATGACACCATTGTTTATGGGAAGAACTGGGCTGGGGGTGGGGATGGGGGGAGGGGGAGGGGGGGGGGGGACACAGAAATGCAGGACTCCCATCCACTCTTAACTTCCCCCACAGGACAGCAAGGAATGGTCTTTCTCTTTTTATGTATGTATTATATACATTCATGTAATACATTGATACATTCTTGTAAGATATACAAACAGAACAGGTTGAAAAAAAGCCCTTTGGCCCTCTTTCCCCAGACCTGGTTCCCTCGTGACTTTTGATATGTATCTGTAAACTTTTACATTTTGCTTGGCTTTTCACATTAATGAACTCAGACTGCACATAATTTTCAGCAACTTGCTTCCTGTCTGCCCCCCACCTTAACACTATTACTCTCTCTCTTTTTATTTTAATGGCTACAGTTTTCTATGGTATGATGGTACCGTAGTTAATTTAACCATTTCCCCACTGACAGGAGTTATTTCCAGTTATTTTCCTATTACAAGTAATAACTAATAACATTTTAAATTACATTATTCATTCCCCTTTGTATGTATGAGTAGATACTGAGAAGTAAAATTCCCAGTTGTAGTATTTTTGTATTTAAATTTATTTTTTGAATAAGTAAGAGATGCATATGAACAAAATTCAAAATGTGCAAGAGTATACCATGAAAAGTAAATTTTCCTTCCTCACCTGGTCCCTAGGCACTCAATTCTTGTTAGAGGCAACTACTGTTAACTTGTTACTTGTGCATCCTTCCAAATATATTCTATGCAAATAGGAGCTTATATTTATATTGTATGTATATTGTGTTCAGTCTCTGTATATACACTTTTCATACTTTGCTTTCTGTTCTCTAACATGTTCGTAACTATATTAGTACATGTAGCACTTCCTCATTCTTTTCTTTTTTAAAAAAAATTGAGATGTAATTCACATAATTACTCTTTTAAAGTGTGTACTTCATCCCCTCTTGATACTATAAAACTATTGTGACTAGTAATAGAAGAAATTGTAGCATTGAGGTGGAGAAAGTGACCACAGTAGTTGCGGAGGGCAGGGAGAGGGAAGAAGAGATGTGATATGGGGGCATTTTTAGGACTTGGTGAGTTTTTATTTGTTCGTTTTTTCTCTCCTCTCCTCCCCCCAGTTGTCTGCTCTCTCTGTCCATTCGCTGTGTGTTCTTCTGTGACCGCTTCTATCCTTATCAGCGGCACCGGGAATCTGTGTTTCTTTTTGTTGCGTCATCTTGTGTCAGCTCTCCATGTGTGCGGCGCCATTCTTGGACAGGCTGCACTTTATTTTGCCCTGGGTGGCTCTCCTTTCGGGACGCACTCCGTGCGCATGGGGCTCCCCTATGCAGGGGAGACCCCTGTGTGGCAGGGCACTCCTTGAGCGCATCAGCACTGCGCATGGGGCAGCTCCACATGGGTCAAGGAGGCCCGGGGTTTGAACCTCGGACCTCCTATGTGGTAGGCAGATGCTTTAACCATTGAGCCAAGTCCACTTCCCATTTTCGGGACTTTGAGTTATCCTAAATGATATTGCAGGGTCAGATGCTGGACCTTATATATCCTGCCTTAACCTACTGAATGTACTGTGAGAGAGTGTAAACTACAGAGTAAACTATTATCTATGTGGTGCAGCAGTGCTCCAAAATGTGTTCACTGAATGTGATGAGTGTGCCACAATGATGGAGGAGGTTGTTGGTGTGGGAGGAGTGGGGTGGGGGTGTTGGAGGTATACGGGAACCTCTTATATTTTTTAATGTAACGTTTTTTTGTGTGATGTAAATATCTTCAAAAAAATACAATTTACAAAAATTATGGGGTGGGGTAGTGGGGAGCAGGGTATATGGGAATCACTTATGTGTTTTATGTTTTTTAATGTAACGTTCTTTGTGATCTATTAACTTTAATAAAAAAGTGTAAAAAATAAAATAAAATAAAAATAAAGTGTACACGTCAGTGGCTTTTATATTCACCAGTTGTACCACTATTACCACTAATGCCAGAAAATTTTCATCACTCCAAAAAGAAACTGTATCTATTACCAGTCGCTCCCCATTTTTCCCTCCTCCCAGCTCCTGGCAACCACTGATCTATTTTCTATTTCCTTATTCTTATTAACAGCTGCTTAGAATGATGTTGTATAGGAGTATCATATTGTATTACCAACCAGTGCTTGACTCTTTTTTTTTTTTTTTCTGAGGCAGTTAATTTATTTCATATCATTGAGGTCATATAGTATTTGTCCTTCAATGCCTGGGTTGCTTCACTCAACATAAGATTCTCAAGGTTCATCCATGTTATCACGTGCGATTGTAGTGTATTGGTTCTTACAGCTGAGTAGTATTCCATTGTGTGTATATACCACATTTTATTGATCCACTCATCTGTTGATGGACATTTGGATTGATTCCAACTTTTGGCGATAGTGAACAATGCTGCTATGAACATTGGTGTACATATATTGGTTTGTGTCCTTGTTTTCAGATCTGATGGGTATATACCCAGCAGTGGTATTGCTGGGTCATATGGCAAATCTATGGATAATTTTTTGAGAAACCGCCAAACTGTCCTCCAGAATGGTTGGATCCTTCTGCATTCCCACCAGCAATGGATGAGTGTTCCCCTTTCTTCACATCCTCTCCAGCATTTGTATTCTACTGTTTTTTTCATGGCTGCCAATCTTATGGGAGTAAGATGGTATCTCATTGTAGTTTTGATTTGCATTTCCCTGATAGCTAGAGATTTGGAGCATTTTTTCATGTGCTTTTAGCCATTTGTATTTCTTCTTTGGAGAAGTGTCTGTTTAAGTCTTTTTCCCATTTTTTAAATGAGTTGTTTATCTTTTTGTTTTCAAGATATATGAGTTCTTTATATATGCAAGTTATAAGTCTCTTATCAGATATATGGTTGCCAAATATTTTCTCCCATTGTGTGGGTTCCCTTTTTACTTTCTTGACAAACTCCTTTGAGGTGCAGAAGGCTTTAATTCTGAGGTAGTCCCATTTATCTATTTGTTCTTTTGCTGCTCGTGCTTTTGGTGTGATATTCATGAAGCCATTTCCTATTACAAGGTCCTGTAGATGTTTCCCTACACTGCTTTCTAAGGTCTTTATGGTCTTGGCTCTTATATTTAGGTCTTTGATCCATCTTGAGTTGATCTTTGTATAAGGTGTGAGATGGTAATCCTCTTTCATTCTTCTACATATGGCTATCCAGTTCTCCAGGCACCATTTGTTGAATAGGCCATTCTCTCCCAGTTGAGAGGGTTTGGTGGCTTTATCGAATATTATATGGCTATATACATGAGGTTCTATATCTGAACTTTCAATTCGATTCCATTGGTCTGTGTGTCTCTCCTTATGCCAGTACCATGCTGTTTTCAGTACTGTAGCTTTGTAGTATGTTTTTTTTTTTTTTTTAAAGATTTATTTATTTATTTAATTCCCCCCCTCCCCTGGTTGTCTGTTCTTGGTGTCTATTTGCTGCGTCTTGTTTCTTTGTCCGCTTCTGTTGTCGTCAGCGGCACGGGAAGTGTGGGCGGCGCCATTCTTGGGCAGGCTGCTCTTTCTTTTCACGCTGGGCGGCTTTCCTCACGGGTGCACTCCTTGCGAGTGGGGCTCCCCCACGCGGGGGACACCCTTGCGTGGCACGGCACTCCTTGCGCGCATCAGCACTGCGCATGGCCAGCTCCACACGGGTCAAGGAGGCCCGGGGTTTGAACCGCGGACCTCCCATATGGTAGACGGACGCCCTAACCACTGGGCCAAAGTCCGTTTCCCTTTGTAGTATGTTTTGAAGTCAGGAAGTGTGATTCCTCCTATTTCGTTTTTCTTTTTCAATATGTCTTTGGCTATTCGGGGCCTCTTTCTATTCCAAATAAATTTCATAGTTAGTTTTTCTAGTTCCTTAAAGAAGGCTGTGTTGATTTTTATTGGGATTGCATTGAATGTGTAGATCAGTTTTGGTAGGATAGACATCTTAATAATATTCAGTCTTCCTATCCATGAACAGGGAATATTCTTCCATTTATTTAGGTCTTCTTTGATTTCCTTGAACAATCTTGTATAGTTCTCGATGTATAAGTTTTTTACCTCTTTAGTTAAATTTATTCCTAAGTATTTGATTTTTTTATTTACTATTGTGAATGGTATTTGTTTCTTGATTTCCTCCTGATCTTGCTCATTATTGGTGTACAGAAATGCTACTGATTTTTGCGCATTGATCTTATAACCTGCAACTTTGCTAAACTCATTTATGAGTTCTAGGAGCTTTGTTGTAGATCTCTCAGGGTTTTCTATATATAGGATCATGTCATCTGCAAATAATGAAATTTTGACTTCTTCCCTTCCAATTTGAATGCCTTTTATATCTGGTTCTTGTCTCAGTGCTTGAGCAAGTACTTCCAAGACAATGTTAAATAGGAGCGGAGACAATGGGCATCCTTGTCTTGTTCCTGAGTTTAGAGGGAAGGATTTCAGGATTTCGCCATTGTAAACAATGTTGGCTTTCGGTTTTTCATATATACTCTTTATCATGTTCAAAAAGTTTCCTTGTATTCCGATCTTTTGGAGTGTTTTTATCAGGAAGGGGTGCTGTATTTTGTCAAATGCCTTTTCTGCATCTATAGATATAATCATGTGGTTTTTTTTCTCTCAATCTGTTTATATGGTGTATTACATTGATTGATTTTCTTATGTTGAACCATCCTTGCATACCTAGAATAAATCCCACTTGGTCATGGTGTATAATTTGTTTAATGTGTTGTTGAATACGATTAGCAAGTATTTTGTTAAGTATTTTTGCGTTTAGGTTCATTAGAGAAATTGGTCTGTAATTTTCCTTTCTTGTGGTGTCTTTGTTTGGCTTTGGTACTAGGGTAATGTTGGCATCATAGAAGGAATTAGGCAGTGTTCCTTCTGTTTCGATTTTTTGGAATAGTTTCAATAGGATTGGTGTTAGTTCTTTCTGGAATGTTTTGTAGAATTCACCTGTGAAGCCGTCTGGCCCTGGGCTCTTCTTAGTTGGGAGATTTTTAATGACTGATTCTATCTCTTTGCTTGTGATTGGTTTGTTAAGATCATCAATTTCTTCTTTCATCAGTATGGGCTGCTTATGAGTTTCTAGGAATTTGTCCATTTCCTCTAAATTGTCATTTTTGTTGGAATATAGTTTTTCAAAGTATCCTCTTATGATAGTCTTTATTTCTGTGGGGTCAGTGGTGATATCACCTTTCTCATTTCTTATTTTGTGTATTTGCATCTTTTCTCTTTTTTTCTTTGTTAGTCTCGCTAAAGGTTTGTCAATTTTGTTGATCTTCTCAAAAAACCAGCTCTTGGTCTTGTTTATCTTTTCAAGTGCTTTCTTATTTTCTATTTCATTTAGTTCTGCTCTTATCTTTGTTATTTCCTTCCTTCTTCTTCCTGTTGGGTTACTTTGTTGTTGTTTTTCTAATTCCGTCAAAAGTGCAGTTAGTTCTCCAATTTTTGCTCTTTCTTCTTTTTTGAGATATGAATTTATGGCTATAAATTTCCCTCTCAGTACCGCTTTTGCTGCATCCCATAAATTTTGGTATGTTGTGTTATCATTATCATTTGTTTCAAGGTAGTCATTGATTTCTTTTGAGATTTCCTCTTTGACCCACTGTTTTTCTAAGAGTGTGCTGTTTAATTTCCAAATTGTCGTGTGGAGTCTGGGTCTCTGTCCCTTGCAAATTTCCAGCTTCACTCCACTGTGGTCAGAGATATTGTTTTGTATGATTTCGATCTTTCTGAATTCATTAAGCCTTTCTTTGTGGCCTAGCATATGGTCAATCTTGGAGAATGTTCCATGTGCGCTTGAGAAAAATGTATATCCTGCTGTGTTTGGGTGTAATGATCTATATATGTCTATTAGATCCAGCTCTTCTAATATACTGTTCAAATGTTTTGTTTCTTTAGTGATTCTCTTTTGAGATGTTCTGTCCAGAGTTGATAGTGAGTGCTTGACTCTTTAGGTTGTTTCTAGACCTTCACTGCCATAAACAGTGCCTCAGTGACCATTCTTGCATGTATGTGTGTGTATATGCCTTTACAACTTCTGGGTTTTGTGTCTTCCCCACTCCCTTGCTTTCTAGTACTTTTGAAACTGGCATCATTTGTTAAATAATCCAGCTTTACTGCACTGATTTGAAATGCTACTTTTATCATATACAAAATCCCCAGGTTTCTGGGCTTCTCTGCTTCTCCATTGAGCTCTTTGTTTATGTTGTAATTATCAAGCCTCCCTGTTGTTCTTATGTGTAGTGGGGTCAGAGGTGGCTCCCATTTGGCCTGTACTGTGGCATCCCACTTATACTTCCCCCAGCAGTCTGGGGCATTTGCCGACCCCACTGCCAATGCCTTGCAATTTCTAATTTTGAAATAATTGTTAGTATAATGAAAACTGTATCATGTTTAAATTTGCATTTTTATGATTTTTAGAAAAATTGAGCATGTTTTTCCATGTTGGTTGGTCATTTGTATTTTTCCTTCTGGGAATTGCTTATTCATACCCTTTGCTCATTTTTCTTTTTTTTTTTTTTTTTTAAAGATTTATTTTTTATTTAATTCCCCTCCCCTCCCCCGGTTGTCTGTTTTCTGTGTCTTTTTGCTGCGTCTTGTTTCTTTGTCCGCTTCTGTTGTCATCAGTGGCACAGGAAGTGTGGGCGGCGCCATTCCTTGGCAGGCTGCTCCCTCCTTCGCGCTGGGCGGCTCTCCTTATGGGTGCACTCCTTGCGCGTGGGGCTCCCCTACGCGGGGGACACCCCTGCGTGGCAGGGCACTCCTTGCGCGCATCAGCACTGCGCATGGGCCAGCTCCACACGGGTCAAGGAGGCCCGGGGCTTGAACCGCGGACCTCCCATGTGGTAGACGGACACCCTAACCACTGGGCCAAAGTCCGTTTCCCCCTTTGCTCATTTTTCTACAATGTTTATCTTCTTACTGATAGGTAGAGTCTGGATATTACTTTTTTCCTCTGCTATATATATTGCAAGTATTTTTTCTATTTTTTTTGGTAATGAGAATAATTTTTTAAAAATACAGATTGTATTCCTTCACTCACTCCCTTGCTTAAAACCTTTCAGTGGCTTCCCAGTGCTCTTAGGATAAAGACCAAAGTCTTTAGCAAGGCCTTTAAGGCCCAACATGATTTGATCTTTGCCTGCTCTCCAGCCTTGCCTAGAACCAAATGACTTGGCCAGGCACATTCTTGCTCACCTCAGGGACATCACAAGAAGGAACAGTATGGGCCTCCCCTCTTCTTCTTGAAAGCCTCCCCTAACTGCTCAGATTGGGCTGGTTTTGTCTGTTAAATGCTCTGCTTTGTGATACTCTGGACCAAGGTATGACTTATACCCCAGCAAAGTGTATGCTTCTGGAGGGCAGGGACCTTGTCAGCTTCATCTACTCCTCTCCTCACTTCTTAACTCAATGCACAACCCAGGTAGGCATATAACACTTGTCGAATGAGTAAATGAGACCCAGTCCTGCCTTCAAAGAGCCTAAGTAGCAACTGGTTCTGCCACTATGCGGGATTCAAAGTGGCAAGCAGGGCTGAGCTCTGCCCAGATCTACTGAGAATAGGCATGTTGAGAGTCACCCAAAGAGGAGCCAGATGATAGCAATGACAGCAAACAGAAAAATAAAGGAATTTTCAAGTCAGGAGATATTGTGAAAAAGCATGCCTTTTAGTGGCAATAGCCATCACTAGGTGAACGGATAAACAAAATGTGATCTAGCCATGCAATGGAATATTATTCAGCCATAAAAAGGAATGAGGGGAAGCGGATGTGGCTCAACAGATAGAGCATTCGCTTACCATATTGGGGGTCCAAGGGTTTGATACTCAGGACCTACTAGCTTATGTGGTGAGCTGGCCCACATGCGGTGCTGATGCGCGCAAGGAGTGCCGGCCCACACAGGGATGCCCCCGTGTAAGGGTAACCCCTACACAAGGAGTGGCCCCTGTGCAAGGAGAGCCTCCCCGCACAAAACTGCAGCCCACCCAGGAGTGGTTCCACACACACAGAGAGCTGACACAGCAAGATGACACAACAAAAAGAGACACAGATCCCCAGTGCTGCCTGATGAGAATACAAGCGGACACAGAAGAACACACGATGAATGGACACAGAGAGCAGACAACTGGGGTGGGGGGAGAGAAATAAATAAAAAAGTAAGTAAATCTTTAAAAAAAAAAAGGAATGAGGGGAGCAGATGTGGCTCAAGTGGTTGGGCACCCACCTCCCACACGGGAAGTTTCAGGTTTGGTTCCCCATGCCTCCTAAAGAGGATGAGCAGACAGCAGACACAATGAACAGACAGATGAGGGAGCTATCTGGGGGAGGGGGGACACAAATATAGAACTAAAAAAAAGGAATGAAATTCTGTTACATGCTGCAATATGGATGGACCTTGAAGATAAGTTGCGTGAAATAAGCCAGATATAAGTGGACAGTCGTATGATTTCACTTTCATGAAATACCTAGAATTAGCAAATTCACAGAGACAAAAAGTAGATCAGGTTACCAGGGACTAGATGGATGGGCGGGAGAATGAGGAGTTGTTGCTTAATAGGTACACAGTTTTTTTGGGGGGCGGTGCAAAGGTTTTGATAATTGGTGGTGGTGATGGTAGTACGATACTGTAAATGTAATTCATATCACTGAATTGGCACATAAAAGTCGTTACAGGGGAGTGAATGTGGCTCAAACAGTTGAGCTCCTTCCCACACGGGAGGTCCCGTCTTGGGTCACTGGTGCCTCCTAAAAGCAAAAAAACAAACAACAAGCAAACAAATGAAAAAAAAACAACCCAGGGAAGCTGAGTACTGGCTTCCCACGTAAGAGGTCTTGAGTTTGATCCCTGATTCTGGTACCTTAAAAAAAAAAAAAAAGTGGTTATAATAGGAAAATTTGTGTTGTATTAATATATATGTTATTACCACAATAAAAATTCTTTTTTAAAAACCAGGGCTTTTGGTTATAGATCTAGATTATTGAGATGGTTATTAAGATCTTATATTCATTTGCTTTAGGATTTGTCTTATTAGAACAGGTGTGAGGGAGGTAATAGTATTCTGATTTTAACCTAGGAAACTGGTGTGCCAGAAAAGTTAGATTACTGCCAAGAATTGCCCAGCTATTGTGTGATTTGTGCAATAGAGGCTCTGAAACACCGCATCTCCTGGTTGTTGAGTTTAGGCAGAGCTATATTTGCCATCCAAGGCTTTCTGGCTGCTGTCCCTGAGGTTTGAATAGTGCTCAGGGAACCTTGAAAGAATCAGCAGCTGCACTTGAGAGGCAAATGCCTGTTCAGAAGACATGGCTTTTGAGCAGCATCTTGAAGGATGACAGGTGGCCAGGGGTGGCGGGAGCCCCACGAAGAGTGAGGACTGTGTGTGCAGAGGCCTGAGGCATGAGGGCCTTGCAAGTTCTAAGGCCAGTGGGACCTTGGGATACTTGGATTCTGGTTGCCTCGTGGGAACTGGTGGCAAAGGAGGTGGGCTAAGACCAGGTTCAAGGAGTTTGGTTTTTATTCTATGGCCAACTGATTGCTTTTAAACTTTTTAATTAGGGAAATTTAAAGATACACAAAAGTAAAATAGTATAATGAATCCCATCACTCCATGACCCCATTCCAGCAGTTCTCAACCAAAAGCCAATCCTGTTCCTTCTACCCTAACACCATTGCCACCACCTCTCCCCACCTCTTTTTCTTGTTTCTTTTTTGTCTTTTTTGTTATTTTCCCCACTTCTTCGCATTCTTCCTGCTCCTGATCGCTTTGAAGCAAACCCCAGAGCTGGGGGAGGACTTGGGTAGTGTCTTACACCTAGCCAGTGGCTTGTAATGGATTAATCAAGAGTTTGGGGGCCAGGAATGATTAGACAACATTTTTAAAAATTCCATTTCATTTTAAGAGGAATCTTTGAGTTTGCTTTTTTTCTTGCCTTTCAGTGGAAAGTTGGTGTCTCCAAAGTGGAAGAATTTCAAGGGCCTGAAGCTCCAGTGGAGAGACAAGATCCGGCTCAATAACGCCATCTGGCGGGCATGGTACATGCAGTGTAAGTGCTCCTTGAGCCAATGAGAAGACAAGGGCCCCAAAACCTTGCTGGGGTGTCAGACCACCCAAAGTTATCCCTGGCGCCCTTAGCTTCCAGTAGGACAGGGAGAACTAAGCGCCCAGGAGCTTGTAGCCTACTCTTGGAACACTGTGTTTTGTTTAGTTTAGTTTTTTCAAGAAACAAATATCAGTTTAATTTCTATAGACCACCAGTAAAAATTCAAATACAATAACATCAGAAAATATTAAGTAATTTAGGGATAAATTTCACAAAGTATGTTTAAAACATGTATATAAAAAACTGCAAAATACTGTGATATAAATTAAAGAGACCTAAATAAAGGGAAATACATTCCATGTTGGGGAGCAGAAGATGCAAACAGTGCTAAGATTTTACAAAAATCAAAATTTTTGTAAAAATGGAAGAGCTGATTCTAAAATTCAGATGGAAATACAACAGACCTAGAAGAGCCAAAACAGTTTTGAAAAATTGATGTAAAGACTTGAACTATCTGATTTAACATTTACTATAAAACTATAGAGATCAAGACAACATGGTGCTGGAATAGTGAAGTTATGGAATAAGAATAGACATGACAGATAATGAAACAAAATAAAATGTTCCCATGTAATTTTCTTCTTCTCTTTTTTACCCCTTTCCCTCTTTCTTCCTCTCTTATGTCTCCTTTTCTCCTTCTCATTCTTTTTCCATATGTATACTCAATTGTCTCAGCACCATTTATTGAGAAAAAGAAGGAAGATAAAGGGAGGAAGGAGAGAGAGGAAAGGGAAGAAAAGGAAGAAAAGAAATCCAATCTTTACTTCCTACCATATTAAAAAATTCAGAATGGATCAAGAAGTAATTATAAGACATAAAAATAAAACTCCCAGGAAAAAGCAATGGAGAAAATTTTGTGACCTAGGATTAGGCAAAGATTTCTTTAAAATGACATCAAAAGTGTAATACAGGGGAGCGAATGTAGCTCAAGTGCTCGAGCACCTGCTTTCCATGTACAAGGTCCTGGGTTCAATCCCCAGCCCTATACCAAAAAAAAAAAAGTGTGTTACATAACAGACAAAAGTCACACCTTGAACTTCATCAAAATAGAAAACTTCTGCTCTTTGGACATCTATTTTTTTAAAAGCAGTTTTATTGAGATATGTTCACATACCATACAGTCTATCCAAAGTGCACAACCAGTGGCTTTTAATATAGTTACAGTGTTTAACATTCATCACCACAAAAAGTTTTAGAACAATTTCATTACTCTAAAAATTCCACACCCCTTACCAGTCACCTCTCAGTCCCTCTGTCCCTCCCCAGCCCTACATAACCACTAATCTAATCCCATCTTTATGAATTGATTCATATTTACATTTTATATAAATGGAATCAATGCATAGTACTTTGTGTCTGGTTTCTTTCACTTAGCATAATGTTTTGTTTTGTTTTTTGTTGTTGCCTGATATTAACATCTTGTAACATTCACATACATATTTTTAGTTTCAAAGAAAAAGTCTTATATATGCAATATTACCTACATCCATATTTCACATGAGGTTTTACTATGTTATACTGCCCCATGCTACATTTTTTAGTTTTCCTTCTAACAATATACATGCCCTTAGACTTCCCTTTCAACCACTGTCATACCCATATAATAGCACTGCTAGTTACAAACACAATATTATGCTTTCCCCTTTTCTATTCATTTCCAAAGATTAACAAACAACTGTTTTACCAATTCTGTACAGGTTAGCCCTCAGCTTTCCATTCTTTAACCTCAGTCTATTTTCTGGTGACCCGTATTCTGGTTATTAACTCCATGAGTTTACACAATATATTTAGTTAATAATAGTGCAGTCATACCATATTTAAACTTTTGTGTCTAGCTTTCTTCATTCAACACAGTGTCCTCCAGGTTCATTCGTGTTGTCATATGCTTCATGACTTTATTTCTTCTTATAACTGCATAATATTCCAATATGTGTATATACACCACAGTTTGTTTATCCCTTCATCAGTTGATGGACACCTGGGTTACTTCTATCTTTTGGCAATTGTGAATAACACTGCTCTGAACATTGGTGCGCAGATGTCTGTTCATGTTCCTACTCTCAATTCTTCTGGTACCTAGTAGTGATATTGTTTCTTTAGGATTTATTTAATCCATTCACATTCAGTGATATTACTGTAAATTCATTATTTACTTCCACTGTTTTATTCTTCAGCTTTCATATATCATATCTTGTTTTCGTCTGTCTTTTTATTCTTTTGGTTATCCTTTTTGCTATTATTGCTAAGTATCCTAATTCTATCATACCACTGTCTTCTTGCCTCTATGGTTTCTGATGAGAAATCTGCACTAAGTCTTACTGGGCATCCCTTGTATGTGATGGTTTGCTTCTCCCTTGCTGCTCTCAGTTTTCTCTTTGTCAGTGACATTTGACATTCTGAATAGTATGTATCTTGGAGTAGGTCTATTTGCATTTATTCTGATTGGGGTATACTGTGCTTCTTGGCCATGTAAATTCATTTCTTTCATGAGAGTTTAGAAATTTTCAGCCATTATTTCTTCAAATACTCTTTCTGTCCCTTTTCCCTTCTCTCCTTCTGGAAATCCCACGATATGTATGTCGTTGCGCTTTATGTTGTCATTCAACTCCCTGAGCCCCTGCTCAATTTTTTCCATTTTTTCTCTGTGTTCTTCTCTCTCTTTAATTTCAGCTGTTCTGTCTTCTGTATCACGTATTCTTTCTTCTTTCATTTCGAGTCTGCTGTTGTATGTCTCTAATTTTTTTTTTTTGGTACCGGGCCAGAGATTGAATCTGGGACCTCGTATATGAGAAGCCAGTGCTCAACCACTGAGCCACATTGGCTTCACTGAGTTGGGTTTTTTTGTTTGTTTTGCTTGTTTGTTTTTGTTTTTGCATGAGACACTGGGAACTGAACCTGGGACCTCCCATTTGGGAGGCAGGCACTCAATTGCTTGAGTCACATCTGCTCCCTATGATGTGTTTTTTTTAAATTGTTGAGTTGTAACATCTCTTTATATATCCAGGATATTAAACCCTTATTGGATATGTGATTTCCAAATATTTTCTCCCACTGACTTTGCTGCCTTTTCACCCTTTTGACAAAGTCCTGTGAGGTACAAAAGTGTTTTAATTTTGAGGAGGTCCCATTTATTTTTCCTTTTGTTGCACATGCTTTGGTGTAAGGTCCAAGAAACCACCACCTACTACAAGGTTTTGAAACTGTTTCCCTACATTTTCTTCTAGTAGTTTTATGGTCCTGGCTTTTATATTTAGGTCTTTGATCCACTTTGAGTTGATTCTTGTATAGGGAGTGAGGTAGGGTTGTTCTTTCATTCTTTTGGTTATCCCAGTTATCCCAGTTGTCCCAGCACCATTTGTTGAAGAGACTGTTGTCCCTTTAATGTTAACTTGGTAGGTTTGTCAAAAAAACAGTTGACTGTATAGGTGAGAGTTTATTTCTGGGTTCTCAATTCTATTCCACTGATTGATGTGTCTGTCTTTATGCCGGTACCATGCTGTTTTGACCACTGTAGTTTGTAATTGTTTCAAGGTCAGGCAGTGAAATTCCTCCCATGTTGCTTTTCTTCTTTAGAATACATTTGACTATTCAGGTGCTCTAATATGTTCTTTATCTCTCCTATTATGTCCTTCATTCCCATGAGTTCTGTTATTTTTATAGTCAGGTTTTCATATTCTTCTTTGTGCTTGCCCAGTGTCTTATTTATTTATTTATTTATTTATTTATTTATTTCTCTCCCCTCCCCCCCACCCCGGTTGTCTGTTCTCTGTGTCTATTTGCTGTGTCTTCTTCTTTGTCCACTTCTGTTGTTGTCAGTGGATGGGAATCTGTTTCTTTTTGTTGTGTCATCTTGCTGCGTCATCTCTCCGGGTGTGCAGCACCATTCCTGGGCAGGCTGCACTTTCTTTCTCGCTGGGGCTCTCCTTACGGGGCGCACTCCTTGCGCGTGGGGCTCCCCCACGTGGGGGACACTCCTGCATGGCACGACACTACTTGTGAGCATCAGCACTGCACATGGGCCAGCTCCACATGGGTCAAGGAGGCCCGGGGTTTGAACCGTGGACCTCCCATGTAGTAGACGGACGCCCTAACCACTGGGCCAAGTCCGCCGCCCCCAGTGTCTTCTTGATGTCCTTGATTTCTTTAGTCATATTGTCTTTCTGCTCATTAATTTGATTTTGGAACTTTGTATGAATCTTGTTGATTAGTTATCTCAAATCCTGTGTCTCATCTGGGGCTTTGATATATTCCTTTTCTTGGGCCATATCTTCCATTTTCTTAGTATGGCTTGTAATTTTTTGCTGATATTTAGGCATCTGATTTATGGTGGTGACTTTACTCAGATGCTCACTTTCTCTTTCCTAGGGATTTAGTGGTGGGAGGCTTTGTGTTACTGCTATTCTTAGATTCTTGGTTCAACCTGTTCTGGGTCTTTAGGATTGTCCCTGCTAGTTGCTCAAATCTGGGGCCTTGGACCTGGTAATGGATTGCAGACCCACTTCCAAGGGCCTTGGGAAGGGAAGCTATAAAGGTTGGGAAAAGCCTCCTATTTACTTTTACCTTCCTCACGTGCACTTCCTAGGTCCACCAGCAGACGGTACGCTTCGACAGCCCTCTCAGGTCAAAACCTGGAGGATCCCTTCTGGAGGCTATTCAGATCATCCCAGGTGAAACTTTCTCAGAGGCTGTTCTCCAATTTTTGCTGGCACCCCCCTTTCTTCCTGGGTAGGAAATAATTCCATTCCCCTCTGCATCCTCAACAACTAGTCCTGGTCAGTAGGGAGGTTGATTCAGAGCTTTGGATCTCATTAGTCCAGTGCTGGCTCCTAGAGCAAACTACGGTGCAGCACTTCCTGGCCTGGAAGGGCTCTTGGGACACTGCAGACCCAATTTTTTGGCCACATGATGAATCAGCTTTAGTCCTTGTCCCTCTCTCTCCCATCTCCTGGGAAGGTGGATTCCTGCGGCCCCTTATGTTTGTAGCCACCAGCTTGAGGCTGGAGAATTCAAAATTGTCTGCTCATAGGGTGGGAAAAGGGTGCCAGAGGCTTCAGCTGCAACTTCTACTCATGGTCTTTCTGTCAAGATTTTTTTCCTGTGCCCCTCTCTTTTCTGGGTGGTGTCTAGCCTTCCTCCAGTGTCCTAAGCCCTAGAATATTTTTTCCAGACTATTTCTGCCTCCTCTATATAATTTTTCTGGGAGAAAAGAGAGTCCTGTGTCTTTCTAATCTGCTGTCTTCCCTGAAGTCTGGAACATTGTGGGTTTTTTTGTTTTTGTTTTGTTTTGTTTTATTGTAGTATATCATTCATACATGAACACACATAAACAATAAGTGTATAGTAAAGATTGCAAACTTACAAAATAAACATACATAACATCACACAGGGGTCACATACATCACCCCTCCACCAACTCTTTGCATTGTTGTGAAACATTTGTTACAAACTATGCTAGAGCATTGTCAAAATATTACTACCAACTATATTCCTTATCTTACATTTGGTGTATTTTTCCCCCAAGCCATACTATTTTTTTTAACATATTCTTTTACAGATATTGTAAACTTGCAAAACAATCATATAGATGTGTAGATTTGCCATACAACTCTACACCCTGGTGGAACATTTGTTACAGATTATGAGATAATAGCATACATTTGGCACATTTTTTCCATACACCTCCATTGTATCAACACAGTATAACTTGGCATTAATGCAAGAATATTGTGTAGTATTGCTGTTAACCACAGTCTAAAGGTCACACCAAGTGTAGTTTTCCCACGTTTCCCCATAGTCTCATCACCCTGCAGTAGTGATATACATCTGCTCTAGCTAACAGAAGGACTCTCTTGCATTTGAACCCTTAATCACAGTTCTCAACCGCTTTTGGGCTCACTGTGTTATTCAGTCCCTAGATTGTTCTTTAGCTTTCTTTCTATTGACGTTTACTTCCCCAGACTACCTTTTTCAGTCACAATCCCATTTATAAACCAGTTGTTACTCACTATAATGTGTTACTATCAACTCTATCCATCTCCACACTTTTACAGTCAAGTTAATTAAAACGTTTATGTACATTAAACATCCATAGTTCTTCTCATCCCTCCTCTTATCTCCTTATAACCTATACTCTAGGTTTTAATTTCATGTATTTAGTTCATATTAATGAGACCATGCAATATTTGTCCTTTTGTGTCTGGCTTACTTGGTTAGTATAATGTCTTCAAGATTCATCCATGTTATCATATATGTCCCAATTTATTTTCTTCTTATTGCAGCATAGTATTCCGTTGTACGTGTATACCACATTTTGTTTATCCATTCATTGGTGGATGGACACTTTGGTTGTTTCCATCTTTTGGCAGTTGTGAACAACACTGCTGTGAACATTGGTGTGCAGATGTCTGTTCGTGTCATAGTTTTTAGTCCTTCTGGGTATATTCCTAGTAGAGAAATTGCTGGATCATATGGCAGTTCTATATTTAACTTCCTGAGGAACCGCCAAACTGTCTTCCACAGAAGCTGCCCCATTTTACACTCCCCCCAACAGTGAAGGAGTGTTCCTATTTCTCCACATCCTCTCCAGCACTTATTGTTGTCTGTTTTTTAAATAATGGCTATTCTTTTTTTTTCTAATAGGATGTTAACTTTTTTTTTTAAAGATTTATTTCTCTCCCCTTCCCCTTCCCCCCAGTTGTCTGCTCTCTGTGTCCATTCTCTCTGTGTTCTTCTGTGACCGCTTCTATCCTTATCAGCGGCACCTGGAATTTGTGTTTCTTTTTGTTGTGTCATCTTGTTGTGTCAGCTCTCCGTGTGTGCGGCGCCATTCCTGGGCAGGCTGCACTTTCTTTCGTGCTGGACGGCTCTCCTTATGGGGTGCACTCCTTGCGCATGGGGCTCCCCTACACAGGGGACACCTCTGTGTGGCACGGCACTCCTTGCGCGCATCAACACTGCGCATGGGCCACCTCCACATGAGTCACAGAGGCCTGGGGTTTGAACTGCAGACCTCCTATGTGGTAGACGGACGCCCTATCCATTGGGCCAAGTCCATTTCCCAATAATGGCTATTCTGTGTGGTGTTAGGTGATATCTTATTGTTGTTTTAATTTGCATTTCCCTAATAGCTAGTTATATGGACTATATTTTCATGTGCTTTTTGGCCATTTGTATTTCCTCTTTGGAGAAATGTCTATTTAAATCTCTTCCCCATTTTTAAATTGGATTGCTTGCTCTTTTATTGTTGAATTGTATGATCTCTTTATGTAGAATTGAAATTAAACCCTTATCAGATAAGTGGTTTCCAAATCTTTTCTCCCATTGACTTGGCTGCCTTTTCACCTTCTTGATGAAGTCCTTTGAATCACAGAAATGTTTAAGTTTGAGGAGATCCATTTATCCATGTTTTCTTTTATTGCTTGTGCTTTTGGTGTAAGGTTTACGAATCCACCACCTACCACCAGGCCTTGAAGATGTTTCCCTACATTTTCTTCTAGGAGCTTTATTGTACTTCCTTTTATATTTAGGTCTTTGATCCATTTTGAGTTAATTTTTTTTAAAATATTTTTTTAAATTTATTTATTTAATTCTCCCCCCTCCCCCAGCTGTCTGTATTCTGTGTCTATTTGCTGCGTCTTGTTTCTTTGTCCGCTTCTGTTGTCGTCAGCGGAACGAGAAGTGTGTGTGGTGCCATTCCTGGGCAGGCTGCACTTTCTTTCACACTGGGCAGCTCTCCTTATGGGGCGCGCTCCTTGCACGTGGGGCTCCCCTACGCGGGGGACACCCCTGCGTGGCATGGCACTCCTTGCGCGCATCAGCACTGCGCATGGGCCAGCTGCACACGGGTCAAGGAGGCCCGGGGTTTGAACCGCGGACCTCCCATGTGGTAGACGGACGCCCTAACCACTGGGCCAAGTCTGTTTCCCTTGAGTTAATTTTTGTATAAGGTGTGAGGTAGAGGTTTTCTCTCTTTCTTTTGGCTATGGATATCCAGTTCTCCCAACACCATTTATTGAATAAACTGTTCTGCCCCAACTGGGAGGGCTTGACAGGCTTGTCAAAAATCACTTGGCTGAAGATGTGAGTATCTGTTTCTGAACCATCAGTTCGGTTCTATTGGTCTATGTATCTATCTTTATGCCAATACCATGCTGTTTGTACCACTGTAGCTAGGTAATATGATTTAAAGTCTGGAAGTTAGAGTCCTCCAACTTCACTTTTCCTTTTTAAGATGTTTCTGGCTATTTGGGGCCTCTTACCCCATCCAGATAAATTTGATAATTGTGTTTTCCATTTGCTTAAAAAATTCTGGTAGAATTTTTATTGGGATTGCATTGAATCTGTATATCAATTTGGGTAGAATTGACATCTTAATGATATTTAGTCTTCCAATCCGTGAGCATGGAATGTTCTTCCAATTATTTAGGTCTTTTTAAAATTTCTTTTAGCAACGCATTATAGAATACAAGTGGTTTGCATCCTTGGTTAAGTTTATTCCTAAATATTTGATTCTTTTTGTTGCTATTGTAAATGGAATTTTTTTCCTGACTTCCTTCTCAGATTGTGCATTATTAGTGTATAGAAACACCACTGATTTTTGCATATTGATCTTGTAACATGACACACTACTGAAATTATTTATTAGCTCTAGCAGCTTTGTTGTAGATTTTTCAGGATTTTCTAGATATATAGTTATATCATCTACGAATAGGTAAAGTTTTAATTCTTCCTTTCCAATTTGGATGCCTTTTATTTCTTTTTCTTGCCCGATTGCTCTAGCTAGAACCTCTAGCACTATATTGAACAACAGGGGTGATAGTGGGCATCCTTGTCTTGTCCCTGGTCTCAACAGGAAAGCTTTTAGTTTTTCACCATTGAGTACAATGTTGGCTGTGGGTTTTTCATATATGGTCTTTATCATGTTGAGGAAATTTCCTTCAATTCCTATTTTTTGTTGTATTTTTATCAAGAAAGAATGCTGTATTTTGTCAAATGCCTTTTCTGCATCAATTGATAAGATCATGTGATTTTTCTCTTTTGATTTATTAATATGGTGTATTATGCCGATTGATTTTCTTGTGTTGAACCAGGCTTGCATGCCTGGTATAAAACCCACTTGATCATGATGGGCAATTCTTTTAATGTGTTGTTGGATTCGATTAGCAAGTATTTTATTGAGGAGTTTTGCATCTGTATTCATTAGAGGAATGGGTCTGTAATTTTCTTTTTTTGTAATACCTTTATCTGGCTTTGGTATTAGGGTGATATTGGCTTCATAGAATGTGTTTGGTAGTGTTCCTTCTTGTTGAATTTTTTGGAAGAGCTTGAGTAAGATTGGTATTAAATCTTCTTTGAATGCTTGGTAGAATTCACCTGTGAAACCATCTGGTCCTGGGCTTTTCATTTTAGGGAGCTGTTTGATAACTGTTTCAATTTCTTTACTTTTGATTCTTTTGTTGAGGTCTCCTATTTCTTCTAGGGTCAGTGTAGGTTGTACATTCCTAGGAATTTTTCCATTTCATCTACATTGTTTAGTTTTTTAGCATAAAGTTGTTCATAGTATACTCTTATGATCCTACCTTATTTCTGTTGGGTCAGTAGTAAGGTTTCCTTTTTCATTTATTTCATTTATTTGCATCTTGTCTCTTTTTTTCTTAGTCAGTCTAGCTAAGGGTTTGTCGATTTTGTTCATCTTCTCGAAGAACCAACTTTTGGTTTTGTTAATTTTCTCTATTTTTTTTTTTTTTGTTCTCAATTTCATTTATTCCGGCTCTGATCTTTGTTATTTCATTCCTTCTACTTGCTTTAGGACTAGCTTGCTGTTCTTTTTCTAGTTCCTCCAGCTGTGTAGTTAGGTCATTGATTTTAGCTCTTTCTTCTTTTTTAATGTAAGTGTTGAGGGCTATAAATTTTCCTCTCAACGCTGCCTTTGCAGCATCCCATAGGTTCTGATATGTTGTATTCTCATGGTCATTTGTCTTGAGATATTTATTGATTTCTCTTGAAATTTCTTCTTTGACTCACTGATTATTTAAGAGTGTGTTATTTAATCTCCATATATGTGTGAATTTTATCTTTATTTGCCACTCGTTGATTTCCAGCTTTACTCCCATTATGACCAGAGAAAGTCCTTTGTATAATTTCAATTTTGTTGAATTTATTGAGATCTGCTTTGTTTCCCAGCATATGATCTATCCTGGAGAAAGATCCATGAGCACTTGAAAAGAATGTATATCCTGGTGTTTTGGGGTGCAATGTTCTGTATATGTCTATTAGGTTTAGTCCATTTATCTTTTTTTTTTTTAAGATTATTTATTTCTCTCCCATTCCCCCCCCCCCCCACTCCGGTTGTCTGTTCTCTGTGTCTATTTTCTGTGTCTTCCTTTGTTCACTTCTGTTGTTGTCAGCGGCACGGGAGTCTGTTTCTTTTTGTTGCGTCATCTTGCTGCATCATCTCTCCATGTGAGCAGCACCATTCCTGGGCAGGCTGCACTGTCTTTCGCGCTGGGTGGCTCTCCTTACGGGGCACACTCCTTGTGCGTGGGGCTCCCCTACATGGGGGACACCCCTGCGTGGCACGGCACTCCTTGCAAGCATCAGCACTGCTCCACAGCCAGCTCCACAAGGGTCAAGGAGGCCTGGGGTTTGAACCGTGGACCTCCCATGTGGTAGACAGACGCCCTAACCACTGGGCCAAGTCCACCGCCCCATTTATCATATTATTCAAGCTCTCTGTTTCTTTATTGCTCTTCTGCCCAGATGTTCTATCCAATGCTGAGAGTGGTGTATTGAAGTCTTCAACTATTATTGTAGAGACATCTATTTCTCCCTTCAGTTTTGCCAGTGTTTGCCTCATGTATCTTGGGGCATCCTGGTTAGGTGCATATATATTTATGATTGTTATTTCTTCCCAGTGAATCATCCATTTTATTAATATGCAATGTCCTTCCTTGTCTCTAGTAACAGTTTTGCTTTTAAAGTCTGTATCATCTGATATAAGTATAGCTACCCCAGCTTTTTTTTTTTTTTTTTTGGTTACTGCATGCGTGGAATATCTTTTTCCAGCCTTTCACTTTCAATTTATTGATATCCTTGGGTCTAAGGTGAGTCTCTTGCAGACAACATATAGATAGCTTATATTTTCTTATCCGTTCTGCCAGTTTCTGTCTTTTGATTGGGGAGTTTAATCCATTAACATTTGATGTTATTACTGTAAAGGCAGTTATTATTTCATCCATTGTGATCTTTGTGTTTTGTCTGTCATTTATATTTGACACTTTTCGTTACTGTTACTGATACAGTTGTCATTTCTAGACTCCCTTCAGGCCTCTCTCTCCTGTCTTTTCTTTTCAGGTTTTAACACTCCCTTTAGTATTTCTTGCAAAGCTGGTCTTTTTGTTATAAACTCTCTCAGTTTCTGTTTATCTGTAAATATTCTAATCTCACCCTCATTTTTAAAAGATAATCTTGCTGGGTATAAAATCCTTGGCTGGGAGTTTTTCTCCTGCAGTATCTTAAATATATCATACCACTGCTTTCTTGCCTCTGTGGTTTCTAATGAGAAATTGGCACTTAATCTTATTGGGTATCCCTTATATGTTATGCATTGCTTTTCTCTTGCTGCTCTCAGAATTCTCTCTGTCTCTGGCATTTGACATTCTGATTAGTATGTGTCTCAGAGTTGGTCTATTTGGATTTATTTGGATGGGAGTACGTTGTGCTTCTTGAACATGGATATCTATGTCCTTCAATAGGGTTGGGAAATTTTCCACCATTATTTCTTCAAATATTCTTTCTGCCCCTTTTCCTTTCTCTTCTTCTGGAATGCCCATGACATGTATGTTTGCACATCTCTTGCTGTCATTTAGTTCCCTGAGACCCTGTTCAATTTTTCCATTCTTTAATTCATCTGTTCGTTTGTTCACTTTCAGAGGCCATGTCTTCGAGCTCACCAATCCTTTCTTCTGCTTCTTTAAATCTGCTCTTACATGCCTCCGGTGTATTTTTAATTTCATTTATTGCACCTTTCATTCCCATAAGGTCTGCTATTTTTCTTTGTATGCTTTCAAATTCTTCTTTGTGCTCATCCAATGTCTTCTTAATATCCTTAATCTCTTTAGCCATCTCATTGACTTTATTAAGGAGATTTGTTTGAACATCTAAGATTAGTTGTCTCAACTCCTTTATGTCTTCTGCAGGCTTATGTTGTTCCTTTAATTGGGCTATCTCTTCCTCTTTCTTAGTATGGATTGTAATTTTTTGTTGATGTTTCTGCATCTGGCTTGCTAGATGTATTTATTCTGGGTGCAGTTTCTCCCTTTAGTTTAGGGATTTCTTATCTTTTCTCCCTTGCTTGTTGTATAGTAGGAGCCAAGGATGTAGTTGGTGCTGTAAGCTATGGTGACTGAAGCTGCCCACGTTGTCCCAGGAATTAATGAAGTTTCTTCCACCTTTCTTCTCTGTCAGGGGTATGGACAGAGCTGTAGCTGTGTATAATAATCCCAGTTGGGCACAAGACTGTCTGTAGTCACCCGGAGACACTGATGAAGCTTCACACCCCTTCCTCCCCTACCTTAGGCAGGGATGGAGCTATGGTCAGCAATCTATGCTGTGTGAGTCTAAAATGGCCACGGTCGCTCAGGTAACCTGATGTATCACCAGACCCTCTCCCCACTGGGAGTGGGAATGGACCCTCTGGAGTGCGCAACAGTCTACTCTCTGTGGGCCAAATATGCCTGCAGTTGCCCTGAGAGGCTTAGGGAGTACTGTCCCTTCTGCCCTTTAGGGGGTGGGAACAAAACCACAAATGCTCAACAGTTCAGTCCTGTAGGCTGAAAGTAGCTACCGTTGCCCAGAGAGGCTGGGGAAGCACCAGCTCCCTCCTATCCTATTGGGTGGTAGGGATGGTTCTATGGGTGCTCAACAGTTCAGTCCCTTTAGGCCGAGAATATCTGCTGTTGCCTGGAGAGGTTGAGGAAACACCACCCCCCTTCTGTCCTCTCAAGGCATGGGGTTGGATCCACAGGCACGCAATAGTTCAGTCCCTGTTGGTTGAAAGTACCCACCGTTGTCCAGAGAGGCTGTGGAGACACCAAAATCCTCCTGTCCTATCGGGGGTGGGAGTAGATTCATAGGCATCCAATAGTCCAGTTCATGCAGGCTGAAGGTCTGCTGTTGTCCAAAAAAGCTGTGGAAAGACCATCCCCCTTCTTCCCTATTGGGGGGTGAGGGTGCATCTACAGGTACCCACCAGACCAGGCTGTGTGGGCCAAAAGCACCTGCAATTACCCAAAGAGGCTGGGCAAACACAGACTGTCTCTTGTCCTATTGCAGATGGAGGTGGAGCAACAGGTGCCCAACAGTCAGACTCGTGCAGCCCAAAACTGTTGCCCTGAAAGGTTGAGGCAACACCAGCCCCCTCCTATCCTGTGGGGAGACAGAGGTGGAGATGGGCTTAGAGGCATTCAACAAATCTGTGTGGGCTGAAAACTCCTGCCATTACCCAGAGAGGCCGAGGATACCCAGCTCCTCTCCTATTCTCTTGGGGTGAGGGGATGCAGCCTCAGGTGTCCAACTATTCAGCCTCTGCCAACAGAGAGCACTTGCAGTCGCCTGGAGAGCCTGGTGCAGGTCCCACCAGCTACCTCTCTGCTGGAGGTGGGACTGGAGCCTAGGCTAGGGCTGCAGTCCATTCTTGGTGGAAAGAAGCCCATCCCTAACTTCACTGGATTTCAGTCCACCAGTCATGCCAGGGGCAGAGTCAAGATGGCAGCTCTCGGACTCTTTCCCACTTGGACAGGCTCAGACCCTAGCTGGCTCTAGGATTATACTTTAGCCAGCCGAGTCCACTAATCAGTAGCTGAGATCAGTGGACATCTGTCTCTTCTACTGTTTATGGGGAGTGGAGCTTTTAACTCCAGCCACGGAATAGCTCCTGAGGCGGCTTGCACCCCTAGAGTAGGGTGGGCACCAGCCTCTGCGGCATGGCTGGCAGCTTCCCAGAGAGGTGGTGCAGGTCCCCCAGCTTCCTCTCTGCCAGAGGTGGGACTGGGGTTTAGGCTAGACTTGCAATCCAACCTGGGTGGAAAGAAGCTGGTCCTTACAAACACTGTGATTTGCAGTCAGCGCCGCTTCCCCTCGTGCCCGGGACGGAGTCAGAATGGCGGCCGCCAGCTTCCCTCTGACCTAGGCAGGCTCAAAGTTTAGTTGTTCCTAGGAGTCTACTGCAGCCCGCTGAATCCACTAGTCAGTAGCTGAAGTTGATGCCACACCATATTTTCCTCCTGTTTTTATTGGGGGAGATGGAACTTCAACTCCAACCACAGAATTGCTCCTGAGGCGGCTTGTATGCCACGGGCACCAACCTCTGCAGCGTGGAGTGCTCTGCTCACGAGTCCTCTGTGCAGATGGGTAGTCCCCTCTTTCCAACTGTCCAGGATGTTGCAGGACACTCCTCTGGTCTCCTGGGTCCTCCAAAAGGTGCTTTAGGTGGCTCTGGGGGATCACTAACTGCCCTGTTTCAGGAGCTGACTGCAGGAGCTCCTTACTGTGATGCCATCTTGGCTCCACCCTGGAACATTGTGTTTTAAATAGAAGAATCTCTTGAGCATTCTGTGGAGAAAGGAAAACCAAGGCAAATTCTAGTGCTCTGGACACTTGTCAGCCATTGGACACTCTAGGTCATTAAAGTGGGCTCTGTGGTGAAGAGGCCTATAGCCTGGGAGAAACAGGCGTGTTTGGCAATCGATCACAATCAGAAGCCTGTGCTATTAGAGGAGAAGGATTAGTTCTTTTCAGGAGCATCAGGAAGCACACAGCAGAGAGATGACCTTTGAAGAGTCAGGGACTAGTTCCCATTTTCTGCAAGTCTAAGACAATGCAGGCACAGGCCTTACCCTCCTCCTTGGGTGATGGCAGCCTTGGTGATTTCAGAAGATAAGCCTGTCTGCGGCATGCTCTGGTAGGATGGCATGTCTCTTGATAAGCCAGACTCCCTTTCTTGCCCATGCATTGTTGTTTTTTCCCCCCATTATACTATTCTTTTTACTTTCATGTGTTTTGAAATTTTCTATAATAAAAAAGTTAAAAAATAAAAATATGTATTTGTTCCCCACCATACCCAGATTCAGAGACACAGTGCTATATAGTAATAAGCTCCCCTTCCTCCCCTGTCCCCTGAGCACACCAGTAACCATCATTTTAGTTTCTCCTTTCCCCTTCCAGGAGTTTTTATGCCTATACAAGCAAATAGGCATAAAATAGGCTCAATCCCTGCCTGCATTTTTTTTGCACAAAAATGTAGCATAATACGCTGCTCTGTGCCTTCCTTTTTCGCTCACTATATCTTGGGGAGCTTTTCTTATCAGTCCATTGTAAGCATCTTTATACAGCTGCATAATATTCCATTGTATGGATATATTTAACCAGTCTCCTATTGATGAGTAAGTTATCTGTGATCATTTGCTATTTCAGACATTGCTGTAGTGAGTAACCATGTGCATAATTTCTGGTGCTTTCTATTCCCCTAACTTGCTGCCCCTAACTTCCTACACACAAATCCTCCTCCCCTCTGCCTGCCCTCCCTTCTCCCAGTTGTTAAAAAAAAATTATTTATTTTCAATTGTGGTAAAATAAACATAGCATAAAAATCATTGAAACCATTTTAAGTGAATAATTCTTTTGACATTTATACATATAATTTTCACCACTATCTCTTTCCAGACTATTTTCATCATCCCAAACCAAAACTCATACCCATTAAGCAGTACCTCCTCATTCCTTCCTCTTCCCAGCCCTGGTAACCATTATTCTGCCTTCTGTCTATGAATTTGCTAGTTCTAAGTATTTCATATAAAGGAAATTATATATTTGTCCTTTTGTGTCAGGCTTCCTTGGCACAAGTTTTCGAGGTTCATCCATGTTGTGGCAAGTTTAATAATATGGCTGTATAGTATTCCATTGACTGGATATACAACATTTTGTTTTTATTTATTAATGGACATTTGGATTGCTTCTACCTTGTGACTATTGTGAATATTGCTGCAATGAACATTGGTATGCAAATACCTTTTCAAGTACTGCTTTCAGTTCTTTTGGGTATACTTGGGAGTGGGATTGCCAGATCATATGGTAATTCTATGTTTAACTTTCTGAGGAACCCCTAAACTGTTTTCCACAGTGGCTGCACCATTTTTACCTTGCCGCCAACAATGTATGAGGGTTCCTCTTTTTCTGCATCCTTACCAACATTTGTTATATTTCTTTTTTTAAAAATAAAAGCTTTCCTAGTGAGTGTGAACACTTGTATCTCCTTGTAGTTTTAATTTGAATCTCTAATGGCTAAAGATGTTGAGCACTTTTTCATATATTTATTTGTCATTTGTATATCTACTTTGGAGAAATATCTATTCAAATCCTTGGCCCATTTTTAAATTGGGTTGTTTTGTCTTTTTGTTGTTTAGTTGTTTATATATGAGTTCTTTATATATTCTGGATAGTAAACCCTTATGAGGGGAGTGGGTATAGCTTGGGGACTGAGCACCTGCTTCACCTGTATGAGGTCCCAGGTTCAATCCCTGGTACCTCCTAAAAAAATAATTTTTTCAAAAAATAATCCTTATTATTTCTGTGGTTTCCAAATACCTTTTTCCATTCTATAAGTTGTCTTCATTTTCTCGATAATATCATTTGGTGCCAAGAAGTTTTCAGTTTTGAAGTCCATTTTATCTATTTTTTCTTTAGTTGCTTGTGCTTTGATGTAATTGCCTACTACAAGGTCTTGATAAATATATTTCCCCATATTTTCTTGTGAGTGCCCATGCATTATTGACAAATCCTTTTTCTTTATACTGGACTTCCTTCATTTCCCTGAAATGTCTCCAGTTTTCCAAGGGAAAGAGAAGGAGAACCTACTTGGAAGGTCCCACATTGAAGGGCTCCTTTAGGAATCTTGGCTATAGTGATTATGTCTCACCTTCTTTCCACTCAGATTTGGAGAAGCGCAAGAATCCTGTGTGCCATTTTGTCACTCCATTAGACGGCTCTGTGGATGTAGATGAGCATCGCCGGCCAGAGGTACTTTACAAGGGAATAGAAACCACTCTCAATTTAGGAGAAATCGGTTCACCAAGGGCTGGGCCCTGAGGTCGGACACTGCCAAGGGCAAGGCTAGACTGCACTTCCTTTCAGACCTTGAGAAATGTGAGGTTGGGGGTATGTGGCCTCGAACATGTCCCAGGCCCTGGAGGGTCTCCCTTCTCAGACAGGGCTAACCCAGATCTGAGGGGTACTTCAGGCGGGACTTATCCTCTACTTTCATTTAAAATCAGTATTTCTTCTACAAGTCACCAGGAGGGATTTTGGCTCATTTTAAGCAGACATTCTTAACAATTAAAGAATGACCTCAAAATCTTTATATACTGAGAAGAAAAGAAATTAAAGAAATAGGAAATGAAAAAAAAACAAGTTTTGTAACAGTATTTCTGGTATCTTTATATTAATAAAAACACAAAGTATATATTTATGTGATTATATACTCATGGAAATGTCTAGAAGGATACATGGAAATCTTTTAATAGTGGGTACCCCTTGGATTAGGATTGGAGTTGAGTGTCAGAGGAGGAGGGGAAACTCTTTTTTACTTCATACTCTTCTGCATTGTTTTAATTTTGTTCAAGCAGGTCTTACTTTTATGATAAAAGGGGGGGGGGAACAATTTAAAAAGTAGCCTAATGAAAGACAAGATTTGAGACCATTGAACATGTTCTGGTATTAGTCCATATTAAGAGATATAATTTTAGGTATAATAATTATTATAATTATTTATTGTCACTGTTAGAGACACACACTGAAGCATTTGTGGTGAAGTGATATGATACCTGGGACTTGCTTTAAAATACTTCAGCAAAAAAAATCTAAAAATGAGCTCTTTAAAATCTTCAAGCAGATGCCTGAAGGATGTTGTGAAAGAGATTTCACAATCTCTCATATGCCTCACATAATGAAAAGATTGGCTTAGGTGCTCTTGGAGGTCACTTTCCACCTGAAGCTTCTGTGACTGGTCGTTAGTTTTTACTGTTTTTTTGGGGTATCCAGGAGTTTCCATAGGGTTCCTCAAAGGCTGGGGTGGAGCATGACTGAAGCTCCCCTTGCATTTCTTAGGCCCTGACATTCTGAAGCATATTTTCATTGCAGGGCCAGATGTAGCACAGAAAAGATGGACAGACTTTGTGAATGAAATTGTAAATACTTGATAGGGTTTTCTAAACTGGATGCCTGAGACTGACTTGTAGTGTCAGACACTTGTTTGTTCTGATAGTTTTTGCTAATCAACTAAGAAACAGATTTTTTTTTTATTACGACCTATATCTCTGTTACAGGCCATTACCACAGAAGGGAAGTACTGGAAAAGCCGGATTGAGATTGTGATCAGGGAATATCACAAATGGAGAACCTACTTCAAGAAAAGGGTATCTGGCTTTGGCTCCAAAAGAACACATTCAGGAAGCCCCTGTGGGTGGGGAGGGAGGGCAGAAATAGAGCCCCACATTCAGAACATTCACAGCTTGATGCTGATGGCTCTAGAGCGGCCTGTGTAGGGCTTAGAGAACCAAATAGGAAGCCAGGGATCTAGGCTGCTGGCCTCAGTCCAAGTGATGGGCCTGCTTTGGTCATCTTTGCCCTCAGTTTCCCCAGCTGTCATCTGGGGCTATTTTTTCCACACACACTCGTTGAGAATCTTCTTCATGCCAGACATCTGCCCGGCATAGCAGGGAGCTGGATCCCTCTCCCTACTTGCTTCGCAGATAGAAGAGTCCTAGGTGATATCCAGAGTTCACTCACTACTATGGGCCTGACCCACTCACTTTTGGTAATACCTTGTCCCACTCTCCTTTTCCCCACAGTTACAGCAGCATAAAGATGAGGACCTCTCCAGTCTGGCCCAGGTAAGTGAGCTCTGGGGAAGCCATGTTAGCCCTCCTTTCAGTAGAAGGAGCCATGACTTGGGTGGCCAAGCACTTGCCTTCCACATGATGGTCCTCGTGAATGGCTAAGGAAACAGTTCTATCCAGTGAGTGGGCTGGGAGGTTCTCCCTGAATTCCCCTCCTTGCCCCCATTCTCATGGAGCAACCCTGTAGCATGCCCCTAGCATGCATAAATCAGCCTTGAGCCCCATTGCTGCCCTCTTCCTCTCTTGGGTAGGATGACGATATGCTATACTGGCACAAGCATGGGGATGGATGGAAGACCCCTGTCCCCATGGAGGAGGACCCGCTGTTGGACACGGACATGCTCATGTCAGAGTTCAGCGACACGCTCTTCTCCACACTCTCTTCACACCAGCCAGTGGCCTGGCCCAACCCACGAGAAATAGGTATTCGATGCCTTTGTCCTTTGAGTTTGAAGACCCCACTGGCTTTACTTCCCTGCCAAGCTCCTGGGGCAAAGCTTTGCTGCAGGATGATCTCTGACCTGCTGCCTGTCACTTGTTTAGGGTTGGCAGGAAGAAGGAGAAAAGGATTGAGCAGTCCCATTTGACATCTGAGGGCTACCTGCATTTAGTGGGGTGGGGAGTGCAAATTGAGTCCTTATGGTGACAGTTGTCAGCCTCTTGGTGTACCACTGTGAAAAAACCAGTGCTTCCAGGATGGGGGTTTGATCTGGATCAAGGTGATGTTTTTTATTTGTGATTCTGCCCCTTTAGGAGGGTGCTTGTGTCTAGGCTAGGCAGCTAGGTTGCCTTTGACCCACTCTAAAGAAAATTAGAAGCATTCCTGGGCATGACCTCCAGCCTGGTACCATTCATTCTTACCTTAACCCGTCAGGCAAGAGCCCACAGATTAAAAATTAGAACAGAGGTGATCTCTGCTTAGTGCTTCACAGCTTCTTGAGAATGTCCATTCTCTGATGCAGAGTTTACCTTTCTTGTAAAAACTCACTCTCTTTGCTGCCTTCCGAAGATGGAGAATGACTGGGGAACCCATTGGAAGGTGGAAATTCCAGCTGGCTGCCTACAGTTGTTCTTGGAAGAATCTAGAACATGAGCAGGACCAGGAAAATCTGTCCAGGGCCTTGTAGTATCCCTAGGACATTGCGGAGGCAGAATTATTCCTCTCTCTCCTTTCTGATTCTTCTAGCACATCTGGGAAATGCAGACATGATTCAGCCGGGACTGATTCCTTTGCAGCCCAACCTGGACTTCATGGACACATTTGAACCTTTTCAGGGTAAGGACATGGGGCAGAGAGAGCCTGTGACTTTTTAGATCTCCCTTTTCCCAGAATGAAGCAGATTTGTCCCTCCCTTTCATAGACCTGCTAGAATGGGCAAGGAGGTAGACTCAAATTCTGTGAAAACTAAACTTGTTCTTTGTAGTAGCTGTAAGGTCTGGGAAGTTTTTCTGGGACATTGTTCTCTCTCAAAGGAAGTTGGCATTCTGGCCTAGAGCCTTGTTTTCCCCTGTCTGTAGGCAGTTCTCTCTCTAGGCAGCAGAGAGCACTAACAACATAGCGACCACTGAGCAATTTTTCTTGCAAGGTTAGAACTGGTCCTTGATCCCCTGCCATTGTTTAACAACAGGTGAAATTCTAGGCCTGGGAGTATTTGAGAGTCCAGGCTAGTTACCAGCATGTGTTGGTTCTGATCGGAGGGCCTCTTTCTGCAGAGTCATCTCTGATGGAGGATGCCCTCTGGCCATGGCCTACCTCTGGGTAAGGTGGGTGGGATTCAGTGCTTGATTCATTGGGACCTTAGTCACGGAAATGAGGGGCACTTGGAGCTCAAAAGGCCCTTGACTTTGTCTTTCAGACCTCTTCTCTTCCAGCCGCTCCATTTTTGGCTCCATGCTGCCTGCACCCACCTCTACAGCTGCACCAGATCCCAACAATCCACCTACTCAGGTAGAGAGGGGCTGGTGGGCCCAGAGGCTCTTATCAGAACTTTGCACCAGGTCTGCACTGATGACACAACCACGTGTAGTGTCATTATGCTAGGGGTTGCTTTGGCTAGTGCTGCACACATATAACTTGTAAGAAATTATCCTTCTTTCACTCTTCTTTGAAAGCATCCCTCAATATCTGTGAGGTAGGAGGCTTTCAGTAAGCATATGCTCCTGCCCAAGGTTCCAAATAATCTACATGCAACTCTGTTCTGAGCAGTGAAGACTGGATTAGCTGGAGAGAGAAGAAAAGCATGAATTGCTAATAAAAATAAACTCTTTCACTTTTTTTACTTTTCAATCAGCAAAAGTTGAATGCCAGGTCCTAGGGCTATGGAGTTGCCAGGCTGGTGCTACTATCCAATTAGACACTGGTAACCTGGCCCCATCTTTCTCCATCTGGCTCTGGGAAGAATTTTCTTCTATAAAGACTGGGATAGCTTTTCCCATTTAAGAAGAGGTGACCTCTCTAGAAGTTGATATATGAAACTGTCCTAGGGGAACCCCACCAACAGCTGTGATCCAGGCTGCTTCACTTCGGTAATGGAAGATGGCAGAGACTTTGGGGACACCCTTACTGGACTCTAGAAACAAGATATTCCCAAGCTGATATCCAACTATGTGGAGGCAGTTGCTTTGTCTGAGCTCTGTGTTATCATTTAGTTCCTAATGGAAACAAGACCCCTGCAGATACCATTTCCCTAGGTTAGCTGTAACTGGTATGGAAGACATCTCCTTTCTTCCTTCTGTCCAGAGATTGATTTCAGATACCTGATGTATGTTGTTGGACTTTGTGGTAGATAGTGCTAGAAAGTGAAAGCGAATTGTCAGACCCATGCAATTGTTCCTCACTCTTTCTCTCTTTCTCAGGAGAGCATGTTGCCAACCCCTGCTCTCCCCACGGTGAGCCTCCCTGACAGCCTCATAGCACCTCCTGCAGCCACGTCTTTGGACCCCACGGACACACAGAGCTGTGACCACAACTCCCAGACTGATGGTCCTTTTATCCAGCCCTCAGAATTTGGCCCCTCTGAGCCACCACCGAGTGTCCCCCAGACTTTCCTCCCTGTCTTCACAGTGCTCTTACTACCTCCCAGCTCTGCCCCCACACCTGCCTCACCTGCATTACCAGTAGCCCCTGCTCCTGAGGCTGCCCTTGGCGCCCCGTCCCCACCTGCCTTCTTGCAGCCACAGAAGTTTGGAGCCAGCAAACCGCCGTCCGTCATCACCCACACAGCCTCAGCCACCCTCACGCACAATGCCTCTGCCACCACCTTCAGCCAGAGCCAGGGCCTTGTGATCACAACTCGCCACCCCACCCCGTCAGTGTCCCCTTGTGGCCTGGCGCTGTCCCCTCTCATCCGCCCACCAACTCTTGAAGTCCCCCAGCCCCGTTTAACTTTTGTCCACCCCAAACCTATAACCTTGACTGGAGGGAGGCCCGAGCAGCCCCCCAAAATAGTGCCTGCTCCCAAACCAGAGCCTGTGTCCTTGGTGTTAAAGAATGCTTGCATCACCCCAGGTGAGTCAGGGGAGATAAGGCGGACTGGGGCTTTTCCCCCAGGCACTATGGGCAGGGGGAGGGAGGCGTATTTCCCTATCCCTAAGGCATTCAAAGCTGTGACCCCTATCCACAATTAAATGAAACAAAAGTCTGATGAAATAATAAACAGGTATGACCTGTTCCTTTTTCTAGTCTATATATTTTTAAAAGTTAGTCTTGACCCACTGTTGGGAAAAAATGTGGTCCTGATCATCTCTTTCCTGGGTCTGTAATAAGTCCCATTCAAGAAAAAGTTGCAAAAAAGTTTGAGGCTTTGTCTTTCTCTTCCCTCCAGTAAGGAACAACGTGTTGCCCTCGGGGGAGGGGGTCATTTGCTGCTCTTGGGGAGCCCTCCTGTGCGCAAGCTCTGCCATCTCAGAAACGCACTCACGGTGTCAGGGCAAGACCACCCACTTCTCAGGGCCTTCACCTTCACCTTCACCTTCTTGTCGTCAGCTGCCTTTCCAGGACAGCCTCAAGCAGTTATTATGGCATCAGACCCTCTGAAGAGAGAAGGGATGCTGGCTTCTACCGTGTCCCAGCCCAGTGTGGTCATTGCACCTGCCACCGGTGCCAGGGTGAGGAGAGCAGGTCTCCTCGGTTGGGGGAAGGGCTGGGGCCCTGTCCGGGTGGCCCTCACCCTGAAATGACTGGTCTTCTCTGACATTTATCAGCGGTTGGGGGTGACCCTATGTCCCCTGTGTCACCTCAGGCTCCTGGAGTTACAGAGTTCCACAGCGGCATCCTGGTTGCAGACCTCAGCCACACTGCGAGCAGCCAGCCTGCCCCTGTCTCCCGGCTCTTCTCAACAAATACTGTGCAAGACTCTCTGGTGAAGGGTGAGCAGGGCCCGCTGCATGGAGGCAGCCCCCAGGCCCCTGCTGCCAATTCTAGTGAGTATTTGCTTAGGATGGAGGGTGGAGCCTGCAGTCATGAGAGGGATGGATGGATCCACTTCTGGATAGGCATGGTCCACCCAGCAGGAGGCTCTTGAGACCCTGCTAAATGGACAGCAGGATAAACTGCAGTAAGACTGGGGCAGAAGAATAGCAGCCATGTTTCAGTGCAGACAGCTTTGTGCTTGTGGGGTAAAACCACTTTGTACTTTGGAAATGACTGGTTCCAGGCTGCCAGTTCTGATCCAGTAAATAGCTTGAAGAGTTGTTGCCAACAGTTTCCTGGAAACAGTAGCCTAGCATGCTATTGTAGCCACAGAAACCCCCCAGCATTTTTTCAGTGGCACCCTCTTGGTAACCGCTCCCAGCTTTCAAAGCACTTCATGTCTTTGAGCCCTTTTCAGCATGTAGGGCTTACCATTATAGGACTGATTGTGCTGGATTGACTTTCAATGTGACAGCAGGTGAGGGCTCGGTGCCTTGCTTAGGCCCTGCGGTTGGCAGGAGGGGCCCGGCCAGAGCCTAGTCTCAGGCCTCTCAGTCTGGTCAGGAAGGGAAACAGAAAATGTCTGCCTTTCCTAAGTAAAACTGGCACAGCTGCCCTGGGAAGTCCAGGTGCAAAAGTTTTCCTTCTGGCTGAAGAGGAAACATTGAAGAAAGGGTTAGACAATAGAAGGAGCTGTTCAAGGACAGGTTTTGAAAAACAAGGCCTTTTCAATCTGGAAAGAAAGAATCGGGATAGGTAGGAGTCAAGTCTCTAAAGTAGTTTAGGGAGCAGCTACAATGAACACTGCCTTATCTACTGAATCTCAAAATACTGGAATTTGGGAATATATTATGAAGCTTGACAGCAGTGTTTGAAGAAAACAGAGAATGAGTAAACTTTAAGCACTTTGTTACATAAAGTGGAAGAGGCAGAAAAGGTTCAAAAGGGAACCGCCATGTCTTCCTAGAAGATGCCGCTCAGACACCATTGACCAGAACACGGGCCTGCAGGGGTCTCAGAATTTTTCTGTCATGTTCTTTGTAGGTAAAAGGGGCAGAGTTCCGGCCTCATTCCTGCTCCACATTTGACTTGCCTTCAGCAGACCCTGTCTGGGCCTAGCAGAACATTGCTAAGGCATCTGGGCATGCTCTGTATTTAGGCCAGGATCTCTCTTGCTCTTTCTGAGGCTGCTGTGGGAGGTTAAAAATGAATTTCCAAATGTGTGTATATGTATGATGATATACTTCAATAAAATACCTTTCTAAGCCTTGAGATCTGCCAGAGGTCCCCCAGGTTTGTAAAGACTGCCATGAGTGGTGGCTTTTTCTTCACCTTCTTCACTTCTCAGGCTCTGCCCCTAAGAGGAGTCTCTCTGTTCTCAGGCCGTGACTGCCAGAACTCAGGGCAGGCCTCTCCATGTGCTTCCGAACAGAGTCCCAGTCCTCAGTCTCCTCAGAACAACTCAGGGAAATCTTCAGCGGACTCCAAAAATGTGGCAGCATTAAAGGTAGCACATTTCTCTCTTGTGCCTCGATTCCCTGGGAAGGATAGAGAGGAAAGTGGGGGGAAGAATGCCAACGAAACTTTGGGACAGCTGCATCTCATAAAAGGCCACACTGGAAAGGAGAGCCACAGAGTCTGCTGGTGTTCTACCAGGTGGCGGCAGCATCAGAAACTTTGGAGTTGCTGCTTTAATCTGGAGAGTAAACTGTCTCTTCCATTTCCCTATCCACGGACTGACCTATTGGGGATGGTGGGTTAGTGGAAATTTTTGGACAGACTTTGAGCCCAGGCACCACCGATTTAATCCTTGTAAGATGGCCCTGATGCAGTCATGACCACCTGTCAGTTAGAGGGGTTGGGGGCGGCACCTAGAAGAATTGGGTCAGTAGAGGAGAGGTTTGAAGTTGGATAGAAAATGCCAGATCAGCAGTGCGCACTGGCCAGTTGTTTACAAGTGCTGGCTGTGACCCACTTTGCAGTGATGGTTTCCTAGTGTCCTGTCCCCCCACCTCAGCCTTCTCATGGCAGCATTGTAGCTGGTCATCCTCCTCCTTCCATGGCATGTTCATCACTAGCCCTGGCCCCCTGGCGTGGCAGAAGTACCCCAGGTCAGGAGGTGGGGAGGGATGAGTCCAGGGCGTGACCCAGCCAGCACGCACGTGTCGCCACGTGATAGGCTGACTTCCCCCACAGAGCCGGCAGATGAAGCACATTTCAGCTGAACAGAAGAGGCGCTTCAACATCAAGATCGGCTTTGATACCCTGAACAGTTTGATTTCAAATAGCTGCAAGCTGGTGAGCTGGCTAAGAGCATTGGAGGTGGGTGGGGTGTCGCTGACAGGACAGCCAAACTGCTTGCCACCCTCCTGTATTGCTGTCAGTGCCAGGCTGACCCTGGACTTGCTC